>NC_069396.1:30987500-31587500 GCF_027475565.1 Acinonyx jubatus
GTTGTGTATTTATTCTGGGTGCAGGATGGAGATGGGGATGATGATGATAGCAGCTTCCATTTATGGTGCATTTTTATATGCCAGGCAATTTGTTCTTTGTATCTAGTATCTCAAATAATCTTTTTATTAAGTTTATTTATTTATTTTGAGAGAGAACACACATGCACTTGAGCAGAGGAGGAGCAGAGACAGGGAGAGAGAGAGAATCCTAAGCAAGCTCCACGCTGTCAGCAGAGAGCCTGATGTGGGGCTTGATTTCACAAACCGTGAGATCATGACCTGAGCCAAAATCAAAAGTCAGATGCTTAACCAACTGAGCCACCCAGGTGCCCCTTTCTCACATAATCTTAACAGCAATGCTAAAAGGTCATATAATTGATATTCCCATTTTTCGGATGAGAAAGCTGAGGCTTAGAGATATGAAGTAACTTACCCAAAGTAACACGGCTGGTAAGAAGTAAAATGGGGGCAGAATGGTCTCCTGGGCATCTAGTCAGATTCAGCAATACTATGACTCCCCTCAATGTTTATATTAAGTTGAAATCAGGATTGACTGAATATCAGTGGCCACTTGAAGCATTCATCTATTAACTCAGTTTTTCTTGGAGTCATTAGCTTCTCCCTGCTCTCTGGATCATGCATCTCTTAGACCCCTCCCCCAAACAGTCACCTTAGTGGGCCTGACAGGGTTGGGTATCTCAGCAGAAACCAGTGTAGATCAAGGACCATGGCCAGAAGTGCTGTGGAAACCTCCTGGGCTTTGGAACAGTTTAGGGGACAGCCCCAAACAGTGGCTGAAGAGAGAGTCCTAGTAATGACGGTGATTAACTTTCCCACTAGCCTGCTGGGTTGGGGTCTTAAGAGTCACATTTGAGTTCATTTAAAGAAAACAAAGAAAAAACCATTTCTCTAGCAGGCCAACATCTTGTGGGAGATTTATACCCATTCTTCGTAGCCCACTTGCCATGCCCTGAGTGCCATTTTCATTCTGCCATCTCTGGGGCTTTGTGCAAACTGTTCCCTCCACAGAGCTGCCCTCTGTGCCTTTTCTACTTTAAAGCCCAAGCCATTTTTCCCTGCTAAAATCCCAATATTAGCTACTCCAGAGGTTACCCTCTGTCTCCCTCCTTGTCCAATCGTCCTTAAGCCTTTTGGTACCTTGCTCTCAGTTTTACCACTTTCTAACTTGTAGCATCATGATGTGGGCAAGTGATTCTTCCACCTTTCCCTGCAAAAACCTGTGACCCTCAGGAAGAAAGGATTAATTCATTCTCTTCATTTATATCCATCACATCCTTCTTTATTTTGTTTTGCCTCTATCAGGTGCCACAAAATATATACACTGATTTAAAATGAATGGGACTCTCATTCTCAGAGTCTACTGGAACCTCTATTTTTCCTTCCTACCCCAATCTCTAGACTTGCTATGTGCCACCATAGTGCTAAGTGACTTGAGGCACACGTTTTTCTTAGAACACTCCCTGAGATAGATGCCATCATCATGCCCATTTTATAAGTGAGAACACTGAGATAGGAGGCAATCAATAAAATATGTGTAGAATAAGTGGTGAGTTTATGCAAGGTCATATTTCTAGAATATGGTAGAACCAGTACAGGGAGCCAGCTCAGCCTTCATCTTTGCATTTCTTTTCCTGTTTGCAGAACCAGCTATATAATACGTCATACCCAGTTCAAAATAAAAATGTGGGGTCCCTTGTTAAAAAAATTAAGAACTTTGGGGCCCCTGGGTGGCTCAGTTGGTTGAGCGGCCGACTTTGGCTCAGGTCATGATCTTGTGGTCTGTGAGTTCGAGCCCCGCATCGGGCTCTGTGCTGACAGCTCGGAGCCTGGAGCCTGTTTCGGATTCTGTGTCTCCCTCTCTCTCTGACCCTCCCCCGTTCATGCTCTGTCTCTCTCTGTCTCAAAAATAAATAAATGTTTAAAAAAAAAAAAGAACTTCAAGATGGCTACAACACAGCATTAAACTAAGTGTGGGGGTCCTTCTAAGTGTGGGGTCCTCTGTGACTGTAGAGGTGGCATGCCCACGAAGCTGGCCCTGCTTCTTTGGTCACTTGCTCCTGCCTTTTGTGTGCTCAGTATAGTACTTGAAAGATGGGCAAGAATTGGAAAGGATGTCTGCACTGTGGGTTTGAGGTGGGGTAAAACATGGTAGAGCTGAAAAACAGAATGATCAGGGATTGTGTGAATGTGGGGTCCTTCTCAGAGATGCCAATGGTGAAGTTGAGTAGAAGGAAGACGTGGTCCAACTGAAGGATGATTTAGGATATGACAAGAATGAAGTTGCTATTTGATGTTGGTTTGGTAGATCGAGGAAGAGAAGGGTCATTGTCATAACACTAATTATAGTCACTACCTATGAACATCTACTGGAGACCAAGCACTGCGCCAAGACCTTTATATATTGAAAAAAAATTAATTCTCATGAAAATTCTATGAAGTGAATAATATTAATAAGTCCTGTTCACAGGTGAGGAAAGTGAGTCTCAAATTCCTGAGGAACTTGTCTAAACTTGCAGGTGCCCAAGCTGGGATTGGCACTCAGGTCTTTGTAATTGACTCCAGAGCCCCTGCTCTTAGGTATTGTTCTTTTTGTTCTACATAGTTTGAGTGGTGTCCTTGAAAAAGGCAGACTTTTGGCGGGGAAAATGTTGAGCTGTTGGCTACTGATGAGAGTTGTCTACTTTCCCCTTCTCTTTCTCCCCATCGGCCTTGAGGAACTCTAAATAGCACTTCTTCTTGCCCCCTCTAATGAGCTAGGTGAAAATAGCTTCTCCTGTGTGGCACAATGGCTCCTGGTCATGGGGCTGGTGGTGGGGAAAGTTATCTAATCCACTGAGAAAGCTGTTCCTCTCTTGCTGTTTTGTCAGGGAAGGTGATACCTGAGTCCAAAGCTGAGTAATTAAAAACCCTCTTAACACCACTTGAAATCAAGTGGCTCATATACAACACGCTGAGTCTTCTCTCCTCTGGGTTTGGGGTAATGATTGTCTTTTAATACCAGTCTCAATTGTGGTTTGAATCTCGTGAGAAGCAAATAGAATAAAAATAAGACAGTCTTTTTTAAAAAAGTGGAAACTGACAAAAACTTCTCCCAAATAATTCTGCCCTGGAATTATGCTTTCCATAATTTTGCACCCCGCATTACTATTTGGACTTGAAAAGCAACCCCCAAACCCCAAACGGTATATACTCTTTTGGAAGGTAGTTCGGCTTCAAATCATCACGATTTTTTTTTTCATGTACAGCAAAATCTCCCATTTACTAAAATGGCGTACAGTTAATTGCAGTCTCAGTTTCACTGAGAATTCACATTGAATTTATGTGTCTCCACTTGCAAGTTATCATCAATTTAACACAGATGCATAGTAATTTGCCTTTTCGGGGCATTGCAGAGTCTTGTCAAATCACCTCAGATGGACTCACTTTTTCCTGGGGGTGAGTAGATGTTGGCATGAATTGAGGATTGGGCTGGGGGGTGGTGAAAGTTCATCCACTCTTATTCAGTTGATCTTACTCCGTGGCTACGTTTGAGCAGATGCACAGCAACCCCCGACGAGCATGTCTGTGAATGATCAATTCTTCCCGAATGGTTTGCCGCTTGGTAATCAGACAACAGACTGAACAGATATTTGATAAAGAATGTCCACTACAGCTTTGTATAAAATAGGAAAAAAGTGCAAATGACCTAATCTTTCATCATCAAGGGAATAGGACAGTGAAGGTTGGTGCCTGACCACAGTGAGAATCACTGAGAAGAATGTCAGACCCAAGAGGGGCAGTCAGGCAGGTTAAGGGACTTGTCCCAGATCATACTGGTGCCTTTTCCTGGCTCCCAAACCTGACCTTCCTCCTTTCTCCCTAGAATGCCCAATAGGGTTCATGTGTCGTAGAGATCGCCAGGACCCTGGCATGTCTCCTGCTGTGATCAATACTGAAGGGAAAAATGAGAGGCTTATTAATGTAGTGGTTGCGGCATGACTTGGCCTCAGCTAGAGCTGGATTTGAATCTTGAGTTGGCAAGACTCCATAATTCTCCATACTCTCCCGGAATGACACGGGAGCAGATGTGGTGGCTTTGCAGTGGCTCTAGAGGGCAAGCTTCCCCTAGCCTGTGCTCTTCTGGCTGGCACAGAGCTGCAGAAAGAAGCTTGGGTATCTGAGAGCCACCAGGAGACTGGGAGAATCCTGTGACTAGACACAGCAGTGACCACAGGGGGACTAATGATCAGTACGAGACGCAGACTCTCAGTGGATGTCAGCACATCTAGATGCCTCTCTTCTCTTGTATTAACCAGTGTTCTCCAGAGAAACAATAGGATATCTATATTGATATAGATATACATAGGAGGCTTAAAGGAATTGGCTCACGACGTTATGGAGGCTAAGATGTCCTATAATCTGCCGTCTGCAAGCTGGAGAACCAGGAAAGCTGGTGATGTGATTTAGTCTGAGTCCAAAGGCACAAAAATGGGGGTGGGGCTGATGGTGTAAATCCTGACCTAAGTCTGAAAGCCTGAGAATCAGGAGCACTGATGTCCAAGACCTTGAGAAGATCCATGTTTCAGCTCAAGCAGAGAGAGAGAGAACAAACTGGCTCTTCCTCAGCCTTTTTGTACTATCTGGGCCTTCAATGATTGGATAATGGGCCATCTGCTTTATTCAGTTCATCAACTCAAATGCTAATCTCTTCCAGAAACGTCCTCATGGACACACCCAGAAAAAATATTTTTCCAGCTAGGTGGGAATCCCTTAGTCCGGGCAAGTTGACCATTACAATTACCCATTACACCCTTAGTGACTTGGCTCTAGACAAGTTCCCCAAATCTAAAGCAGCCCACCAAAAAAGAGGTACACCCAAAACTCCTGGTACAAGGTCTTGTATTAGAGAAATTCAATTATAGGAAAATAACATTATGTTTCTTATGACCCTGATGCAGTGACCTGCATTCGTAGCCACTTCAATGACTATGTTTCCAAGTTAGTTTGATTGGGATTCATAGGATGGTTCACCCCAAAAATAACCTAGTAGCCTCTTGAGGTTTTTGCAACAGGTTGATGGTGACAAGTGCTCCTGCCTCATGGAAGATTCTGCATCAGTACGATGAGAAACAGCAGCTGATGATTCCAAGGATGCTAAATGGCTTTATTAATCATAACCACAAACCAAAGGCTGTGTGTTTCCTCCAGGAGTCGAGTGAGAGATTGCCTTGTCTCCTGCCGCTCCCACAGTATAATCAAGGCATCAAGCTAAATTAAAGGAAATGCCATCTTCTCGTGACAGCAGGTGCAAAATTACCTCTAATTATGAATTTGCTAGGTACAACAGTGACTCTGCGTGAATTATAACGTTGCATTCATTATAACAACCATTTAGGGTCTCACTTACCTTGACATGCATACAGATTCTCAGAATTGGATAGTGAGCCCATTTCAAACCATTCACTGTGCTCCTGGAGAACTGGGCTGCCCTGATAATTTATAATTCAAAATCTTTGTTCTAAGTGTGAGGTTCAGGGCAAGGAAAGCTAGGTCTGAGTCCCAGATTTACTGTTTATTGGTGTGTGACTTGAATAAGTCAGTTAACGTTTTCAGAACTCAGTCCCTTCACTTGTACAGTGAGGGGGCAGAACCGGGCAATCTCTAAGGCAGGAAGGACTTCTCAAACTTAATGTGCTACTCAAGCAACTTGTTAGAAATTCAGTAAGTCTGTTCCGGACTTACTAGTTTCAGACTATAAGGTGCATATGAATCATCTGGGGGCATGTTGAAAATGCAGATTCTGATTGAGTATATGTGGAGTGGGGCCTGACAGCCCGCATTCCAATGATCTCCCAGATGCTGCTGTCACTGTTCCACCAACTACCCTTTGAGTAGCAAGGCTCCAAGATCCCTTCTAGCTGAATATTATCATCATAGGTGATATTTAGTTGAGTATTTCCTGTGTGATGGGCATGATGCTATAATACATGCATTGTCTCATTAATTCTTTTAAGATCTCTACAGAGAGGATACTATTAATATGGACCACATTTCATAGGTATTGAAACCACAGATTATGATTATCTATAACTCGACGGGAGTCACATCAAGGATAGAGCTGTGATTTGAACTTGGATCATCTGGCTCTGTTGCTCGTATGCTTAATGAAAACAGTCTATTGTACCCCAAGTAATTTAGTTTTGAAAAACCCTCACTCTTGTTTCTTTCTCCTTCTGGTTAAAGTTGTGGGGGCTGAATCTCCATGGAGGAGCAGGCTACAAACATAGCCAGTTGATGTGACACTAGCTCTAACTAATGCTTCTCCAGGGTTGTATTGTAGTAGATAAATAAACTATGCATTTCTCTATCAAGGGGCATTTTGGAGAGTTCCGATTTTTTCCTATTATAAACAGTGCTTCAGCAAACGCACTTGTACATATACTTCATATATGGAATGGCCTCGGGGTGGGTTCCTAAAAATCCCATCCTTGAACCAAAGAATATGCGTTGTTCCTTTTGGATAAATACTGCCATCTTGCCTACCGCTGGGGTTCATGGTTTGAACACTCAAATTAAATCTTTCATTGAGTAGCCAAATTTGAGTTCTGAGTCTCAAACTTCTCTCAGCAAAAATTCTTGACCCATATTTTCAAATAGTATAAATGGTACCTGTGAAGATGGATTCTCTTTTTGGGTGTTCCCTCTACTGAAATGTAGATCCTATCAGGAAATAGTAATGTCTTTTATGAAAGTTGAGGAAAAAAATGAAGAAAAGGAAGTCTCGAAGCTGGAATATGTTTAACCCACATTCTTTGAGCTTGGTTTCTGAAAAGACAAGCCCTCCATTTGGGAAAATGGAATCACTCGGTTTCCCTGCTTGGCTCCATATAATTAGCCTAAACCTCAAAAGGCTCTGTCTAGGGCAGCTAAAACTTCAGGAAAACAAAAGCATGAAGACTCATTTTGATAAGAAGACTGAACTCCAAATGGTTGTTTGGGGAACCAATTTAGACTTCTGGCTGAAACTCAAGATGTTATACATTTGCCTACATATTTAATGCTGTACTCAAGTTCCCAAGACTTCTCTGATGGATTTTTTATTTGTGAGTCTGGGTATTTCTTCCTCCTATAAATGGTTATTTCTCTACACAGATACACGTGGGAGAATATTTAATTAGAACTGAAAATGTTTTGAGCGTGTTAAGTACAATCTAAGTGATAAGTATCATGATCTTTAAATGCTACAATAAGCATTATAATACATGCCTAATTCACTGATGAGCACTTGGCATGTCTTTGACAAATTCTTAATAAATTGCTCAAAAGAGCCCTTTAGAAAGTGTCATTTCACACTATATAACTCTACCTCTGATATTTCTCAACCTTGTCTATCTGCAGAAATGGGAAATTCTCTTGAACATTTTTCTTAACTGATTCTGATTTATGGCTTTCGGTGAAAACTCCCAGGGACTTGTTGCAATATACTGTAAATGAAATCTGCTAGCTACACAATTTGAAAAGTGAAGGCTGTAGTCTCCAAGTTTTCGAAAGCAGCCCATTTCACCTAGACAATGAATTATGGGATCCATAAGTACACAGAAAGCATGAATCCTGCACTCAGTATGTATCTTCAAGGGAAAAGCTGTATGAATTGAACAAAGACTAGCTGTGGTCTGGATGTCATCTGGAGGGTATTAAGAGAAGATTTGTAGCAATTTAGTTGATTGTTAGTGTTAGGGGCAGGGGTTCCTTAGCATAAAATCATTCAATAAATTCTCACTCCGCCCAGATCTCAGAGTTTGCAATTAAATTTGGGTGTAAGTAGAAGATGTTTTGGAAAATTAATTAAAAATGTAAAAATGCATTAATTTAGAAAAATCTACATCTGCATAGCAATTCATGTTGCTTGAAAGTGGGGAAAAAAGCAACACTGGTTTTGGCGGGGTCATTTATCTCCTACTATATGCCCCAGGCAAGGTGTTCTAACTGAAAATATTTCATGGTTAGATTTTAATTCCAATCTTCTATATCTGCATTAAAATATCTGAAAAGATTAAAGACACTCTGATGAGAAAATTGAAGGTCAGAAAGAAGAGAAACACACTGGTAGTGAGGGGACCTGGCTCACTGACTTTTTAAAAATAAGCTTTTTATTTTGGAATAATTTTAGATTTATAGAAAATTCACCAAGATAATAGAGTTCCTATAAACCTACTGCTTTAACCTACTGTTTGTATCTTATGTAATCATTGTAGATATGTCAAAACTAAGAAATTAACATTGGCACATTGCTATTAACTGAACTCCAGACTTTACTCACATTTTATTTGTTTTCTTTTTGTTTTTTCATTAATGCCGTTTTGTTGTTGTTGTTGTTTTTGTTTTTGTTTTTTGTTTTTGCTGATCCAGGATCCCATTCAAGACCCCACATTGCATTTTATTGTCATGCTGCCTAGTCTCCTCTGATCTGTGACAGTTTCTTCCTCTTTCCTTGTTTGTAATGACCTTGAGAGTTTTAAGGAGTAATGGTCAGGTGTTTTGTATAGTGTCCCTCAGTTTGAATTTGTCTTACTGGTTTTGCCATGATTAGACTGGGTTTATGGGTTTTGGGGAAGAACACCATAGAGGTGGAATGCCTTCCCATCCCATCATATCATGCTATCCTGCTTTCCACAGGACTTATCACTGGCAATGTTAACCTTGATCTCTTGGTTAAGGTAACATCTGTCAGGTTTCTGGGGCCACATTTTGGATCGTTGGTAAAGAGTGTGGCAATTGATTAGTGATGGCTGCCATGAGCATAGAACTGGATAATAGTGACACTCACAGCAAGTATTTGTCATTCTTAGCTTGTATATTAGACTGCCACTTTTTGCAGATAAAGAAACAGATTCAGTTAGGAGAATTTCATGTCAGTGTACCTGTGGCTCAGCTATCCATATTCTATGGAAAACATTTAAAAACCAAATATTTGTTGAACATCTATAACATGCAAGGGCGATATTTATCATTCTCATTAACAGACTGAGAGAATATTGAGGCTTAAGAGGAGACTTAAGAGATAATCCAATCTCCTCATTATTATTTTCTGAATAATAATATTTCAATAATATTTCAAGAAGTCACAATTACTGCATGAAGCATATGAGCCTAAGAGGCTGAGATTGGAATCTTATCTCCCGGCTGCTTTAGTATGCAGAGGCCCTGTTCATATCTATTACTGTTCTTATATGAGTTACTAAAGGCAAAATACCTATGGGAGTCTATGGTATGGTCTCCTTCAGGAGGTCATTGAAATCAGCACTTTGCAAAGTGCAAGAGAATGATGCATCAAAACATTTCTCTCTAGCTCACCAAAACATTTTTCGTTGTTGGGTATAAATGGATAGTTTTTGCAAACAACTGTGCACTTTCAAAAATTTACTTGTGTGAGAACAGGTTAGTGGGTACCAGCCATTTATCAGGCACTGAGCTAGATGCTGGCTCTATGTTGATGAATAAAGTAGATACAGTCTCTACCCAAGGACAATGTATACTCTAGTGGAGTACACAGTTGTAAAGTAAGCTAAAATAATAATATAAGTACACAACATGAAAGATGCTGTGAAGGAAACAAACATGGAGTGTTAACAAAATAAGGAAGGGAAAGGAACTTAATTAGGATGATCAGGGGTGACTTACCTGAGAAAGTTCTGCTCACACCGAGAAGGAAGGAACCTTGCAAAGTGTCTGAGTCAGAGGGGCTGGTCTACATAGAGTCTCTGAAAGAGAAGACAGGGCGACAAGTCTGAGGAACTGGAAAAGGCCTGCAAGGCTGGATTTTAGGAAACAGTAGAGTACCAGATTTTTAAAAAGTGTTTATTTATTTTTGAGAGAGAGAACATGCATGTGCAAGCAGGGAAAGGGCAGGGAGAGAGGGAGAGAGAGAATCCCAAGCAGGCTCCATGTTGTCAGCGCAGAGTTAAAAGTGGAGCTTGATCCCATGAACCATGAGATCATGACCTGAGCCAACATCAAAGTCAGATGCCTAACCATCTGAGTCACCCAGACACCCCTAGAGTACCAGATTTGTCAGCATACTACCCATACCTTAGTCCTCCTGGCTTTCCCTTGGCATGCTGGGTCAACACACTGGGCAGGCTAGAGGGGCCAGAGAGTTGATGTCCTGGGAGTTGTTCTCAACCTCTGGCTACTGGGAGCTGGTAGATGAAATTCCCAGCCTCCTGCCCCTTGGGAGGGATTATTGCCAAGAGGCATAGTCTGTGCTCTCCCTGTCTTTCAGGAGTCCTCAGGGGGATTGAACCTCAGTCCATTGTGATAAGCTGCTTGATCACCTACCTTTTATTGACTTCCTTCCTTCACTGCCTTCTATCCCCATTCCCACATCATTCCTTTTCCAAATAAACTACTTGGACTCAAATCCTTATTTCAGAGTCTCATTTGGAGGAGCCCAGCTGAAGGTCAATGAGCAGGGTGGTATAAGCTGAAGTTGGAGATGTAGCAGAGGCTGGACCATACAGCACTTTGTAGGCTTTGTAAAGAAGTTTGAATTCATTCTAAGTGCAGTAGGAAGTAACTGAATGCTCTTAAGGGAAATCTGACTTGATCAGATTTAGGTTTTAAAAAGGATACTCTGAAATATATGTTAGCCTTCAAATCAGGGATTTAGAAGACATCTTACAGATAATCTATTTGAACCCTTACTATAGGAAAAGACAGTGAGATGTTTAGAAGTAGTGACTTTCCCAAAGCCACACAGTGGTAGAGATAAGGCTACCATGAGTGAGATCTCATGACCCAGGTCTTCTAACTGTTTAGGACTCAGCAGTGGCTCTTTGTCTCCAATAACCTCTTAGAGCAATGTCATCCAAGACAGAACTTGTTAAGAAAAAGCAACATGAATTTTGAATTCAACATTGTGCTGCAGAGGACTGCATGAGATAATTACCATTCCATGTAAGACAGTTGAAAGCAGGGGAGAAAAATAGTTAAGACATTGGCTCAGTTATTAAGTATCAAAGACACAGAAGATTTTTTACTTTGTGATAAGTAACAAGATAGGGCATAAGAACCATTTGCAAATATTTGTAAAGGTGCAGACAGTGAAGAGGGAGAGAAATTATTTAGCTTACTTAAAACAGTGGAGAAAAACTGAAAGTAATGAGGTGGAACAAAAGGGAAATATTATTAGCTGAAGAGTAGAGAAGTATGTTTTCAGTGAGAACCAGTCACTTGTGTTTACACACAAACCCAACTGTCTGAGTGAACCTTTGGTCGTGTTAGAAATGAAAAGAAGGAGAAGGAGAAGAAAAAGGAGAAGAAGACGGAGATGAAGACGAAGAAGAAGAAGAAGAAGACAATGAAGAAGAGAAGAAGAAGATGACGATGAAGAAGAAGGAGAAAGAAGGAGAAGAAGACAATGAAGAAGTAGAAAGAGAAGAAGGAGAAGGAGAAGAAGAAGAAGAAGAAGAAGAAGAAGAAGACGACGATGAAGCAGAAGAAGACGACGATAATGAAGGAGAAGGAGGAGGAGGAGGAGGAAGAAGAAGAAGAAGACGACGACGACAAAGGAGAAGATGATGATGATGAAGGAGAAGAAGGAGAAAGAAGAAGAAGAAGGAGAAGGAGGAGGAGAAGAAAGGAGGAGGAGGAGGAGGAGGAGGAGGAGGAGGAGGAGGAGGAAAGCGGGAAGGGGGATTAGACAGCTTTGCACCAGCACAAATCTCTTCTGTTTCTTGAAATTATTTTCTCTTATGCCCCACTTTCCAAACACATGTACCATAGTTTGAAACACAAGTGTTTTACAGTGGAAGATGTGTAATGAAGTTTGGTCAGTTTTAGGATTGACCAAATCAGATTTCTTTTGCATCAAGCAGAGATGTATACATAATTGGCCTGCACACCACTGTTCTCTAATTATGTTTCACTTGCTGATTATGGCATTAAGAGAGAATACATTAGCGTTGTTACTCATTTTTACCATGGTGTAACATTTCTGTGATTTTAAACTGCAAAAGAAAGGGTCAAGGTTACCGAAATACTGAATTGTCACTGGAAGATATAAATTTCCAGTGTGACTTTGAGTGGTTAAGGTTAAATTAAAACAAAACAAAGTAAAACAACCCCAAGGCAATTGTTTTACCTAAGTTGTTTTCAGTGGATTTAAGTGGCTATTATTGCATATGATTCACTGGTAATTGAGGGTATTTTTTCTTATTTTATTTGGGTTTGTTGGATATGCCAAGGCTAATAATTTCACAGCCTATTAAGGCAACTGCTATCTGTCCATACAAGAAAAAACAAAACCAAACCAAAAACCAAACCAAAACACAACAGTCCTCCCGGGCCTTCAGTGTGGGGGGTTCCTCTGAGGATAAAATGTTACAGATGAGTCTATGCCAACTGACCTTCATCCCTGTGTTTTTCTGAGTATCATCACTGAATATAATTTCTTACACTGTTTGCTTTGTCCTCAGTTAAGAGCCAGCAAAATAGCTGCTATAATTATATCTCCTTAAGATGATGCCCATTTGATTGAAGGCTGGGCTGAAAATATACTCTACATTATCATATGAAAAAGCCACATAAAAAGCCCTGAATTCATACTGCAGGGTGAACCCTGGTCCTAGTGATTCCAAATGAAGCGACAAAGTGCAAAAGGGGTTAGAGCACTTATTTGACCACAGACCCACTGAAATATCACTTTGATGAATGCAAACACATTTATTAGCATCTGCACTGAGAGATGTTTCATGTCACTGTCCCAGTGAAGGCTGTTTTAGCTGTAAAGAGAAGAAACCCAACCCAGATGGCTTAAGCCAGAAAGGGAATTTACTAGAAGTACACAGGGGTATGGGACAGAATACACCAGGGGCCAAGATAGTTGACAAAACTATCCAGAATCAAGGTTGATTCTTTTGGTTTCCCTCTGGGATCATGTGGTCTGTCATTTTTCTCTGCCTTTCTCTTTGTAACACCCTCCCTCTCTTGCCGAGGCTCCTTGCTTCTTCTCTCTTCACATGTCTCTCCTGCAGCCTTGCTTTGTGACACCTTAGTTGCAGCCACATGGGCAACCTTGGATTAGCATCCTTCGTTTAGTTCTGGGAGATGCAATCTGAGAAGTAGTTAGGGTCATGTCCTCTCCTGGTCTACACAGTGGTGGCTGTGGGACGCTATTTGTGTCCTCCAAACATGGCTGCCAGGGCTCAAGCCTGTGGATAAGGGTAGTTCTGTGAGAAGAGGGGTTGTGGTAGAAAAGATGATTACTACAATTATCTTCAGATGATAACCCATGTATTCCTTTATTCATTCATTCCACGAATATTTATCCAGTGCTGACTATGTGCCAGGCACTGGGGATACAGAAAAGAACAAAGATTCACCGAGAGAACAAAGCAGACACAATCCTTGACCTCGTGGAACATTCTGGAGTAGTGAGCCCAAAAAAAAAAAAAAAAGTACATATATTAGGGAGATAAGAAGGTGATTAGGACTATGAAGCAAAATAAATTGGGGAGGGGAAAGAGGAGAGCCAGGAGGTTGGGGAAGGTGTGATTTTTAAGGGTTTGGTCAGGAATGCATCACTAAGAAGGTACTTTTTGAGCAAAGCCCTGAAGAAAGCAACTAAGGAAATTGTTGCTAAGGTATTGGATGCTTCATTCTGAGTTTATTTTTATTAACCGCCCCCCCACCAACAGAAGCAGAAGATGATGATTTAAAATGTTCTCTCCCCCTTTGAAGTTCATTGTAGAAGTCTCTTTTTCTAGGAAGTAGGGACAGTCCTGTTAATTCAACATTTATATTTGCCAGATATCTCAAGTGTCTGTAATTAGGGATCCCAGTTACAAATCGTGTTTCCTTGTATTTCAAAATTAAATAATGGACAATGCCAGTATCAGTTGGAGAAAATAAAGCAAACAAACAGACATGGTCTGAGTTTCACCCTTGAAGAAGGGAGCGGTGAAGTCATGTGAATCCAGCCAGCCTGGACCTTGAAATCAGCAGGTATTGAGATTATGTCAGGAAAGTTCTGCCCACTGGTTGTGGGAATAAAGAGCTGAGTGGGGGGGAAGATTGATTGGACAGGTTATTCTCCAGGGTATTTATAGTCAAATGCATCTAGGTAAGGAACAGTTGTATATTTTAATGGCTTCTGTTCAGTTATTATTTAACAGGCGATGAAAGCTTGAGCAAAGTAAAAATTCTCAAATCTTGATGGCCGTGTGTCTGTGTGGTTACCACTTTCCCCACTTTAGAACTGGATGATGGCACATCCATGTTAATAGCAGCATTATTCACAGTAGCTAAGAGGGGGAAGCAACCCAAAGGTCCATCAATAAAGAACATGGGTATGTATGACAATGGGAATATTATTCAGTCTTAAAAAGGAAGGAAATTCTGACACCTGCTACCACATGGATGAGCCTTGAAGACATGATTCTAAGTGAAATAAACCAGATACAAAAAGACAAATATTGTATAATCTCACTTATATGAGGTGTCCAAAGTAGATCAGATTCCTTGAAGCAGAAAGTAGAAGTGTAGTTACCAGGAAAAAGGGGAGTTGCCATCCACCAGATAGAATATGAGTTTCAGTTTTGCATCATGAAAAAGTTCTGGAAATGGATTTCACAACACCGTGAATATAGTTAACACTCTTGAGCTGTGCACTTAAAGTGGTTTGTGTTATGTGGTTTTTTTTTTACCACAATTAAAAAAAAAAGGCAGACGGACCATGCCACCCCACAGTGAATCCCGCCCCTAGGAGAGGGGAAGAGAAGGCACACACCAGTCTGACTGTGGCCCCAGCGGTGGGCTGGGGGCAGACATCAGGTCTGACTGTGGCCCCTCCCACCAACGCAAGTTATTCAAGACAGCACAGGGGAAGTGCCCCGCAGTCCCACACCACTCCAGGGACTATCCAAAATGACGAAACGGAAGAATTCCCCTCAGAAAAACGTCCAAGAAATAACAACAGCTAATGAACTGATCAAAAATGATTTAAACAATATAACAGAAAGTGAATTTAGAATAATAGTCATAAAAGTAATCGCTGGGCTTGAAAACAGTATAAAGGACAGCAGAGAATCTCTTGCTACAGAGATCAAGGGACTAAGGAACAGCCAGGAGGAGGTAAAAAATGCTATCAACGAGTTGCAAAATAAAATGGAGACAACTATGGCTCAGATTGAAGAGGTAGAGGAGAGAATAGGTGAACTAGAAGATAAAATTATGGAAAAAGAAGAAGCTGAGAAAAAGAGATAAAAAAATCCAGGAGTATGAGGGGAAAATTAGAGAACTAACTGATGCACTAAAGAGAAATAATATACACATAATTGGTATTCCAGAGGAGGAAGAGAGAGGGAAAGGTGCTGAAGGTGTACTTGAAGAAATAATAGCTGAGAACTTCCTGGATCTAGGGAAGGAAAAACGCATTAAAATCCAAGAGGCACAGAGAACTCCCTTCAGACGTAACTTGAATTGATCTTCTGCATCACATATCATAGTGAAACTGGCAAAATACAAGGATAAAGAGAAAATTCTGAAAGCAGCTAGAAATAAACGTGCTCTAACATATAAAGGGAGACCTATATGACTCGTGACGGATCTCTACTGAAACTTGGCAGGCCAGAAAGGAATGGCAGGAGATCTTCAATGTGATGAACAGAAAAAAATATGCAGCCTAGAATCCTTTATCCAGCAAGTCTGTCATTTAGAATAGAAGGAGAGATAAAGGTCTTCCCAAACAAAAACTGAAGGAATTCGTCACCACTAAACCAGCCCTACAAGAGATCCTAAGGGGGATCCTGTGAGACAAAGTACCAGAGACATTGCTACAAGCATGAAACCTACGGACATCACAATGACTCTAAACCCATATCTTTCTATAATAACGCTGAATGTAAATGGACTAAATGCGCCAACTAAAAGACATAGGGTATCAGAATGGATAAAAAAACAAGAGCCATCTATTTGCTGTCTACAAGAGACTCATTTTAGACCTGAGGACACCTTCAGATTGAGAGTGAGGGGATGGAGAACTATTTATCATGCCACTGGAAGTCAAAAGAAAGCTGGAGTAGCCATACTTATATCAGACAAACTAGACTTTAAATTAAAGGCTGTAACAAGAGATGAAGAAGGGCATTATATAATAATCACAGGGTCTATCCATTAGGAAGAGCTAACAATTATAAATGTCTATGCGCTGAATGCAGGAGCCCCCAAATATATAAAACAATTACTCACAAACATAAGCAACCTTATTGATAAGAATGTGGTAATTGCAGGGGGCTTTAACACTCCACTTACAGAAATGGATAGATCATCTAGACACACGGTCAATAAAGAAACAAGGGCCCTGAATGATACATTGGATCAGATGGACTTGACAGATATATTTAGAACTCTGCATCCCAAAGCAACAGAATATACTTTCTTCTCCAGTGCACATGGAACATTCTTCAAGATAGATCACATACTGGGTCACAAAACAGCCCTTCATAAGTATACAAGAATTGAAATCATACCATGCATACTTTCAGACCACAATGCTATGAAGCTTGAAATCAACCACAGGAAAAAGTCTGGAAAACCTCCAAAAGCATGGAGGTTAAAGAACACCCTACTAAAGAATGAATGGGTCAACCAAGCAATTAGAGAAGAAATTAAAAAATATATGGAAACAAATGAAAATGAAAATACAACAATCCAAACGCTTTGGGATGCAGCAAAGGCAGTCCTGAGAGGAAAATACATTGCAATCCAGGCCTATCTCAAGAAACAAGAAAAATCCCAAATACAAAATCTAACAGCACACCTAAAGGAAATAGAAGCAGAGCAGCAAAGACGCCTAAATCTAGCAGAAGAAGAGAAATAATAAAGATCAGAGCAGAAATAAACAATATAGAATCTAAAAAAACTGTAGAGCAGATCAACGAAACCAAGAGTTGGTTTTTTGAAAAAATAAACAAAATTGATAAACCTCTAGCCATGCTTCTCAAAAAGAAAAGGGAGATGACCCAAATACATAAAATCATGAATGAAAATGGAATTATTACAACCAATCCCTCAGAGATACAAGCAATGATCAGGGAATACTATGAAAAATTATATGCCAACAAACTGGACAACCTGGAAGAAATGGACAAATTCCTAAACACCCACACACTTCCAAAACTCAATCCAGAGGAAATAGCTTGAACAGACCCATAACCAGTGAAGAAATCGAATCAGTCATCAAAAATCTCCCAACAAATAAGAGTCCAGGACCAGATGGCTTCCCAGGGGAGTTCTACCAGACGTTTAAAGCAGAGATAATACCTATCCTTCTCAAGCTATTCCAAAAAATAGAAAGGGAAGGAAAACTTCCAGACTCATTCTATGAAGCCAGTATTACTTTGATTCCTAAACCAGACAGAGACCCAGTAAAAAAAGAGAACTACAGGCCAATAGCCCTGATGAATATGGATGCAAAAATTCTCAATAGGATACTAGCAAATCGAATTCAACAGCATATAAAAAGAATTATTCACCATGATCAAGTGGGATTCATTCCTGGGATGCAGGGCTGGTTCAACATTCGCAAATCAATCAACGTGATACATCACATTAATAAAAGAAAAGATAAGAACCATATGATCCTGTCAATGGATGCAGAAAAGGCCTTTGAGAAAATTCAGCAACGTTTCTTAATAAAAACCCTCGAGAAAGTCGGGATAGAAGGAACATACTTACACATCATAAAAGCCATTTATGAAAAGCCCACAGCTAACATCATCCTCAATGGGGAAAACCTGAGAGCTTTTTCCCTGAGATCAGGAACACAACAGGGATGTCCACTCTCACTGCTGTTGTTTAACATAGTGTTGGAAGTTCTAGCATCAGCAAACAGACAACAAAAGGAAATCAAAGTCATCAAAATTGGCAAAGATGAAGTTAAGCTTTCACTTTTTGCAGATGACATGATATTTATTATACATGGAAAATCCGATAGACTCCACCAGAAGTCTGCTAGAACTGATACATGAATTTAGCAAAATTGCAGGATACAAAATCAATGTACAGAAATCAGTTGCATTCTTATACACTAATAATGAAGCAACAGAAAGACAAATAAAGAAACTGATCTCATTCACAATTGCACCAAGAAGCATAAAATACCTAGGAATAAATCTAACCAAAGATGTAAAAGATCTGTATGCTGAAAACTATAGAAAGCTTATGAAGGAAATTGAAGAAGATATAAAGAAATGGAAAAACATTCCATGCTCATGGGTTGGAAGAATAAATATTGTCAAAATGTCAATAATACCCAAAGCTATCTACACATTCAATGCAATCCCAATCAAAATTGCACCAGCATTCTTCTCGAAACTAGAACAAGCAATCCTAAAATTCATATGGGACCACAAAAGGCCCTGAATAGCCAAAGTAATTTTGAAGAAGAAGACCAAAGCAGGAGGCATCACAATCCCAGACTTTAGCCTCTACTACAAAGCTGTAATCATCAAGACAGCATGGTATTGGCACAAAAACAGACACATAGACCAATGGAATAGAATAGAAACACCAGAACTAGACCCACAAACATATGGCCAACTAATCTTTGACAAAGCAGGAAAGAATATCCAATGGAAAAAAGACAGTCTCTTTAACAAATGGTGCTGGGAGAACTGGACAGCAACATGCAGAAGATTGAAACTAGACCACTTTCTCACACCATTCACAAAAATAAACTCAAAATGGATAAAGGACCTGCATGTGAGACAGGAAACCATCAAAACCCTAGAGGAGAAAGCAGGAAAAGACCTCTCTGACGTCAGCCATAGCAATTTCTTACTTGACACATCCCCAAAGGCAAGGGAATTAAAAGCAAAAATGAACTACTGGGATCTTATGAAGATAAAAAGCTTCTGCACAGCAAAGGAAACAACCAACAAAACTAAAAGGCAACCAACAGAATGGGAAAAGATACTTGCAAATGATATATCGGACAAAGGGCTAGTATCCAAAATCTATAAAGAGCTCACCAAACTCCACACCCAAAAAACAAATAACCCAGTGAAGAAATGGGCAGAAAACATGAATAGACACTTCTCTAAAGAAGACATCCGGATGGCCAACAGGCACATGAAAAGATGCTCAACGTCGCTCCTCATCAGGGAAATACAAATCAAAACCACACTCAGATATCACCTCACGCCAGTCAGAGTGGCCAAAATGAACAAATCGGGAGACTATAGATGCTGGAGAGGATGTGGAGAAACGGGAACCCTCTTGCACTGTTGGTGGGAATGCAAATTGGTGCAGCCACTCTGGAAAACAGTGTGGAGGTTTCTCAAAAAATTAAAAATAGACCTACCCTATGACCCAGCAATACACTGCTAGGAATTTACCCAAGGGATACAGGAGTACTGATGCATAGGGGCACTTGTACCCCAATGTTTAAATTTTTTTTTTCAACGTTTATATATTTTTGGAGCATGAACGGGGGAGGGGCAGAGAGAGAGGGAGACACAGAATCGGAAACAGGCTCCAGGCTCTGAGCTGTCAGCACAGAGCCCAACGTGGGGCTCGAACTCCCGGACCGTGAGATCGTGACCTGGCTGAAGTCAGACGCTTAACCGACTGCGCCACCCAGGCGCCCCATGTACCCCAATGTTTATAGCAGCACTCTCAACAATAGCCAAATTATGGAAAGAGCCTAAATGCCCATCAACTGATGAATGGGTAAAAAAATCGTGGTTTATATACACAATGGAGTACTACGTGGCAATGAGAAAGAATGAAATCTGGCCCTTTGTAGCGACATGGATGGAACTGGAGAGTGTGATGCTAAGTGAAATAAGCCATACAGAGAAAGACAGGTACCATATGGTTTCCCTCTTATGTGGATCCTGAGAAACTTAACAGAAACCCATGGGGGAGGGGAAGGAAAAAAAAAAAAAAGAGGTTAGAGTGTAAGAGAGCCAAAGCATAAGAGACTCTTAAAAACTGAGGACAAACTGAGGGTTGATAGGGGGTGGGAGGGAGAGGAGGGTGGGTGATGGGTATTGAGGAGGACACCTTTTGGGATGAGCACTGGGTGTTGTATGGAAACCAATTTGACAATAAACTTCATATACTGAAAAAAAAAAAGAAGGATGTTGAGATAAAAAATAGGAGGAAATTGACAGCATTGTGGAACAGCTGTACCAGTCCTTGACTGCCCATCTCCAGACTTCTTGCTGTGTAGTTTTTTTAAAAAAAGACCTACCCAGTCATTTTATTAAAAATAAAAGTAGATCATGGGTCCCTAAAGCTCACTTCCCTCCATCAGCTGGTCTTAAAATTTGGGTCCCCATTTGTCTGTCAGTCCCCAGAAATTTTAGCCAATCTGGACCACTTAGGAAGCCTTGTGCAGCCCAGTCTCCCAGATTCACCTTCCATCTTCTCCATCAGACTTTGTTGATACCATTATTTTGGGACAATTTTCCCATTCTGCATGTACATATTTCTTATGGTACTCAACTCTTCCTGTCTTGTATTGGAATTTAGGTATAAATATTTTCTCCCCAATTGTACTGTGAGTTCTTTGAAGTCAGGGAACATGATTTAAAAGTTACTGTATCTTCCATGGCACCATGAAAGTGCCAGGCACATAGCAAGTGTTTGGAATGCAAATAAGCAAAACCAAAAACATGGTCAGGGTTTTCAATCAAAGCTGAAATGGAAATGAATGAGCTTCTTAATAACACTCAATTGATTCCATTATTTTATTTTCAAGTCTGGATATATGGCATGTTGATATGAATCAAATAGAAGTCTCTGGGGTCATATTAAGGAAGAAATTCACTGAAGCCAAGTGGGTCAATTGCTTGGTTGTTCTGAATCATTAGCTAGTTAAGACCACTAACATAGAACTGATCATTTTTCCATATGGCATTTTCATCATATAGACCATAAGTTTGTAATTTCTTATATGAAAACCACTGTTTTTAATGTTAATTTTATGAAAGTAGTACTTTTGTGTCTGGGGATGGAGAAAACACACAAAAATAACACAACTCTGACTAATTCAATGATGCTTTAAATATCTCTCATATCTTATTAGTCATACACCTTCTACATATATTTGAAAAACAGCAGAATTTGATTGTGTGATGCATAATATTTACTCCAACAGATAATGCACTTAGTACATATAGATTTTCAGAGCTCTTTCCAATGGAACCATTGATATAAATCCCAACTGACTAATAAATATCTATCAGAGGTCTAGCTTTCACACAGCAAAAAAAAGAACTGGATCCCATTTCAACAACTTCCAGCTAAATATATTACTTTTCTTATCTACCTTCTCTGGGCAGGATATGAAGTCTTGCCCTCATAATACTCAGGGGAATCCTTTACTCATGGTTGTCCCCACTTTCTGTAGTGAAACATAGATGGTTTCCTAAGAGTTCACATAAAGAACACGTGTCCAGCCAACTACAAATAATTTCATGACAACTAGACGGTATCTGGTATTAATGGCCAAGGCCTTCTTGCTCTGACATGCCTGCCTTTTGTTCTTATCTGACATCTACTTTTATCACACCGATCCTCCTCTGTGCATTATACCAGCCCAAATCCATTAGTGTGAGTTTAGGGCCACTTCTTCACAGAGGCCTTGCTTCCTCCCAGCCTGGTAGGCTTCTGCTTTTCTAACGTCATGATTGCGCTCATAATTCCAACCATCAGGATGGTCTGCCACAGACAGCAGATATTTAGTTTTGTAATGTCTGTGTCCTTAGCACATACTAGCCGGTCAATACACATTTGTTCAAAAAATTAATGAATACCCTTGGTGTTTGACATTGAGCTCTCTGTATTGGGCTGATCAGTTAATTGCAGAGGAATCTCAACTTCCCTCCAAAAATTACTCAAAAGTCAGAACTAAGATGTAGTCTGTATCAATTGTATTTGCCTAAAACACCAATGTCTGTTCTTTTTTGTGACTGTCCATATTTAATGCAAATGTGGAAATCTATTCATGTATTCTTTAATGTGTGATCTGAAAAAAGTGTCCCATCCCTCTTTACTGCTGCACAGCTATTTTGCAATAGCTATTGATACTTATTTCCTAGAATTTGAGTCCTATGAGTGCAAGGACCCTGTTTACCTGGCTTCTGTGATGTTCCTATAATAGTACATGGCAGGCCCCAGAGAAATACTTCTTGTATGAATGAATGACTGTTGACTGACTGACTAATATAATTGTTGGGAAGAGGGTTATGACATGGGATGTGATTAAAATGCTCCACACAGAGGAGTGGGAAGTAGACTAGCTACCCCCACCCATTGCCTTTAGCATTGGCCAGATGGCATAGGAAGACCCATGTTTGATTCATGGATTTGCCTTGCTTTCCAAACGGACTCATTTTTCTTAAGGAAATCTCGAACTCCTTACATTCAAACCCCCCCTCATATCTAATGTGTTATTCCCTGGACACTGGATTTTCTGTCTTGTTTCCACTTCGAGTTCAGAGAGAGAAACAAATTGAGCCTTGCAGGGACCTGGACACACACAAAAATGTGTATTTACTGCTCCTCGTATTACCCTCATCAGCACTGTGGATTGTTGAGGAGGATAAATGAAGACATTATGGTTCAGGTTTGATCTCATTCCCCATTTGCATTCCCTAACAAAGAACAAGTCTGTGTTTCACTGTGATTGTATAATAGGAAGTAAAGGACTGTGGCTTATGTTACTTGGAGTTGATTTAAATTTTTATGAACCTGATACCTCTGAAAGGCAATAATCAAAATGAAACCATGGTAATTATTTTCATTTGAAAACATCAGAATGGTACCTCATTACATTCCGGTGAGTGACTCAAGAAGTATGGGAAGGAGAAGCATAAACTCCATTTTGAAAATACATTTCGTAAAATATTCAGCAAAGTCATGGAAGGAAGTACAAAGCCAGAGGTGACAATTTTCAATCAATATTCCAAATTCTTTTAATTAAGGATGTCTTGGGATTGCAGACTGTGCCGGGACATACATATGTATCTATAATAAACAAGATGTATTTTGCAGAAATGGATTTGGGTTTTGGCATCGGCTTGATAGGGAGATCAAAGCACTAGCTGGCATTAGAAGGATTTAGATACATTTGTCATAGGC
This sequence comes from Acinonyx jubatus, assembly GCF_027475565.1. Taxonomy (NCBI): domain Eukaryota; kingdom Metazoa; phylum Chordata; class Mammalia; order Carnivora; family Felidae; genus Acinonyx; species Acinonyx jubatus. The sequence goes on from NC_069396.1 coordinate 31,010,652, forward strand.
AGCTGTTATGCTAATCTCATTTATGCAGTTGTCAGCTGATAGGCTCTGATGAGCCAGCTGAGTGGGAAAATCATTATTCCATCCCTATTGTGATAAGTGTTATTTATTACTGTCAAATGGTATTAATGTTTGATTCAAAGATGGGGAGTGGGCACCATCTACATGAAGTTCATCCATTCATGGTCAACTGCAACAAAAGGAATCGCTGAATTCCAGCCAAACGAACTTCATTTCTGGGTGAAAAAAGAATAATGGATTTAATTTGCATATGTTTTAAAAGGGTAATGAAGTAATATGATGTTTATCTTGGTTGAAGAGTGGTAATTTTCATTGGCGGGACTCCAGCCTCGTTGGAGCCATTGTGAGGCATTTACTGTTGGGTTGGTGTGGAAGGACTTTTCAAAGCAGCAGGTGCATTGGGGGTTGGGGGGGGGGCAAGATGATTTATTCATTAGGCCAAAAATGAGCAATCTGGACATCTATTTTTTCTTCATCTTCCTCAGAAATGTATTTATAACTAAATCCCCTCTCTCTTCCCCCATGATGGTGATATCCCTTGATTTTCACATTCCTTTTGTGGCCTTTGACAATTTAATTATGTGAAATCCCTAACCCGTCACTCATGTCATTTCTGTTCTCCTTTTGTTATGATCAGATTTGCGGTTTCCACTCCATCTAAACTGGTATCTGTACAAGCCTGGTGTTTTGGAATGGGGTGTTGCTCTCTAGCTAGGAGACAGTTAAGGATGGCTACCAATGGCTGGGGGTTTGTTCTTAAGCATTTTGTTAAATTAACTGTTCAGCTGAGCTCTGAGTTGTTAAAAATGATTCCCCTCTGTTTGGAGACTTGCAGAGAGCTGTCCCCCTTCCAATACAGCTGCATTGGTTAATGCCGCTTTGGATTATTTTTCTTGTGTTAAAAATACAGATAACCTAATTATAGCGCCTCCCCCGTTCCCAAACGCCTCACTTAATGACTCATTAGTGCACTGAGAACACTTTCCATCGCTTGCTAAATAATATTCTGTTTCTGAGGACTTCATTTTCTTTTTTCGTATTTTCTCTGAAGAAAAAAAGTTTGACTCAACATATTTCAGAGCCTTTAGATTTTGCTGATTGGCTATATTTCTATAACAAGCTGGTCACTTTTCAGGATCCAGCTTCTCTATTCTTTTTGGGTTGATAACAATGGAGCCAGATGCCTTTGTTCAGTGAGGAGAAGACATGGGTCACAAGAGTTTTGTAAATCCTTGAACTCAAAGAAAACTGTCTTCCTACTCACCCGGTATTTAATGTAGCTTTACTGGGATTCAGAATCTTCCATTGTATGACTTAATCCACCATGTTTCCCCAGAAGCCAACAAAATGCCTGGCCCAGAAGGCCCTCAAAAAAAATTTGTTGAAAAAAATGAATGGACCTTAGAAAGCTCACACCTTCATTCAAGAGTTGGCAAATTATTTCTGTAAAGGATCAAATAGTAAATATCTTAGGCTTTTTGGGCCATGTGGTCTTTGTTGCAACAGTTCAACTGTTGTTGTAAAGTAAAAGCAACCAAAGCCCAAACTTAAGTGAAAGGGCATGGCTTGCGTTCCAATAAATCTTTGTTTATGGATGCTAAAATTTGAATTTTATATAATTTTCACATGCCATGAAATATTATTTTAATTTTGATTTTTCCCAACTAAATTAAAAATGTAAACATCATTCTTAGCTCATAGCCATACAAAGTGGATGGTGGACTAGATTTGATCTGCAGCCCATATCTGGCTGATATAAAGATAGTGAGGGTCACAAGGAATTCAAAGGATGGAGGGTTCAGATGGCTTCATGTAGGAGGCAGTCTTTTCACTGAGCACTGGGTCTGCAGAGAAGAGTGGGTTGCCATAGCATGGGTTTCCAGACACAGAGGAAACATCCAGAGAGCCACTGATTCCTGAGGATTATTTATGATTGTTACATTAAAGTGGGGAAATCACCCTGTTGCAGCGACAAGATGGAGAGTAAGTTTTTGAATGCTAATGTTCCTAGGGAACTTCTCACAGATGGGTGTGTTAAATGCCTAATCGAGCCTCTCCATTTAAGATCTGCAACCAGAGCAACATTAGACCCTAAGAGCCTCTCCCAGCAAGTAGAGTCAATGGACTGCATGAGCAAAAGAACAGGTGTGACAAATTAATAAATACTGTCTTGAATGGGATCTGGCTCTTGGTGGCCTCCCTTGCTTCCTCCCCATCTGTCCTACATACACTTTTCACTCCAGTTTTCCCTGGATACCATGCTATCTCATACCTTTGCACATGCTGTTACCTTTTTCTTTTTTTTTTTAACCAAGATACCTTTTTTTCACTTATTCCTTGAATGTGCACCAGGCTAATGAAGATAAGATACATGGGTGAAGTGGACTGGGTGGGGTTTGGGACAAACTGGAGAGCACTCACTATGCCTAAAGAGGAGGCTACTGCTCAGTCTCAGTGAATTTTTAAAAATGTTTTATTTATTTTTGAGAGAGGGAGGGAGAGACATAGTGCAAGCAGGGGAGGGACAGGGAGAGAGAGACACACACACAGAATCTGAAGGAGGCTCCAGGCTCTGAGCTGTCAGCATAGAGCTCAACATGGGCCTTGAACCCCTGAACCGTGAGATCATGACCTGAGCTGAAGTTGGACCCTTAACTGACTGAGCCACCCAGGCACCCCTCAGTGAATTTTTGTAATGCAGGGATGTGAGCTCTGTGTTGACAAGTTTTCGAATATTTTTCAGGGAAATGGGAAATGTGAATTTTTAAACATTAGCAACTGTTTAAACTACTAAAATACAGTTGAGGGTCAAATCTGATCTATACCCCACTAGTTTGCTTCCTCTTGTCTAAGCCAATTCTCCCTCCTCCTCCTCCTTTAGAATTCTGCTCAAGGGTCTCCTCTTCCTTTGTGTTTTTGGGGTATGTTGTACCTACGACATGATGTCTTCTCATGTGGGCCATCACTCTGACTGGACTCCTCGGAGACCCCAACTGGATAATGGGGAGAGATGAGGATTACAAGGCACCAAGCTTAGCCCATTTGCTTTGGCCTCTTGTTACCACCGTGCCATCAGTTAAGTGACATGAAACTCACATATCATCAGATACAGAGATGATGATGTCAAGGAAACATTATAGCATCTCTTTATAGGTTCCACGAAAGCATGACTTGAGTTTTAGTTCCAGAAAAGCTTGGCTTTCTCTAAACAACCTGTGTGTGTATGTGTGTGTGCATGTGTGTGTGTGTTCTCTGCTGTGGCCCTCAGGAAGTGCTCTGCCTTGTTTACCTCTTTCAAAGGTCAACCTCTTCCAATGGAATGTTCATCTAACCATTGGCTCTCTTTTGTTTCCCTTTCATCTAAATTTGTCCTTCTGTTTGTTTTACACTTTTGTATTTCAGGGTTTTTTTTGTTTTTTTTTTTTTTAAGAAAACTCAAATACTCTTTGTTGACATGACAGAAGATATAAGTCAATAAATACAAATCACATTTAATTTTATACTGTTCTAGGCTATTCTCTGAGTTAGTCACAGAGACAGGGGAAAAGTGAGCATGCAGTGTTGTTTTCACCTTTCCTAGTTCACACTGGGCCTACCAGTACTGTTCTACGTATAAATAATTAATATACGCTGAATGATGAATACACAATGAGATATTTGATCATGTCAATCAATTTCCTTTAGATAATCTATTTAAAGTGGCAAATAAATTGATGAGGCAAATCACAATTTTCATTATTGAGAATGGAGATGGGTATTTGAGATCTAGCTTCTTTGCCATATTTATAATTTTATTGCTAGAGCTCTATACCAGAGCAGTTAACAAGAATAAGTGTAAGACGACTGAAATTACATCACATTATAACTGACACTTCTAGGATTAATTTTACAACTTGTGATTTTAATTTTGGTGAAAATGTATTTAAAATTATCTCTTGTCACCATCTCTTATTAAACATAATGAAACTTGATGATATTCTAATAACATTAAACTGTTTTGGTAGTCATGGAGGTTGGTATTAAAAGACTATTCAAGCTAAGAAAATAGTGGATCATTTTTGAAAGAAAGAATTTGGGGAGGTTTGAGGAGCTGAGTATTTCATGCATCTCACACACTATATTATCACTGACACCAGCACGTAATTTAGAAGATATTCTACATGTTAGAAGAACCAGTGTGCAATTAATGGGGGGAAATCAAGGACATTTTAGCCAAGAAGGAAACAGGAAGAAAGCAGATCACATCACTGCAATTTGGTATCTATGTTCTGGGCTGATGTTTATTATTAGCAGGCCCCGAAAAATACTGGGTCTCCAAAACTTGGTAAATAAAACTAATGATGTAACCAAGTCATTGTGTTCATCTTTTTAGATCTTCCTTGTGTTCTTTTTTCCCTCCTTCACTCTCTTACTTCCCTACTTCCTTTTCCCTCCTTGACTCGGGTGTCAGGTCCATGGCATGAACTTCCTCTTGGATTCACACTTTGCTGATGCCAGATGAGGGAAAAAGGGGATAGAATGATATTGCACAGAGGGAGAACTCTGATAACAGCTCTCATTTTTCCTAATGATAGAGTAATATCTGGCCTGAAGGCTTGCTACATTCCCCAAATTTGCTAATTTGGGGGATTTATGTGTTTGGTACCTTCTTTTATGTGTTCAGTACCTTCTTTTATGTTCCTTTCAAGAAGCTTAAGGATTTTTCATAACATTCTTTTGACTCTCTTTTGGATCACTCCCTTCTCTGTCCTTAGCCTCATTCCCAAATATAAATTATGTTAATACAACAAACATGTTTTGAGCACTTCCTATATGTCAGATGTCTGCTGGGCATGAGAGATTGTGACCAGAATGAGCATCAATATTTACCATCTAGGAGCTCATTGTTTAGTGGGTAAAAAAGATAAGTCAACCAATAATTCTAGGGTAGTCAGCTAGGTGTTATAAGAGCCCATGACCTGAATGCAAATAAGTAATGGAGGAAAGAATGATTGGAGAGTGTTTCAGAGGTGACATTTGAAATGGGCCCAGAAGTATCCTGGAGAAAAAGAGAGAAAAGCATTTCTGGGATAAGAAAAGCATGTATAAGGGGTGTCTGGCTGGTTCAGTCTATAGAGCATGTGATTTGATCTCAGGGTGGTGAGTTCAAGCCCCACCTTGGGAACAGAGTTTGCTTAAAAAAAAAAGTGTGCATAAGAGCAGCATGACCCCTCACAAATAGAGCTATATAGAATGGAAGCAGAGGGAAGAGAAAACTGGTGGGTGGATGGAGGGAATCCAGGGAATCCAGGGAGCCAGGCTCATACCGTGGAAAGCCTTTGCTATGATGAGAACCTTTGATTTTATCCTATCAGTCATGGGGGCAGTGGACATTTTAAATAATGGACCTGTGGCTATGGAGGACCACAGAGGATCAAGGAAAGGCCTAAGGCAGGACTAGATAGGAAACAACGTTGGCACAGACGAGGTGAGGGATGATAAGGATCCAATTAGACAATGGAAGGGGGAGTATATGTGAGAGACATTTAGGAGCTGGTATCGACCCTGAGGACTGATTAGACAGGAAGGGTGAGGGACAGGGAGGCATTGAGGGGATTCTGAAGCTACCAGATGCATTCATTCCATGATAAGATGGAACTGATGCCTGCTGACAACTCATGAGACCCAGATGTCTAGTGGAGATGGTGTCACACAGGGGAAGCACTACGGTTCATTCATTCACTCTCATCCATCCACCCATTCATCCCTTTATTCATCCAGCAAATATTAATTAGGAAATAATGCCTAGATTCCAGGATTCTTCCAGGTACAAAGAATATGCTACAAACACAGAAAAAAGATCAATAGCAAAAGATCTTTAAGGCTCACACCAGCACAGCTGCACACCTGTTACCTTCTCCCCTGTGAAGCAGGACCTGGAAGTGCATGTCATCTGTCCCCTGTCCTGTCCTAGGACCACTTAGAAGCTCGCTGAAGGATACATCATGGGCTGTGCAAGGGGCCAGGTGGCTGGCCAGGGGATGGGATGCAGATTGTCCTAGAGAGGAAAGAAATTCTTAGAACTAACTTTCTTTCTTTCTTTCTTTCTTTCTTTCTTTCTTTCTTTCTTTCTTTCTTTCTTTCTTTCTTTTCTCTTTCTTTCTTTCTTTCTTTTTCTTTCTCTCTCTCTCTCTTTCTTTCTTTCTCTCTTTTTAAAGTTTATTTATTTTGAGGGAGATATATATATATATATATATATATATATATAGAGAGAGAGAGAGAGAGAGAGAGAGAGAGAGAGAGAGAGAGAGAGGCAGCACTGGCAGCACAAAGCCCGACATAGGGCTCGAATTCACAAATTGTGAGATCACAAGCTGAGTGGAAACCAAGGGTCATACACTTAATGGACTGAGCCATCCAGGTGCTCCTGGAACTTTCTGAAGTAGCCTTTTTTTCTTTCACAAGTGCCTCCTTCACATGTGGGAATTTACATTCCCTCTATTTTATTTCCATATTTAATAAATGTTTTTATTTTAATTCCTCTCTTGAGCACTTTTATTTAAATGCTTTCTACAATTTTTGTCCCAGTGATGTCCTCTACTGTCTGTATATTTTTCTTAGTACTTTTTCAGATATACAATGTTCAATACTAATTGTTTTTCTTGAAATTGAAAAATGTGTTATCTATCAAAACACATCTGCTATCATTCTCCTCCTGGTCGTCTTTTCTTCTTTCCCCTCTCAGCTTTATTGAGATTTAATTGGCACATAATACTGTGTAAGTCAAAGGTGTACAATGTGATGATTTGGTACATGTATATATTGTGAAATGCTTACCACAATAAGGTTAGTTAACACATCCTTTGCCTCACATGATTACCATTTGGTGGTGGTGGTGGTAAGTTTGGTTTTCTTCCAAATATTCCTAATACCATCTTTATTCTTTTTTTTTTTTTGGAAAGTTCTCTGTCTTCCTTTCCTGTTTATACTCAATATATTCCTTTCATAGTTCTTGATTTGCCTTTGATTTTCTTTCTGTGCACTTAAAATTAGCATACTTATTCCTAGAGGTCAAACGTATATTTTTTTTACATTTTTTAATGTAATGTAATGATTTATTTTTGAGACAGAGGAAGAGAGAGTGTGAGTGAGTGGGGGCACGGCAGAGAGAGAGAGAGAGAGAGAGAGAGAGAGAGAGAGAGAGAGAATCCCAAGCAGGCTCTGCCCTGTCAGCGTAGAGCCTGATGTGGGGCTCGAACCCATGAACTATGAAATCATGACCTGAACTGAAATCAAGAGTTGGAGGCTTAACTGACTGAGCCATCCAGGCGCCCCTATGGTTTTTACATTTTTATCATGAAAACTTTCGCACTCGTTTCAACAACAATCAGCTCACAGCCAACTGCACTTCTGTCTGATGACTTCCTTCTTCTTTTCATAACCCTCCATTTTCTTCTTTCCCACTGCTTTCTGCACTTGGATAGATTCCAGTCTAACTGGAATCTGCCAGTTCTACCATTTACTGGTACTGAGTATCTTTCAGTTCTGATTTTAGGTTTCATCACTTCAGTCTACATAACTTTGTAATGCTCTTTCATCCTCGATTGCTTAAAATCGACTCATTTCTACATTCTATAATCATGGAGTGTTTCTATTTGAACAATGATGTGCTAAATTTATGAGCATTTCCATAAATGAGTTGACTTTAAGATGCCCCCAACTCTACATTATGATTCTAATCAGCACATTAATGAACGGGTATAGAAATGAGCCTATTTGCAAATTGCCAGATTAGATTTGTCCTTGTTTAACTAAAAGCTTTAACTAAAAGCAGGGTTAAAATCCTGAAGATGAGAAAGCCTCCTCCATGCCTGAACGTTTCTTGGTCAAATTGTGCTTTAAAAGAGCTTAAGAAATTTTTTTACTATTTGTGGACAGATCAGATCTAAAACAATGGAATACAGCTGAAATCATCACATAAATCATCATGTAAAATAATATTGTTATTAATATAGTGTTCTAAATTTACTTTCTCGGTTACAAAAATGTTCTGACTCAAAAATAAAATTGTGAGCTGTGATTGATGTATTTTTTATGTGTCCGCTCAGGTCCTGCCTGCTTAATTGGGCTCAGTCAATTTCAGTGTGTTTCCTATGACATTTCCATCCTACAGCTGTCAAGCCAAAGAAAGAATTAATATCAATAATCCAGTGATTGGATTTAATCTCTGAGATTAGTCATCATTTAAGCTACCAAAACCTAGACTGGAAAGAAAATGCTTGTCAATTTTATTTTCTCATGCAATAGTGGAAGATGGGCATTCATATATGTGTGTAAAACTCACACATTCACATGTATTTTATTGCATTCTTTGTGTTTTTGAAAACAATGAAAACCACTGTGTTAAAAGAAACTCTCTTCTCCCAAATGGCATATTGTCTACTTTTATTTCATTTCTCACATATCTAGAAGCAGTCTTAACAGCTACTGATTTTTGTCCTTAGAGGTTTCCCTTTTTGTATGTTTGTTTTAACAAGCATTGATTGATATGCCATTGTCTCAATTACTAAGGCATCGCTACCTTTACTGTATAGATTGAGAAATACAGAAAGGGAGAAAGCTGGAAAATAGTGATAACAACACACTACACCAATAAAATCTCTATGTTCTATCTGTGTAAGGTGCTTTTCATTGTACTGAGTCAGTCACAACATGTGTTAATACTGTAGTTTAACAGACAAGGGAGCAAGGGAACAGAGGGCTTCAGCACTTTGCTGTTGTTGCATAGCCACTGAGGCAGAACACCTTGTATTACCTTATTTTAAGCTAAGTCATGGGGCACCTGGCTAGCTCAATCTGTAGTGACTCATTCTCGGGATCATGAGTTGGATTCCCACACCAGGTGTAGAGATTACTTAAAAAAAAGAAAACATAAGATAAGTCACATGGACAAGTAAAGGCAAACTTGTGGGCAGGGTGTCAGGCAAATCAGTATTTCCTGAAAGATGCTCTTCAGACATTAGTCTGTTGAGATGCTCTTACAACAAAAGGGTCTGTTGGTCAATTATGTTTCGGAAAATTGCATAAAGTCTCATTCTGGAGGGTCATAATGCAAATTAGCGTATTAAAGGTTCTGAGAAATCCTGGAGTTAAAAAAAAAACTCAGTCTAACTTTTGCTTAATTCAATGTATTTCATGGCAGAACCTTCTTGTGCACATAACAATTCACTGGAAACACATAGGGAAAATTTGCTTTAAGCAAATATCCATGTCTAATGACTTTGGCTAACGAAATATAAGAACTTCAAGTGCTTCGGGATATAGATTCATGCTCAGATATAACCTCTTAACACGCATGACTCCAAAAACCAAGAAAACCAGTTTAAGGAAGGCAGAAATCCAACTACCAATCCATTCATCCATTTATTTTTTCAAGAAGCATTTATTAAGCACCTACTCTGGCCCAGACAATGTGCAAGATATTGGTGATATAATGGTAAAAAGCCAAGACTGAGGGAGGTAGGGAAGGTTTCAAGAGCCTGCAGCAAACTTAGGCTACATCTTAAAGGGTGAATAGAAGGATGGGCATTCAGCAGATGGAAGGGAGCTAGTTGTGAAAAGGCATTCCAAATCAAAGCCTTGAAGATGCAAAGACATAGAAGATTAAGAGAATAGCAGATTCAGGGGATTATAGGTGAATACATCTACTGTTTATCACCATCTCTTGTTTGTTGATGTATTGTTTGTTTACCCTTCCATGAGGCAGGGATTCTGTTGTGTTTGTCATTGTGTTCCCCATGCTTAGCACCGTGCTTATCTTATAATAGGGGCCTAGTAAATTCTTGTCAAATGAATGACTAGTAGTCTGGTATCACTGGAACCTACCGTATTTGAAGGCAAGATGACAAGTAGAGGCTGGGATGGTAGGCAGGGCATCAATCATGAAGAGCCTTGTGGGTCATAGTTGGACACTATCTATTACACTCACTACCAGGTGGGCCATTGAAGGGTTGTAATCAGGGGAGTGTCTTAATCAGGTCTGCATTTTAGGAAGGTGACTCTTGAGACACCTGGGTGGCTCAGTCGGTTAAGCGTCCAACTTCGGCTCAGGTCATGATCTCACAGTTTGTGAGTTCGAGCCCTGCGTCAGGCTCTGTGCTGCCAGCTCAGAGCCTGGAGCCTGCTTCAGAGTCTGTGTCTCTCCATCTCTCAGTCCCTCCCCTGCTCATGCTCTGTGTCTCTCTGTCTCTCAATAATAAATAAACATTTAAAAAAATTTAGAAAGATGACTCTGGTAGGAGAAAGCATGATGGTTTGAGACTGGGGACAGTTGGGAGGAAGTTGCAATAAAACAGGAAAGAAGAGGGTGTGATTAAGGCAGTTGCTGTTGGGTGGAAAGAAGGGGACAATGTAGCATGTAGAAGAGCCCAGCCCTAGTAGCCAAATGGGACAAGGAAGAGGTGAGAAGGCAGGGGAGGAATCAGAAAGGATTCCTCTGTTTCTGATCCAGAAAGTTGGAAAAACTTTTTGTTATGGAAATCTTCAAACATAAAAAGGTAGAGAGACTAGTATAATAAATCATCCTGTACTCATCATCCAACAACTATAAACATAGAGCCAGTTTGGTTTTATCAGTACTGATTTTCCCACCCTACACCCCTCACCCCTGCCTGGAGTGTTTTGGAGCAAATGACGGATATCCCATTATTTCATCCATAAATGCTCCAGTATGTATTTCTAAGACATTAAGAACTGCTTAAAAACATAAATATCTTTAACACACCTAAAAAATGTTAACACATATTTCTTCACATCATCAAATATTTAATCAGTGTTCAAATGGTGTCAAAACGACTTTTTATAATTGGTTTGCTCAAAGTAGGATCCAAAACAAAGGCCATACATTGCATTTGGTTGATACGGCTTTGAGGTCTCTTTTAGTCTGTAACAATTCTCCACCCTACTACCTTCTTTGTTCACTGAAGAAACCAGGTCATTTATCCCATAGAATCCCCTAGTTTTGCTGATTGCATCTGGGTGGTACCGTGTATCATGTTCCTCTAACCCCTGATCTTATAAATTGGCAGACCCCATTATAAGTTTCTATATAGAAGAGGTAACGCCTAAAGACATAGAATTTAGGGGCACCTCGGTGGTTCAGTCGGTTGAGTGCCCGACTCTTGATTTGGGCTCAGGTCATGAGCACAGGGTTGTGGGATCAAGCCCCCTGTTGGGCTTTGTGCTGAGTGTGGAGTCTGCTTGGGATTCTCTCTCTCTCTCTCTCTCTCTCTCTCTCTCTCTCTCTCTCTCTCTCTCTCTCTCCCCCCCCTCCTTCTGCCCCTCTCCCCCAGTGCTCACACACTCTGTCTCTCTAAAATAAATAAAAATGAAAAAAAGAAGACATAGAGTTTATTGGAGAGCGTGTTAAGTATAGTACTGGGGGTGAGGGGCTAAATGGATATATGTGTGGGTAAGGGTTTGAAGAGTGCTGTCAAAACTATGCAAGAATAGTCCTTTGGGGGAGTTTGGGTCACCCAGCCTCTAAAAGCTGCCACCGCCTTTAACTAAATGCTTTTGGAAAGGAAGGAAGAACTCCTTGAAAACCCTCCGGGTACCTTTGGTGAGCCAATCATTTGGGAGATACAGCACCCTACCTGGGTCTATATCTTTATTAGATTTTTCAAAAGCTTCTGCCTTTCAGCAGGAGTGTAATTATTATTTGGAGGGTCGCAAAGGAGAACCATGCCTGGAGGGCCTTGTTTGGAGTTAGTTAGCTGAGTGGAGTGGTATTCCCCATAACTGAGGGGAGGCTGCCGGAGTCATGAGTTTATCACCATATAAAAACCTCTGTTTTCTTTCCATCATGTGTCCTCTGAGGGGCACTAATAGCCACCTTTGAAGAACCTGCTTAGAGAAATGTAAGCTGTGCTTTACCTATTGTGATTGTGGTTTCCATATAGGCTGTTTAAATGGAAAATCTGTATGCAGAGAGCACATGATCAAGGACAGCAATAAACTTAGTGTTCGCTGTATTTAGTCCCAATATTGTTCTGTTTCATCTGCCTAGATCTTTTCCAAGCAGCTTGGCCACTATCTAAGAGTTGATTTCACACTATTTCTGCCTTGGGATTCTGGGAATCTCTCACCTCTTCTAACTGAACTTTATTTATTTTCATTAAAAAACACACACAGAGAGCTTACCATGTGCCAGACATTGTTATAGTTCATACGTATTAGCTCATGTAATCCTCATATCAACGCTTTAAAGTAGATACCGTAATTCCTCCCATTTTATAGGTGAAGAAACTGAGGCACAGAGAAGTTAAGTAATTTGCCCAAGGTCACACGGCTGACAAAGAGTAGTATTTGAACTCGGTCTGGTTCTAGAGTCTCTCCGCTTAACCACCATGATGTGTTGCCTGCTTGCACCAATAGTCAAATTAAAATGGTATTTGAACTTAAAAGGAGTCATGGCCATGAAGCAGAGTGGCTGAGGGTGTCAGCTTTGGTATCATACAGGCCGGGTGGATCCTAGCATTGTCACTTAGTAGTGGTGGAATAAGTAAGTAGTGGTGGCATAAGAGCATGTTATTTACGCTGCCGAGCCTCAGTTTCCTTATCTGTAAATTGGGGGTTATGCTCCCAATCTCCCAAAGTTGTGAGCATAACATGGAGTGATATATTTAAAACACCTGATGCAGCTCTGAGACTATAGTAAGTCCTTTCAAATGGTGTCTGTTATAATCATGGCATCATTCCAGAGAAACTTTGTGCACAGCAGACACTGCCATGAAGGGGACCTCCTCACTCCCCGGTGCTTGGCCAGACTTGGGGAGTGTAGCTGGCTTGTCGGTATAGGTATAATTATTTAGAATGTTGCTTTTGTGTCTTTACCAATGGTTAAACACAATGGGGACCAAAACCAGAAAAGGAATTAGGAGAACAAACTTCTGTGTATAAAGTTTATGCATACACTATCTCATTAGATACAAATCAAGGGAGTGCTGCTTTTCAGAACCGACTGGACACATTTTTTTCCCATCTCTGCATTCAGTGACTTCATACCAGGGGCGAGAGCATTTAGACCACTGAAATCAGCAAATGATTTGTAAAATCAGGGCTTCCCCACCCTCCACCCCCCGACCAGGGAAATAATTGTTATACGTTTACCAGCACAACACTGTCCTTGGGCACTGTCACTGTGCATGAGCTCAATCCCTTCAACAACCCTATGAAGTAGCTACAGTTATTATCCTTATTTTTAGACCAGGCAACAAAGGTAAAGCAAATTGCCCCAAATTATGTAATGGGAGGCAGAGCCAAGATTCAAGCCCAGGAACTCTGCTGCAGGTTACTGTCTCTCACCTGAGGCAGGTTACTGCCTCTCTGAGTCTATGATATGGTTCTTTTAGGAGGTGAGAAATAGCCACCCAGTCCACACAGTGCAACTAGAGAACACGGTGATATTAATGAATGCATTAATTCATTCATGCATGCATTCAACAAATCTTTTTGAATGCCTCCTGTACGGCACACTGTCCAGAGGAGATTAAAATGGATAAAGTGAGTTGGTGATACCTAAAATCTACATTCTTACCCTCTGCCCTTCAACTAGACCATGGACTTCTAGGGAATACAGACCATGCCTTGGTAATCTCCATGTCTTCCCAAGAACTAACATGGAGGCTGACATAATAATTGTCAGATAAAAGAATAAAAGAGGCTGGTTGGGGAAGGCTGCCTATGGGGATATGTGCCATTTCGTATACAATATCCTTCCTTTCAGGAAGAGACAGGCTGTCACACATGAAGGCATGGTGGGCTCCTTTTCAGCATGGCTGGCTTTTCTTTGCACAGTGTTTCATGATTTGTTGGAGTTTGTTTCCTGAGGTGGGAAGCTAAACACCAGCTTCTGTCTCCTGGGATCACTTTTGTCATCCAGACCATAAGCTGACCCATGAATGAATATGGACTCAGAGATATTAGGGTCAGTCCTCTCTGTGACGAAGATAGATGGCAGGGAGGAAGCCCAGGTCCAGCTGTGTCACAGGTGAAATATCAGACTGAGCGAGGGGCAAAGACTGGGCTAAGGGGTGTGACATGATCATAAAAGTTATAATTTAAGACATTTTTGAGAGCAAAAGAGATGCTATTAATAATTACACTGGGACCACAGCCACGAACCCAAACGATTCTGGGTGAATTGCAATGAACAGTCACCCTATTGAAGGGTCAAATAGGGAAACATTGCAAATTAAAGAAAGCACATCATTTGGTAACGAGCTCTGAACAGATCTAAAGCACCAAAGTTCTAATCCTAGCTCTGTGTCCTTCCAGCTTGGCCTCCTTCAGCCACTTATCCCTTATCTAAGGCATTAAAATAGATCAGAGGTTCCCAGCCATTTTCTCCCCTTTGTGGACTGTTTCTTTCCAAATAATTCTTACACGAGAACATTTTGGGAGATCTCCAGGCTTAGTACTGCTGAGTTGTAGGAATAGGATTTATTTGGATTCTTTATCCTTATGCCTCCTTATTCTTATTTTAGCCTTGGGGTGAAACAGATATTTCATAGATGACTCAACATATGAGCCCTGGAAGGGACCTCAGAATCAGCTTCTTCACTGACAAGTTAGGAAACCGAAATCCAAGAGAGTGACATTTGTCCAAAGGTCTCTCAGCCTGGCAAGACCTGGATGGCTTTCACTCAGCCATATTCACAATGGAAATCAGTACATGCTTTAAAAAAAAAACAAGAAAAGCTTCAAAGTATTTGTAATTGTAATGAATGACCACTGTAGACAATGTAGAAAAGGCAAGCAGACAAAAAAATAAAGAAAGAAAGAAAGAAAGAAAGAAAGAAAGAAAGAAAGAAAGAAAGAAAATATAAATCAACCATCAAAACTCACTCACGGATAGCCACTATAATCATTCTGATGAATCTATATCTTTTCAGACTTTTTTTTTCCTTCTATTTCCAGTAGCCTTTTCAATCTATCAAGTTCTTATTTTCTCCCTTTTTCCACTTGTTCCAGCCTTCCATGTCATCCTTCCACTCTCTCAGTTTTCTCGAAATTACAGCTAAAGGACATAGTTTCTAAGTTGACAAGTTTATGGACAGTTGCCCTTTGAATGCAGCACTTTGCATCTGGAAAAGGCATTCTGAGATAGAGCGGAGCAGAAGGAACGTGGGACCTGGGTGCTAAGCAAAGCCCAGGCTTCTGATTGGTCAGCTGTGAACCAAGTGAGGGGGAAACTGAATCCAGACATCAGGCAATCAAAAGGGGAGATCAGAAACCTGAAGCAGAGAGAACTCACTCCGTCAGACCCCCTGCTCCCTGGGAAGGCTGTCTGGAGCAGTGTGCAAGTCGGCTAGCGAGCAGCCAAGACAAAGATGACCTTCAACACTTCAAGAAGGACTGGACCCCACGGTCCTGGTTCCAGTTGTTGATGTCTGTCTGACCTACACTGTTGCCTCACAGATTTCCCCATGTCTCCACTTATAAATGTCTAAAACTTTCCCTGGAATGGATTCATTGCCCCTTGTTAGAGTCCTTGATTTTGTGTTACAAGTGAAAAATAGAGCCTGTTAAATTGAATCACGGAGATGTTCCTGAAAGCAGCCTAGAGGAAGGCTCTAGACCGTGCTTTAGAGCCTCCAGTGAAGAGCTTAAGATGGAGAAGAAAAGTTACAAAGGGGAAGTGAAAAAGAAAACATGAGCTTCTCAGGGACCACTGTTTTCCAAAGATCTTAAAATCTCATTTCACAAAGCATCCCTGATCAAAACAATTTCTTGATCGAAAACCTCTGTCTTAATTTGTCTTATGGGTGGCCATGGTCAGCAAAAACACCCCCCTGGCCCTTTGCGACCGGCCAGGGGCTGTCTTTTATTATGCAGATTGGATGGAGCTGGGCTTCCGGGAGCCAATTCTGGGAACCCTATCTGCATAATGCCTCCCCTCCTTAAAGATGGGCAGTTAAACCAAATAGTTTTTAATTTCTTTTGTGGAATGGCTGCCTCTTTATTTAATGTTGAACACTGAAGCAGTTGAGGAAGAGTACCAACTAAACGGGTTTTTTAAATACTGCCTTCGTAATTATCTGTGGAATTAAACCCACAGAACACACATTAACTCTCATCAGAAAATGGAATTATGAGAATTCTTATTAACAGCAGCTCCAGACTCAACTCACAGTATTCACTTGAGTAATTATTATTGGTAAAGGCTGGGATTAATTTTTTTTCTTTTTTTTTTTTCAAACTGGAGAAAATAAATTCTTAGCAATTGCCTGCCTTGGACATGCAGAAGGAGACAAAGAAATGAGAACTTTTATTTTAGGGAGAAAAAAAATAATTTCGAAATGTAATTTTGCTCTGATTTCTGAGGGAATTCTTATGCAAGGCATTTTCTATGTAAAGGGATTATATGTCACCAATGCAAAACGAAATACAAAATAAACCAAAGAGCTATGAATGTCCTAAGTGCAGAAAATAATATATAATTTATGATACTTTAAATCTCATTAAAAACACTAGCTTTTGTAGCTTCCTAGCAACCAATCCTCAGGAGTCCCTCTGTAAAAGAGGTTGGCTCTCCCCAAGCTCGGGGTCCAAAGCTTTAATAAATGAAACCCATATGGTGGCTATATGACGGTTCCCTGTGTGCAGGCCATTTGTCTGGGTGTTCTTGAAAGCCTCATATGATAGTTTATAATTTGCTAATCCAATATAATAAACATGAAAGCACTTTGTTAAACTAATGTTTAGGGTCTAAATTAAAGCAGCCAAGGCTGGAGAGTTAGAGGGAAAGTTGGAGGTCTATAATTTCAGCCTTAATTCTGGTTGGAACACACAGGTTTCCAAAAGGTGGTGCTGGGGATATCTTCATTTTTTCTTTTTTTCTCTTTTTCTTTTTTTCTGTTTACAGCACGATTGCTTCGACTTTTTCATTTCCGCGCTGGGAAGTAAATTGAGCAGGTTTTACTGTGCCCATTTGCCAGATGGAGCTACTGAGGCTCAGAAAGGTAAGCCATTGCTGTGACTATCTGCAAAATGAGGGGACAGCTAGAAAGACATGGCAGGTATGTAAATGCTCCTTTGTAACTTGTGCTGTCTGTGATGACGTTTTCACCGGCCTGAAGCAAAATGGAAAAAGGACAAAAATGAGTTCTTCTAATAAAACAAAAGAAACAACTCTTTTAGAGTGGAGATTATTGGGATAGTTCCTCTCTCCTTTTTTTGGTAGTAAATGACCTTTATGTTATAAAATAATGGTGATGGTTGATAGCAGCTGCTCTTGGTTTGCCTTTGGCAAAATTAATCCCTGGGGGGGTGCCTGGGTGGCTCAGCTGGTTAAGTGTCCGACTCCTGACTCCTGATTTCAGCTCAGGTCATGATCTCACAGTTCGTGAGTTCAAGCCCCACGTCCGGCTACTCACTGACAGTGCGGAGCCTGTTTGGGATTCTCTCGCTCTCTCTGCCCCTTCCATGCTTGGTCTCTCTCTCTCAAAAATAAATAAATTAAAAAAAAATTAATCCCTGACAATCAGGTCAATCTCCAAAGCATTAAAAAATTTACCGGTTGGTGGGGCATCTGGGTGGCTCAGTCAGTTAAGCATTGGACTTCAAGTCAGGTCATGATCTCACAGCTTGTGAGTTCTAGCCCCACGTTGGGCTCTGTGTTGACAGCTCAGAGGTTGGGGCCTGCTTCAGATTCTGTGTCTCCCTCTCTCTTTGTCCCTCTCCTGCTTGCATGCTCTCTCTCTCTGTTTCTCAAAAATAAAAAAATTAAATAAATTAAATAAACATAAAAAAATTTTTTTAAAGTTACTGGGTGGTAAAATCTCAAAGCCTGCCCCCCACTTTATTTTTTAACAAATGAGAAAAAAATGAGATCTGGTTGTGTGTATGTTGCCAATATCACACAGCAAGCGGATGGCAGGGGCATGTTTAGAGCACAGGTCTCTACGCTCCTGGGTCAGTGGACATGGTGAAGGGAAAATACATAGCATCAATTTTCATTCTGAGGGAAAAACATATTTTTTAAACAGGCTTTTGTTTCAGTTTCTGAAGGCATTTATAACGCAAGTGCTTTGTTCGTAATGAGATTATAGGCCAGAAATGCAAAATGAAACAGGAAACTACATCAAGGAGAAACAAACATCTACGATGCAATAAGTAGTGTCACCAGTGGTCTTTGGAGGCAGCGACATCCGGCCCCACTGTCTTTAAGAGGAGGCCAAAAGTGGTTACCCTGATTCCTTAGAATTGGACATGGCATTGCTATTTTTCTTTGAAAAGCTTAGAGTCTCAGAGAGAGGCCTCCTCTGCTCTGATGGGAGAGGAGAGGCATGAGATTTCCCCAAATCTGGCCAATTGCTAGCGGCACCCTCATAACTCCAAGGCTCTCTTCTGCCCTGAGTGCGACCCTGGGGGCAGGCCAGGGGCCTTTATCTTAAGGCTATCTTTCCTGCACTGTCAAGACGTATCAGAGCACTGCAGCTAGCTCGTGGTGGCACTATGGGATCTTTAACATTTTTGAAGGAAAGCAGTGATAGTTGGCATCTATAAACTACTACCTTGACGTAGTCAATATTAAATGGTGCTACATTTCCTTCTGTGATGTCACATCTTTGTGAAGGTTGTTTTGGTGTGTTTTTTGGACAGTTACTGTGATCAAAAGCAAGAAGTTTGGGACTATTGTGTGTAATAGAAAATAAGGGCAGGGGTATCTAACCTGATTCCAAAGTTTGAGAAACTGTGCAGTGTCCAACGGGAACCTGCCTTCCATTAATAAGTAGCTGTAGGTATTAAGAAATGAAATACAAATTATTTGTAGTACTATTTTTTCAACTGGCTACTAAGTCATTAGAATATAAATATTTCTTTAGTTGATGGGGTCTAACTACTACATAAATGGAAGGGTTATGTATTTCTTTTGGCCTGAAGGCAATGGGATAAATTACTGAGATTCCAGAACACCATGAACTGGGAAAGTTTGGGAACGTTCTGGGTATTGTTCAAAGATCATGAAGGATATCAGGCGAACTATCACGGAAGGCGGCTAACGAGGTCTTCAGCTGCCATGACACTAGACACAGGAAAGTGGTTTGGGGCTGTGTGGCCTAGGGCATAGCATTCCATCCCATCTTAAATTTTCCTGTCTACAAAAGGAGAGCGCTGTACTTGGATCAGAGTTGCCTTCTGCTCATATGGCAGTTACAACACTAGAAACACTCTCAGGGAACCACTTTTCCCCAAACTCTTTCCCTGTGGTTTGGGTGGGGCTGACCCCTTCCTCTCCCATGCTCCTAGGGGTGGACCCATGGCCAGGACGGGACAATGAAGTTTAACCCCTTAGTCACAGTGGGTTAGAATTGGACACATAATTAAGCCAAGCCAATCAGCGCCAAGGAAAAGGCGGTGGTGGGGAGCCAAGAAAAAGACCTTGACCTGATAATATTATTTGAACCCTTGGATCTAGCCTTGACTGGTCTTTTCAGCTACTTAAACAAACAAACAAAAAAAGTAGGTGGGTAAGTAGGTAGGTAGACAGACACCGGCAAATTGGTATAAATATACCTCTTCTACCCCCTTCCCCATGGGGTAGTTTCTTTTGTCTTCATACTCCAGGGGCTCAAGATATCAGACTCCAGATATTATCAAGACATGTTTTCCTCCTTCTGTCTCTCAACACTGGTATCATCCCTATTGGCTTCTTTCTCAGGCAGGGCTCTCCTCGAAGTGGCAAGATGCCTGATAGTACATCTGGGCTTGCAGGCTAGTCCACGAGAAACAGGAGAATCTGTCTCTTTCGCGATAGACCCAGCATAATTCATGATGGTATTTATGGCTGGCTGTGATTGTGCTCTATGCAAACTCCTGAGCCAATCACTAGGACCTTGAGGATGAGATGTTCTGATTGGCCAGGTCTAAGTCACATGTCCACCTCTGCAGCTGGGGGTGGAGTTAACTTAACTCAATGCAAATGGCCTGAGAATGGGAATGCAAATGACTCGGAGATCAGCCGGGGCCCAGCCAGCAAAGCTGAAACCACTTTCAATATTTAAAGCAGAGGTAATTTAATACAGGAGATGGTTTACACGTGTGATGGCAGAGTGGCACAGCCAAGTGGGGATGGCCAAGCGTTCTTGAGACTAACAACAGCAGGATGTAGCTTCTGCAGCTTGGCTAGAGGGACAGAGGGAGGAAGAAGCAGCGTTCCAGGCTCTGTGGCAAGCACACTTGGAGGAAGCAGGAGCCACAGCAGAGCCTGTCTGGCAAGAAATGAAGCCATGGAGAAGATCCCCCCACTTCTGGTGACATCACCCAAGGCAGATAGGGAGGGAGAGCAATCCCCTGCCCTCCTCCTTTCTCCCTCTACTCCAATCTCCTGCCATTGCCTCTCATTAGCTTAATCCATTTGGAAACCAACGGACACTGGGTCCTGGGAAATTCAGCTCTCCTGAAACACGGAATAGATCAAGGGAAAGGTGAGGAGTGGATCTGAAGGCAAACAAGCCAAGGATTGACACAGGGTAGGTTCCCAAGAGGAAAATTGGGGTATTGTAGAAAAGGGAGTTGGCTGCTGGTGGCAAATATAAAAAATACACCCTACAGCCGGGCTTGTTTGTTTGTTTGTTTGTTTTAAATCAGACATAGCTGTGAATAAGTGAAGAATGTTATGCCTAGCAACCAGACCTTAGCCATTGGAGGTCAGGCAGTAGTCTGGACTGGGGATAGACTTTGAGGATTCAGCGGGAAATAACAAGACATGGAAGAATGGGCAAGTGGAAGACGATGGCAGAGGGTTCAGGAATACATAATATACTGACATCCATGTTGACATCATGGATGGAAGTCTGTCCACACATGGCCCAATAAGGGACCGGGGGTTCCAAGCCAGTCTCTGAGACAACATTAGCAAAAGCAGGGTAGGGTCATTGCATGTCTTGAGTGAATGGAGGTCCCCAAGGCAAGGTGGCCAAGACAAGGAGGTCTAGCTAGGTAATAAGAACAGGATCCTGGAGTATAAAGTGGGGTGAGAGCTGGAAGACCAGTAAGAGTGACTTGAGGCAGAATTTCAGGTTGGTACAGTGACAGTGATGCTTTCTTAAATCCTCTATGCTCAAAGTCAGGACTGTGGCCAGTTGAGCTTGCAAATGTAGGTCAAATGACTGCAGGTGTGGGGAAGAGGAACCATGGAGCCTGGGACCAGGCAAGACTATGGTGGTTGACACCTGTTGTTTTTGCCTGTCTAGACGTCATTCCTGTGTTCAGTAACAACTCTGATTTTGGGGAGGGAAGCACCTCACTCACTTCCTCCTGTACCATGATTTGGTATAGATACCTTACCCAAATCAGTCTACTGGTATTTGTGATGTGTGCTTTTGTTGAACAGCTGGAGAAGTAGAGAATCTCTCTTTCTGCCAGACTGGAAGCTCCATGGTTAATATCTGGACCTGTCTGGAATCAGCACGTGAAGAGTGACCGAGTAAAAATAAAACTACATGGAGAGGGGGAGAGACAGAGGAACCACATCCAGAAGCCATTGCTGGGGTCCCAGGTCAGGGTGGGCACGGCTTAATGCCGATGCATCCCTCAGATTTCCACATACTCGAGCTCCTTGCTTCTTTGTTTTTTTCTGAAGAAAACTTGAGTTTTATTTTTTGATCTGTTGCACTACTACACTCATTCTTTCCTTATTGTTGGACTTCTATTTGATTTTCATGTGAAAGTGGGCAGGAGGCCTGAAATGCTGTTTCCTCCAAATCCCATGTGTTTTCTCTGACTCTCTAAACTTGTCTTGAACTTCTCCTGGGCTTTGGTAGACATGATCACAGATGAAAGAAGGGAGATGTTGGCTAGCACCCCTATTTACTGGGGGGAGTCTGGGAGAAGTGGCTGCATTCAGTGTTTTGGGCTAATTGGGGAAATACAGGGGAAGTGTGGCCCCAGACACTCTGAAGTCCCTTCATTTTTCATCCTATGAAAGATTGGATGTGTGGTAACTCAGGTAAATCTTTGTTTCAACAATGTGTTTGAAGCTTATGTACAAGGCCAGTTCTGTGAATCCACTTTGGCTAACTTCTTTTTTTTTTTTTTTTTTCTTTTATTTAAATGTAATTAACACGTTTCCTGAATTGATCAAGTAAATCAGTGATTTTGACAACCTGTGGAAACAACATCCAAAAGACAAAAATAAAGGCCTTGGTTAGATTTGTGGTCTGGGGAGTCTGGTTCACTATATGTGGTGTATTCAGTGAAAATATTCTGGAGGAGAGACGTCTTAAAACAAGCAGAATTTAGGCTTGGGCTCATAGGAATCAGAAAATGATGCAGTTTTACTAATATTGTTGTGTTAGTTAAGACTGTTTTCATTACAATAGTCAGAACCCAACTTGATTTTGTTTGAACAAAAAGGAATTTATTGTAAAAGATAGTTGACTGTCTCTCAAAACCTAAAGATGGGTTGTATCTGGACCTAAGAATTGACTGGAATAGGGGACTCAAATATGGCCACAATATTTCTTGTCCTTGTTTCACCGTGTGTTGACTTTGTTGACTTCATTCTTTTCTCTCACGGCAGGAATTCTTCTCAGGTAGGATAAAATATAGCTACCATTAATTCTTGATTTTTGCTTCTTATAGTTTCAGCCACCATCTGGCTCTCAAGTGTGAAAGTTCTAGAGATGGGTTCTCTAATTGGTCCACCTAGGTCTCACTCCTGGACCACTGGGCTTTGTTCATGGAATAGGCCACATTTCCAAAATGGCTGCCCCCAGGATAGCCATGAGGATTCGGGGGGGCGGGCAGGGGTAGATTGCAATGAAGTCACTCCCAGGTAATCAGAGAAGCTGAGCAGACAAAATAATATGGGTATACAGAAGGACAATGAGGTTCATGACGTTTTCATCAGAAGGCCCTCTTTTATTAATTTTCTATTGCTGTGTGACAAACTACCACAAGCTTACTGACTTAAAGAAAAACAAACTTACTAGCTCAAGCTTCTGTATTCAGAGTCTAGATGTAGTGTAGTTTGGTTCTCAGCTCAGAGTCTTACAAACCTGCAATCAAGGTGTCCACCATCTTGAGCTCAAGGCCCTCTTCCAAGGCCATGTGGTTGTGAGAGAATTCAGTTTCTTTCAGTTGCAGATCGCCATTTCTTTGCTGGCTGTCACCTGAGGCTGTTCTTCTAGAGGCCCCATATTCCTTGCCACATGACCTGCTTCATCTTCAAAGCCAGCAATGGAGAGTGTCCCTCCTCTTGATTTCAAATCCCTCTGAGATTTCAACTCTCTTGCCACTGAGAGCCTCACTCCTTGTAAGTGATCACCTGAACAGGTCAGGCCCACCAGGAATATTTCCCATAAATTAAGGGCAAAATCCTCTGTAAGAATGATTCCACTTAAGATGCTAGCTGCAAGTGAGGTCCCAGACCACCCGCCCTTCTGACTGACTGGCTTAACCTCAGAGTTTTCTACAATCTCCTTAGGTTCATAATTCCCTAAGATGACTCATAGAACTCAGAAAAGCAACACTTCCAATTACAGTTTTATTATGAAGGATACACACAGGGTGAGGTGTGAGAGGGTGTGCAGTGCTTCATGCCGTCTCCCTGTGGAATCAAGGGTATGTCACCCTTTCAGTGCATCCATGTGTTCACCAGCCAGAAAGTTCCATTGAACTTTAGTGGCCAGAGTTTTTACTGGGGTTTTAAACTGATACCAAGATTGTGTTTTTCTTTGAATGTAACTTTACCAACTCTAATCATTGTTACAAGTTTTCTCTAACTGGGTGGCAAATTACATGTGAATGCAAACTGCTTATTTAAATCACCTCATTGGTTTAAATATAGCAAGGGCTCCAAATATGTTTACCTAATTGAATATTAGAGGTAAAGCCACCCTGAAATAAAATTTTCTTGACATTCGAAAACTAAATCATTTGTGATAGAGAGTGAGACAATCCCTCCGTGAAGCTACTCTTTAAAGCGCTGGGTGAGGAGCATGATAAAATGGCAGTAGACTATATTTTTTTCAGACTCAAATTTATTTCCCCGACACATAAGATACTGTTTCCAGGTCTTAGAGGGGGACATCTGGGAAACCTAGGGAGATCTGTAAACTCTTCCATCAATTTCTCAGGCACTAAGAGAATTTGTAGTGTTTGCAAGATTCTTTGAAAAAAAAACATTGGATATCATGCCAAAGAAGAGTCCAGAATTGTTAATCCCTGTGTACTACCCCTACATCAAACTGCTTAGCACGGGGACAGCTTGCATTTCTGTATCTTCTTGGGCTTGTAGACATCTCACAAGATCCCAGGAATGGTTGCGATTTCATCAGGGCAGATAATCAGGATTATAGGTAAAAGCATTAGGAAGAGACATACCATCTATCTACAATCACAACAAGTCCTTTAGAAGTCTCCATTTTCTCTTTTCCGGAGAAAAGCAAAGCCCTCTTTTATACGATGGCAGATTCACAATAGCCAGTGCCCTTAATTCTTCAACTTTCCCACCCCTCTCTCCCAAATTGTGTATTTCCTACCTACTTTAATATCTGTTTTCAGAAATGACTAATCCTAGACTAATTGTGTTCTATTCAAATGAAAGATGAAAAACAAGCTAAAGCCTCCTGTCCCCAAAGGCTGGAAATGACCTCATGACTTTACATGTGCCTTGTGGGAACCAAGGCAGGGCCACCAGTCTGTCACTATGTCTTCTAGCACTCTGGAAAGTGTCAATTTTTTTTCCCCCAAGTGAAAATACCAGGGGATTCTGGAGTAGCAACTGTAATCACCAGAATGGGACTAGCTGTGGTTTCTCAAGCCCTGAGTTCCGTTCCTCGTCTCCACTCTGGCAGTTCTTGAAAGTTCCTTTCAATCCCTCTCTTTTGTTTCTCTTCAAGTCTGTTTACCATTTTTTTTTTTTTTACACAGAGGGGTGTTTCTCTATGTGCCGTTATGGGGTCCAGAGCGTCTAATTGACAAATTATGTTGCACTTTTGGTGGCTTTAAGGAATCATTTAAAATAAATAAGATCATAATTATCAGTTTTCATTTACCCATTTATTAAGTAACAATGTTCACACTGAGTAGTTTGATTTTGTGTTATAATAAGGCAATCTCTACATGATGACAGATGGTGTTTCATTTTGCCGACACTGTGCTAAAGTGCTTTGGGTTGTGATGTGTTTGATTTTATTAGAGATCAGATTTAACACATGCATGCTACATAACTGCAATCACATTCCCATTTCTCATCTGTAGGAGAAAATGAAACTGTGATGAAATGTAATATACTCACCCTCAGGCAGAACTAGTGGCACTGGGAATTGCAACATAATAAATCTAATGGATATTACACTATAGGACCCTAGAAATTTACTGTTATTATGTTCAGGGAAGGAACTCGGTTTTGTAAAACTCACTTTTATTTCACTGGCATCCATGCAATTTCACATTATTTAACTGTTGTGTCCCAGTAGCAGGGATGGTATTTGTGGATTTGCGTTCCACCACCCACCCACCCCTGCTCTGCCCCCTAAGGAACACGGTGGGGCCAGGAACCCAGAAGAGAAAGCTAGGGGAGAGCAAACAGCCAAAAAATTGCACTTACCAAATGCAAATGACAACAATGGCATGTCGTTAACAATGGATTGTTGGGATTGTCAAATTAAGCCACATTTAGCCATGCTGTCAGTGTGGCACCCACTGGAGGAAGACACAGCCGTAAAAGCTTTGACTACTACGATATGGAGCTCTTGTATTCTCAGCCTGCCCCACTGCCACCTCCTGGGGGAGGGGGTGGGAATCTAAGTTAATTACACATCTAGTTATTGATGTGACTGTCCATAGAGCTTTTCCCTAATGAGGCCATTGTCAAGCAAAATTCCAAAGGTGGAAGCAGCTTTCAGGGCTCACATCCCAACAAGGTGGAGTCCGTGATTCTGCATTGCCCCCTGAAGGTTGACGCGTTGAAACCTTGTCTGCCGCACTTCCAACAGCCTCCCAGCTGGTCTCCCTGCCTCTAGCCTCTACCTGCTGTAACTCATCATGGATGTCTCCTCTCACATTTACTCATCCTCAGTGATCGCTTTCGCCAAGTTGCTTCCACTCTCAAAAAGCCTCGGTGACTCCTTGTGGCGTGGCATTTACACCCCTCTTAATTCAGCTGTGATCTCACAATTCCGTAAAATAGACCTCTTATTCTGGTGAAGTTTGTCTTTTCATTGTTCTTCAGACAGGATAAGCTTGTTTCCTTCTTTGCTTGGGTGTAGGGTTCTTTGGGTTGCAAGAGGCAGAAACCCCCCTCAAATTTGTTTAGGCAGAAAGGGGAAGTTTCTTGACTCACAAATTGAGGAAGGTAGGGGAGGCTGGATTCCTGGCGCAAGGGGACCTTGGAACCAAAGTGTTTCTCAGGTGGTCTCTACTTTGTCTTATCTCTACTCTAGATGTGAATATCCATACTTTCTCATACTGTAGAACTACTTACTCTGTAGGATAGGGGATTTCAGAGGTCAGAAATGGAAACTCAGTCACTCTTCCTGGTTCCAGGTTCAAAAATTCCAAGAAAGAGTTCTGATTGGCCTGGTTTGTATCAGGTACTCATATCTGGCCCAATGGTTGTAGCCAAGAGGTCAGGCCCTGTCAGTGGCCCAATTTGGTTTAGGCTAAGCTCCCCCCACAATAATTGTGTCCAGGACGGTGAAATCTGTCACATGATTAGAATAGGGGCATGGAGCAGAGCCAGGAAGGGAGGAGTGTTGCTTTTCTGGGCAGCCAAAATAATTGATGTCCACCACATGCCTGTGTATGAGGTCCCCACCACCTGCTATGCCCATGTCCTTCCTCCCCTCCTATCTCAATCTGAACCATCTGCCTTATAGAATAGAAGGTCAGGGTTAGGGAGAGAGAGCTAATATCTGAGTACCTATAAAATATGGATGTTATCTAAACAAATCCCCACAATAGCCCTATAAATATAGTACCATCATCCGTATTTTACAGATGAGCTTAGAAAAGCTATTTATCTTGATCACATCATTCAACCAGGAAGTGGCTGAGCCAGGTTTCAAAACCAGCTCTGTTGGACTCTGTTCATAATCTGAAGTATGCGGGAGGATTCAGTTCTGTGCTAGAACAAAAAATTTAAAAGAACCTGGATAAGGGTCCCTGGGTGGTTCAGTTGGTTGGGCATCTGGCTCTTGGTTTCAGCTCAGGTCATGATCTCAGTGGCTCGTGCGATCGAGCCCTGGGTCGGGCTCTGTGCTGGCAGCGTGGAGCCTGCTTGGGATTCTCTCTCTCTCTCTCTCTCTCTCTCTCTCTCTCCCCCACCCCAAAATAAACAAGCTTAATTAATTTTTTTAAAAATCATTTAAAAAATAAATGAAAGAACCTAGATATCCTGTTTATCTGACCCAAAATACATAATTGATTGAAAACACATGACTATTCAATTTCCTCAAGTCTATATTTAGGTTACTTAGGAGCAGGCAAATAGGATGTCAGGCTAATTCTGCAGTGATATTTTCTTGGGAAACGACTGGTACTTATGTCTCATTCCTTCTCTCATCAGATATTTATGGACACCTGCCTGGTTCATCAGTCTATTATCTGCACACGTCATTCTCATATCATGTTAGATTTTGTATTTACACCAGGTCCCTTCATGCGTGTGGCCTCAGTTCCTCTCAAACTTGCCATCTCACTATTTTCCCACGTCCTTGCTTCACAAAAGCACGTCCTTCTGCCTACAATGCCTGCCCTCCTCCCTTCTGCTGTTGATGTCCTGCTTCTTCTTCAGGGCTTGATTCAGACATCCTTCTCCTTCTAACCTTAAATGCCCCTCCCCGCCCTGCTCCTCCCGTCCCAGGAATGTTCTCACTCTTCCAGATCTTAGATAAATGATGCAAGCCAATGTATAACTGCAAGCCTCCTGAGGGCTCTGGTTGTCAGGCTTCTCCCCATAGTAACTAGCATAGTGCTGGCTGCATAGCAGATATTTGATAAATATTGTTTGTTAAGGTAAGAAAAACTCACATACAGGTCTTCCTCAGCACACGAGGGTCTTCTGTCCCAATAAACCCATTCTAAGTTGAAAATACCGTAAGATGAAAATGCATGTGATACACCCAGTCTACAGAACATCATAGCTCAGCCCAGCTTACCTAAAACAGGCTCAGAACACTGACGTTAGCTTACAGTTGGGCAAAATCATCTCACACAAAAGTCTATTTCTAATAAAGTGTTGAATAGCTTGTGGAATGTATTGACTACTGCCTTGAAATGGAAAGACAGAATGGTTGTGTGAGTACAGAATGGTTGCAAGCATATCTGTTGTTGAACCTTGGGGTCCCGTGGCTGACTGAGAGCAGAGGCTGGCTGCAGCCTGCCCAGCATCTCAGGTGAGGGTGGTACTGGGAAAATCTCAAAATTCAAAGTACATTTTCCACTGAATGCATTATCCCTTGCGTATCAATGTAAAGTTGAAAAATCGTAAAGTAAAAAAAAAATCATTTGTCAAACTATTGGGAGTTGTAGTAATATGAAATTATTTAGAGAAATACAGTGGATTACTATGACTCTGTACAGTGCCTTTGCAAACACTGGAAGAGGTGATATAATGGAATGTTAGGACTGTATACTTGGTAGTTAAAGCAGGACTTGAGTTCTGGCTCCTGCCTTTTAATTGGTATAGAGTCCCAGGCAAGCCTCAGTCTCTTCATTTGTAAGTTGGAGATAAGACTTTAAGGTGTCTGTTGTGAGAATTACGTGAGATGCAGTTTGTAAAGTTATGAAGTGCTTTGTGTAGCACCTAATGCGTCTGCGTGCCCCGTAAGGGCACAGGTATAAGCCCACGCACACCAACAGTTTGAAAAAATTAGATTCATGTGGATTGGGAGAAGGAACCTGTTTATGGCTATCCACTTGGCTCCCAGGGGTTGTTCATCCTTTGGGAGACTCTCAAATCATTGGAGAGTCTGGTGAGAGGCTCAGAGACTTGGGGGGGAAGGGGAAGACACCCAAGAATCTGAGCTCTACCTGGAAGAGTACTTTCCAATGAAATGATAAGACAAGGATAAGCTTTAAATCAAATTTGACATGTGGTAGTTTTCCTTCTTGAATCTTCAGTGGGGGTAGGGGGATGGGTACAAGGGCAGGCAACTCTAGTTAGGTAGCATAGGTGGACAGGCTTCTCAGAAGGTGACATTTGCTTCTAGACCTAAATGAGAGGGAACCGGCCATGTGAGGATCTGGAAGAAGAACATTCCAGGCAGAGGGAATTGCAAGTGGAAAGGCCCTGAGGCAGGAATATGCTTGAGGTCAGAAAGAAGTCCACAGTAGCTAGAGCCAAGTGGGTAAGGGGAACGTAAATGGAGGCCAGATTGCACAGGGTAAGCCACAATAACATAGTGGGAATTTGTTCTAATTCCAGTAGGAAGCCATTGGAAGGTTTTAGGCAAAGAAGTCTTCTGATAGCCAGTGTCCAAGATGGCCACCCAGTGATCTTTGCTCCCTGGTATCTATTCATATCCTTCCATATTGAATAAGACTGGCCATAACTAACAGGCTATGTGGAAATGGCAGATGTAACTTCTGAGGCTAAGCTTTAAAGAAGACATTGAAACTATTGCCTTGCTCTCTCTGTTCATTCACTTTGGAGGAAGCTGGCTACCAAGCCATAAAGATATTCAAGCAGCTTTAGGAGAGGTCCATTTAGGGAGAAACTGAGGCCTCTAGCCAACAGCCCCATGAGTGAGCCACCTTGGAAGTGGATCTCCCAGCTTCAGTCCAGCCTTCAGATGAGAGCAGCCCAGAACACCATACTGACTGCAACCTCACAAGACATTCTGATTCAGAACCACATAGCTAAGCTGTTCTCAAATTCCTGACCCTCAGAAACTGTGTGAGATTATTAATGTTTCTTTTTTACCTTAAGCTGCTAAATTTTGGAGTAATTTGTTCTGCAGTAACAGATAACTAATTCAAGTGGTATCATCTGATTTAGATTTTCCACACTTGGGTTGCTGAATGAACCAAGAACTTTGGAGGGTAAAAATGGAAACAAGGAAAAGAGAAGGCTTAGTAGGTACTCAGGTAAGCATTGGTGGTGGCTTGAATCAGGGGCATTCTCACCAGGGATGGTGAGAAATGGTCAGCTTTGGTGAAGCTGATGTTATTTGCTGATGAGGCTATGGGGTGTGAAGAATCAAGGTTGACTCCTTTATTTTTAGTGGAGTGGATAGCCCTACCATTTACTGAAAGGGGATGAATCAGTTTGGAGAGGGAAATGCAGACTCCACTAGAGACAAAATAAAGATTGTGTTGAATGAGAGACAGATAGCCTAACCAGAAGCTGTTTTTTCCTGTTGCCTACAAGATACAAATAAGAACCGTCTATGTTTCAATAAAAACACCTTTAGTCAGTACCTTGGAACTGGCTTCCTTCTCCTCAATTAAGTAGAAGACAATTAAATTAGAGTCCAGCTTCAAGGAGTTTATTATGCCTCATCGAAAATGATAAATGACTCTTGGTGACCTTGTCACCTCGCCAAGTTGGTCCCACCTCGTTTTTCAAACAGCTAATGAAACCGATAGACTTCTCCCCTTCTTAGGAGCTGGGGCCAACAAAAACAGCACACACCATGAAACGCAAAGAAGCTGAGAAGGAGGCAGAGAGAAAAAAGGAGAGAAAACCCACACTTGACATTTTGACAATTGGCCAAAGTGACTTTGAAGTGCAAACTTGAAAAAAAAAAAAACCTTCACCCATCTACATATTGATTTCCTATCTGTTCCATTGCTTTAATCCACCCTTGCCTGTGTGTGTGTATGTGTGTGTGTGTGTGTGCGCACACGCACACGTGTGTAGGGGGATCAAGCTTGCCCTTTTTCTTTGGAAAGAAAAGAAAAGTGGGGAAAAGGTAAGGCCAAATGACAGTAGGGGATGCTTTGGAGTTGGCAAAGACACCTTTAGTGCTCATTTGCTCCTGAAATTACCCTGAGCCAGAGTAAGGACTCAAATTACTCTCCCTGCTTGGCTGGAAAGGAACAAAGCTGACTCTGAAGCCTGGAGGCAGCAGGTGGAAGGGTTTGTAGCCAGAGCTTTGGATCTGGACTTAAGTTCTGGCTCCTCCATTTTCCAGCTGTGTGGCCTTAATCGATTTCCTTGACCTCTCTGAGCCTCCATTTCTTCATCTGTAAAACGGAACTGATACTACTGTACAGGTTTGTTACGGAGATTAAGTGAGGTTATGCTCATTAGACATTTAGCTACTGGCAGGCATAAGGTGAGCACTCAAGAGGGGTCAGGTGTCTTTGCTGTTGTTTCATCTGACTCACAAATGTATAACTTTTCCACTGCATCACGGCTTTCACTATAGAATGAACAAATCTGACTGTTGATGTACTCTACTTAAAATGCATGATTTAGGACCGGGGCCAGTAAGTAAAGGGCTAGAGAGTACATATGTTGGGCTTTGTGGGCCATATGGTCTCTATCAAAACGATTTTACCTCTGCTATAGACAACATGTAAATGAATATTCATGGCTATGTTTCAATAAAGCTTTATTTACAAAAACAGATGGCAACTGGATTTGGTCACCTGACCCCTCATTTAGGAGATGAAGCTGGGGAACTAGAATTTCAGGCTTTCTTGGTATAATAATACTATTTGCATTTTTCAGAATAAGTTGAAGGCAGACTTATTTTTATTAGTAGAAGTCACAAATAACAAAAGGTTTCTTGGCCAACTCTGAGATGTGTGCTTTTAAAAATGTCTCTAGTCATGTGTTAGCAAGGCAAGAAAATACCAAGCATGTTTTTGTTTCTGGTTTTGAATTGGAGTTGGTGAAATCAACAGGGTAGCGAAACAAAATGCAGGAAAACTCCGTCAAAATTTTTTTGGTTGTCTGCCTTGCTTCTGGCTTCTATTTATATTACACCTACAATTTCCCAAGTATTTTAAGGTATATTGTTCCCATTCGTTTACCTTCACAGAAATCCTGTAAAGTGGTAATAGCAGCTAATGTTTATCAAGTGCTTATTGTGTGCCGAGCATGGTGCTAAGCACTTGGCAGGAATCATGGGAGGCAGTGGATGTTAAAGTGCACTGGATTGAGGCGGTTGGGAATTGAATCCTAGCTGGGTGATTTTGGGCAAGTTACTCAACCTCTCTGTGCCTCAGTTTTCTCATCTGTAAATGCCTTTAAGCTTGTAAAGCTCTTGGAAGAGCATTTGGCCTATAACAAGCGCTCAAGAAATGGTAACTAACTCAATCTTCACCACAACCTGGGAGAGAGTTACCATGATCTCCATTCAGGTGGGAAAGGGAAGTACCTCTCCTGAGATCGTCCAGGAGTTTTCCAGCAAAGGCTGGAAGGTAGATCTGTGTGACCCTAGAGACTTTGTTCTGCTGGACTGCACATCACTGCTTCCCAAGGGATGGTCATTACCTCCATTTTATAGAAAAGGAAACTGAGAGAGAGAAAAAGCATTTATTTAAGCACAGGCAGCCAGTACACAAAAGAGCCAAGACTCTATTAGGATCTTTGACTCCTGGTCCAGGACTGGCTCAATGACCAAAACCCTGTGTCCTCTTTCAGAGATTATGGAATGTTCCAAGTCTAAAAATAACCAGCAGAGGGATGCCTGCATGAAAGACTGAAAGCCAGAGTCCCCCAGTCGGTGAATTCGGGAGGATGGTGGGGAGGGAGGCAGGAAGGGAGGGAGGAATTGAAGTGTGTGGAGTAGAAAACAGACTTCCCGCATCCCTTTAGTGGCAGATGCTACGTCCATCAACCTGACCTTGATAAAAGGTGGCATTCCCCTGAGAAGGAGTAACAATAATCAACACCAAGCATCTACTGGCCCTTTACGTTCCAGAACTGTGCTGCATGATTTTTGTAACCATTTTATTGAATTATCATAGCAAATCTACAAGAAAGGTCCTCCACTCTCCCTACTCTAAGTGTGGAAAGGCTGAAGCTCTGAGAGATAGATAATTTGTCACCCAAAGTGTCACACAGTACGTAGCTGGCAGGGCCAAGATTTGAACCTAGATCGGTCTGACCATAAGCTTGTGTTCTAAAACCTCTCACCACTACTGCCAGTCCTGGGTCATCCCCCTGTGGCCTGTGTCACACAGAGGTGTGAAGCTGTGCTTCTTCTCTGCTCCCCCTCCCCCATCCTGTCATGGTGGAGAGCCGCTCAGGAGTGCAGGTCATTTGGAAGCTTGGTGAATCTCTCTGTGGAGGACTTTTCCGTGACATATCTTCTTACCTAGCACTGTATCTTCCAGCCTTCCATTTGCCAAGCAAATGCAAAGCGTCTTTCTTGTCAAAATATGATCAAAACATCACCAACCATGCTGCCATCCTTTGAACTAGACCTTGAACTAAATCACCTAGGCCTGGGGTCACACCTGACACTAGAAGGCAGCTCAGTAAAATTAATTAAATATAGAACGAATATCTTAGGACAGCAGCTAACACTATTGAGCATTGGCAATACACCAGATGCTGCTGGAGACTCTTCATTGGCTCAGCCTCCATGCCGCAGACAGTGGGGGGTTCACATGTCCATTTTCAAGGATGGATGGCATCACCTGTTGCTGTCAGTTGCCTTCTTTTGGTGCATGAACCCAGGCTTCTATTTATCATAGTGACATGAGTATCCCTTTTAAAATACATGTAATTAGGGGCACCTGGGTAGCTCAGTCGGTTGGGCGTCCGACTTCGGCTCAGGTCATGATATCGCAGTCTGTGAATTCGAGTCCCACGTCGGGCTCTGTGACGACAGCTCAGAGCCTGGAGCCTGCTTCAGATTCTGTGGCTCCCTCTCTCTCTGCCCCTCCCCTGCTCATGCTCTGTCTCTCTCTCTCTCTCTGTCAAAAATAAATAAACATTAAAAATATTTTTTAAATAAATAAAATACATGTAATTACATTTTAAAAAGTGTTAATAAAAGCTGCAAAAATGTAGAAAGAAGTACCAAAAATGCTGAAGTTCAGGTAATATTGGTCTGGTAATTTGTCAGGGCCTCTCCAGCACTGATACTCTGTTTAACAAGTATCAAAAGCCAGGTATTTAAAAGAAACAGTGGTGAGGCTCTCTTCGTAAACCACAGCCTCACTACCTCCTGTGCCCACCCTTCCACCTACACACAGATGGGAGGGGAATGCTCACATGTACATGTGTGCATGTACACACACACACACACACACACACACACACACACACTGCTTGGCATGTTCTATTGCCTCTGTTTCTTCTTCTTTTTAAGTTTATTTATTTATTTGAGAGAGAGAGAGAGAAAAAGAGGGAGGGAGACAGAGAATCCCAAGCAGACTCCGCACTGTCAACTCAGAGACTGACGTGGGGCTCCATTCCATGATCTGTGAAATCACGACCTGAGCTGAAATCAAGGGTCAGACACTTAACCGACTAAGCCACCCAGGCATCCCATCCATTGCCTCTGTTTCTGAGGAAGAAACAACGACCATGAATCAGCCTGAATGCCACTAATTAATCAGGAGCCCCACTGGCCCTCAGTTTCCATCCTGCAAACCTATGTCCCAGCACCTAGGTGACACAGACCTGCTTCGTTGGCTGAATACTCAGGTTTGTCTGGTAGGCTTCTGTACGTGCTGGCTTTCCTTCTACCTCCCTCTTTCTGAGCCCCAGACTGCTGAACTCTTGGGAAGAGAATCATCTGCTTCTTTTTCGATCTAGAGCTTCCAATATTGAGTGGCCAGGAGAGACACCTTCTAGATTCCTCAACAGTATGGTTGCCATGAAGGCCCATGAAGGCTTCTTGCAGAAAGACTGTCATGGAAAGACCAGAGTCCTTGTGATCATTGTTCCCCTGGCCCCCAGGAATCAGGACCTTGTCTTCAACCTCTCTTCTTGTCTTCTTCAGTTCTGAGTTGACTTCCTTTCTCCCCCCAAGTTCTCTCCTACTTTGGAGGAGTCCTGATCTAGCTCTTTCTTATCTTTGGAGAAATTTATTTCTGCTTATATTTGCATTGAGAGGGTCTGTGAAAGAAGCTAAATTCTTAATAAGCTGAAGTCTGGTGGGCTTCTCCATTCTTTTTATTCTCCTCGTGGAAAACTCTGGCAACTGCCCACTGTAGTAGCCACATTTTTCTCCAGGTTCCATCTCGGCCATCATATCACCCCCAAAAGAGACTTGCTGTGCCCATGTGACATGGGTTCCTTTGTGGGGCTCCATCTGTGTTCTCCCCTTCTAGGCTTGGGTCCTGTTGTGGGTCACCAGCACTGCCTATACAGATTTTGCCAGCTGGTCACTGCAATGAGTTGCTTCCCTTTGTCATAAAGCATTTTTCTATAGGCCAAACATTTTCACATCCATTTGAATCTGCATTCCTTAGGTCACACTAGCATGGAGAAAAAAGATTCCAAACAACATTGCTTTAGCTCTAATTGTATCTGTCTTGTGGGATATCCAGCTCCATCATATTCCTCCTGAACAGCACTGGGAGCTATCTAGGAGGAATCCTGTGAGATCTGAGAACTTGCTGTCTTGGGCACCCCTATGTGGCAGCCATTTCCTTCTCTGCTGTGTCTTACTGGTACCATACAGTCTATCTGTACAGAGGACCGATGGCAGCCATGCTGACCATACCCTCCAAAGCCACCCATTGTTCATCTTTCTATTGGTTGCTCTTCCCAGTGGAAATTGCTGGTACCATGGCTTTTGATGCTGAATGCTGTCAGTATACACCGGAGATTTTTCTAGAACCTCAGTGCTGACCTTCTCAATCCAACTTCTTTTTGCTTTTCCTCAAGGTTATCTATGAGCCAAGAGCTTAATAAATCACTTTTATGACTTTTTAGCATGTTCCGCAGGGGCGATTCAACATCTATTTTATTGTCTTATACCTTAAGGGTTTCCATGACACAAACAAACCCCACCTACCATGATACTACCAGTATCTCATGAGAACTTTAGGAAGTAGGCAATACAATTACCACCATTACACAGATGTGGAAACTGAGGTTTACTGGGGAAGAATGGCTCAGTCATGCTCATATAGCTGATGCATTTGTAATCGAAACCCAAGGCTGAGATGGTATTCTGAGTCCTGTCAGCACAGTAATACATTTTCTGTGATGGTCCTCTTTTCAATATTGACCCCAAGAAGAACTTTTATGCTTCTCAGAGCACTTGCTCTGATTATTTGGTTCAGAAGTGTGGCCACTGTATTAATACTCAATATGTTAGTAGTTCACCAGGGTTGTCACATGCCTCTTCCAGAGGTCCCTGGCTTGGCTCTGAGAACTTTCTTCCTCTGATGAGAACCTTCCTGTAAACAACCTATGATTAAGATGGAGAATAGCTCAGGGCACCTGGGTGGCTCAGTGTGTTAAGTGTCCAACTTTGGCTCAAGTCATGATCCCCCAGGCCGTGGGTCCGAGATCCGCATCTGGCTCTGTGCTCACAGCTCAGAGCCTGGAGCCTGCTTCGGAGTCTGTGTCTTCTTCTTTCTCTGCCCCTTCCCTGCTTGCGCTGTGTCTCTCTCACTCTCTCAAAAATAAAGAAACATTTTTTTAAAAATTAAAAAAAAAGAATGAAGAGTAATTTTCTAGCCATTCTGTGTTCTATGTCTTACAGAAAAGTCTTGGTATGGAATACCTATTTTTATATCCAGATTCCAAAAGAGGTGGTGTTAGCTCGATCTAAAACGTATGAGGTCTGTTCTTTGTCTAAAACATCAAAACCACAATGTCTGACAATTGAGATCTCCTCTTCCAAAAAAAATCTCTGATTCCCGATCAGTAAAAGTATACACATTACATACAGATCATAGCCTAGAGGCTGTTGATACTTGCCTGCACATTAACATAAAATGTTTACACTCATTGCAGTCATTGGGGATCCTCTGCCCAAAAAGGTGCTGCTGCCCGACTGTTTTAAATACACCCCAGACAACTTACCTTTTAACTTGAGTATAATCAAGTTTTAGGAAAGCAGGATTAAATGCCTAAATTAACCCATGTCTGCCACCAATATCTATTTGTAGTGAGATTTAGTGGTTGGGGGAAAATGTACTGGTTGAGACTCGCTTTGACCTGGGAAATGAGGAGGATGCCTTAAGTTGCTTTCATACCATTTTTCAAAAAATATTCTTGACACATGTCTGGCAGAATCGGACTGCCAGTAGAAAGGGTTATCTTGTGGGGGAGACGCAGCACAGAAAAGCTCATCCATTTCAGAGATGTGTCCAGTCGGCCCTGGAGAGGATTCGCAAGAGAGAAGAAGCGGACTGGAAAAGGGGGTCAGGGACCAGCCTGTTCCCTTCTGGACTTCCACTCGCAGGACGTGGGTTGGTGGCCCAGGAAACATCCCGCAGGATGGATCCAGTGTCAGCAGAAGGGAGCTCACACATACCAGGAGCAGATGAAAGCTGTGTTTGATTCCGGAGCGCGCCTGTGCTGCTGGCCCAGGTGGCATTATTCATTTAGTGCTGTTCCATACTTCACAGGAAAAGCACAGCAGGCTTATAATGCTTGAGTTTTTAAACATTCAGAAGGCTGTGATGCTATAAATAAGCTTCTGTGTCAGAGATTAAATCAACCAAGATGCCTGCCATGCCAACTTTATTTCTGAAACAACGTGTTTTCAACAGAAATCAAAATACATGTTAATCCTTTCCTTCTGACAGGCTAATATGAGCTTTGAAAACCTCAGTGGAGAGATACTGAGAGGAGGTAAGTAGCAGAAGCCATGTCCGGTGGCTTATCTATTGGAGAAGACAGCAGCCATCCCTGGTTTGGGAAGTCTTTTGCCAGAAGCCGTGGCGTTGGTGCTGCTGCATCCGGACTGGTCCAGGCTGTCTCCGTCAGAAAAGACGTGGCTGCTGTGTTTTGGATCCACCAGCACAGAGGCTGTGTCTTTGAGATGGCTAGTAACAGGTTAGCAAACAGTCATCCAATCTCAAATCCATTTCTCTTTCTTTTGGTTACAACACCCCAATTTTCTCTGGAAACCATCCTTCACCCACTCTTAATCCATGTGGTTGGAGGGGGTGATTCAGTCGCCTAGCTCCAGAGGTGGGACCAGGGCTAACCAATCATAGCTGTCCATGTCCTTGGCCACAGCAATTGGTTCAGAGGTGGGCCGGTGACCAAGCGGACCAATGGGAGCAGATCTGGAAACCTGGCTGATACTACTGAGAAAGAGGAGCTCTCTTTTTTAGCTGAGGTCACTGACTTGGAGCTGCTGAGCTTCATAGTTGCCATCTGATCACCTGAGATTGAAGCCAGCCCCGAACAAAGCAGAGAAGAGATGGAGACGGATTCCTGATGATATTGTTTGAGCACCTGGATACATTCTTGCTTGAAATCAGATGCACTCCTGGACTCGTTTGTGTGAACAAGTTCTGCGCTTTTTCATCAAAAAAAAAAAAAAAAAAAAAAGAGTTGGATTTGCGGCACTTGAAACAATTCTGACGAATTCAGTAGTCCAGCTGATAAATGAAGCCAAACTGGTCAGTTCATTGATAAAATGCATTTATGGATTTGTTGACCTGTTGTTAGGCTAGATTATTCTAACATAATGAGATTGGCTGGTTGGACAGCCCAGGGCAGACTCAGCTCCAGTGAAAAAGGGTGGCCAT
Organism: Acinonyx jubatus; assembly: GCF_027475565.1. Taxonomy (NCBI): domain Eukaryota; kingdom Metazoa; phylum Chordata; class Mammalia; order Carnivora; family Felidae; genus Acinonyx; species Acinonyx jubatus. The sequence continues at coordinate 31,049,295 of NC_069396.1, forward strand.
AGGACCCCCGGCAAGGATGAAGGTCCTGAGAAGCTGCAGGTGTAGGCTGGTGCGGAGGACTGGTATTGGGGACTGTGTTGGGTTTGGAAGAGGTAGAGTTCAGCTGGCGATCCTTAGCTTTCAGGGATACCTTTAAGGATATGATAAGATTGTACACCTTCTCCCTAGTAAGAAACTTTTCCCCATGAAATTTTCCATGTAATTTCTGGTGGCTCAGAGATACACAGAAACCCCGTTCTGGGCCGCTGGGGATTGTGAATCACACTTTAAGAACCTAGGCAGATGATTCATCTTTTATATCTTATAAGATCTCTTGTGACTGATACCTATTTACTGGTTAATATATTTGAAAACTTGTCTCAGGCAACTGTGCTTAACATATAGAATTTATATTTTTATAGTGAGCAGGGGTAGATGCTATTATTATCCTAATTTTACAAGCAAATAATCTGAAATGTAAGAAAAAGTTATAGAGCTTCCTCAAGGTCACAAAGCTTACAAGTGAGCAAAATCCAAAGCTCAGCCTAGAAGACCCAAGAGGCCACATTGTAAATCACCTCACTGACTGTATAAATTACTCTACTAATGGATCACAATGCATACCAGTCTATAATGGTTTGAATCTTCACGCCTAACTTAAATGCAGCAGGACACAGCTTAAACCCGTTGCTTCATAGAGGTGCGACGGAAGTACGTCAATTCCAATCCCAAATTCGACAAGTGACTTGTAAGTTACTCAGTGTCTGAGAGTATGGGGAATGTGGTTGGCACCTCTGCATAATTTTTTTCTGCTCTCCTTATTGAAAGATAGTTTGGAAACTCACAAAAGCAATGCTTTTGCTTTAAAACCTCAACACAGAAATGGACAGCGGGGAGTAGGTACCACATGAACATTCCCCTCAGTGGCTCCCGTAGCCGTCTCACTCCCCAGAGGTAACTAGTTGGAAAGCTGGGTACGTATTTTCTGAGTTCCTCTCTATGGATTTGTAGTCTTTCCACAACACATGTATAGAGTTTATTTTTAAACAAAAATAGAATCACGTATCTTGGCCGCTTTCCATGTCCATGGCACATGTAGATCTACCAGAGTGTTTTGGATGCACTACATTTAATCCATAGGTATGGACATATATATTTTGCTCAGTCATTCCTTGACCACTGGACATTTCAGATGCTTCCATTGTTTTTTTTTTTTTTTTTTTTTTTTTACAATATTATTGACTATATTCCCGATGCTGTACTTTTTATCTCCGTGACTTATTTATCTTATAACTAGAAGTTTGTATCTCTTAATCCCCTTCACCCGTTTTGACCATCCCCTCACCCCCATTAAAAAATATCATCTTAAACTCGGCTGCAGCAAATCCTCTTGCCAGTGTATCTTTGCTCACGTGACTGGATATTTCTCTAAAACAGATCCTTAGGAGTAGAACTGCAGGGTCAGCCCTACTTCTGTAATTTAAAGTAAATGCATGAGAGACCATTTTTGGCATTATTAAAGGGATTCCAGTGAAATGTAATCAAATGCAGTCTAGGTTTAGCTCTTTCTCTTGTGCTTAGGACCATCCTCGTGTGGGGACAGTTTCTCTGGTTGTCATGCTCCCCCTGGAGCTCCCTTTATGTTCAAGAGCTCATCTGAGTCCTGCCTTCCCTTGAGCCGCCCAGGGCTTATGTGTATTATGGCAGATTGCAGCTTCCTGAGCTGTACACACTTCACCTCTGAACACAGGCTGCCCACCCGCAGACTCAGCTGGAGCCTGGGAGTAGCACTCTCCATGACGTCTATGCTCCCAAAGCTGAAACTTCGCATAGCCTCTGTTTGCTAACAGTGAAAGGGAGATCCCTAAGAATGGCTACTTGAGACACTGATGCTGGAGGCTTACAGCCTTTGATGAAGCCTCATTAATTGGTTCATTTCTTTAACAAATATCTTTTCGGTATCTACTATGAGCCAAGCACAGTGACGGGAGTCAGGGATACAATAAATCACCAAAAGCGCAGATGGCCCCCTACTCATGGTAACTCTAAAAACATCATAGAGAGGTATGTGCACTCTCTTCTAGCAACTTTGGATTTTTGTCTTAGAAACACCGCGAATGACAGGTGAGTTCGAAAAGGTGTTTTGGAAACCAGAACAAATCAACCCAAGGTGGAGTGAAAACAAACTCCCCTTGAAAAGAGCACATAACATCCCACACTGCAATGGTTAAGTCAACAGGATATCGATAAAATGAAAAAAATTAAATCAAATGGTATAAATCACTTTGCCTCCATCCTGCTGCCCCTCCCACCCCCCACCTCACATCAGGTTGTTTCCCCCACCCCTGCTGAGGGGACCACTTCGGGGCCACTTTATCCTGGCCCTTTGAACCCTGACTCCAGCTCAGCCACTTGGATTCTCTCCTGGAGAGCTGGAATTGTAGCATTGGAACTCAAGTCAGCCTTTCTTGGGGGGTGGTTTATTTGGGAAGAATTTAAAAGGTGGAAGCGTGTCTCAGCCCATGTGCAAATGGAGCAAAGGAGGTGACCCTGCCGAGAAAGAGAGAAGGAAGCCGGGAGAAGGAAAAAAGTAAAGAAGGGGAAAATGGAGCCCCGGAGAGGGAGACCTTGAGAGGGGGGCTCCTTTTATGTTAGAATTCTCTCCTGAGATCAAGAGGACTTCGTATTCTCGCATGCTCTGAACCTTTCCTGGATCATCTGAACAAATCCCTGTTTTGTTTCCCCAGTTATATTGAAAAATAATTGTCAGACATGACTATGTGAGTTTAAGGCATACAGCATCATGGTTTGATTTACATATTTTGCAAAATGATTACAACAGATTCACCCAAGCGCCCATCTTCTCACATAGATACAGTAAAAAGAAAAGAAAGAAAAAAGAATAAATAAACTATTTTCTTCTTGTGATGAGAACTCTCAGGACTGATTCTTTCAACAACTGTCCTACATATCACACAACCGCGTTAGCTATAGCCATCATGGAACATTATATCCCTGGTACTTTATCTTCTGGGAGTTTGTACTTTTTGACCACTTTCCTCCAATTGCCTCTCAACCTGTGGTAACCACAAGTTTGATCTCTTTTTCTCTAAGGTTTTTGTTTGTTTAAGATTTCACACATAAGCAAGATTATACAGTAGTTGTCTTTCACCGTCTGACTTATTACACTTAGCATAATGCCTTCTAGGCTTCCAGGTCTATCCACGTTGTCACAAGTGGTAGGGTTTCTTATTTTTTTAATGGCTGAATAATATTTCAGTGTGTGTGTGTGTGTGTGTGTGTATACATATCACTTCTTTTTCCATTCATTGTCGATGGACACTTAGGTTGTTTCTACATCTTGGCTCTTGGAAAGAACGCTGCTATGAACGTTCAGGTGTAGATATCTTTCTGAGTTAGTGTTTTCATTTCCTTTGTGGATATATTCTCAGAAATGGAATTGCTAGATTACAAGGTAGTTCTGTTTGTAGCTTTCTGAGGATCCTCCATACTGTCCTCCGTAGTGACTGTGCCAGTTTGTAATCCAACCAACAGTGTATCAGCGTTTTGTTTTCTCCACATCCACACCGGCATTTGTTAGCTTGTGTTTTTGATGATGGCCATTCTAACAGGCATGGGGTGATAGCGCATTGTGGTTTTGATTCGCATTTTCCTAACCTCTTTTTCCTTGAGCTAACCTGATGGTTCCTCTTTCTGTAACCCTGTCCCCCTCTGGTTACGACAATATTTGCTCCTTCCTTTGTGCTATAGAGAAAAGGGTGACAGAGAAACTCGTTTTCATTTTGCTCCTGAAGCCTAAACAGATACATCGTTGGGAAGCATATTTCGTTCAGCTCTGTCATTCCTCTGATGGCCTGCTTATTTTGGAAACGTGCTGAACTCCATCCTCAGGGACTCTGTAAGGAAGGCTCAGCTTGGAGGATTCATGAATCCATTTGTTCATCAATTAGGGAGGCTTGGAAGCAGACGCTCTGTGAGTGGGGCATTCTGTGCTGTTCTCTGTTGGGGGGAGGAATCGGGAGTCCCAGAAATGTGGTCTCTCTTGGAGGTCCATGAAGGCAGAAGTTGAAAGTGTCAGTTGAAATCAGAATTATCATTGTAATCCAAGCCTAGCCTCTCAAGGTCAGTGAGAAAGTAAGGAGATTCCCAATGAGTTTCCGATCACTGGGCACTGGTGAGGAGTACAGGACAGCGGGACTGTCTGGGGGTGGGGGGGAGAAAGACCTCCTTTCAATGACTAGGAAAAGCCAGACCGAAGGAAATAGATTCACATTCTTGCTTCAATTACACACATATATGCATACACAAACACACACGGGAAAAAATGTATTGTTGCATCGCTGTGCTGTGAAGCACACACACGTCCATTACAGCCAGCTGAACCTGTATGAAGGGGGGCTTTCGAGGCTGGGTGAGTTAACAGTTCAGTTCAGCATCCCCCTGAGAATCTCTGCCAAGATGAACCTCTCCTTTTCCCAGAAGCTTTGAAAGAAATGGAACTTAGTAATCCTGATAGAGGAATTTGTCGTGAAAGACACATTAAAGGACAGTGAGTCGTCATCGCTCTTGTCCCCAGCCCCTGCTGCCTTGTTTCCCGTGACCCCATCCATTGCTGTCCATGAGAGTGACCCTGTCCATTGCTATCCACGCCAGTTGACTCAAACTCTATCCACTCCCCACGAGGACCCAGCGCAGATGCCTGTATCTCCTGAGTTCCCATCGCCTCTAGGCCTCCTTTGTGGGTTTTCGCTCTCAAACTGGCATTTTGCATACAGTACTGAGCAGCAGGGAATGCAGACTGGCATTAGGAGCAAATCTGGTTTCTTTCTTTGTCTTCCCTCCCCCACCCCCACCCCCCTTCCTTTAGATAGCCGCCTTCAGCTGTGTATAAATTAAGCACATTCTTGTGCTTTTGCAGGTCACATCTGGGATATTCTGGACATCTCTGGTATAAACTCTGAATTTATGAAACCAGTAATTTGCTGCTCCCAGCTTATAATGCCTGACATTGTCACTGTTTGCTTAGAGTTTTGGTATCTGATGCTCTTAATGTGAAGGTCAATGTTATTGATACTGAACTCCGTGCCCTCATTTCTTTCTCCATTGCATTTTTTTTTTCGAGGCACACACAGAGAGGGTAACTAATCTTAATATCTTGTGTTCACAATTCTATTTAGCATGAAATCAGTAACTGACATATTAATTATAATAATCTGTTAAATATACTTTACCTACATGTTAATTATGGGAGACCATTCTCATTTATTTCTCTGGGTAGCCTATTAATTCAACCCAGATGGTACAGCTTTGTGAGACGGTAACACTGAGCATTTGCAGAATAAATCATGTTGCCAAGATACAGCAGCAAAAACGTTATCACATCTGAATAAGCTTTAGTATGATATAACCAGGAAAGAAAACTTACCAATTACTCACAGACTGGAGCTTAGTTAAAAACAGGATCAGTATATCAAATGTTTAACAAAAATTGGAGGTGGGGGGAACATAAAACGTTTTCCTCCAAAGAGTCGATTCTTTATTTAAGCCCAGTGACACATAAATAATTCCAAAAGGGGGAAACTGAATCCTGACACAAGAAGCACATCATAACTTGGGAGGGGGAGTGGGGGAAAAAGGCAGCTGTGCTTTTCTTGGGCTTTCTGATGTCAAGGCTGGTGTCATTTCGAGAAGTGCTGGAACACCTCTCTCTTCTTCCTCTATTCCCCTGCCTCCCCACAATTTCTTCTTAGATGCTAATAGGCAGAACTCTGAGCTCTGTCTCATTGGGGCTCTCTAGTTGGAGCCAGATTTATGTTTGGGAGGCTGATTCATCTCTGAATGGGGAAGGTTCCGATGGGGAAGCTTGGAATCGGTCAGTGGGATGTCAGATCATCTTCTTTCTAGATCCATTGGCCAAAGATCCTTTCAGCCCAGCAATGTGGCTTCAACAGTTTAATCAGCACCCACTCATTATTTGTTTTCAGAAAGAACTATGCTGGTCCTTGGGAACTGGTGGAGAGTAATACTGATACAGGCTCTGCCTTCACAGAATATATGATGGGAGTGAGGAAGCATTTAAACAGATTGTTATAATCTAGTGGGATAGGGTCATGCTATGGGGGTGTGTGGCTGTGAGAGCACACAGCAAAACTCCCCCAACTCTGGCGTGGCAGAGGCACAGAGAAGGCTTCCCAGAGGGCGAGCAAGAGGTCACTGAGTGGAGGACTAAAGAGAGATCCAGATGGAAGGAAGAGTATCGGCAACCGGTGCATCATGTACTCATGGGTTTGAAGGAAGTTGGTGCAAGTAGAATGTAAATTGAGGGGGTTGTGGAAACTTCTAAGAGGTGTGACTAGATAGGTGTGCAGGGGCCAGATGATGAGGGTCCCTGTAAACCACACAAAAAAGCTCAGCTTTCACCTTGAAGACAAGTGGGGGCCATGGAAAGGTTGGAGCATGAGGTGACAGGACCAGGTTGACACTTTAGGAATGTCTTTATAGATTCATCAGGGTAAACAGTGAGCAGGCAGGAGCCGTCATTAAAGCAAGAGATGGCGGTTGCCTGGAACAGAAGACAGGCAGAGCTTTTTTCGCCTTCTTACCATTCAGCTCTGCCTAAGGCTGTTCTCTTAAAGAGACATCTCCAGCATTCACCAAGCTCTCTCTTCCTTAAGCTCTAATAGCATTATTTTGCCAATCGTTTAAGTAGAGACTTTGCATCTCCACTCCCATTAGCATAGGTACAGGGTATCCATCTCTGCCGCCATGTTAGAGGATGCCAACTTCTCTTGGCCCCTGTCTCTCTTCTACTGACACATGGTTCCTATGAACTTCTACACTTGACCAACTCATTGCTCACGATGACTTTGGCTACTTGTGCTCCATATTTATTGTGTTGTTATATTTTGTGATTCTCCTCCAACACTCAATCTAAAAAAACCTGTTCCTTCGTTCTTTCTTATAATGCCCTCTCCTTGGACACAAGTACACTTGGAGGTTAATTTGATTTGCTTGCTTATCTATGCCTTTTTTTTTTTTTTGCCTCCCCCACTGGACTTTAAGTTCCATCTGGGTGGAGACCATGTCTGTTTTTCTTCATTGTATTCTGAGCATGTAGCGCAATGCCTGTACATGGGAGTTGTGCAACAGATAAAAATTTCTTCAATGACTGTATTATTCTCCTAAAACTAAAGGACATTTAACTCTTTGGGGAAGCACTTGGATCTCAGGACATGTTTCAGGCACATGTCTGAAGCTTAGAAAAAGAGATGAAAACAGGGGATGCCTATGGGAACTGCAAGCCAGAAAATGTGGCCAGAACACAGCCTTCCACAACCCTGATTAGAATTTATGTAAATGACATGGGTACAGGATAGACTCATCAAGCCTACTTACCTGAGCAGTGGGGGCTTCAGAGTAAGGGGGGGGGGGATATTTTGATCATCCAAATTACAGCTCTAAGAAGCAGATGCACTTTAGGTGGATACAATCATTTTAGAGTTGACTTTGAGTTTCAGATCTTGCCCTCTTTTGTTTTCTAAGAAACAACCATCCTTCATTCCCTTCTTTCTTCCCACCCACCTACCTTCTTTGGTTCATGCATTCATCCAACAAACATTTCTTGAGTATATGCAACACCCTGGTCTCTGAATCATGCTGGAAAGTGACTTAGAAGACAGGGCAGGTAAGCCTTAGGATACTAAGAGTGACATACACCTCTGCATTGATGAGTGGGGGGAGGGGTCTCAGCAGAAAGGATTCCAGCTGAAAGACTGTGTTTATCCAGGTTTGACCCCCCCCCCCCGGCTTTTCTTTCAAAGCAGATATTGAGAAAGGATTGGGGACTGACACATCTCCTGAGCCCTCTGAAATCACAGCTGAGCCCCACTCACCGGATTGAACCTCCACCAGAATTCCACATCCACTACATGGTTAAGAGGAACTTCTAGCTGGGGAATATAAAATTGTAAATGGCACAGATAACGTCAGTCTGAGTTACTGTTTTCAGAATGACACAGATGTTAGGATAAGGGAAGCATAAATGGAAATTAAAGAGAAACAAATTCAGAACAGATGTCAGGAAGCATTTTTTTCATGCAGAGAATCACAAATGTGTGGAATGGCCTACCAGGCTCGATTGTTAAGGCAAAGACACAGGGGACATTCGCGAACTGATCAGATGGCATCATGGGGGAATTAAACAGTAAAAGAGGAAATGAGCGTGCATACTGCGACTGGCTTTCAGCTAATCCTCAACAGTGTCCATGTTCTTATGTTCCTGGTGCTTCCATGCTTACCTTGGATAAACACATATAATTTCTTTGCTTTTAGTTTTCACAGATTGCATCAACCTCAAAATAGTTATTTTCACATCATAAAGATGACATTGGCAGAGTGGGGGGGGGGGGTGGAGAGAGAGAGAGAGAGACCTCCTTCTCTGGAGTAATTTTTGGGGGATGGAGGGTGTTGTTGTTTGTGAATTGTGCACGGGAATGAATGTTTCAAATGTGTATACCTATCTAACACCGAAGAGCTGGGTGTGATCATAAACCAGCCAGCCCTCTCGTACTGTCAGGTGGAGCTGGAGTTCTAATTCTCGCTAAGTAAGTACATGACTGCCAAGGAGTCCATTGGAGAAGTCCTGTAAGACTTTCTCTGCTTCTGTCCTCCCAGCTAATGGCCTCATGGCACCCAAGTCCTCTTTAAAATATTATATGTGGGAGAAAGGGAAGTTAAGCTAGTTTTTAGCTTCCAATAGCCACTTACTGCAAAGGTTTGCACCAACGATGGGGCAATAGGAAATGTGCAGCACATGACTGTGCGTGTCTTTCTCTCATTGTGCCTTCGGAGCTGCTCTAGAGAGACTGTAACCAGGTGCCCCTTTAAAGGAGTATCACTTGGGGGATATAGCTTATGATAATAGGGAAGGAAAGAGTGGATAGCAATGACTCTATGCCCCAAGGGAAGGTAGTTGAGGATAAAAAGTAGAGTAAAACCTCATTAATCTGGACCCTGCTAATTTAGAATGTATGAATAATTCAGACCCTCTGGCTGAGCTGAAGTTTACCTTTGTACTAGATATGGAAAAAAGGGTTTGCTAAGCAAATTAATAGTGTAAACAAGATAGAGGGTAGGGAATATATAACCTATTTAAGAGAACAAATTGTTTTCACATACTTAGTGGAACCATCTGCATAGGAACAATGAATAGGTCAATTATAAGTAATCCTGGTCTATTCATTCATCTTGGTCTGTTGGGTATCCATACTCAGAAAATTTTGTCAGCACTAGAGGGGTGAAATTGAACAAGCCGGGAGTTCTTTAAAAGTTCATATTTAAGACATTGGGTTGGTTACATTGTCTTTTCTTTCATAATCTACTACAGATTGGCAAGACTTTAAAGACCACCTGACCAACCTTCCTTAGACCCTGTCTGTCCCTGGCATCTCTGAGCCTTGACTGTTGACAAGACCAAAAGACTAGCTTGTAGAGCACGGTCCTGAGTAATGTTGGCACCAGAGCAAAGAAGGTAAGGTTTGAAAGTCTGAGTTCTAAACTGGTCTCTGCTAATACTTACCTACTGGATTTGGGTAAATAGCTTATTTTCTTCTGGGCTTCAGTTTCCACGTGTGTAAAACTCCAACTCAACAATTCTATCATCATCATCTATCTCTGCTGAGGCAACTTCTCATCTGTAAAAAATATATAGCGATTCTCAGGGCGCCTGGGTGGCTCAGTCGGTGAAGCATCTGACTCTTGATTTCGTTTCAAGTCATGATCTCGAGGCTCACGAGTTGGAGCCCTCATCGGGCTCGGTGCTGACAGCACGGAGCCTGCCTAGGATTCTCTGTCTCCCTCTCTCTCTCTGCTTCTCCCCTGCTGGCGATCTCTCTCAAAATAAATAAATAAACATTAAAAAAAGTAGGAATTCTCATGTTGTGTTGATAATCAAATGAAACAGCAAATAAAGCATGGAGGAGGAGAATATCAGTAACAAGAAAAGAGTGAGTAATGGAGCACCTGGGTGGCTCGGCAGGCTAAGCAACCGACTCTTGATCTTAACTCAGGTCTTGATCTCAGAGTCGTGAGTTCAAGCTCCATGTTGGGCTCCACACTGGGCATGTAGCCTATATAAGAAAAAAAAAAAGTAAGTCAGGAGAAATAATCATGCTCCTACTGCTGTCATTTCCTAAGAATTATTGCCTTCACCCTCTCCTGGGGACATCTGGCTCTCTTTTCTCCTTTCTCATCCATGGGCTTCTTTTTTTAATTTTTTTTTTAAGTTTATTTATTTTGAGAGAGAGAGAGAGAGAGCAAGAGAGAGAGGGAGCATGAGCAGGGGAGGGGGCAGAGAGAGAGAGGGACAGAGACAGAATCCCAAGCAGGCACCACAGTGCCAGTGCAGAGCCTGATGTGGGGCTTGAACCCATGAATGGTGAGATCGTGACCTGAGCCGAAGTCGGAAGTTTAACCGACTGAGCCCCCCAGGCGCCCCTCCCAGACTTCTTAATAACATTTTCCCACCGGGTACTCTTGGAATTTTCCCCAACCCGGCCTCCTCCCCCCAGTAGGTGGAGCCCTGAGCAGTGCTGCATCACAGGCGAGGCACAGAGGTATCCTCACCGACCAACAGTCTCTCCTTGAGCGGGTCAGTCAGCAGTGGATTGGAACAGGGGAGGAGGGAGTAGATGGCTTTCCCTCTTGTCGCCACTCTCCCGGCCGCCCTCAAACACTCTCGTGAGTTGTGCTGACTTTAATCCTAAAGCTGGAGGTAGACACGGAGCAGCCAGCTGGCATAAGTTTGGCTTTCAGCTTCAGTTCATATCAGTCTTGGAGGCTGCCGGTCACTGACGCATAAAGGAAATTAATCAATTAAATATTGATTTTATGTACCATTTCCATTTAAGCGATTCTCAAATAATGCTTCATCAGTGGACATTTAAAACCTCTGCCACCTAAACAAATCATCACCTAGCCCTTTCCAGATATAGACTCAGAACCCAAGGCCATGCTGGGCTTCCTTATCTGTGCTTGGCTGAGGACTCTTATCTCCTTAAATGTGGCTTTGACACATAAAACTCAGTAGCAGAATAGCTTTAGAGATTTGCTAAAATCATATGTAAATCTCATTGGTATGTGCTGTGTACAGATTAGGGGCTCTGTAGAAAATGAGAGAAGGCTGGGAGAAAAATGTGGTGGGTGCCATGAACAGCTTTTGTAGGGTGAGGGTTTTTGATCAGAGCCCACAGGCCTGCTACCTTCTCCGGACACCAGGACCCTGCATTGCAGGGGGGACTCTGATTTAAATGAACACATCAGGGGCGCCTGAGTGACTCAGTCAGTTAAGCACCCGACTCTCGGTTTCAGATCAGGTCATGATCTCACAGTTTTGTGGCTTTGAGCCCCACAATACTCTCTGCACTGGCAGTGTGGAGCCTGCTTGGGATTCTCTCTCTCTCTCTCTCTCTCTCTCTCTCTCTCTCTCTCGCTCTCTCTCTCCCCCTCTCTCTCTGCCCCTCCGCCACTCATGCTGTCTCTCTCTCTCTCTTTCTCTCTCAAAATAAATAAATAAACCTAAAAAAACAGACCCTATAAATGACTCATCAGGCTTAGAAAGGCAGCTTCTACAGAATCACAAACTTTGAAAGGAAGTTTTGGTGAGGTCATTCGACCTCCTTGAAGACAAATCTCAATGGATACAATGCTCGGTGCCATTGCTGTGAGAGCGTTTGTGTGTGTGTAACATCTGTCAGCAAGCTTTACTTTATTTCTCTTTTTTATTGACTGCTTGCCATGAGTTCCATCCCATGAAAGGTGCTGTAAGCTTTGCAGAAAAAACGCTCAGCCCTTCTACCTTTCTAGAAGCGTACACTCTTGGCAAGGGGCAAGGCACAGAGAGCCAAAGTTGTAAGATGGTACATGTGATTTGTTTGGCAAATAGTATCTTACATTTATAAGCAAACACATAACATAAAAACTAAATTTTGATGTTGTTGCCCGAATTTGGAGATCGAGATGTTTCACTTGAAAATTGAGAGCACAGACTTCTCTTGAAAAATGTCAGATGGCTCAGAAACACAGGTCCCACGTTCCCTCGTGGCAACCACCAGCTAGACCTGAGTCGGGGCTACTTCCTTTTATTGAGAAATATATTCTCCAGTTCATCACAGCCCCTCCAGCCAAACCTGTAAGAATTTGTGTTTACGACCCTTGGAAACTTTACCTAAGACAAATGCACAAACAGAAATGCAAGGCAGAATATGAATTCATGATCAAATGAGTGGTACAGATAAAGACCGTGGGTAGGGGACGCCCGGGTGGCTCAGTCAGGTAGGCGTCCCACTCTTGATTTCAGCTCAGGTCATGATCTCATGGTTCATGAGTTTGAGCCCTGAGTCAGGCTCTGCACTGACAGGGAGGAGCCTTCTTGAGATTCTCTCTCTCCCTCTCTCTCTCTGCCCCTCCCCCTCTTACTTACCTGTATTCTCTCTCTCTCAAAATAAATAAACTTAAAAAAAAAAAAAAAAGACCATGGGTGGCGTGACAAAATGACCAAAGTTACCTGGATGTGACTTGGTCTCTGGATATCCCTATTTGTCATAATTGTTTTGGAAGACGTCTTCAAAAATGACCAATAAGCAGGAACTAAAATCTTGAAATGCCTTGAAAAAGTAAGCGAGAAAAGAGTCAATACTATCCCCTTAATAATGTTGCTCTCTGTGGCTGGGATTTCTGCGTACTTTGTAAGAGAAGAGGCGTGGCATTACGGCGATGGCTAATTCAGTCCCAGTGCTCATGGGAAATGGGTCACCAGATGAATGATTTCCATCACACAATATAGAAGGAGGGTCTGAGCCCTCGGAAGTGATGAAATCGGTTTGGCCTGGAAGAGTGACTGACTCGAGGGTGGCCACTGGACAGACACTTGCCTTGTCTTCTCATGGTTGGTATGATCCCAAGATCAAGCTGTAAGAGGTCAAGTATAAGGTGGTCAACCGGGTGACATATAACTGGAAGAAGTCAGAGAAGGCCTAAGAGAATTGTTGCATTTTGCAATTAAGGTGACTGTCAAGGTGAACGTGTTTTTTTTGGGGGGGGGGGGTTCTTTTTTTTTTCCTTTTTGTCTGTACACTTTCATTCTCTTTTCTTCTGGAAATAGTAGAATGTCTTTTCCCACTTAGTTCGTGTGGTTCACGTGGGCTGACTCCATACCATGGTACCAGGGGTAGGCACATAATTCAGACTTGACATATGAGAATTTTCATGTCCCTTTCTCTGAGTGTTTCAGGATGGGCATGTGACCAAACTTGGGACAGGAAATTTCAGGCTTGGGAATTTTGCTGTCCTTTCCAGGAAAGAAGTCCTCTCTCCTTCTGCTGGGGTATGCAGCTGGCAGGATGGCAGCCAGGAACTTCCGGAGGCCATTTTTTTTTTTCTTAACATTTATTTTGAGAGACAGAGAGAGTGCGAGTGGGGGAGAGGCAGAGAGAGAGGGAGACTCAGAATCCGAAGCAGGCTCCAGGCTCCAAGCTGTCAGCACAGAGCCCTACGTGGGGCTCGAACCCATGAACCGTGAGATCATGACCTGAGCACAAGTCGAGCGCTTAACTGACTGAGCCACCCAGGCGCCCCTTGGGAGGCCGTTCTTGCAGTCACTGTTGGAAGCTCTAGCCCAGGATTGAAGCCAATAGATGAAAGGAGAGATCTGGAGACCTGTTGGTGGTGCCTCCCGCCAGCCATGTCTAAACCATATAGCTGCCTTCCTCTTCTTTGGTGCTGCTCCTTTGTGGTAGCATGGCTGGGCGTTGCGTTATCCTGCTGGGACGGAGCTTTTTCTCTGATGAATCAAGAAAATGTTACTCTTGGGGCGCCTGGCTGGCTCAGTTGGTCCAACTTCAGCTCGGGTCATGATCTCACAGTTCGTGGGTTCCAGCCCTGCATCAGGCTCTGTGCTGACAGCTCGGAGCCTGGAGCTTGCTTCGGATTCTGTGTCTCCCTCTCTGTCTGCTCCTCTCCCACTCATGCTCTGTCTCTCAAAAAACAAATAAACATAAAGAAAAAGAAAGAGAAAAAGAAAAAGAAAATGCCACTCTTCTCTCTGGCTGTTGCACTTTGAAACTCAATATGTGTGCCTCAGTTTACCTCTGTTGCACTAACTCCTGGGCTTCTCTGATCCTGGCTCCTTTCTTGTGTTGCCTGTGAGTATCAAACCCCTGATCCCACAAGGCATTTTGACTCACAAGGCATGTATCCTTTGTCCTTCTTTTATGGCTAGGAGGAAGGAAAAATAGGGTCATACTTATGAGGCAAACACTGCCCCTCCCACGGAGATTACAATTGCTGATGTGAAAGCCCTTTCTAGCACTTCAGAAGCTCATGGTCCTTTTTTCCCCACTACTGCACATGAAAGAACAATGGGAAGAAGAAGGGTTCTGGAACTGGGCAGGGCAGAATCCGAACGCCCTTTCTGCCACGTAGACCTCTCAGATCTTAGATAAGTTACTGAACTCTGAATCTCAGCTTCCTAAGTCTCTAATAGGAAAAGCATGATAACTGCTCCATAGGGTTGCTAAAGGATCAAATGAGATAATGCATATGAAGCCCCTGGCACATAACTGGTGCTCAGTAAAATGTGGCTTGTGGTGATTATTTACTGGGTGAGATAAGGAGCCGTGCAGCATGTGGTTCACGCTCAGCCTCTGGAGGGAGACCACCTGGGTTCTCATCCCACCTTCACCCCTTCTACAGCATCTTGATGACTCAGTTGCTTTATCAACAAATGGGGACGATAGCAATAATGAAGTGTTTCACCTTGTGGAGTTATTATGTGAAATAAATGATTTAATGAATCCAAAGCACCTAGTGTCAGGTACACAGTGAGCCATCAATAGCTTCCAAATTCTTGGAAGCAAAGGTCTTGTATGTAGTGGCACACCTAATATCTTTAAAAATATGAAGCACATCATTTTTGAATGTTCCTCTTTTCTATACAGCAAAATTATTTTCAGTCATAATTATGTAATAATGAATGAAGTTGCCACAACCATTATTATTATTATTTTGTCCTTTAGCTTTAAAACAAATAATAAACAATTTTAAAAGAATAAATTTTGGGGCACTGCACTGGCTCAGTTGGTAGAGCATGCAACCCTTGATCTTGGGGTCGTGAGTTTGAGCCCCATGCTGGGTGTGGAGATTGCTTCAAAACAAAATCTTTAAAAAAAGAGAGAGAAAGAAGTATATTTAAAAAATGAATTTCTGCTCTCTCTCTTAAAATAAATAAATAAACTTTAAAAAAAAGGTGCAGGGGCACCTGGGTGGCTCAGTCAGTTAAAACTCCGACTCTTGATTTCAGCTCAGGTCATGATCTCATGGTTTATGGGTAGGAGCCCCATGTCAGGCTCTGCACTGACAGTGTAGAGACTGCTTGGGATTCTCTCTCTTCTCTTTCCTTGCTCCCCCCAACTCACGTGCTCTCTCTCTCTTTCGGTCTCAAAGTAAATACCCTTAAAAAAAAAAGAATAAATTTCAATTTCAAAGATACTATTCCAATTCGATAAAATATTCCTTGTACAAATTAAATTTTGCTTTACTACACAAAAAAATCACACCTAGCTGTTTGTACTGTTTCACTAGGTTACACACAAATAAAAACTTCTATTTGTTGTAAGGAATGACAGAACACATAACTCAAATTCCTCATTTTTATATTCCTCATTATATCATTGTTTAGTTTGAATCTACCATATAAATATAGGAATGTGTCACACTCTAGGGGTTAGAGACACATGTTACGTTGGAAGGAAGCTCTAGAAATTTTGAAATTTCACAGAATTTTTCTCTTGGGACATATCCTGTAGCTGAGTCCTGATGCAGTGGGGGTCTGCTGTATAACCAGGAGTTGTCTGAATAACCTGATGCAATATTTATAAAGCATCGGTAATAAAAAGATGCTAATTTGAAGCTTAAATATATACTGTTAAATCCCAACGGAGAATGTAACAATTATTTAAAATTTAGACTAAGGAAAGATTTTTTTTTTTTACTATGAAACATTGATGGACAAAGCCAGAGAAGACACAAATAAATGGAACAATATCCCATGTTTGTGGACTGGAAGAATTGGTATTGTTAAAATGTCTATACCCAAAGCCATCTACACATTCAGTGCAATCCCTATAAAAATCACGAAGGCGTTTTTTCACAGACATAGGAAAAACAGTCTTAAAATTCACGTGGAATTACAAAAGACCCCAAATAGCCAAACCAATCTTGATACAAAAACAAAAACAAAAACAAAAACAAAAACAAAAACAAAAACAAAACTTGAGGCATCACACTACTTGATTTCAAAATATACCTCAAAACCATAGTAATCAAAAGAGCAAAGCACTGTCATAAAAATAGACATACAGACCAATGGAAAAGAAAGAGATCCCAGAAATAAATCCACATGTTTAGCAGAGAATACACATAGGAGGAAGAAGAATGTCTTCAATAAATGGTGTTGGGAAAATGGATTATCCACATGCAAAAGAAAGAAATTGGACTGTTATTTCACTCCCTATACAAAGATCATCTCAAAAATACACTAAAGACTTAAATGTAAGACCTGAAACTGTAAAGCTACTAGAATAAAGAAGAAGAGAAAATCTTCTTGACATTGGTCTGGGAAATGATTTTTTTGGGATATGGCTCCAAAAACATAAGCAACAAAAGCAAAAACAGACAAATGGGATTCTATCAACTAAAGAGCTTCTGCATGGCAAAAGAGTGCAGAGACAACGAATGGAGTGCGAGAAAATAGTTGTAAACCACATAGCTGATAAGGAATTAATATCCAAAATATAGAAGGAACTCGGACAAATCAATAGTGAGAAAACAAATGACCCAATTAAAAATAGACAAAGGACCTGAGCAGACATTTCCTGAAAGAAGACATAAGGAATGGCTGGCAGGCACCTGAAAAGATGCCCAACATCACTCATCATCAAGGAAACTCAAATCAAAACCACAATGAGATATCACTTCATACCTGTTAAAATGGCTATTATCAAAAAGGCAAAAGATAACAACTATTTGTAAGAATGTGGAAGAGGTACAGTGTTGGTGGGAATATAAATTAATATATATAAATGCAGCCATTATGAAAAACAGTATAGATGTTTCCCCCAAAGTTAAAAATAGATTCACTGTATGATCCAACAATCCCACTTTCGGGTATACATCCAAATTAAATAAAAGCAGGATATTGAAGGGATGTCTTCACTCCCATGTTCTAGCACAGCAGTATTATACAAAAACCAAGTTGTGGAAACAGTGTAAATGTCCATCAATGGATGAATGGATGAAGAAAATGTGGTATATACATGCAATGAAATATTATTCAACCTTAAAAAAGAAAGGAAATCTGCCATTTCTCACAACATGGATGGATCTAGGGGAGATTATGCTAAGTGAAATAAGCCAGACACAGAAAGTAAAAAACTGTATGATCTCATTCATATGTGGAATCTAAAAAAGTTGAACTCACAGAAGCATAGGGTAGAATGGTAGTTACCAGAGGCTAGTGAGGAGGGAAGGAGAGAAATGGGAAAATATGTTTGTCAAATGATACAAAGTTACAGTTATGTAGAATAAATTAGTCTATAAATCTAATATACCCTCTATGTCTATAGTTAATAATACCTTATTGAAAACTGGAAATCTGCTAAGAGAGTAGATTTCAGGTGATCTCATCACACAAGAAAGTGCTACCTATGTCAGGAGATGATATGTTAATTAGCTGGACTGTAGTAATCAATTCACTATGTATCAAATCTTCATATCAAATCATCATCTTGTATACCTTCAGTATATATGATTTTTATTAACAGAAAGAATGAAGTGCTCATTCATGCTACAAAATGGATGAACCTTGAAATCACTTTGCTAAGAAAAAAGAAGCCAGACACAAAAGGCCATATATTTTATGTTTCCACTTACATGAAATGTCTGGAATTGGCACATCTCTAGGGACAGAAAGCAGATTAGAAGTTGCCTTGGGCTGGGGAGACTGGGAGGGCCATAGCCAAAGAGTACAGGGTTTCTTTGGGGGATGATGAAAATATTCTAAAATTTATTGTAATAATAGTGGCATAGCTCCATGAATATATTAAAAATCATTGAATTGTATGCTTTAAGTGGGTAAATTGTATGATATGCGAGTATGTGAATTATATCTCAATCCAGCTATTAACAAAAACAAGAGACAGAGAGATTTCCAGACAGGAGTACTTACCACTGACTGACACAGAATTGCTGGTGCATGGTGACATTGGAGAGAAAATCAACATTTAGTCAGTTTTATTATTGTTTCTAAAATCTCTACAATGAAAAAAAAATCTCTACAATAAGCCTTGTATCTCTCTAGTCTCCTGGCATGTAATAAGTCCCTAATAAATATCTGTTGACTAAATAAAGGATAAACACCTTGATCTTTAGGTAGGGGAGTACCTACCTCTAGGAGGAGCACCTAACCTAATTTAAGAGGGTAAAAAAGGCTTCCGTGGCCCGAGGCATTGCAGACGAGCTTTGAATGACGTGTAAGAATTTGTTAGGCAAAAGAGTGGGGGCGTAGTGCTTTGAGAAAGGGCACAACGTGTGCAAAGGTCTGGAGGCAAAAGTGAGAGGATTATAATTTGGCTGGAAAGATCAGATGGCGGAGGGACAAGGATGAAGGAGGGGAGGGGAGGAGAGAGAAAGACATGACCTGGAAGGGAAAGAGGGGGCGGCGACGGCGGAGTAAAAATGTACTTTGTGGAAGACGAAATTTTTCACCTTAGGGAATTCAGAACAAGTTTTCGGTATCCTAGCAACTGCTGCAGGGTGGGGGTCAGATTTGCTCTGGGAAAAGTGGTTTGGGCTTCAAGGTGGGAGGGTCACTTCAAGAGAGCAGAGCAGGTAATTTGGTAAATGAGCTAAGAGGTTGTCAGAGTAATCCAAACAAGGGATAATGGTGACCTAGGGAAGTGTAATGGCAGGGATCTGACCATGGGAATGTGGCCTGAGAGATATTTAGGAAATAGAATTAACGTGGATTGAGGGTAGGTTAGCAAGCACCAATGTCTCCCCTACCGTGCCTGTGTTCCAGCGGTGGCTGGACCATGTTGACTGAATTGATAAGGAGTACAGGAGGTGTTTGTCTGTGGTGAGTTTTAGATGTCTGTGAGATATCTACATGGAAGTATCCGGAAGGTTTAGGTGTGCATATCTGAGGCTGAGGAGAGTGATCTTGGCTGAAGAGTCAAATTTGGGAGTTATCTAGACACACACATTAAACAGTGCCAGACAGCAGGAGACCGAACGGATCAGAGCAGGAATATGTAGACTGAGAGAAGGGCCAAGACAGAACCCTACAGAACAAAGCCTTGTTGGGATGGGTATATTGCACTGGGAGGAATGGGAACACCGAAGGTAAATTTCTTCTCATTTTTTTTCCCCCTAAGGGTAATCATCTCTAGTGAGACCAAGCAATTGGGATTCTTTTTGTAACAGTACCTTTCAGTCACTACCCTGTCTGGACGGATGCAAAGTCTCTTCTTGAGGCTTGTTGTATAAAGCATAAGGTAAGTAGACACTACCTTGAGCAAATACTGCAGGACTTCTTTTGGCCTAGCAGAAACCGCCTGTCCCAAATAACCCATAGCAAGGAAAGAGGCAGATGTTTGGCATAGGGGCCATTGAACTTCCTGGGGAAAATAGCCACACTCTAGAAAACTTATAGGCACAACCCTATATTAATATCTATTAATGCAACATTAATAGACCTGCCTACTAGATTAGAGTATCCCGACATGAGATCCATAAACCAGCACAGACTCACCATGAGGCAAGATTACCTAGGTCTTGGTGTTTTGCTCACATATGTATCCTGCACAATCTGGTTGCAAGATAGTTTTGTGATTGTGTAGGACTGGTGTTCAAGAGTGACAGTGTTTCCATGTGGCAAGGGTATTAATGACAGCCCAGGGAGGCTTATATGACTTTTCAGTACTTTCAAAATAAGCTCCTGGTTTTCATGGGCAACTAAATAGAAGCCTTTAGAAGTAGATACTGAACTCCCTATAATATAGGCAGATGATTGATTAAGCAATTATTGGCAACGGGAAGAGATTACTGTTACTGTATTTGAGCCCCAAGAAGATAAAAAGGTCATTGAACATGATCACCCCCATGAAGATGTTTTTCAAGATCACTTGCCAATACACTACCCCATTTCTTCTACTCTCAAATGGAAATCTGGGGAAATTCTTTAAGTGGCCGGTATAGGAAACACTTGCATGTAGCTGGAGATACATGGCAAACTCTCTTTGCCCTTAAATTAATCCTGCCTGCATTTTAGAGTAGTTTTTTTTCCCTCTTAGTATGGGATCTTTGAAAATTTTTAAGTATCATTAGGCTGTGTAGGTCTCCATGTAGTCTATGTTTCTATATGCTGTATAGAAACATAAAATGGTCATTGGAAAGAGGCGTCCAAGAGATGTGGGATGTGCATTTTCAATTAGGATTCCTTCTCCTTTTTAAAAACCTGCTAGGGGCTCCTGGGTGGTTCAGTCAGTTAAGCATCTGACTCTTGGTTTCTGCTCAGGTCGTGATCTCATGGTTCATGAGACTGAGCTGTCAGCATGGTGCCTGCTTGGGATTCTCTTTCTCCCTCTCTCTTTGCCCCTCCCCTGCTCATGTATGTGCATGTGCATGTGCTCTCCCTTGCTCTCTCTCTCTCAAAACAAAGAAACAAACATTAAAAAAACCCCTCCTTAATCAGTTGAAAAGAACTTTCAAATCTGACTTTTCCCATTTGTTCATATAATAAAACATGGTCATGTGATTCTGACGCAATATGGAACTGTCTGAGGGTAAAAGGGTGTTTAATTAGGAACACACAGGAAGCAGGACCTCTGTGTGGCTCAGTTGGTTAAGTGTCTGACTTTGGCTCAGGTCATGATCCATGACCAGTGTTTGTGGGTTCAAGCACTGCATTGGGCTCTGTGCTGACAGGTGGAGCCTGCTTGGGATGCTCTCTCTCTCTGTCTCTCTGCCCCTTCCCCACTGTCTCTCTCAAAATAAATAAATTAATTTAAAAAAAGAACACATATTTGTTGATAAACTCAGGGATCATTATTTGTAGTACATTTTACAAAGTTGTAGAATTTTTTCATTGATTTAGGGGAAATAATTAGGAGTAATGCAATAGTTAAATTTAACAAACTTCCTTCTTCCCTTTTGGTGTGTGTCATTTCAACATTCTCATTTATTTCTATTAAATTCTTTAAAAGTGTTCTTTAATTGCCTTTGTCAGTAGTTATTATATTCAAGATTTCTATTAGTTTTTAAATGTCCCATTTTATTTCCTTCATTTTTCTCATTAAAGAGACTGGATAGAAAAATGAATTCAATTCAGTAGCCAACAATTGCCCATCCATTGTAGATTCTACAAGTAAATTGTATGTGAGTTCTTGTAGCACCCTTGAGACTAGAGTGAGGATCTTGAAAAACCAAGTTTGATTGAAAAAAAAAATGATCTTCTATTGTGGTTTTTTAGAGCAGATTGAAGACCTGAATGAGCACCTTTAAAAATACGGAGAAATGATACAATTAAAAAGGCAGTAAACTGAGATTAGCTTCATTTATCTATCTATCTATCTATCTATCTATCTATCTATCTATCTAGGCCCTGACTCTCTTGGTTGGAAGCCATTTGAAACAACTTAAAGGAATAAAATAAATATAAAATAAAATAGAAAAGAAATCAGGGTATTGAAGTATAGACTAGAGGATAAAAACTGGGGGAAATTAAGATGAATAAGCCATATTAACATAATATCAAAATTAAGCTGGATCAAGGAATTGTTTTTCTCCATCCATCAGTTTTCCTCAACAGGACCTTTGTTAAGTACTGGCACAAGAGAGCCCAAGGACTGGGCTGGGAAAGAAAAGTGAAATCACCCACAGTCTCTGTGCTTAGAAGTAATAAGTCTGCTAAAGAAGGGGGTCAACAATGACCACAACAGTTTCCTATGTCCAAGATAATTGAAATCAGAGGTAGACTAAAGCTAGCTTAGTTCTAACCCAGCAACCACTCATCATAATTCCTGATTGAATCAAGGGAGGAGCCCCTCAACCAATTTCTCTGACACTGGAAATTTAATATCAATTTACAGTCTTTAATTTCTTTTACATGACTGTCTGGCATGCAATAAAAATGTGACATGTGAGAAGGAGCAGGAAAATGCAATTGATAATCAAGAGAAAAAATAGCTGATAGAAACAGACACACTCATACACCTCTCATGCATTGCTGGTGGGAATGTAAAACGTGCAACTATGGAAAACACTTTGGTAATTTCTTATGTAGTTAAATATACACTTACCAAAAGACATAGTAATTCCACTCTCAGGTACTTATTCAAGAAAGAAGAAACATATATCTCAAGAGAGATCATAAATGTTCATAGCGTCAAAATCTAGAAATGTTCAGAAGGGATAAACAAGTTCCTTGGGCTAAAGGAAATATTTCCAGTTGAGAGGAAAGAACTGCAAGAAGGAATAAAGACCTCTTGAAAAGATACATATATGAGTATATGTAAAAGACTATTGATTGCTTAAAGCAACATAACCCTATCTTATGATGTTTATAACATATAAAGTTAAATATAGAGCCACAATAACATAAAGGATAGGGGTGGTAAACCAATTAGAAGGCTATAATTTTAAGGTGAAAAAAATTGGTAATGAACTTTCTGGAAGCCAAAGCAAAAAGTGAAATATTACTATTTCCAAAATCGATGTGTCCATAGAAAAATAGATTGTTATTCCTCAGAGAAATAAAACTTTCTTATGAGGGCTAAAATAAAATTTTGATTTGCTGTCTTTGGAGAGGACACTGAATATAGTGGATGACATACTAAAAAAATCTCTCTATACAAAATGAAATAATGGGTTTGTTTAACATTTTCTTAGAGCATCTCACAAAATAAGCCAAAGGCTGGGTGAAAGCTATTCTATTTGTGGAAAGTACAATGTGATTTATCACTCAACCTGAAATTGTTATCTAATTGGTCAGAAGGCCATTTCTCCTAACCTTCATCTCACATTAATAACTTCAAATGACATTCATGAACATGTTTGGAACTTACTTAAGTCCTGACATATCAATAATTGCCTTAAATATAAATTATCTAAATATATCAATTAAAAAGCAGAGATTGGAAGAGTAGATTAAAAAAAACACTATCGAGTAGATGTCTATTAGAAATTCATTTCAGATACTTAGTAATAGTAAAAATTTGAAACAACAGAAACCTGTAAAGCATATATTTTGCTCAAGTCAATAAAAATTAGCCAATACATTTGTAAAGTAATTGGCAAGTTGCTTATTAAAGGCTAAAATCCCAGCAAAAATAAAAATGAAAACAGCATAAGCACTGGCTGGTACTGAAATTACTGTTTCTTTCACAGAAACTTGTAAGTAGCATGTGTTTACTAAGCAAATATTTTGGATCAAACTGTGATCTTTTTCAGTGCAGTCAATCCACATCAGCTCTGCAACTGGTCCAATTCAGTTATTAAGATAGAAGTTTGAAAATGTTGCATTTTGGGGACGCCTGGGTGGCTCAGTCGGTTAGGCATTCCACTTCAGTTCAGGTCATGATCTCAAGGTTCCTGGGTTCCAGCCCCATGTTGGGCGCTGTGCTGACAGCTCGGACCTTGGAGCCTGCTTCCAACTCTCTGCCCTTCCCCCGCTCGCACTCTGTCTCTATGTCAAATACAAATAGACATTCAAAAAATGGAAAAAAAGACCAGAAATAAGAAAATGTTGCATTTTGAACAGAAAGCTTTATTCATAGGAATGGGGTTATTGACAAAACAAAACTTCAATAATCTCAACAAAGAGAAATTATAATTGAATTAAAGAAGAGTAAAATCAAAAGTTAACCAGAGTTCAGGTCCTGGTATGTGGTGAAAAATTTTTTTTTTGTAAATCATCACTCTCCTACAGAAAAAAAAATGTTTCCATCAACAACTTTTAACATTTTTACTTCCTTTATCTTTCGATGATGAAAGGAATTTTTTAAGGCATTATATTTTCACTCCCTCTTCCACGAATTTTTGAGCAACACAAGTATTTGTATCACCAAGACAAAATCAGGGAATATTTAATCAATGTGTTAGTTACAGAAATGGAAGTTTGCATAATCAAAAAGTTTGCATAATCTTAATACTAAAAACTGATAAAATAACACAAGATAAGAAAATAAGTCTCAGTTTGGAATATAGCAACTATAATCCTGAATAATGTATTAGCAAATATAATGTCTCAGGCTCAAATCAGGGGGAAAAAATCTCTTAGCATGAATTGCTATGTATATATAATCACTTATGGTTCCACACAGGTTGAGGAAAAGAAGTTCTACAAGTTGAAGTTGTCAAAACATTTTATTTCATTAAAAAAAGACAACAAAAACAGGTTGTGTTAGATATTCTGAGTAATGGAATATAATCCTGTCTGCTTATTGCTTTTCTGGTTTTATATTGCTATAGTAAATTATAAGCAACTTTATGATGGGATTCTTGATTTACTTTTTAAAAAGACATTAGCTTTATTATTTATTAATTCTAACAGATTTCTTCTATAAACACTCCATAAATATTAACATATCTGATGGATTGAAAAGGTCTGGGGAAAGTAAAAAAAAACAACAACATTATGCCTGACGTATGATGATGATTTGACAACATTCTCCTTTTATTTTGTTTGTTCTTTATTGGTTTTGATAGCAAAAAGTGCAATTAATTAACAGCTCATGTCAGTGGAAGACAAAGATATAGTATTGAAATGTAGTGAGTTTTAGATTCTTCTACCAGGAGTAAATACAACATTATTTCTAGAAGTTTATGGTCTTATTATTTGAAGTTTTCCTAGATTCAAATTTACTAAAAGTTTTCTTTAATTTGCTACTTGAAATTATTTTCAATAGAATGAAAGTCTTTATTATTAAGCTAGAGAAGTAACCAGTGTCACATTGTCATATTTTCCCTTTTGTTAGGTATTTTGAAAATGAGATAGACCTGGGGCTTCTGTTCTCAGGAAGACTTCCACAATATACAGATATTAATTAAGTGCTTAAGTGCTCATTGTGATGGTTGGCTGGGTGTGTGTGTGTGTGTGTGTGTGTGTGTGTGTGTGTGTGTGAGAGAGAGAGAGAGAGAGAGAGAGAGAAAGGCAGACAGAATGAGAGAGAAGCTGAAAAAGAAGACAGCATCTCTCCCCAAATAGAGCAATAGCATAGGATAACAGATGCAGAAACCCATGTGGCCAGAAATGCCAGTCCTAATGTCTTTTAGTAACACATATTCTTCTATTTTTAGTTCAGAAATTTTAAAATTAAAAAAAAAAAGCCTATTAACAAGCTAAAATTCTAGACCATGGTGACTTCCCATCCAAAGAGTTTCCACACCCCTAATTTCAACACGCAAGTGGAAAAGGTGGCTCACACAAAGCCCGTCTGTATTTACCCATAGACAGAATGTGGGTAAGAAGCGTATATGTAACATTTTAAGTTATAACTAATATTTCTTGAGTGTCATGTATGTGGCTGGCACTGTGCTAAGAGGCTTACATATATTGTTTGCTATTATTTGCTGCCAACTTATGAAGCTAGGTGCTATTATTATCTCCATTTTTTTTTATATATGAGAGAATAAAAGCTAGAAACAGATCAGTAATGAAACTGAATTGCACCTTGAACGTTACTCTTTTATTTAAAAATTTTTTTATGTTTATTTATTTTTTTGAGAGAGAGACAGAGCACAAGCAGGCGAGGGGCAGAGAGAGAGGGAAAGAGAATCTAAAGCAGGTTTCAGGCTTCGAACTGTCAGCACAGGGCTTGGTGCAGGGCTCAGGGAACCATGAGATCATGACCTGAGCCGAAGTCCTACGCTTAACTGAGCCACCTAGGCACCCCAGAAAGTTACTCTTTTAAATGGTTTCATTCCTTGTGATTTCAACAAAGAAGTCTCAGGAGTTAGTATGTTTTTAACACCTCTGTAACATTTCCTAATCAATTTTTCTCCAGAGCTGTTTCTCTTTCAACAAAGACATAAAGCCCAGGTTCAGAGCCTCTGGAAAGCCATGGTTTGTAAGTAAATTGTAACAACATTGTTTTAATTTCATTCTGTTTTTAATGTATAGTTTTTATTTATGGTCAGTGATACAAGCATTCCATATTTAGTAGTAGTCCAAATTGCCTTTTGAAATTAATTTAAGTAGAAAAATAAGGAGTCATTTAAAGTTATAGAGTAAATAGTGGCAATATTTGTGAAGGTAGTAAGTAGAAGACAAGTTTGGGAAATAGCATAGAATTTGCTGCTTTAGTCATTGACAAAAGTTCGTGAAAACTTTAAAATGCATTTGCATCTGAGGCACATGTTTTCTGGAGATTTTGAAATGATGTATGTAGCACTGGGCTATGCAATAATTGATGGCTCTGAAATTTAATATCTTTGAATATATAGACCTAAGTTCACCAAACCAACATGAATACGATGAGCATCCATGATTTCTACTTTAAGAGGAAAGAACTATAAATAAAAGAGAGAAGTTATTAAAACTTTATATACCCTTGGTTAAGGCAGGACAGTTCTGAACTTCTCTTTTTTAATAACAAATATTTATTGATCACTTTTGCATGTCAATCATTTTGGTAAATGTCTTAAATGTGTTATTATACTTAATTCTTGCAACAATCTCCTAGTATAGGAGCATGGTTGTCTCAGTTTTGAGAATATATAGGAGGTTATCATAGATTGCATAACTTGATCAATGTACTGAACTTCAATGTTTGAGTCTTCTTATGTAATGCCTAACATTGACACTGGCAACATTTCCTCTCACTGAGTGCCCACTGAGTGCCCACCTGGATGCTGTGCTAGGCACTCCTGTGGAGATTCTCCCTTACAAAGGTAAGAGTTAACCCAGTAATGGATGAAGGAAATCGTGCAGAGACGTTAAACAGCTTATCCATGATCATATGGTTTATAAGTGGCAGAGCTGAGATTTGATTCTTGTTTCCCTGGTTGTGTATGGTTTTCACTTCATACTCTTCTCTGTTCCTTCCCTCCTCACTCTTTTAATTTCTGAGAAAATTAAGAGAAGGGAACAAAATCTAATCTTTTATATTTATCTTCATATTCAACATTTTGGAGGCTCTTCATTTCTTCATACGGATCTGAGTTTCTATGTGGATCTTGTCCATTCAGCCTGAAGAATTTCCTTTAGTGTCTATTGTAATGCAGGCTGTCACTGAAAAACTGTTTCAACTCTTGCTTATCTGACATTGCTGTTATTTCTCCCCAATTTTTAAAAGATGCATTTTGCTGGGTATAAAGTTCTGACTTGACAGCATTTTCTTTCAGCACCAAAAAAAATATTACCTTATTATCTCCTGACTCTGTTTTTTTATAAGAAGTTGGCTAATGTTGATGTCATTATTTCTTTCCACATAATGTGTCACTTTTCTCTAGATTTTTTGGGATTTTCATTTTCTGTTTTTCATTTTTGGGAGTTTGAACATCATGTGCTTAGTTGTGGTTTCTCTGGATTTATCCTGTTATAAGGTTTCTTGAGCTTCTTAGATCTATTTTTCATTAAATTTGGGAAATTTTACACCATTTAGAGAATTTTGTTTTAATTCCAGTTAGTTAACATACAGTGTTGTATTCATTTCAGGTATACAATATAGTGATTCAACAATTCCTTACATCACTCTGTGCTCATCACAAGTGCCCTCCTTAATTCCCATCACCTATTTCCATCCCCCACCCACTCCTCTGGTAACCATGTTTGTTCTCTATAGTTAAGAGTCTGTTTCTTGATACTTCTCTCTTTTTTTCCTTTGCTCATTTGTATTGTTTCTTAAGTTCCACATGTGAATGAAATCATATGGTATCTGTCTTTTTCTGACAGACTTATTTTGTTTAGCATTATACCCTTTAGTTCCATCCATGAGCAAACATTTGAACAGATAATTCATGAAAGAGAGTGTCAAATTACCAATAAGCATATGAGAAAGTAACACATTTCACTAAATCAGCCAGTATGTGAGTATTACAACTACAGTGTCATACCCCTTACACGCCAACCAGAATAGTGAAAATGGAAAAGACAAAAAATACCAAGAGCTTGTAAAGACATGGAGAAACTGGAACAACGCTAGTGGGATTGTAAACTGATGTACCCACTTTGCAAAAGTCTTGGGCAATATCTGCTAAAGCTGATATATGTAGATAGATAGATAGATAGGGATGCAGATATAGATATTGACATGTATATCACATCTTCTTTAAACATTCATCTATCGATGGACACTTGGGCTGCTTCCATATCTTGGCTTTTGTAAACAATGCCCCTAGAAACATAGGGTTGCATGTATCCCTTTGAATTAATGTTTTGTATTTGTTGTATAAATACCCAGTAGTGCAACTGCTGCATCATAGGATAGTTCTATTTTTAACTTTTTGAGGAACTTCCATACTGTTTCCCACAGTGGCTGCACCGGTTTGCATTACCACCAACAGTGCACATCCTGGCCAACACTTGTTGTTTCTTGTGTTGTTGATTTTAGCCATTCTGACAGGTACAAAGTGATGTGGCATTGTAGTTTTGATTTGTATTTCCCTGATGATAAGTAATGTTGAGAATCTTTTCACATGTCTGTTGACTATCTGGGTGTCTTTTTTTGGAGAAATGTCTGTTCACGTCTTCTGCCCATTTTTAGTTGGATTATTTGTTTTTTGGGTATTGAGTTTTATAAGTTATCTATATATTTTGGATACTAACCCTTTATTGGATATGTCTTTTGCAAATATGTTCTCCCATTCAGTAGGCTGTCTTTTTGTTTTATCGATTGTTTCTTTTCCTGTGCAGAAGCTTTTTATTTTGATGTCCCAATAGTTTATTTTTGCTTTTGTTTCCCTCGCCTCAGGGGACCTATCTAGAAAAAGGTTGCTACAGCCTATGTCAGAGAAATGACTACGTGTGCTCTTTTCTAGGATTTTTATGGTTTTAGGTCTCACATTTAGGCCTTTAGTCTATGTTGAATTTATTTTTATGTATGGTATAAGAAAGTGGTCCCTTTTCATTCTTTTGCTTGTGGTTGTCCAGTTTTCCCAACACTATTTGTTGACACCATTTTTTAAAGTTTATTTATTTATTGGGGGGAGGGGGCAGAAGGAGAGGGAGATAGAATCCCAAGTAGGCTCTGTGCTGTCAGGGCAGAGTCTGATGTGGGGCTCGATCTCACAAACCATGGAGATCATGACCTAAGCCAAAATCAAGAGTTGGACTCTCGACTAAGCCACCCACCAACACCATTATTTTAAAACAACAACAACAACAACAACAACAACAACAACAACAACTTTTCTGCCTCAGTCTCAATCCCTCCTACCTTTCTGGTACTGCAATCACACATGTGTCTCAATACTATCAGGTCACTGAGGTTCTCTTAATTTCTTCAATTTTAAAAATATGTGATCTTCTTATGGGATAATTGTGATTGCCCTCTTTTAAAGGTCAGTGACTATTTTTCTTCCCCTTTCTGTTGTCCAGCTCATCCAGCGAATTTTCCATTTCAGACCCTGTATTTTCAGTTCTGGAGTTTCCATTTAGTTCTTTTTATAGCTTCTGTTTTCCCTTGAGATTTACTACTTACTCAGAAAGACCATATTTCACTTAAATCTTTGAATTTATTTATAACTGCTTTAAAGTCCTTAATGACTATTCCCAACATCTAGGTCATCTCAGTGCCTATTTCTATTGATGGGTTTCTTCTTGATCATGGGTCACATTTTCCTGTTTCTTCACACGTTCAGTAAACTTTCATTGTATGCTAGACATGGTACGTAATATATTTTATGGGATCTGAATTATGATGTCTTCCTTCAAAGAATGTTGAGTTTTTTTCCTGGAAATTAACTTCCTTTGTAACCTTGAGTATGTCCATTCTACCTTGAGTATGTCTCAATGGCATAGAAATTGTTCTCTACTAGTTTTTGTGGAATATTACCCTGTGCAGTCTGGCTTTTAAATAACATACACGGAGTTTCTCCCTACAAACTTCTGGAGATGATTTCTCTGTGAAGCAGCTTCCTTTTCAGAACTCTGTCCTGTAAGTTCCAGCTGCTTTATCAGTCTTAAATTCTAGTCTCTGTCTCCTCAACTCAGCAGGAGCATCCTGTTTTGCTTGGGCCTCACCTTCCTGTGTCATGGTCAGGAAGCTGTGCTGATACAGAGAATATATAGATATAGTATATATCTCTTCTTTCTCACATTCCTATGCTACGTTTTGCTCAGTGTTTGAAAATCATTGTCTTCTATATTTTATTCAATTTTTATAGCAATTTGTGATGAGTGCTAGCTACTCCAACCTGGATAAAAACCGAAGTCTCTTTCCTTTTCCCTCCTTCTCCTTTTCTTCTACTATTTCCCCTCTGTCCTTCTTGGTTTCTTCTCCCATTTAAAAAGGGGGATGTAAGTGATGAATCACTGAATTCTACTCCTGAAACCAATATTGCACTGTATGTTAACTAACTAGAATGTAAATAAAAATTTGAAAAGAAAAGAAATATTTTAAAATATTTTTAAAAGGATGATGTTACAATAGACATCATGTTTGTCATTCGTCTACTTTCTAAAACATGTCATGGTCTCATTTCTATCTTGTAATGCCAGTATTGAATGCATTCCTATTAGTCTGATTTATTTAACACCAATAAAACCAAAACAAATTAAGTTATCTTAGAGGGGCCAATCACTGTGCTGAATTGTGGAGATACTAAGATAAATCACAGTCTCCATATTCAAAGACTTCATAATGGAAATGAGGCAAAGAATTAATTAAAACAGGGTAAGATAATTGCTATCACAGAAGCAGGCAATATGTGCTGGGAAAAACTGACTGTTGTGGGAACAGAATCAGGGAGCTCTTCTAAGACCAGGGAGCATTGGAGATAGTCTTGAAGGAGTAGTAGGAAGTGAATGAGAGATAGAGAAGGCATCCCATGCACAGAACAGCATGTATAAAAGCATAAGGAAGCATGGCGTGATTGAACAGCCACATTGGTCGCTGGATCTTATGCCTTGTGGGGAAGATGGCAGGTCATTAGATTGAAAAGCAGTCTCATCTTAGAGAAACTTTATACAAAGTCTTCAGTACAATCATATAAAGATGAAGACCCCTCTCCTTTTGCCCTAATGGTATATTTCAGATTAACCCAGGTTTTCTTTCTATATCCCATGTTGGCTTCTTAAAAAATATGCTGGTCTTACCTCTCAGCATTAACACTTGTCAAGTGTATTTTGACCTTTACCTCACACCATACAAAGTAATTATTCCACATAGATTGTGGACCTAAGTCTGAGAGGCAACACAATAACACTTTTAAAAGAATACCAGAGAAAATATCTATGACCTTGGAGTAGGCAACGATTTTTTAAACAGGAAACAAAATGGCTAGTCATAAAGGAAAAGCAATTGATAAATTAGAAGACGTTAATACTGAGAATTTCTACCTCTCAAAGATGCCATAAGGTGAAAAGGCAACTTTGAAAACATTTTGTATGTCCACAAAGGACTCAAACGTTTTGTATATCCACAAAGGACTCATATCCAAAACTATACCTAAAACTCCTACAAATCAAAATGGAAGAGAAAAAGATATCCTAATAGAAAAATGAGTGAAATACTTGAACAGATAATTCACAAAAGAGGGTGTCAAATTACCAATAAGCGTAGGAGAAAGTAATACATTTCACTGAAGCATTCAGTATATGAAGATTGCAATTAAGTGCCACTTAAACACCAGCCAGAACAGTGAAAATGGAAAAGACAAAACACCAAGAGCTTGCATGAAGAAACTGGAACTCTGTAAGTGGGAGTGTAAATTGATGTGCTCACTTTGCAAAAGTCTTGGGCAATGTCTACTAACGAAGAACTTGCTTCTTTCCCACAACACAGCAATTCTGTGGATTTAAGAGAAACTCATACACATGATCCAACGATGTGCACCAACATATGTACAGAAGCATAATTTGTAATAGCCACAAAGTGGAAACAACTTGAATGCCTACCAGCAGGAGCATAGATACATAAATGGTGGTATGGCCACGCCATGGAATACTGTGCATTGAGTATGAATACTCCACATGCAACGGTATGAAGGAAGCTCACGCACACGATGGTTTAAAGAAGGCACCACACAAAAGTAAAAACTGCACGCTCCATTTCCAAAAATACAAAACAGGTAAAACTAGTCTATGCTGTTGAAGCAAAGATAGTGGTTACCTTGGAGGAGTGACTACAAAGAAGCTTAAGGGCTTCTGTGAGGTTGGTGATAGTCTGTTTTTATTCATGTGGGTGCTGGTTACACAGACGTGTTTAGTTTGTGATAATTTATTGAGCGGTGTATTTATGATTTGGATATTTATGTATGTATATATATATATCATTAACTGTACATCTATATCTTTATATGTACTTATATCTATATCTTTATTACACTTAATATTTTTAATTGGTTGGTGACAGAGCTGGCAAAGATTTGTCCCTTTGTTACTGTTGATAGACTTGAGCCGCATGAGAATTTTACGGTTATGACTGCTCTTCTATCTTGAGTGATTGATCCAGGTTTACATTTTCTACAACCCCTGTAAGTGCCATTGAAGGACCAGAGTGGCTTGCAGTGTGGTTGGCATCTGTCCCAGCTTCTCTCTTCAAGTGGAAGGTGTAATCTGAATTGCTAGCAAACACACCTCAGAAGCCAGATTGTTCTTTGGCTAAGACCAGTGAGCTTTAGAACTGCTCAGCTCTGTGCAGAGCTTACCAGATGCACACAGATTTAGACGGCTGCCACGGGAGGGGGATCTGGCTCACGTTTACTCTCTTCATGCTTTTCACTCTCTAAGGGGCCCAAGCTCTCCTCAAGAACACCAGAAAAGTCAGCTCTTAACTGCCACCCGCCCACCCCAACCCCCCCCCCCCACCCCCATAGTTTTTGTAAACTCTGGAGTCCCAGCGTTTTTCTTCTGCTGTTAAATCATGTGGTTTCTTAGCGATGTTACCTCTTTGGGACTTTGTTTTGTCAACTTTTTAAGCTCAGTGCATATGCTTCCTCCTCTACAAAGCCCTCTACAGCCCCCCAGGTGTGTCCTTTTTCTATATGCTCCCATTTTACTTTGCACGACCACCCATTTCAGTCCTTATTATTTTTATATGTAAATTGTTATCCGTACATCCGTGTTCTCTTAAGCATTGAAGGGCTGGACTAGAGTCTTTTGGTTTATGTCTTTATAACCTTGGTCTTTATCTTGGTTTTTGTTGAAAAAAAATGAATTTCATGTAGATTAATTTGTAGGATAATTTGATCACTGTCTGTCTCTCCAACTAGACTATAAGCTCCCTGAGAGCAGGGACTGTATCCTTAGGTCTAGATCATGCCTAGCACCTAGTAGGTGTTGAGTAAATATTTGTTGGATAAGTAAAGGAGTCTAAAATGAAGAAGTTAGTTATATCAGATTGTCTTTGAAGTCTGTGCCAGTTTTAGAATTTTCTAGTGAATCAGGTGTATGGGATTTAGTTTCTTTAAAAAAATAACTGTATGACACCAGTCAGAATGGCTAAAATTAACAACACAGGAAACAACAGTTATTGGTGAGGATGCAGAGAAAGAGGAACCCTTTTGCACTGCTGGTGGGAATGCAAACTGGTGCAGCCACTCTGGGAAATGGTATGGAGTTTCCTCAAAAAGTTAAAAGCAGAGCTACTCTATGCTCGAGCAATGGCACTAGTAGGTATTTACCCAAAAGATACAAAAATACTAATTGAAAGGGATGCATGCACCCCAATGTTTATAGCAGCAGTATTAACAATAGCCAAATTGTGGAAAGACCCCAAATGTCCATCGACTGATGACTTGATTAAGAAGATATGTATATGTATATATACACAAACACACACACACACATATATGTATAATGGAATATTAATATATATATTCCATATATATAAGAAAAGAATAAAATCTTGGGGCACCTGGGTGCCTCAGTCCATTAAGTGCCTGACTCTTGATTATGGCTCAGGCCATGATCTCATGGTGGTCAGATTGAGCCCTATGTTGGGATTTGCACGGGCAAGGAACCTGCTTAAGATTCTCTTTCTCCATCTTCCTCTGCCCCTCACCTGCCACACACACACACACACACACACACACACACACACACACACACACTTTCCCTCTCTTTCTCTTACTCTCTCTCTCTCTCTGCCTCTTGGGGAAAAAAAAAGGAATCTTGCCATTTGCAATGATGTGGATGGAGCTAGAGAGTATAAGGCTAAGAGAAATAAGTCAGTCAGAGAAAGACAAATACCACATGATTTCACTCATATATTGAATCTAAGAAACAAACATGGGGGAAGGGAAAGAGAAGAAAACCAACAGACTCTTACTGTAGAGAACAAACTGGTGGTTATCAGAGGGGCTTGGTTTAAATAGGTTATGGGACTTAAGGAAAGCACTTGTGATGAACACCAGGTGTTGTATGCATATGTTGAATCACTAAATTCTACACCCAAAACTAATATTACACTGTATGTTAACTAACTGGAATTTAAATAAAAACTTAAAAAAATAACTGTGTACATGTAACCACACAAATACACACACACACACACATGCATAATAATACACATATATGCATCAGCTCAAAGCAATGCATATTTAAGTAGGCTTATATGAATATCATATAGGACATCATATATTATTTAATTGTGTGATTATCTGCTTAAAGTCTTTCCTTTCATTGGATTGTAAGCATCACTGGGGCACCTGGGTGTCTCAGTTGGTTAAGCAGGTTTTGGCTCAGTCCATGATCTCATGGTTCATGAGTTCCATCCCCACATCTGGCTCTGCACTGTCAGTACTTGGGATTGTCTCTCTCTGTCCCTCCTCTGCTCACTGTCTCTCTCTCTCTCTCAAAATAAATAAACAAACTTAAACAAAAGATTGTAAGCATCAGAGGCATGAAACTTGACTGTGTCTCTCTCAACTGGTGTATCTCCAGCACTTGGTACAATTCATGGCACAGAGTAGGTGTTCAGTAATGATTTCCTGAATGAATGTGACCACGTCTTGAAAGAGGAGAGATGCTTGCTACTCATTTTTGCACTCTATCATCATCATCAAATATGTTTGGATAGTGTCTCATTCTATACCCCCTTCTTAGAGATTTACTACCCATGTCAGCATACTAAGAGCTTGGAGAGGTCCAGCCCAAGGTCCTTTTGAACTTAGCCTTTCTCGAATTCCTTAATTCTATGAAATGTTCAATATCCAATACCTATGAAAACCCTGAAGGATTAGTATGCCACAGAACACAAATTGGGGAATGCTTCCGAGTTCATTTAGATTTGCTGATGACTTACTTTCAGCCATCTTTACAAGTACAAGAGTGTATGGTTTTACTGGCGGTCCAAGGCACAATTCCAGGGGATTCCATTAACGGTGCAACCTTACCACCATAAATGGTGGTCCTGATTCTGTGTTACAAATTCTTTTTCCCAAGCAATCTGTAATTCCGGGGGATTCCATTAACGGTGCAACCTTACCACCATAAATGGTGGTCCTGATTCTGTGTCACAAATTCTTTTTCCCAAGCAATCTGTAATTTTTCTGAGGGCAGAGAAGATATTTTTCATTTATCCTCCTACTTCTAGTAGCAAAAGGAACTTTATTTGCCCAACGTGGAAGCTCCTTTTGGACTTAAAGTATGATGGTTTATCCAGTACACTAGAGTAGGGATAACCTTAGGCTAAATTATGATGGAGATTGATTTTTTTTTTCTTCCTTGGAAGAAAGGAATCTTTTATCTATGCCTTTCTTCCACTCCATTGCATGAATTCTCCTGATACCTTTTGCCTTCCACCTCAATCAAAAGAAATTTTTGCATCAGCCCTTTACCATTTAGTCTGAATTGACTCCGCTTTCCTAGAGGCACTTGCACCTTAAGCTTTATCTTCTGTTGTGGAAGGACACCTTCAGATCTCTGTTGAAATTATCCCAGGTATTGCTAAGTCAGGAGGAGGCCACACTTGGGGCAATGACCCCACTTGTCAATCGCAAGTTAATTGCTAGCTTCACTTTAGGTGATTAGGACTCGCCCTGGGGAAGACATCTATATTGTTTTTTCAGTTCTGTTCCCTGTTACCATTCCTCTATAAGCATACCCTGCTTCTCCCCAACT
This sequence comes from Acinonyx jubatus, assembly GCF_027475565.1. Lineage (NCBI taxonomy): Eukaryota > Metazoa > Chordata > Mammalia > Carnivora > Felidae > Acinonyx > Acinonyx jubatus. The sequence goes on from NC_069396.1 coordinate 31,085,632, forward strand.
TTCAGTCCATGTACTTGGATACAGCCATAGCTGGTCACAGATACAGCACATAATCAGACAAGTCCACAAAAACGGATTTTTCTGGCCACAGTAATTGGTTTAGGAATGGTGCTTGGTCTAATCAAAGCCAATGAAACACAGTGCGGTGTTTGCTGGGAATCTTGGGAAAGCCATGGGTTCCTAGCATTAAAACAGAGAAGACAGAAGAGCTGAGAGCAACTGTCACCATTCTGGTCCTATGTGAAACCAGAGGATGAAGCCAACATCGCCAAGACTCCATTGAAAGAGGGAGAAATTGAGTCCCCACCACTCAGTGGAACAGAAGGTTTGAACAGAATATCCTGTTCAAACCGTGAGTCATAACCTATTAGTGAGTTGTAAAAAATAAATTCAATGGGTGGGGGGGCACCTGGATGGCTCCGTCAGTTAGGTGGCTGACTCTTGATTTTGGCTCAGGTCATGATCGTGCATTTCATGGTATCAACCCCAGATCTGGCTCTGTGCTGACAGTGCAGAGCCTGCTTGGGATTCTCTCCCTGTCTCTCTGCCCCTCCCCCACTCGCGTGTGTGCACTTCCTCTTTCTCTCTCAAAAGAAATAAACATTAAAAATAAATAAATTCAATGGGACATCACCAGCATTAAAAAAAAGAGAATAGGCAAGAATAACTGGGTTGCAACCAAATGCACTTACTATCAGGGATCAAAAAATGTTTTAAGTCACTGCTAGTCAATGATAAATTTTGGTAACTTCTTCCTGTATACAGAATAATAATTTTTTAAAATCCTCTAGTGATTTCAAAATTAATGTATAATGACTGACATTGGTCACATCTGATGATTCACAGGAGAGAAAATAAACAACATATTTTCTGTTTAAAAAAAAAAAGACAGAAGGAGTCAAGCAGCACCTGTAACCAGCCTTACCCCTGGTCTTTTCTGCCAGGCTTGCCTAATTTCCATTTTGCTTAAGCAGGTCTGAGCTGGATTTTCTGTCAGTTGAAACCAAGAGAAATCTAATACATCAGCCAAAAAGGCACTCCTACCCTTTGGGGATTTATGGTTCTGTAACTACTTGGCCTGGGAATGTATTCCGTTCACTACTGTCAAAAGAAGAGTGGAAGAAATAAAAGAAAAAAACTTGAAAGGTCTCTCCAACTTCAGAATACAAGCACTACCTCTGGTGGAGATATTTGAACTGCCTTTTCCTTTGGGTGTACAAATATGTCAACCCTGATGTTATTTGTAAGAACAGTACAATTTCCTCAGAACAACCCAAAAGGAGCCTGATTCACATGTACATAAACACATACCTGTTCACATGCTGAGGCAACATGTTAGGAAAGACTGAGAGATTGGAGGGATGCCTCACACATGCTTATAAAGCATGGATGTGGCTTGGGGCTGAATGAATTTAGTCCTGGAGAAGGGCAGAAATTTGTCCTGAAATCTACTGCTGGAAGGCCCGGCTGCTATTACAGACTGAATCTATCCACAGGGACCAAGTGGCTGACCCTTGAAACTCTCCTGGGAAATAGCCACCTGCCAACCTGGCCAGCGTGCCAAGAGGCTTCTAAGAGCTTCCTTAAGTATCTGTGTACTGACTCCACCCTCAAGTCCCAAATATTGAGGTGGAATCTTAGACTGCAGGGTAGTAGACAGTCCTTTCTGCCCGTGAACAATACAGGGTTATCTCTTAAAGAGGCTGCTATAGGTTCAGAAGTGCCTATGCCCCGGGGAAAAGGGGGTTTCTGGAAGAAATACGAACACACAGAAAAGTCTCGGTGACATTTCCTTCACCGGGGGGAGGGGGGGAAGAAGGGGGCTCTTTTTCCAGAACTGCCCATTGAAGATTTAGAGCATTGGTTCTTCAAGACAAAGATACAAAGTAGGAAGGAATAAAGGGCATTTTGAAATAATTGGCAGGGAGCCAGGAAAATCAAATAATATTACTGCAAAAATCCTTCTCCCAGTCTAAGTAATAACCTGGCAGGGCCTAAGCGTGGCAGCTCTGTTTGCTCTGTAGTTGTTTTATTATGTATTTTTATTGGGTATTTTCCCCTCTATTCCCTGTTGATAGAGGGTACTTAACTGTTTATGAGTCCTGTTCAAGGGTGATGTTTTTGATTTTCTGCCTAGAATTCTAAGTGAACGGGGGTGAGTGGGGCAAGGGGAGAAGGTCACTAACGTGGGCCAGGGGGCCGGGGAGCCAGGGGGTGGAGTTTCTCATGGCTCCTCTGAGCCCAGGCCTGTGCACACATAGCACATCATGCCGCTGGGCTACCTATCACCTTCAACGGCTCCCCGCTGCCTCAGGATGTAGGCCTGAGGCTTTAGCACGGTCTATATGGTCCTAAAGGATCTAGTCCCACCTCTCAGTGGCCACTGTTCTCTCTGCCTGGTTCTGTTATTCCCACCCCCTCCTATGCGCCAATAACTAGTGTTTTTTGAGGTCTTCAAAGCAGCTGTGATTCTTTTCTGCTCAGTGCTTTGCACATGCTATTCCCTTTGCCTGGAGTATCTTCTCTGACCCCATCGGACTGTATGAGTTTTCTGTTATGTGGTCTCATAATTCTTACACTTTTCGTTCATAGCCCTTGGTCTCAATCTGGGTTTCTCCCAAAGCAGACTCGAGACCAGGATTTTGGAGGTGACCTTAGCATACATGGTGAGGGAGGGGTGTGAGGAGGCATGGAAGGGAGGCAAGACAAATAGTATGTTAGTGGGTAAGTTACAGCTGTGGGTAAATGGATCCAATTCCCCTGGGGACCCTCTGAGAGTCTAGAATTGGGGTTGGCTAACTATGGCCCTGGGGCCACCTGCCTATTTTTGCATTGGAACATGGCTATGCTCATTTGTTCTGTACCATCTGCAGTAGGGTAGTTGTAGCAGAGGCCACATGGCCCCTGCCAAACCTAAAATATTTACTATCTGGCTCTTGGAGAAAAAGTTTGCTGACCCTGCTCTAAAACATACCTCAGAATTGTCTTATCAGTGGGCAAGGAAGCTGGTGTACATATTCACTGACTCCCTTTTCTCATTGGCCCCAAGTTGCCTCTGGGGTTGTCATCTGCCCCAGAGGAAGCTCTCAGACATAGAGACATCAGTGCTGGAGGAGGAAGCTGTCACCTAGCTTTCAAAGTTGCAGGTGATCTCCGGGTGGGAAAGAGACATGGGAATGCTATCCACAACACCTCCTCTGGTACTTACCACAATTATAGTTGATTAATTAGCTACTTTTTTAAATGTTTATTTTATTTTTTGAGAGAGAAAGAGAGAGAGCGAGTGGGGGAGGGGCAGAGAGAAAGGGGACAGAGGATCTGAAGTGGGCTCTGCACCGACAGCAGAGGCCCCGGCACAGGGCTTGAACTGACCAACCACAAGATCATGACCCGAGCTAAAGTCAGACACTGAACTGACTGAGCCACTCAGGCACCCCGATTAATTACCCATTTAATGGTGTTATTATTTGTTTAGTGTCTGTCTCCCCTGCTTCACTCTAGGCTCTAGGAAGGTGGGGACCACGTGATCTCACTCATGTCACATCTCCAGGGCCTGCCACAATGGTTGGCACATGACAGCTGGTCACAAACATCTGTTGACTGAGTGACGAAGGAATGATGGCAATAGATACGGAAACTAAGACTCACAAAGGTTATGTATCTTGGCCAAGTAACAAGAGATTTGTGCCCAGGCTTTTTGACCACAAACCCAGAATGTTTTCCTTTCCACAAGACAAAATATAATGAATTGCCCAATGTGTATGGATGATGAGTCAGGAAGGAAAAGGATAATGAGGAGCTAAATAATCATGGAAGAGGCGGGTCAAGTAGAATAAATGAGCTTTTGCTGGAAGGGAAACTCTAAGGGACCCTTGGATAGAATTTCCAGGAAAACAGGCCTTCAAATGAGAAATGGTAAAAGCAACGGCACAGAAACCGAGCTGGACAGAGTGCTATATTAGTGGGGTACTGGGGTGCCTAGCATCCCATAAGCAGAAAGTAGGTGCAATCAAGGGGAAGCCCAGTCATGGTGGGCCTGACTTGTGAGACAGAATAGGGTCTTCCCCTGAAAAAATAAAAGGTATTTTAGAAAGGTGACTCCCTTAGCTAATTTCTGCAGCAGATCTGGAATACCACGATAATGTAACGCGTGGACAAGTGTGCATAAGTGTGAGGCAGGCAGGGACACAGACCCATCAGGAAACTCATGCATCTTGACGACTTGAAACTGCCGATTTGCACTGCAGTTTTGTAAATGGGCATGCGAATCCTATAAGAGGAGAGTTAGGGAAACTTTAAAACATGTCACCTCATGTTTGTGGGGTGCTAATCTCACATCTCTCTCTCCATGTGCTAATAATAGGCAATACTTATCTGGCACTTACTGTGTTCTTGGCACTGTCTAAACTCTTCATATGATTTAAATTGTATTCACGACAACTTCATGATGTAGATAGTACTGTTGTCATGCGTTTACTACTGAGGATATTAAGTCCTGGAAAGATTGGTAAGATGTTTGCTGAAGGTCAGGCAGCCTATAAGCAGAGGGGCCGGGATGCCCATCTAAGGCTAAGGAGCATGAAGGGCAGAGTCTGTGGAGGTGAGCACCAGGGACAACCCTGCACACCACCTTGAGTTGTCCGACTGTGTCCTTTAGCATCTCTGGAAGTCTTACCTCCGTACCTTCTTGTTATAAATCTCTTCAGGGCGAGGCGCCCGGGTGACTCAGTCGGTTGAGCCTCCGACTTCAGCTCAGGTCATGATCTCACTGTTTGTGAGTTCCAGCCCCACGACAGGCTCTGCACTGACATGGCAGAACCTGCTTGGAATTCTCCATTTCCCCCTCTCTCTCTGCCCCTCCCCCACTCACCATCTCTCTCTCTCTCTCTCTCTCTCTCTCTCTCTCTCAAAAATAAAGAAACATTAAAAAAAAAAAAGGTGCATTATTAGATCAGCTTAGCCCCTGGAGGAACACATAGCCTTGGAATTAACTGCCTCTCCCCCCGCAAGGGACGAGGGAGCTGGGACATTTATGCACCAATGTTCAAGAATTGTCAGTTGATGGCTTCTTCTGGGATTCTAATTCCCTAGCACTTCTGGCCTGCTCTGCACAGGGAGTGCAGCCTTCTGTGGATCTGGATGGACCGGGAGGACATTAAGCTAAGTGAAATACTCTAGACACAGAGAGACAAATACTGCATGATCTCACTTCTATGTAGAATCTAAAGATGTCAAACTCACAGAAGCAGAAAGTAGTGGTGGTTACCAGAGGGACAGGGAGTTGGGGAGATGTTGGACAAAGGGTACAAATTTTTAGTCATAAGATAAATAAGTTCTGAGGGTCTAAGGTACAGTCTGATGGCTAGTGTTAAGAATACTGTATTGAGGGGCGCCTGGGTGGCTCAGTCATTTAAGCATCTGACTTCGGCTCAGGTCATGATCTCACAGTTTGTGAATTCAAGCCCCCCACTGGGCTCAGTGCTGTCGACTTCAAATCCTCCTTCCCCCTCTCTCTGACTCTCCTTTGCTCATGCTCTCTCGCTACCAAAAATAAATAAACATTTAAAAAAAGAATACTGTATTGCATACTTGAAAGTTTCTAAGGGAATAGATCCTAAGCCTTCTCAGCATGCGCACGCACACACACACACACACACACACACACACACACACGTTACTTTGTAAGTTGACGAATGGGTCGATTTACTTGATTGTGATAGTCATTTCACAGCATACATGTATATCGAACCATCACACTGCATACCTTAAACACATACAATTTTTGTCAGTGATACCTCAATAAAACGGGAGAGCCAGCCCTCAGGCCCAGAGACAAGGCACCGACAGCTGGAGGCCATCCAGGACAGAGCAGTGGGCAGGCTGGGTGGCCATCGCCTGTGGCATCCTTCAGACAAGCAGTGTGTATAATGTTCGGAGATGGACAGACCCAGGTTTTCACCCCAGTTCCACCGCTTACACCGTGACCTTGGACAAGTTACTTCATTTCCCTCTTTAGCACACAAGAGGTGGAAAGAGTCGCGACATGCCTGGGTTATGAACACCAAATAGGATAGTACCCATGGAGCACATAGCGCTGGGCCTGACCGAGAAAAACGCAACTTATCACCTTCTGATTATCCTCATTATTACCTAAAGTGACGCATCCAAGTGGAGGGAAGAGACTTGGGAAGGAAATGCCAGTCTCGGTGGTGCTCAGAGCAACTCAACACGTGCCAAACAATTTAGCCCTGTCAAAAGAATCAAGCTGCGTGAGGCTTCCATGAGCTTTTTCTTCCTTTTCCTCCCCCGAAAGGTCAAACGTACACTCCGAGTGGGACATTTCCTTCAATCACTTTCAAAATAACAATTTGCCAGAACATTTTTATTAACCTTGAAACTTGTCCAATCCGTCCAGGAATAATAGGCTACAGTGATATGTATGATAATAAAGTCCCAAACAAACCTGGCCAACGAGTGACACATGGACTCTCTCTTTGCACATAATTAAATGTTTTTTTTTTAATGCCGAATGTGATCGGCACACAGAGCTGGTCCTCCCGAGGGGGAGTGTTAAGGGGCACACTGCCAAAGGGTGACGCATTGCTTCGCTTTAATAAAGACGTAGCGGCAACAACACTCCCCTCCATAACCGTGCCTCCTGGCGTTGACTCATCAGGTGTGGGCCAACAGGCACTAGGGAGAGGGGCCCAGGAGCTAAAGGTACAGATCGGAATTTCTCCTACAGGTGAAACATCCTATGTCCCCAAGTGATCGGGTGTGTGAGAGTCTTAGATCGGGCCCCCTGGAAATGGACCTTCGTGCAGAAGGCTCCTCAGGGAATGTTCTCAGGAGACATTCCTGCCAGGATGTGGGAAGGCAGGATCAGGCAAAGAGGGAGGCTGGTCCTCTCCACCGTCACAATTCCAGAGCCGGGGCGGCCCTGCAGAGGTATCCCAGATGGTCGCGAGGCAGCATAAGCCAATCTTTTCCAAATTTTTTTTCCCTCTATTTTGTCATTATGAGAGTGTGTTTGCCAAAGTAGAAGGATAGAATTTATTTTATTTAACAGCCTTTAGCTTGGTTTATAACTTGTAAATATCCAGACATATGGTACGTGGGCTTCTATTTGTAGTCCTGCCCTGGGTCCTACAAGTGTTGGAGGCAGCCTCCGGGAAGGTGTTCAATCTCAGAAGCTTCAAGTCTACGTGGGTGGATCCAGTTGTGGAGGCAGCACACTCAAGGAAGGAAGGCTCTGCCATGTTGCGGCTACATGACTCTGTCCACTGTAGGTAGACGCTCTCATCGTTATCCTTCCTTCCCCAGTCGGGACACTGAGCAGCAGAGAGCTTTATTCTCTTGTTCAAGGTCACACAGCGGGTGAGCGGCAGAGCCAGGACTGAGACTAGACCAGTGAACCCATGGGCCGGTACTCTCCATGGCTCTGTGGGCAAGGCCGAGCAGAAATCTGGTCAATCCAGCAGGTGCTTGCACTGGGTCCACCTCTCACATTCTCTCTAGACTTTAAGGCTGTTGCAAATGTCACCTCCTCCAGGGAGCCCTCTCTGATTTTTCTCAGCCACATTGCTTTCATCACGTCGCTTGTGTCTTTCTCGGACATAAGCTTATATACCCTGATTAATGTGTAAGTGGCCTCCATGTGTATCTTATCTCCAGGACTAGAATAGGAGTTCCCTAATGACAGCGAATCTAGCATACTCATCTCTGTATCCCTTCCCAGTAGGGTTCTCTGGCTATGTGACAAAGTCCTACAAACTTAGGAGCTCAAAACAACACAAAGTGATTATCTCACAGTTTCTAGGTCTACAAGCCTGGGCTCAGAGTCTTCTTGTATGCCAATTGGTTGTTGGCTGAATTCACTCCCTTGCAGATGTAGAACTAAACTCCCATTTTCCTGCTAGCTGTCTGCTGGGAATTGCTCTCAGCCCCACAGTTCCTTGCCAGGTGGCTCCCACAGGCACTTCACAGAATGGATGTTTGCTTTCTTCCAAGCCAGCTGGGGTACATCTCTCTGACTTTCTTGTCTGCAAGCAGCTGAAGGAAACTGGTTTTAATGCACGTGCATGATTAGGCCAGGCCCACCCAGGGTACTCTCTCTTTCGTAATACAACGTAACAATCACAGGTGTGATATAACCATACTCACAGATGCAACCCACACCCAAAGGGGAGGGGATTCCACAAAGGTGCTGGGTCATTGGGGATCATCTTAGCATTCCATTATACCCTTCTACCACCTTAATGTATCCTGTCCAAGCTTGCAAAGCGGTGAACTATTCCTCAGTTAGTTTCTCTTTCATTTCCCTACTTAATTGCATTTGGCAGGGGAACACAGAAGAACTCGGGATGCCTGCATTCCTTCAGTTAAAGAAGGAACTCGTATCAAAGAGGGCGGAAGTGACTGGGGTCGCTTTTATTCCTCTAATCCAGGATTTCCAAAAATAAATATACCACCGAGGGAATACGCGATGATTTTAAGTGGTGCATGGGCACGGTAATAAATAATGTTGAAGCCCACAGTGAGAAATGCATTCCCTCTTCAATTCTTTTTTAATACCTCTTATTACATTAAGGAGAAAGTCTCAGTTTGGTGCCAATATGTCCTTAACACCTCCTACACTTGCGAATCTCCCTTTTTAACAAAGAGGCTCCGGCTGGAGACTTAAAGATGCAACAGTATCAAGAGAACGCTGAACAACATTTTCGCTTGTATTGTGCCAATTTTTAGGTCCCTTTTCCTTATGGCAAATCAGACCGGCCTTCACTCATGCTGCTGCTAAAAGATTTCTTTATCAAACTTTTATTTAAGAAAAAAGTCAATGTCCAAAACAGATGAACATAAGGGAAGGGAAACAAAAATCATATAAAAACAGGGAGGGGGACAAAACAGAAGAGACTCATAAATATGGGGAACAAACTGAGGGTTCCTGGAGGGGTTGTGGGAGGGGGGATGGGCTCAATGGGGAAGGGGCATTAAGGAACCTACTCCTGAAATCATTGTTGCACTTTATGCTAACTAATTGGGATGTAAATTTTATTTTATTTTATTTTATTTTTGAAAACCATTGAGATGTATTCATTAAAAAACAGACTGAACATATACAGTTGACCTTTGATGGGATGTAAATTTTAAAAAAAATTTTTAAAAATTAAAAAAAAAGAAAAAAGAATGTCAATTTAAAGAAAATGATTATATAAATAATAGTCCTGGTAGGTCATGGACCTGGCAAAAGTCGTCCATGTAGGATGTGAATGATGGGCGTTGGGTGTGGAGGGGGTAGACATAGTGCTCTAATCAGGGGTAAGATGGGCTGTGGCATCTGGGCTGGAGTTGAACCTACAGGTGGAGGTTAGGTCAGCTCAATTGCTGCCATATTGAAAAGAGAGAGGGAAAAGCCTGGACACTGGGGGCCGCACTTCCTGTCTTGGCCCCTTGGCAACTATGCAGCCTCAGACATTCACTTCCCTTTCTGGATTGTAGGGTCCCCACTATAAAGTCAGGAATTTGTACTTGATGATCTCTTGTGTTCCTTTCAATCCTGACTTTCTATGATTCTGTGAATAAATCAGGCATTATGTAGAATGCCTCCATAATCTTGACCCCCATATTTGCTATGGAATAAAAAAATCTTCCCATAGCTGCTCATTTGTTACAGCAGGTTTTCTCAACTCCTGCACTGTTGACCTTGGAGGGAGAATAATTCTCTGTCGTGAGGACCGTCCTGTGCATCCCATAGCGTATTTAGCAGCTTCCATGAACTAGATGCCAGTAGTAATCCCCCAGCTGTGACAACCAAAAATGTCTCCAAACATTGAGAGATGTCCCCTGGGGGACAAAATCGCCCTGGCTGGGAATCGGTGATTTAGGGAAAACTCATCTGGTTTTGTGAAATTTGTTCCATTGGTTCTCATGGAAAAACGTTACTCAGACTACCCCCACTGTATTTTGAGGCTGCAAGTTGCCTTCTATGGAGCAATAGGAGACACTATCTCACTGGATCGGTTGGTTCGTTGAATAATTCACTCACTAATCATTTACTGAACATGTTCATTTAAACTCCAGCCGAACAATGGTGAACAAGAACTTTCAAGAACTTGCAGTTGGCCCCCATTGATTTATGCATCATCTCTTACAAAATATGTATATTAAGCTATTGCTTATGTGCCCATTCTTCCTCTAACATGTATAATTAAAAACAGCATTTATTATGCATAACTCTGCACCCATTTTGGAGACAGGAAAACTCCTTCAGAAGGCTGAGGGTATTGCCCTAGTTTTCTTAACTAGTGGGATGCAGCAGCTAGAGAAAAGGCAGGAGAAAGGACTTGAATCCAGGCACATTTACCTGGTAACAAAGTCCCATGGACTTGTCTACTTTCCCAGGCAGATACTAAAGAGCGCTGGGAAATTTCAGGGGGTCAGATTGAAGTTACAGAAGTATGAGGGAACAAAAGTAGATAAACATCTGCTAATCATCATCTGTAAGAAGGCTGCGTAAGAGCAAGTGTATGGCCTTTTCTAGTCCCAGGCTTCTAGACTCCCCAGAGAATCCAGTCCCGGTGGAAAAGATGCCGAGGATGAGACAGAAATAGAGGGAATTTGGTGGCCACAGCTAGAAAGCTGAGCACAACTTGAAAGAAGAAAAATGTAGTGGCCAAATTCAAAATGAACCGCACGGGGCACGTCATGCTCTCGCTTTACTTGTTTAGATCCTTGAATCCATACAGGGCGTCATCATCATCGAAGAATGGATCCTTCTTAAATGAAACCTGTTAAGGGAAGGCTCTTCTCATCCTTAGTTTAAGTCTTGCTTTTCTCCTGCAATCTGTTTGCAAAACAAATCCAAACCTTGAAAACTTCACATATTACCAGAGACAGAAATCTCTGCAGGTTCTTTCCTAGTTTCACTTTGGAGTGAACTGTATTACCACTGAGATCATTTCACATGTCCCACTAAGGAGCAGGGGAGAGTTTTCAGTATGTGCAGTATATAACATGCTGATGTGGTTTCATCTCTATTTGCTGCCCCCTCCCCCTGTGATTTGTGATTTTTTCATAAATAATACAAAATCTGAGAGTAAGTGGAGGAATTTTATCTTGTTCCATCAAAAGAATTCTTGTTGGAGTGGAGACTTTTTTTTTCCTAATGATCTTTAAATATCTTGAAAGACTAGTTGAGTCTAGCCACAAATGCCTTAATGTTGAAAAGCAAAATTACCCAAGAACTCGCTTAGAGTGTGGCTCTTGAAAATGTAATAAGGTAGAACATTTAGCATAGATGATATTATAGCTACATTATTACAAATTGGCAGCTTGATCATTAAACTTTTAGGAAACTCATTGTATTTACCTTGGTGGGCTCCAAATAACAATAAATATCATGGCTGTTACAGATTGCCTTTGGAAAATACCAAAGCAATCAAAGTGAGTATGTCTGTATCTCCACTAGGTTATAGGTTCACTGAGGTCAGGAGAGGAACTTTGTATCTCACAGCACCAGGTATAATGACTTGCATCATAGGGTGCTGGAGCTAACTTGTACAGTTTATGTAAGCTTCAGGAAATTTGCGAGCCAATTGTAACATCCCTGGTAGCTTGAAATTGGCCATGGTGGAAATATTTACATCATGGAAATTGACAGACACAACAAATCAGAGCTATTTGTTGTTGCTGTTGTGGTTTGAGTGCTGATTTTTTTGCACAGAATCCAGTACCCAGGAAATGTTTGCTCACCTAGAATTTGGGAACTTCTATTTTGGGGAAATAACAAAAAAATACTAAACTAATGCCAGGGTAGAACATTACCCTAATTTTCCAAGTATAAATAGACCCTCATCGTATAGGCTATGTCTACATTTCCAACTTTATTGGATATTATACTCTTTCACACTGCCTTCTCTCTTTAAATTAATACTCTGATACTTAACACATTAGAATTAATACTCTGATACCGTTTTGGGACCCTACAGTTCACCAGGCATTTTGCCAGAGACAGAGGGCACTCAATATGACTAAGAGCTAATTCACACTGTCTGATATTCCTCTTCTGACCAGAGGAGAGGATAATATATGAGAGATTCTGGGCATGGGCATTCTGTCTTGTTACTGTGATGTATGGGGCTAATAGCTATAGGAAGCGATAGGTCAGACCAAGAGTCACCAACTTAGATAGAGCTAGAACAAAAGCATGAGACAAGGTATAAAGTAGAGGAAGCCTCATCAAGGAAAGCCAATGCATGAGGAAGTCTGGTGGGGGTGGCAGGAAGCTAGACTTAGATATTCTTGGAATGAAGTCTGGGCAATGGGATAATTCTGGAACCAAACTATTAGCATGGACATTGCTGTATTTCCACTTCTGATAACTGTGGGCATGAGTGTGCTGAGACCATGGAAAGAAACTTTGGCAGAGCCTGTGATCTCAAGGAGCTTGCAGGTGGCTTGAAGAGTCATTAAACATGCAGGGGAAAAGGGCTCATGATGAAGTAAGAAGAAACAAATGTTAAGTAAGTGGAAAGGTAATCACAAATGTCTTCAAGGATGAGATAGGATTTTCAATGGTCCTCAAAAGTTGGGTAGAGAATCAGGCATTCTGGGTGGTGCAAATAACTTGAGGTAGCAAGAGGGAAATGTTTAACGTGATGTTGGCAGGTGAGGATAGACCCATATGAGTAGAGTATAAGATTTACCATGGCCGTACTTGGATAGTTAGTAGTTTCAGTTAATAGGCTCACCAAAACTCTGATTTTTATTAAGAACTAAGATGCAATCACATTTTTAACGTTAAAGGAACACAAAAACACATATGAGAGAATAAAACTGGATTAAAGAAAACTGTATTTTTTCCCTCAGTTTTTAAAAATTGTGTACTTCGTGGTGATTGTCATTCTTTTGGACACTTAGCACTTTGCTAAGGACTAAGTTAGGAGATGGGAGGATACCAAGATCAAACCATTTATGGTTTTTTACCTTCAAATGGTAGGGGAAGAGGACTAACGTATGTGTAATGATGACACAATGAAAATCATGAATGTTCTTAAAAGGGATATAGATAAAGAAATGTAGATATTATGAGAAGAAGGAAGATATTATCTGTGACTGGCCATCAGGGAGGCTTCATGGAGAATAGGAAGGGATTTATAGCATCAACTCAGCTTAAAAATTATCTCCAAAGAGAGACTTTTCTCTGCCACTTTAACATATAAAATAGGTATTTTCATCTGAAGCATTCTAGACTGGGCATGGAGGAAAAACACACAAAGAATGAAGCATTAAGGATCTTCATAGCTAATAGTTGTGTCTGGAGGTTGACACCCCCATTTTACTTCCAGGTAGATTGGTTGATTTGGTTGAGCTCATTTATTAAATATTTCCTGAAAGCATTCTTTCTTTATGCCAGGTGCTACTACAGCAACTCGGGATAATGCAGTTAATAGGGCAAACACAGTTCCGGCCCTCATGCAAAATATGTTCTGTGAGAAGATTGACATCAATCAAGTAATTACATGAATAACTGGTGTGATAAGGGCTATAAAAGAAAAGGAGTCCTGAGTACATGTAGATGTGATATCTGGCTGAGTGTCAGGGCCTGGGAAGCCTGCACAGATAACTAACCGCAACGGAGAGATGAGTAGGAATTTACAAAGCAAAAAGGCCAGTGGGTAGGAACAGAGAAAAGCAGGCGCAAAGGCAGTGAAATGAGAAAGTAAAGGTGGCCAGAACACAAGGTAGGGGAGAGAGAGAGGATAAGACAATAGAGGTCTTGAGTGATGCAATCTTACAGGAATTTAGACTTTATCCTAATGAATCTTGGGGGTTTCTGAGCATTTTTCAACAGAGGAGTAACATGGCAAGGCTTATAGTTGGAAAATTCTTCTGAATACATTCTGGAGAATGGACAAATGGAGAATGGGGAATGGAGTTTGGGCAAAAATGGCAGCAGCTCTTTCATTAGAAAAACGCTCAACCAACTAGAAATAGAAGGGGATTTCCTCGATCTGATAAGGACATCTACTAAAAACCCACATCAAACATCACACTTCATGTAAGATTGAATGCTTTTGACCTAAAATAGGAAACAAGACAAAGATGTCTGTTTTACCACTTCTATTCAATATTGTACTGACTTTAGGCAGACAGTTAGGAAAGAAAAATAAATAAATAAAAAGTATCCCTATTGGAAAGAAAGGAGTAAAGCTATTTTTATTTGAATATGACGTGATCTTATATATGAAAAACCTAAAGAATTCACACAAACATCATTAGAACTAATAAGCAAGTTCAGGAAATTTTCAGGGTACAGGATCAAGATATACAAATCAGTTGTATTACTTTACACTAGCAATGAAGAATGTAAAAATGTAATAAATAAAACAACTTGTAATAGCACCAAAATAATGAAATACTTAAGAATAAATTAAACAAGAGAAATATAAGAGTTTTACATTGAAACTATAAAACAGTGTTGAAAGATCTAAATAAATGGAAAGATATACCATGTTCATGGATTAGAAGATTTAATATGATTAAGATAGCAATACTCTCCAAAGAGATCTACAGATCCAATGTAATCCCTATCAATATTCTAGCTGCTTTTTTTGCAGAAATCGACATACCGACCCTAAAATTTATATGGAAATGCCAAAACAATTTTGAATAAAAGAAAGTAAGAGGATTCACACTTGCTGATTTCAAAACTTACTACAACGATACAGTAATCAAGATAGTACTAGGATATGGATGAACACAGATCAATGGAATAAAATTGAGAGTCCAAAAATAAATCCTTATATTTTGGCCAATTGATTTTTTAAAAAATTTGTTTTTAGCATTTATTGATTTTTGAGGAACAGAGAGAGACAGAGCGTGAGTGGGAGAGGGGCAGAGTGAGAGGGAGACACAGAATCCAAAGCAGGCTCCAGACTCTGAGCTGTCAGCACAGAGCCTGATGCGGGGCTTGAACTCATGAACCATTAGATCATGACCTGAGCTAAAGTCGGATGTTTAACTGACTGAGCCACCCAGGCACCCCTGGCCAATTGATTTTTGATGAGGGTATCAAAATCATTCAACAGGGAAAGAATAGCTTTTAGCAAATAGTTCTTCAAACAAAGAATAGTCTTTGTCCAATTTCAAAAAATGATCAAAGGTTTCGAATGTATATTTTCCCCAGAGAAGGTATAGAAATGGCCATTAAGCTCATGAAAAGATGCTCAACATCACAAGTCATTAGGGAAGTGCAAATCAATACCATAAGATATGGTATCACACACACTAGGGTGGCTAAAATTTAAGAGTCAGACAATAACAAGTATTGGTAAGGATATAGAGAGATTGGAATGTTCATACATTGCTAGAGGAGTTGTACAATGATACAGCTGCAATGCAAAACAGTTTGGCAGTTCTTCAAGAAGTTAAAAATAGAGTTGTCATAATTATGTTCCTAGGTATTTAACCAAAAGAAATGAAAATATACATCCACACAGAAACTTGAACATAAGCAGTTCAAGCAGCCTTATTCAAAATGGCCCCTGAGTATAAACAACCCAAAGGTTTATCACCTGATGAATGGATAAACAAAATGTGGTATATGCACAAAGTGAAATGTTATTTGCTATAAAACAAGAATGAAGTACTGATACATTCTACAGCTGAATGACCCTTGAAAGCATTATGCAAGTGAAAGAAACCAGACACAAAAGGCCATACATTGTATGATTCCATTTGTATGAGATGTCCAGGATAGACAAATCCATACAGACAAAAAGTGGATTAGAAGTTTCCAGGGGTCAGAGGGAGGTTGGAATGGGGAGTGACTGCCTATGGGTATGGCGTTTCTTTTTGGGGTGATGAAAATATTCTGGAATAGATAGGGTGATGGTTGCACAACTCCATGAATATGCTAAGAACTACTGATTTATAACTTCCGATGGTGATTTCATGGTATGTGAATCACATATAAGTAAAACTGTTTTTAAATTTTTACAAAATGGTAGCAGAGACCCAGTCTAATGGAATAGCCCTGGTGAGAGATGATGGTGGCACAGAGGAAGGGGGGACTGTGGAGATGAAAAGAAATGGACAGATTTAAGACATATGATGGAAAGCCTTTTGTAGGATTCCCCCACCCCCACCCCCACTGTCACTGTCACATCACCCTGTCCTACCCAAGCCCAAGACCCAGCTGTGGTGAGTGGATCCAATTTGTCTAATGACAAGAATTACCTTGGAGAGGTACATAGATTTTGTGGATTTCTAGATCTCTGCTCCGGAGAATCCAGTACAAGGGGTTGGGGGTGGTACCCTGGAATCTGTATTTTAACAGGTGCTTTAGCAAGCAAATTAGGGAAAATTGCACTGTGCTCTGTGTCCTGGCTTTCTTGGAGACCTGCTTTGTGGTTAGCACTGTGTATGTGTTGGGGTGTCTGAGAGGGGGACAGCAAGTATTGTGCGGGAAGTCAAGTATAAGCATCACGCAGAGTTCCCATCTTCAAAATTTGGCCCTACCGACACCTCCAAAACCAGGAGAGGAGCTCCTTTATTCTGAGTTGGAACCGCCTGCATTTTAAAGCACTGCACAATTTATTCAGAGGAAGTCTTTCAAGAAGGAGTGAGAGCTGGGCCGCAGGATTCTAATCTTGAATATTCAGGGAAAGCAGCATATCCTATTCAACACGGCTGATCAATAATGAGTGCATTCACACTCTAAATGTGTGCATTATGTACAGATACAAAATATACAATGCCCCCCAAACGGGGAAAGACATTTCTGATTGAATTTTTTTGTTTGGGTTTATAAAAATAACTTGTGTTGCATCAATTACTCTCCATTTCCATGGATACAGGCAATACTTTATTATGTAACTCTACAGCTGTGCCGGTTTTTAATATAAAACCCAGATTTTTTCATCTATTTCTCTTTCATAGTTACTGAGCTGAGATAATAACATCTTTTACCTATGAATGTATTCAATTCCTTTTTTTTTCCCCTCACCATCCTGCAAACTATTATTGATTAGAATTTCATTTTGTGGCTTTTGTAATAAAATCTCCAGTAAATGTTACCATTGCAGGCAGTGGAAGGGCGGAGTGGGAGAAGGTCATTCTTTATGTAGAGCATGTGTAAATATGTATGTGTAAAGAATACAGTGTGTGTGCACATTCTTCCGAGTCTAACAAGTGAACGTCTGGGCATTGTACTGACTTCCAATTTGCTCTAGGGCAGTTTTCAAATGACTATTTATGAAATGTTGAGAAACATTCCTCTCCTTTTTTTTTTTTTTAAAGAACCCACAACCTCTTTTCTGAGAACAACACTCTACCTACCACTATAATTTGCAATTCAGTGCCACTGCTTTAACTCCCTGGTGATGCTCAAAGTTTTGATGGACACCACGTCATTCTTTCCAGGTGTCCCTGTGCAGAAATGGCTTCCCATTGTCCTGGCAGGGGGTGGGGCAGAGAGTGACAGGAAGGAGAAAAGGAAGAGAGGAAGTGGCAGGAAAATCCAGGGCAGGCTGAACAGGGGGTAGATTAGGGGAATGAAGGCAGTTGGGACTTGAGGAGCTACTTGGGGGGCTTCTGCCCTAGCATATTGTCAGCCATTTGGAATTCTTCCATTAGCAATTCAAATTGTGTGTGTGTGTGTGTGTGTGTGTGTGTGTAAACAAGGTTAACTTAGGGTCCTGGAATGGACTTGAAGGGTCTATCAACTCCTTGAAATTTTATGTGAAAAATTCCATATATATATGAACATGGGCATTTTTGGAGGAAAGGATCTGTTACAGGTAGATTTGGGAGTGACTACTGGGCTTACTACAAAGCTTGGAGAGGTCACCTCCTCTTTTGATGACAGAGCCCACAAAAAGGGTGGGACATAATTAAATCAGTCATTGCCATCCTGGTCACACTTAACAGGTGGGCATCTCACTCCAGCTGGGCTGATCAGAGTCCTTCCTCTGGAGTTTTCCTAACTGATCTGGAGAAAAAGAGCTCACTTCTTCTCTGGGTGATGGTAAGAGGATTCAGCCACCGTCTCCATCATATAGCAAAAGTCCATCAGCAATAGGGGGGAAAAAGCTATCAGTCAGAAGTGAAGGTGACAGCCAGAGAGAGGGACCCCAAAACAATGCCAACAGCACTCACTGATTTGGCTATCTCTTGGGCCAGTTTCACTCATGCCCCTTCTAAATCTGGATATCGCAGTCAACAAATGGCCTTTGTTTGGTATGTTAAATCTGCTGGGTACCTGTCATCCACAGCAGAAGCAAATTTTGAAAGGAGAGAATCCACAGTCTTCATCAGATTTGTGTGATCTAAAATGGGGTGAGAACACCCATGTAAGCCCATCTCTCTTTGTCATGATCTCACATCATCAGCACCCCTGGGAGGGATGGCTCAGAAAGCAATAAACAAATACTAAGGTAAACAGGAAGGAGTTGATTGCATGCTCTCCCCTTTGGTAAGAAGATCCTGGGGATGAATATGGGGCCTCCAGGGACTGTCCTATTTTATCATTTTGCTTTGAATGCCCCAGAGGTGATGGTGCTTGCAATAAGCACTTATTAAATACCACTACATACACAGCTCCGGGCAGGTTACTGTGGAGTAAAAAGGAATGACAGTGTGATCCATGCCTCCAACTTACATGAGGATATAAGTGTCCTGGAGACTATTTCCCAGCTACATTGCGAGCAGGAGCATGAGGCAGGATGCAGCAGAGACCATGTGTGGAAGAGGAGGCAGGGCAATGGGCATGCCTTCCATAATTATTGTTGCCTAATTCAATTATTTAAATGATTAATTAATTTATGAGAGCACTGTAGTACAGAGAAGAATGAGAAGATATTATGGGATGTTACGCATTGGGCTTGGTCCCCTACCTCTGTGGTCTTCTTTCCCAGGAGGAGTCACATGCACAGGAATTCTGCTTCCATGGCTTTTTTTAGGGGACCCTCAGTGTCCCAGTCTCCCCCATCTCTCAAAGGATCATAGTAATAATTTCAGCCCTCCCTGCTTCATTTAGGTGTTGTGAAGACCTAATGGGGTCTTTTTCTTATTATTATATGAAATTTATTGTCAAATTAGTTTCCATACAACACCTAGTGCTCATCCCAAAAGATGCCCTCTTCAATGCCCATCACCTCTCCTCCCCTCCCTCCCACCCCCCATCAACCCTCAGTTTGTTTTCAGTTTTTAAGAGTCTCTTATGCTTTGGCTCTCTCTCCCACTCTAACCTCTATTTTTCTTCCCCTCCCCCATGGTCTTCTGTTAAGTTTCTCAGGATCCACATAAGAGTGAAAACATATGGTATCTGTCTTTCTCTGTATGACTTATTTCACTTAGCATAACACTCTCCAGTTCCATCCACGTTGCTACAAAAGGCCATATTTCATTCTTTCTCATTGCCACGTGGTACTCCTGATGGGGTCTTTTAAATTACGTGTTGTCCACATATTCCAAAGAATAGTGTCTGGACCTATGCTGATGTGCCTTGGTTTGAGATGGCAGACATTCACGAGTGACGTCATGCTCTCTTTCTCTGCCAGTGTCAGACATCACCAGTTGATTCTAGCATTCTTCCTCAACCTGGCTGTGACCTTAGCATCTTTTTCAACACGACTCTCTGTGTGGCCCCCACCACTGATCAGAGTTGGTATGTAAAGTTGGTATGAGTGGTCTCTGATTCAGGTTCTTGAATGGTTGGTGTTAGGGTTGCAGGCTGGGGATCAATTTCCCAACTAATCACCGGAGAGGGATCAAGATATAATGATACGTTGCCACCACTTTGAAAAGGACAAAGTCGTGTCACTTTTAGGCAAACATAAACAGGAACTTAGGGAAGTAAGGAGAAAGGGACTGTCATTTTAGCTGTTGAAACATCTTAGCTATTATTAATAACAGAGAGTGGGAAGGTTAGCTGAAATCACTCTAATTACTTCTCCCCAAGCATCCCAAGCTGAGCCTAGAATGGAACGGTCTGACAAGTCAAAACAGGACACAGTGTAAGTCACTCATTGTTACCTTTTGTTCCTGGGAATTTAAGAAAGTGAGATTATAAGAACAACCCAATGTAGAGGGAAATAAAACAAACAAAAACCCAAAAAATGTGCTTAAAAATAAGTTTTCAGAAGTTGCAGATGAGACCATTTGCATTCCTATTGGTATGTGAGCATACCTACTCAGAAGTGAGCAACCATATATGAAACCCTAACTCCATCAACAACTGATTAGGGGAAACAAGTGACCTTAGGCAGGGACTTGAAGCTTTAGTCATCCTGTTTCTGAGATCCACAGCGACCGAAGGCCTCAGGCTCTCCTCAGATTGCTAGTGACTTCCCAGAGTACCCTGGACAGAGCTTATTTCCTAATTTCACAGTGGCTTCCCAGCCACTGGAGCATCCCTCCAAGGCTCAGTAGTTTCAGGGTGCCTACCCGGAGAGGTCACACCACTCCGGAGCTATTCAGCTAGCTGAGTCAGAGCTGGATTCCTCACCGAGCTAGGCCAATAGGATTTTCTTTCCCCAAGTTCAGGACTGAGTTACTGGGTCCCTAGTAGGTGTCATTGGACCTAGTAGGCCATCTGGATGCGAGGGATAGGAGTTCAGGGTAGTAGGGATTCTGTTCCAGGCAGAGCAGAGACACCCTTCTGGAGAGAAAGGGGGTGAGGGGGTCAGTTCTGCTTTCTGAAAATAGAATCCTTTTCATTTCAGCTAGTTTAATTGAGCTTCTGTTCTCTGCAAGCAACCCTGTTCTGACCCAAACTGTCCCCACCAAAGCCGAGATGTGTACCTCCAGGGTTCACAACTGGATATTTAGGTGGCAGAAGTGATTTGATGTGGCACAAAAGTACCGCCTTTTCAAACATCACCACCAACTTCCATCAGGAGAAGAAATCCCCCTTCAGCCTTTCTGACTGTCTCTGTTTGGTGCTTGTCTTTAACACCCAAGACTTAGGGGTTGGCGAAGCCACCCAGAGTTAACAATGGCAGGAAGTCGCTCTGATCGTAGAGCTGGAGAGACAAAGGGAGGACCAGGTGTTACCAGTGCCCCAGAGCCAGGGCCACCTGGCAGGGACTGGAGCCACGGTGGGGACATCTGGTGGGAGCTGGATCCTTAGCTCCTGCCAAAGATGAAGTCCAAAGGAGAGAGGAGTATAAATACTTTATATAAAGTATAAACACTTTAGCTTCTCCTCTTTTACTCATCAGTCTCCCGTTGGGGCTTCCCGCGAGACTCTTACCAGAAGCCTGTTGTTGAGGAAGCCTGGATAGCGCAATTCGCAGGAGTCAAATTATGGAAGATGAAGAGGGTGGGGCAAGGCAGGTAAGTGATCTAAGAGAACTGGGGCAAGTGACCAGCACACAGGGTCATGCAACACAAACCAAGGCAAAGCACTTCTCAGGACCCCCTGTGGCCAGTTGACCCAGAGTAGACTCAAGGACATGAAAGGCACAAGACCTTTGATAGAGAGGCCTTCAACCAGTTCACATGCCATCTGCTATATAGCCATGCTTGATTCCTGGAGCTCTGACTTCCTCCTTTGCACAGGATGCTGCTTGAACTAGGAACAACCAAGGTGGTTCATTTTTTAAATGTCTGGACTGAGAAGGCTTCAGGCACAGATGGGTGCAAGTGTTCAGCTGGTTCATCAGGTAACTGTCTCTGTCCATCTCTAAACTCTGTGCTTCTCTGTCGCTGTTCCCACATGGTCACTTTTCATGTAGGGTCAACGTGATTACCAACAGCTCTAGGCTTGAATCCATTGGCTCAGCAGCCCCAGTGAAAACTCAGCACCTTTTCCTTAATACCTCAGCCACCAGCGTTCCAGAGTTGAGTTTTGTTGGCCTGGCTTGGGCCAAGCATCCATGCCTGCACTGACCACTAGGGCCAGGGAGGGGAATGCTCTGATTGTTCAGATCCTGCTTCTGTGCCCTTCCCTGGAGGCCAGACATGAGATGGAGTAAGGCAGGAATCAGCTTCTTCTGAATGGAAGAGCCATTCACCTAAAGAAAATTAAGGTACTTGTTCCCAGAAGAGGGGATGCTGGGCAGGTACAAACAACAGATGTCTCCTCTACCCTTTTTAGCACTTCTGTTATCTGCCTTGTTCCTATTTCCCTGTGGTCCTGACTCATCAGGAAATATTATGCCTTATTCACCTCTATATTCCAACAATGTCTGGCATGGTACCAGGGACCAAGTAAGCGCTCAGTAAATGTGGAATTGAACTGAGGTGTAAGCACTTGCATTTTACATTTATTTCTAGAACACAATGGGGATTTTCCATGCTCTGGTGGGGGAGGGAGCCTGGATTTCTTACACGTTCTCTTCGGTGGGTGGGGCAGAAAGGAGCAGCACTGGCCGAAATGCAGCCCTCGTCACACCCCCAAATCTTTTTCCTGCTGCCGGGTCTCTTGGGGACCCTGGCCAACCCAGCTGAGAGCTCATCTCCATTTGCTACAAATTAGAAAACCAGCATTTTCCCTTCAGTTGGCCTGAGGCGCAATCTTTCCCTTCCAATTTGAATTGCATATAAGTACAATTTCTTCCTGTTGGATGTTTAAGGACAATCTGACACTTCAGTTGTTTTTCCTTGTCTTTCATATTTAAAAGGGAAAACACAGTTTTGAGCCCTGTTTGGTATTCTGTCCCCCTTTAAAAAGTATTGTCAGCATCACACTGCAAAAGCAAAATTCCTCAATTACTCTATACAAATTAAGTTCAGACTCAGTCTCTGCACGAGGCCACCACGTAAGCCTGGACTGTTTAGTCACCAGCCTCTAAACCGTCCTCCTAAACAGAATCATTAGGGGTCCTGTTTATAACAGTGCCATTAAAAATGAAGGCCTGTCAAGAGTCCCTTATAACAACGTTGGAAACTGTATCCACAAAGATTTTTTTAATGACTGGATGGTTTTTAAAAAGGCAGTGGAACACTTTTAAGGACCCATAATGTAATAAATCAATCACAGTCCCTCTGTCTTGACTACAGTGTTTTTGTATTTATGGCAGCTTATGGAAAACCGCACTGTTAATTCTTTCGTACTCCCTGCCCCCATTCTCTTGCAAAACTCAGAGACATCTAGGTAAACCATATTTATATTTTAAGAGATCTATATTTGCTTTTAGTATTGCTTACCCCAACCAATCTTCAAAGTACCTATTGGAACTTGGGCTTATTTATTTATTTACTTACTTACTTACTTACTTACTTACTTAAAGTTTATTTATTTTGGGAAGGAGAGAGAAAGAGAGAGAGAGAGGGAGGGAGAGAGAGAATGAGTGGGAGGAGGGGCAGAGAGAGAGAGAGAGAGAGAGAGAGAGAGAGAGAATCCCAAGCAGACTCCTCTCTCAGCAGGACTCAGGGCTCCATCTCATGACCCTGAGATCATAACCTGAGCTGAAACCAAGAGTTGGACGCTTAACTGACTGAACCACCCGGGCAGCCCAGAACTTGGGTTCTTTTAAATTTTATTTTCAATGTTTGTTCTTTTGAGGGGATAGTATTAGTGTTCCTTGATTGTTTGTAGGAAACAGAAACTGACTCCAATGGACTCAAGAAGAGGACATTTACTGGGAGGATACCCAGAATTGTTGAGAGCCTTGAGCTTGAACAAGCATGGACGGAACCAGGACAAGTCTGGAGGGCTGGAAAATGGGACTTACAGGAAGTCTCTTGTAGAAGTGTGGCCGGAATGCGGCCATTACCTCCAAACATGCAAATACTTTCCTTTAATTTCACTCTATCCCAGGACAAAGCATCTGATTAGCTGAGCTTAAATCATGTCTTTGGTCTCTGAGTGTACTGAGGAGGGAGGAGGAAAGGTAGACTCTTTTGCTTCCCCCATGAGAAATAAGCATCATGCCATCCAGGTGACACACAATGGCAGAAGCAATTTCCCAAAAAAGAAATCACTGAGCTGCTCAAAAGTGATATTAATTTAGGTAAAGCCAACTACTACAACAGATAATATCCCTAATTCTATTTATTGGCTTAACACAATAAACATTTATTTCTCCCTTATGTAATGGTCCATTTTGGTTGTTCCCAACTATTTTTTTTCTATTTTTTTAATGTTTATTTATTTTTGAGAGAGAGAGAGACAGAGTGTGAGTGGGGGGCAAGGGGTGGGGTGGGGAGGTGGGGGGGCGGGTACAGACAGAGGGGAAGACACAGAATCCAAAGCAGGCTCCAGGCTCTGTGCTGATGCGGGGCTGAAACCCATGGACCATGAGATCATGACCTGGGCTGAAATAAGATGCTTAACCGACTGAGCCTCCCAGGCGCCCTGGGTTTTTTCTATTTTAAGTTACTCTATTGAGGTATGATTGACACTGAAAAAGTTGTGCATATGTAATGTATACAGCTCAGTGAGTTTGAGCACATGTATACACCCGTGGAAACATCACTGTCATCAGCATCATAAACATATCCATCACCTCCCAAAGTTTCCTCCCACCTTTATTATTATTATTTTTATTATTATTATTATTTATGGTAAGAACATAACATAAGATCTACCCTCTTAGCAACTTCCAAGTATACAGCACAGTATTCTGTAACTATAGTCGCCATGCTATATAGTAGATCTCCAGAATTTACCTGTATAACTGGCACCTTGTGCCTTTGACTGTCAGCTCTCTGTTTTGTTCTTCTCCAGCTCCTGGTAACTCTCTGCTTTTGAGTTCAACTTTTTCAGATTCCACAAGTAACTGAGATTTTGAAGTATTTTTCGTTTTGTGCCTGGCTTATTTCACTTAGCATAATGTCCTCCAGTTCCATGTGTGTTGTTGTAAATGACAGCATTTTCTTTGTAAGGCTGAATAACCTTTCATTGTATGTATATACCACATTTCCTTTATCCATTCATCTGTTGTGATAGACATTTAGATTCTTTCCAACTCTTGGTTATTGTGAATAATGCTTCAGTGAACAGGGGAGTGCAGGTATCTCTTTGAGAACTTGATTTCAATTCCTTTGGATAAATACCCAGGAGCGGGGTTGCTGGATCAAATGTTAGGTGTATCTTTAAACCTTTAAGGAACTTTCATACTGCATTCCAAAAAGTCTGTGCCAATTCACATACCCACCAATAGTGTATTTTGATTCCCTTTTCTCCATATCCTCACCAACACTTACTATCCTTTTTTTTTCTTTAAATACCAGCCACCCTAACAGGTGTGAGGAGACACCTCACTGAGGTTTTAATTAGCATTTCTCTCATAATTAGTGATGTGGAGCACTTTTTCATCTACCTGTTGGTCATTTGTATGTCTTTGTTAGAATGCGTATTCAAGTCCTTTGCCTATTTTTAAATCAGCTTTTTAGAATTTTTTTTTTGTTATTGAGTTGTGTGAATCCCTGGTATATTATAGCTATTAACCCCTTATGAATGTATGGTTTGAAAATATTTTCTCCCTTTCTGTAGGTTGCCTTTTCATTTTGTTGATTGTTTCTTTGTGCAGAAATTGTTTAGTTTGATGCAAACCCACTGGTTTATTTTTTCTTTTGTTGCCTGTGCTTTTGGTATCATATCCAAAAAAAAAAAAAAAAAAGTCATTTCCAAGACCAATATTAAGGAGCTTTCCCCCAGTGCTTTCTCCTAGGAGGTTATAGCTTGAGGTCTTCCATTTAAGAGTTTAATCCATTTTGAATTGATTTTTGTGTAGAGTGTTAGGGTCCAATTTCATTGTTTTGTATGTTGATATCCAGTCATGTTGATACCCAGTTTTCCCAACACAATTTATTAAATAGACTATCCTTTCCCCATTTTGTCTTATTGGTGTCCTTGTCAAAGATTAATTGACTGTATACGCATGGGTTTATTTCTGGGTGCTCTATTCCCTCCATTGGTCTCTATTTCTGTTTTTATGCTAGTACCACACCATTTTGATTTCTAAAGCTTCATAATATAATTAATTTGAAATCAGAAGGTGTAATGCCTCCAGCTTTGTTCACCTTTCTTAAGATAGCAATGGCTCTTTGGGGCCTCTTATGGTTCTAGATGAATTTTAAGATTTTTTTTTTCTATTTCTGTGACAAATGCCATTGGAATTTTGATAGAAAGTACATTGAATCTGCAGATTACTTTGGGCATAATGGACATTTTAACCATATTAATTCTTATAATATATAAATATGAAATATCTTTCCATTTATTTGTGTCTTCTTCAATTCACTCTGTAGTGTTTTATAGATTTCAGTGTACAGGTCTTTTGCCTTCTTGGTTAAATTTATGACTAAATATTTCGTTCTTTTTTGTGCTATTGTAAATGACATCATTTTCTTAATTTCTTTTTTGGATAGTTCATTGTTAATATATAGAGATGCAGCTGATTTTTGTATGTGGATTTTATATCCTGCAACTGTACTGAATTTGTTTACTCTAACAATTTTTGTGTGGAATTTTTAGGGTTTTATATATATAGGATTATGTCATCTGCAGAGACAGTTTTACTTTTTCCATTCTGATTTGGATACCTTTTATTTCCTCTTCTTGCCTAATTGCTGCTCCGATGAGGATTTGCAGTACTATTTTGAAAGGAGTAGTGAGAGTGGGTATCTTGTTGTGCTCCTGATCTTGGAGGAAAGATTTCAGCTTTTCACCATTAAGTATGATGTCAGCTGTGTGACTGTCATATATATCTTTTATTATATTGAAGTACATTCCTTCTATACCTAATTTGTTGAGAGTGTTTATTTTGAATGGATGTTGAATTTTGCCAAATACTTTTTCTGCCTTTATTGAGATGATTTTTTGTTATATGATATTACACCAAGCTGCCTAAAGAGTGATTTTCCAGTGTCATTGAAGTAAGTGAAAGTGACTGGATTATAACCAGGAACTTAAAACAAAATGTTTATTTACCTATTTTTGATATATATAGAGAAAAAACAAGTGGGGGAAGGGCAGAGAGAGAGAGAGAGAGGGCGAATCCCAAGCGTGTGCTATACTGTCAGTGCAGAGTCCAATGCAGGGCTCTATCCCACAAACCATGAGATCATGACCTGAGTTGAAACCAAGAGTTGGATGCTTCCCTGACTGAGACACCCAGGTTCCCCATGACCAGGAACAGTTTGACAATTGAAAAAGTGTGTGTGTTTGTGTGTGTGTGTGTGTGTGTGTGTGAATATAATGTAATGTAATATAATGTGATATGATATGATATAATATAATATAATATAATATAATATAATATAATATAATATATAATTTAAACCAATGCAATATATTGTTTAGAATGGTAAGCTCAGAACAGAATAAACACAGGTTTGCAACCTTAATTTCTTACTTCTATATCATGGTTCTTTTAGCATTAAATCCACACTGAATACACTATTAAGCACAGTAATAAGCTGGAGATGTAATTCTGATTAATGCTATGTCATTTCATGGTGAAGTAGAGAAGGTCATTCATCCTGTGGTGACAGTGTATTAGAGGGCTTCATGCACTGGGCTCAGTGTTGGAAGAGCTATGGGCACAGATCTTCACATTTGTTGTGGAACCCATCTAGTGAATACTGCAGGTTAGTTACTGTATTTTTCAGCTCTCTGATTAATTTTTGGTACTTCCAGTATTTTCTATATCTTTTTTGAAATTTTCACTTTGCTCATGCAAAGTGTTCTCCTGACCTTCCTGAGCATCTTTATGATGGCTATTTTGAATTCTCCATCAGATAAATTTAATTTCATTAGGGTTCATGTCTGAGGATTTGTTCTTGTGCGTGGAACCCATTTCCCTGTTCCTCACTTTCCGTGACTCTTTGTGTTAGTATCACTGTGTTAGACACAGCCACGTTACCCAGTCTTCATGGACTGGCCTCATACAGAACACCCAGACCAATCAGCCTGGCCAGGGATTTTGGAGGTGTCTCTAATTTTGTGCTAGTCTAACCTGCCTTTTTTGTTCTTAGCTCCTCCCCTGGGGATCTGGAGTATACTAGGTCCCATCAGCCCTCTGAGACAAGTAAGACTAAGGCCAGTTCATCAGAATTTGCAACTCTTTTCTTCCCCCAAGGAGAAGCTGGGAGCTGGAGGGTTTCCTCTCAATCCTATGGCACTGTGCTGGAGGAGGAATTATGGAAATTCATGAAGGTGTCTTGAATTTTCAATGTGGATAGTTTTGTGCTCAGCCACAGTGCTGGAGCCTCTCAATTGATTTCTGGATTTCTCACAAAAGGAATTTGTCCACAAATTGTCATTGACTTGCTGTATTTGTAGGGGGTAGGAGGGTCAAGGACTTCTTATTCTGTCATCTTGCTAATGTCACCCTTCTCCTCCCATAAAACGAAGGGATTAAAGGAGATGATTTTGGCAGACTCTTCCAGTTATAATAAGCTTTGGAAAAGCAGGTATATTCTCTTTCTCTCAAATGATAATTTGCCACATAAACCTAATTATATCTCTACTCATTTCCTCTTGCCACGAGTTTTCATACAACTCAATGATAGCCAGTAGACCTTCATCAACACCAGAGCAGGAACGGGTTGATGGGCCTCATTCGATTTGTCTGGCCCTTCCTGCCAATCTGATCCATGGAACCTTGTCATGAGATAGAAGCCCCAGCATTACATGTGATGGTTTCTCATTCCACAAAAGGGGAAACAGATGTCAAAATCTGCTCAGATCCACAGAAATTCAGCATGAGATGAGGCCTCTTGCATTATTTGCCTCACTCCGTCACCGTAGAGAAAAAGAAATAGAGCTGTCTCAGCCACCGCTACCATCACCTAATCTCTTAATTAATTGTGCTCCATGCTCAGGTCTAACCAGATTGGACGCACAGAGTCCAAAGGCGCAACCCAAATCAGATGTGTTGATGAGTGAACGCTTCGTGATGCAAACTCCATCCAGTGAGAGAAAAAAGGCAGCAAGGAGTCTGCACATAAATTATTTACCCTTTCTTCTTCCAAAAGATAGTTCCCAACTATAATGATTCCATAGATTTTCCAGGGATGTCCTTCATGACCAAGAGATTGACTGTGTTTGTTGTGAGTCCATGGCAAACTCAATGATACACCGCTTGTATTGGCTTTTCCCCCATCCTTGCTCGGGATCTCTTTTCCCTCACTCTTGATGCCTTGGTATTGTACTCTCTAAGAAAACCCTGGCATGTAAGCTTTGCCTCAGGCTGTTCTCCAAGGAACTGTGCTAAGACATCTCTTGGCAACATTTCCCACAATACCGGATACTCACCACTTGCATTGGAGATGTTACTTTGGGTGCCCCACACAGACACAACAGTGAATCCTATGGGGTGAGAAAGTTGCTTTTGTATCACTTTGCTTTTTATCTTGTTAATTAACCCGGGGGGGGGGGGGGGCGGCGGTGGCAGGCGGGGAGGGGGGATTTTATTTGGAGCAGCTTTGTCTTAAATAACTCTCCACAACTCATAAGTTCCCTCTTGGCAGAGACCAGAGCTCAGCCACAGAACCTTCAGCAAAAATTCTAAGTACCTATCATGGAATCACATTGTTTCATATCCAGTGTATTTAGTCTCTGTTTCCGCTTTTCTCTGTGGTCAGTGATACTCATTTTGCAGTTACCCTACTGACCTAACATTTCCCTTTTAAATAAAATGAGCTTTAAAAAGCCAGTTAAAAATAAATAAGCCAGTGAAACAGGGAGATGATTGAGGATAGTGAAGAAACATGCCCTTTGTACATAGTGCAAGGATTTGGTCCAAAACCATGAAAACACAATCAGCTGAAATCTGGGAAACCACCTTATAGCGAAGGCTTCTGCTTGGTACCATGGGGGAAACAAAATTCTATCAATTGAAAAATCCTCTTTTTCCCTTTCCCAGAGACCTTCTTTTGCTCTGTGGTCCCCTTCCTCCCAGGGTATAGGGCCTCCTACTCTGCAAGCAGATTTTGGCAACTGTGTTTTATTCAGGGCGACAATGACTGAGATTCTGCCTTTCTGCTGTGACTGCAGGCCCTGAACTAACCAGCAAGAAAGCTCAATGATAAATAGACCCCAGAGCTAAACATGAGCCCCACCCCAGTAGCCCCCACCCGCAGTGGTTTCTCTAAAACTGTTCTGGTTGCTGTGTGGCCCCAGCCTTGCCATCTATTAGCTCCAACTGCAAGATCTTCTGTGAGTCACTTCTTGGCTTTCTTTCCAGGTCAGTACACCCAGTGTTGACACCGAGGGATGCCATTATGCCCCCATAATCTCCGCTGCCCCACACTGTTTGAGATGGCATAGCCTTCTGCAAATACTTCTAGAAGAGCATCTTCAAGTCCTCCTGCCTGCCAGCTTTCTTCTTCTAGACCCCTCCTCCTAGCTAAAAATTTTGTCATTCCTGAGGGCCCTTCCCTCTTTCTTTGTGGCTTTGTGGGCCTACTCTGCCCTCACTGCCTGCCATTTCTTCTTTCTTTCTCTTCCCTCTGTCTCTCATTCCAGATCTCCTGGGTTTCTTCTCGAAAGTTCTCTAGGCCTTCTTTTGACCTTACTCACTGTGCTGAAAACACAATGATTAATTGTTTTTAATGTTTATTTATTTTTTGAGAGAGACAGAGTGTGAATGTGGGCGGGGCAGAGAGAGAGGGAGACACAGAATCGGAAGCAGGGTCCAGGCTCTGAGCTGTCAGCACAGAGCCCGACGTGGCGCTTGAACTCACAAACCCCCAGATCATGACCTGAGCTGAAGTCAGACACGTAACTGACTGAGCCACCCAGGTGCCCCTGAAAACACAATGATTAAATATCACCTTTCTCCCATAATCCACAGAGGGAGGTTCCTCAAGGTTTAGGAAAGACACCAAGTCCCCTTCCTATAACTTGTCACCATCTTTTCCTGACACCCACACGTTGGATCAGAGGTGCACTTCCTCCTGGGATGTGGTGTTCACTTCTGGGACAGGACCTTTACCCTCCAGGAATTCCCTTCATGCCAGAACCAGCAAAGGGGAAAGCAGTAAGGGGACAGTGAAGTCTCTCCTGCTCCTGTGCTGTAGGCCTCACCAGACCTGGGGTCAAGCCAGGACCCCCTGCAGAAGTTGTGATCACAACGGGAAAGCCAGGCTGAGAACCACAGTTTTCGTTCAGATGGAGGAGGCTCCCAGGAGAGTCCTAAGGACATAGAGCACCCATACTGAGCTCCTTCTTCCAGCCTCCCTTTTGAAAGAAATAAGCCAGAGAGAAAAGAAAAGGGAAAGAGAGGAGGGAGAAAGGGGGGGATGGAGAGAGGGGAAGAAAGAAAAGAAAAAGGAAAGGAGGCTTCTTTTCCGTCTCCATCTGTGAAATGCAGGTCTTAGGCTTTGCTAATAGAGCTGCCTCTCTCACCATGGCTGCTAGCATCTGGGATAAAGGAAACACAACATCGCATCATGCTCCAAACTCAAGGGGAAAAGACCTTGGTAGACATTTGGTGAGGCCTCCAGTCACCCTGGGAGGGCCAGTCACCTTGAATGCCAGCTTTGGAAAGCAGCGAGACTTCTGCCCTGGGATGGGCTTCCCAGGGCACTGAGGGCACACGTTGTGTGCAATCCCCCCACTTATACACAGAAGATTCTGGAAGGAATGGAGCAATTTTCCTGCACCTCCTTTTGAGGCAGCCCCAGCCCCACCACCTTCTGGAAGCCTTCCAGAATTACTGAGTCTCCTCTTCTCAGGGACAGTGCAATTCCTAACCTAATTATTCACCATCCTGTCTTTCTATTAAGACATCCTACTTTTCTTCCCTTGTTTTCCAACCCTCCCCCAAAATGGTGTCTCACAGAGATACACATAGTAGGTGGTCAACAATTACTATTTTTTTAAAGTTTTTATTTATTTTTGACAGAGAGAGAGAGAGAGAGCACACAAGTGTGAGCTGGGGAGGGGCAGAGAGAGAGAGAGACACAGAATCTGAAGCAGGCTCCAGGCTCTGAGCTGTCAGCACAGAGCCCAATGTGGGGCTTGAACTCATGAACCATGAGATCATGACACATAATTGACTGAGCCACCCAGGCACCCCAGCAATTACTATTTATTGAGTGAACAGACCAGGGAAGTACTATGGTCCAGGTAGGAAAGAATGAAGGAGTCTTTGGAATCCCACATTCCATCTCCAGCTGCACCATTACTTTAGCTGTGAGGCTCGGGCAAGTCTCTTTAATTCTTTGCCATGTGCAAAAGGAGGGTAATAACACCTACCTTACAAAAAAAGTCTTAACATTTGCAGGTTGTGATGGGCAGGATAATGCCTCCCCCTCAAAGATATCCACATCATAATCCCTGGAACCTGTGAATATGTTATGTTATGCAGGTGGAGTTAAGGATGCTGGTAATCATCCTGGATTATCTGGGTGGGCCCAATGTCATCACTAGTGTCTTTAATAATGGAAGAAGGAGGCAGGAGTGAACCAGAGAGATGGTGCTACAAGAAATGCTCAGCCACCACTGGCTTTGGAGATGGAGGAAGACTCCAAAAGCCAGGAATGAGGGTAGCCACTTGAAACTGGAAAAGGCAAGGAAATGGAGTCTTCCCTAGAGCATCCAGGAGGAATTCAGCCTTATTGATACTTTGCTTTTAGCCCAGTGAGACCCATTTCAGATTTCTCATCTCCAGAACTGTAAGAGAATAAATTTGCATTGCTTTGAGTCACTAAATGTGTGGTAATTTGCTACAGCAGCAAGAGGAAGCTAATACAGCTTATTGTGGGTAAGACCCCTGGCACACATTGGTTGCTTTAATACCAATTTGATAGCAGAGAAGGAAGGAAAGAAGGAAGGAAGGAAGGAAGGAAGGAAGGAAGGAAGGAAGGAAGGAAGGAAGGATTAGTGTTTCCAGCTAAACTATCATCATTGTGAGGGCAGTGTTTCTTGTACATTTCACTCACCACCTGGGAGAGTGCTGGGCACACTCCAACTCAAAAAGGCTTCTAGAATCAAACTGAATTTCACCTTTGGGGATTGATTGATGCTAGCAGGGGTGGAAAAGAGACGCTGCATTGAAGAGGAGCCAGAGGGGTTTATAAAGCACAATCTGAGTTCCTCCCAAAGGGCAGGCTACCTCTCAACGTACATAATACAGAAGCCATGTTTTAATGCCACTGTGCCATGAGGCTCCAGACAAAGATGCTGGGGAAAATGGGAAAGAGGACTCTTACCTCATCTCCAAGACACAGAAGAGGCTGTTTCTGTCAGTGAGAGATGCTATCCATCAGGGGGAAATGTTCATCATGAGGAAGCTCGTTTCTATTTCCTGACACTGTTTGCCGAGGCATCAGGCTGAATTCACCCAGTATCTAAAGAGCCAGGCCCTGGTGCAGGCTAAGACAGCGATGGCCGTAGTAGAGCTGGATTTTGCACATTTTCTGGATGCATGTGGGCCCTCCCTGAAGTCCAGTTTCCAAAGAGGAGACTCGGTTATCGGGATACCACTGATGGATTGATCAATATGGCTCTGTTGCAAATCACCAAATGTCTTCCTTCATTTACAAGAAAGGGAAAAATTTGGTTTCAGTTCTGAATGCATGGGGTAAGAAACCCAGAGGTCACTTTCTCTTTCTTTCGAGCTCTCTCTCACTCTCTTAAATAAGGAGAAAGGCTATATTTTTCCATGGATTAAGTCCAACACAGAGAAAACTGTCACTGTGAAAACAATAGAATTTATCTCCACTGATATAGCTTGACACTGGGACAAGTGCCTGAATTGTTGCCATAGCAATAAATGTGTCGGACTTATGCATGCGTTTTCTGCTATAGGATTTTGATTAATGGCATTGACTAAATGGTGTGAAGGGGGAGAGACCATGCAGAAGGCCCAAGGAGGGAGAGCCAGGCTGCATAGGGTTTGCCATGGTCCACTACGGAGGATGGCAAACGGGCTTGGCTGGAAACCAGTTAAACCGGGGGTAGAATCTCATCCATGGAGCAGCATCTGTATGCCAGCAGTGCCTCATGGCAGGGATCTGGGAGGTGGAGGGGAGGGTGCAAGATACTGTGGCCAGAGCTCAATCAGGGCCAGAGAGCTAATGAAATCTCACTGCTTCCTGTGTACCTGTATGCTAAGGATTTTGTGTGTCTCAACTTAATTCATCCTCCTACAAACCCTATGAGGTGGCTATTAATTTTTTTTTTTCTGATAAGAACAGAGGCACAGAGAAGTTCATTAACTTGCAAAAAGTCACACAGCGAGGCATTGGCAGAATCAGGATTCAAACCCAGGCTGTCTGGCTCTGGAGGCTGAGCTTAAATCCCATGCTTTGTGTCAGGAACAGATTCTACCCTCCTGACTTTTCCTGTCAAGGATGGTGATGAGCACGGGAGACACTAAGAGAGAAAAGGAGAATGAGAGAGGATGGCTCAGTGAAAGATGTCCCCATGTTTGGAAAATCAACGCAAAGACATAAGAGCTGTCTGAGGGGAGGGGGGCATACTTTACTGGGGCTTGTGGATGCTACCCGCAGTCTGTACTGAGCGCTTCGAGAGGCAGGGCGGGCAGGGAAGCCAGAGTGTGGAGGCCTGGGAGCCAGAAGGGCTTGATTCCTGACTGTTGGCTCTCAGTGTGACCGTGGACTGCTCACCTCATCTCCTAATACCACCCTGCCTGTGGCTGTGGGGATTAAATGGGGCGATGTAGTACACACACAAGTGAGTCCTCAAATTAACTCGTTTTTTAAGAGACTCATTTTTCACTAATTTGCCTGGTATTTATTTATTTATTTATTTATTTATTTATTTATTTTAAAGTTTATTTATTTTGAGAGAATGAGTCAGGGAGGGGCAGGGAGAGAGGGGGACAGAGGATCCGAAGTGGGCTCTGTGCTGACAGCAGACAGCCCGATGCAGGGCTCGAATTCACAAACCGTGAGATCATGACCTGAGCTGAAGCTGGACCCTTAGCTGACTGAGCCACCCAGGTGGCCCTTGCCTGGTGTTTAGAAAATTCAGTTTTCAATCCTCAGCTCAAACAAGTTTTTGGCTATCATTTTCTCAGATTTTTGCTTCTGTTCCTCCTAGTTATTTGGGTAGTGTTTGGGCACCAAAGTCAGGTGCCCCTATTAACCGACTGAGCCACTCAGGTGCCCCTATTTGTTTTTTTTTTTAATATTCTTTTTCACTTGTGGACTAGATCTCCCGAACATGACCACCCCATCCCCCCATCTCTCTTCTCTCCTCTCATTTCTAAACTCAATTCTCCTTGGAGGTGAGGCTCCATTTGTCAGGTTTGTCCTCACCCCACCCACTCCATATTTTTCTTCAATACCTATTCTGCTACTCACTCCTCTGAAATGGTTCTTGCTATTATTTATTTATTTGTCTAAGATTTCATTTTTAAGTAACCTCTCCACCTAGTATGGGACTTGAACTCACAACCCTGAGATCAAGAGTTGTGTGCTTGATCACAAAGGACAAGATTCCCCAGACAGCCAGGCTCCCTAGTTCCTGCTTTTAGGTTATTCCTTTGTGACTATTTAGTCTACCTTCACAGATGCAATGTTATATTAAATATTTCTGAAATCACTACTTGGAATTCTTTTAACATTTTGTTTTTCAAATTTCAGCAATAAATCTACATGAGAAAGGCTGTTTCTCTAAGGTGTCCCTGTTGTGCTGGGCTACAGTGTTACTCTTTTGATTTTATTCATTCATTCATTCATTCATTCATTCATTGACTCACTCAAGAGTCATTTACTGAGTGTCTGTTATACACACATACCATCCGTCATGTCAGATGGTCACAAGTTCTCTGAAGAAAAAACAGGATAAGGGGAACTGAGGGTCGCAGGGGTAGCTATTGCTATGGCATGGCTGGTGAAAGCCTCTCTGTGGAGTCAACATTTAAACAGAATCCTGAAGAACGAAAGGGGGCAAGAGATGTGGATTTCTGGGGTGGGGGAGGATATTCTAGAAAGAGGGAGGAGTCAGTGCAAAGGCCCTGCTCTGCTTGCAAGATCAAACCTGTTTGTTCTGGAAGATACCTGTTTGTTCTGAAAGTGGGAGACTCCAGGGAGATGGCTGTCACCTGAGTACTTCTTTCTGCCTCAGGGCTTGCTTACTGCACAGTAAAAGATTTTTTTAGGGTTTTCTCAAATCCCCAGAAATAAAGGGATTTTTCTTTTCCCCCCAGGAGAGGGAATTTTGAGTTGGTCCACAATGCCCCCTTGAATCAGATACAGTTTGCACTGAAGCAGAAATCCTTTGAATTTTGGGAGGCAGATGGCAGGTACCCTAGTTTTAGGGTCTGGTACTGGTATGTTGATGGCATGAAAAGAGGGGTGTACCCCTCTCCACTGCAGACCAGGGATGGCAAATACACAGCCCAAGTGTCCTGCTCCCATGGCAGAAAGCACTTGTGGACCACGGTGCTTTTTTTTTACTGAGACTACATGCCACTTGGGAATCCTTCTCAACACTCCCAGTTGGTCATGATCGGCACCCACGGTGAAACCTTTCAGTCATCCTTGATGATGGTTTCTGACAGTATGCACGCCAATTGAATTTTTGATTATGTCAGTGAAATTGCTAAAAGGTAACTTTTTAAAATGTTTATTTATGTGTTTTGAAAGAGAGACAGAGACAGAAACAGAGCCAGAGACAGAGAGAGAGAGAGAGAGAGAGAGAGAGAGAGAGAGAGAACTCCAAGCAGGTTCTGTGCTGTCAGCGCAGAGCCTGATACGGGCTCAAACTCATGAACTGTGAGATCATGACCTGAGCCGAAATCAAGAGTCTGACACTTAACCAAATGAGCCACGTTGGTGCCTCACGAATAGGTAACTTTAAAAATATCCTCAAAAATGGCAATTTCATGTGATTTCATCTAATACATTAAATTAAATGCAATTCTGTTCAGTGAACTTTTGCTGGGAATTCTTTGGTGAAGCCAAGATTTCTTGTCCTCTGTGAACACTTACACCCTAAAATATACCCTACTTTTCATATACTGAATTTTCTTAAAGGAAGACCCACCCGTATTCATTAATATCCTAACATATCTGTCTTGGCACCAACTCCATTTCTAGCCTTTGTCTAATTTTTCTTTCATTTTCTGAAACTATGAGGTGGTCGAACCTAAAATAAGGAGTCCCCAAAAGACATGCCAATAGGTCATAGCTTTTTCCTCTAACTTCTATGCAGTAACTTGTGTTAGTGTTCTCTTTCATTCACTCTCCTCCCTGGAGGTTTTTACTTTCCTCACACATCGCCATGTGACTTGTGGTTCTTCCCTGTGGGAGAAATGTACTACCTGTCTTCTTGACATTAGGCTTAGTCATATGACTTGCTTTGACCAATGGAATGGGATGTGTGATAACTCTGGGAAGAAGCTTTAAAAGACATTGCATCCACAGTGCTCTTTTCCTTCTGTCATGAGACCCGGATCTTGGGCTGTGGAATATATGGGGAACAGAAGTGTAGAGCCTCAGCTTTGCTTCAGGGACATATGGGGCCAGTGAAAAAGAAACCTTTGTAAGCCAGCAAAATATTGGGGATTGTTTGTTACTGTGACCATACCTAGCCAAAACTGACTAATACACTTGGCCAGCATTAGATACCATGTTAAGAAATAACTTTCCCAGAGACCCATTCTGGGTGAGTATTATGTAGCTATAGAGCTCCCTAAGGAGTGTTTCAGTCTACATACCCTGTTGATATTAAGGGAATGGAGGGTGTGAGACCATCCAACCTTCTAGACGCAACATATGATCGATGTGCCAGGTACCTTCAGTACAATGTATCTAAACCACATGATCACAGATGCTATGGGGATCAAAAGAAGAGAGGGAGAGAGAAATTTTGACTTCAAATAAGTTTGCAAACAATGTGTTAAATGAAGTTAAACAGGTTTCATTCTGACAAGACTTCTCAAACCTTTTAATATGCTAAGGTGCATTGTGAGTCTCTAAGGGAAGAGAGTATATATATAGAATTCTTTGTTTTCCAAAACTGTTTGATCATGGAATTCCTTTTTTTTTTTTCATAGAGTATTTCATGGTCTTAGTGTTCTGCAAAAAATCTCGGCAAACGCTGCCTCCAGTGGCTGCAGACTTTGTGTGTTTCTCTTGTATTTCCCATCTCGTCCAGCCGTGCATCCTTCTTGCTTTTTCTTTGCTATTATATGACTTCTCCTTTGCCACCTGCTTTTCCATTTCCTATCATTCTACCTCCCCTATTTCTCTGCTCTCCTCCCCTCCTTCCCTTCTTTCTTCTCTCCTCTCCTATTCCCTTCTATACCCTATTGTCCCCTCCTATCCTGCCCCTCCTATTCACTCTCCTCACCCTTTTTCTCTCACTCTCCTTGACTTTTCAAGAAGCCAGAGAGTTTTCTCCAGCTGGATGACTCAGGGGAGTGTCCTGCCTGATTGTCAAGTATCATTCCTGAAAAAGCAAGCCAACGATGGTACTGCCTGCCCTTCCCAGGTGTAGTGTTAATTTTAAAGTGATGGGCTTTAACACCACATCAGCCTCCTTAAGGAGAGATCCTTTGTTCTAGACTCAGACAAAGCAGCACAGTCAGCCTTAAAAGAAAAAAAAAAGCTGTTTCATTTTATATTGGAAAAATACAATGTGACATCTGGAGAATAAATTGTTCAGTCAGCCAGAAATACGCCTCGTAAAAATTGCTTAGGTTTCTGTAACAAGATTATTTACTGCGAGTGTTCACCTATAATACAGCACACTTTTGAAATGGACCTTTTATGAAACACATCAAGAACTGTAGAAATGTATTCAGTGCATTAATCTACAACACTGAACACTTTACCACACTTTTAGAGCAGATTTCAAAACTCAGACCATCTAATGAGATAGAAAAAAGTTATTCTTGTCCTATATTCATTCCAGTCATGTTCTATACGGAGCCCTTGGGATATTTAACATAATGCAATAGGTTTTTCAACATACACACACATACACACACACACAATCACACACACTGTTATACTCTCACACACAAACAAAATATATGACTGCTCAGACAAGTATTCAGTTTAGAATGCACTAGGCCCATATTTCAACCGCCTGTGTGCAAGGCAAAGGCTGGCTATTTTAGATACCAGAACTTTATAAATATTTAAAGATCTTGATTTAATCCAAATGAGAGATCGCTCAGGTGCTGTCAGTTACTTTCCATAACTCCTTCTTTTCTGATCAGGGGGTGACAGTTTGGATAGCAATCTCCTGGCAATTTGAGGAACAGCCTCAGTTAGCATCTGGCAGCTAGGACGGGGCCTGAGGTGGCTGAAGCAGGTGGATCATGAGAAGTGGGTCAGGTGGGGGAGGCAGGGAAAAGCATGTCCCATGATTGCCTGCCTCACTGACCTTGACTTTTCTTTGTCACGTGGAATGCACAAATGGGTTCCTCCAGCCACACACCTCAGACTTAGGTGGTCCAGATCCTTCTGCTTCAGGGTCAACTCAACTGCTCCCTTGGTTCCATGGTCATCAGCTCTAGAAGATACAGAGCAGAGAAAAGACCTGCAGAATGATTCTGCCACCAACCAAATGAGAGGCCCTGGGCTCTCCAAGTTTACCTTGGCCCGAGATGTTAGTGTTGTTGCTGACAGAGTTAAACAAAGGAAAGAGGCCAGTATGGAAATTCCGGGGAGGAGGACAAGAACCACACCAGAATTCTCTCTCTGGTGCCAAAGATCACCTAATTTCTCTGCCATCACCTCCCATCCTTTTGATATCACCATGCAGTAAAGGTTGCATGCAACTCAAGGTAGAGCTGGGAGCAGTTGCATATCACCTGTGTCTTGGAGAATGGAGTTCTGGAACAGTTGTAAAGCTCTGCATTCTGATGGTTTCTCTTCTTAGAGACTGAAGCTCTGGAGAATGCTTGCAGGAGGGCCTTGCTGTTCTCAGTGCAGAGCAGACCCTTTCTTTCCACTGCTCCTCATTTACTTTGCTGAATTTCAAGCTTCTCTTCTGCCTCTTATCTGCCCCCTGGTCTGGCCGAGACTGAAGAATGACATTTTTTACTGCCTCTGCTCGGCTTCCTCAGACTTCTTCAAAATGGGTTTTAGCATTTTCCATTTTATTTTTTTCTTAAGTCCCACACTCTGGAAAACTACCAGCCTCTTTGAGGCACTTTCCTCTGCTTACTGTTTCCATCCCTTTCATGGTTGTCTTTATTCTTCATGGTCCAACCTAAGACACTTGTCCTTCATGAGACTTTCCAT
This sequence comes from Acinonyx jubatus, assembly GCF_027475565.1. Lineage (NCBI taxonomy): Eukaryota > Metazoa > Chordata > Mammalia > Carnivora > Felidae > Acinonyx > Acinonyx jubatus. Next base: position 31,125,763 of record NC_069396.1, read on the forward strand.
GACGCTTTGGCTCATACCAATTTCTCCTCTGTATCTTTTCAGGCAATTTATTGAACCATGTAGTTTAACACTCAATCACACATGGCCTGCCTGGCTTCATCTATCTTATTTCCCCATGTATGTTAAGCAGAGACATGGGAGAATGGAAAGCCTACTGCACCAAGGGTAAGAAAACTAGGCATTCTAGTTTCATTATACAATCATGTATGAAAACTTACATCATCATGTAACCTTTGGGCAAGTGCCTTAACCATTTTGAGCCTCGATTTCCTCATCTATCACATTGCTGTCTCAAGAAAAATGTCGCTAATATTAAGTGAAGTAAGTGAAAACACTTCTTACATGGAAAATCCTGGAACATTTATAACATATCAAAAGTATTGAGCTTCTGGTCTTATATTTGCTTCCATTTTTCCCCAGTGGTCAGAAAAGTGTTGAACACACAGTAGGAAACCAACAAACCTTTATTAAATAAAATGTTTATCTGTTCTTCTTGCCTTCAAGGTGTCCTTACAAGTCCTAGCTTCTGGAAGGTCTACAACAAAGCACAGAGCAAATCCTAATCAGGATGAAAAAGAGTTGAGGGCCCTGTCTGTTCTTTTCACAAGGATTTACAAAGCTGAGTTTAGATTTTCCTCTACAATTTTCTAGAAGCTGGGTTGAGAGTCTTGTAGACGACTCTTTGGAAAGTTGCTGGAAAGTAGAAATCTGAAAGTTTAGCACGAACCATGAGATGAATTTTCTTCCCTCTTTCAAGAACAGAAAATACTAAAATTAGGACCATTTGATAGGTCAGAGGTCACAATGAGTTCTTATAAGGTAGTTTTATGTCTATACTAAGAAAAAATGAGAAAAATCTAAAGTCTTGGTGAGAGCCCCTTTGATTAAGAATTTGGTTGGCTTGTTTCTCAGTATTTCTCCACAAATAAACTTTCCCTTGAATTCTGAAGATAGGCAATGGATTTCCTTTGCTGCATTAGTGGCCTGGTGAGGGCAGTAAGGTGTTATTTCTGACCCTAAGGGTCAGAGCCACTCAGATACTTGAAGAAATGTGTGTTGTTTGTGGATATAGTTTGGCTATTAAGATAGCAAGAAAAGGTCAATCCTTTGAGTCAATCTCTTTTTCTCAGAGTTCTAGAACCTCTTATCTCACTGTGATGGAAAAGAGACAAAGTGTGGTCTGCTCCAAATAGGGGAGATGGCAGCAAGTTTGACAGCTCCCATGAGAGATCCTGGGCTCTGCACCCTGGATGGAAACAACCCCTTTTCTCTTCCCTTATTCTAAAGCATGGACACATCTCTAAACCTCAACTTGATGTGGGGGAAGCTGCAGGTTCCAAACTTTGGTCCCCCCACAGATATCACTCCATTCCCCTTCAAATGGTTTCTAGGAAGGAGTGAGAAAATCATATACCAACATGGACCTTGTTCATTGGTGAAATTTTCCCTTTAAAAATATTCTAAAGGCAGTAACTGAAGGGCTTGTAGGTTCAAGATTTTGTGAAGATAACTGTGGGCAAAATGGAGAGAAGACACGGTCTTCTCAATGACACATGATTTGCTGGGTGAGGCTGAGCTGTACAGAAGCAATGATGGCACCATACTGACTGTGGTAAGTACTGTAATACTTGTACAAACGTTCCCTAAAAGAGGCAGAAGAAATTTATGTGGGCTGAGGAAGTAAAGAAAGGAATATCTAACAAGGGCTATCCATGGGGATCAAACCAGTATCTTCAGCCACGGCTGAATCAAGTACACATTAGCCATGGCTTTGGCACCAGATTGATCAAAGAGGCATTTGTGGAGTGGACACGCCATGTTGTAGAAAAGGTCCTAGAAATTGAATGTGTTTCAGCCTTTTAGATATTGATTGGGCAATATTTGCACTTGAGATTTTTCTCATATCCTCCTGTATATCCACTTGGTCTTTATGATTCTTGGTGGCCACTAGCAGGTGGGGATTTAGGTACTGTCGAAAGCATTTGAGTTTCGAGTAACATAAGCCAATTCAAAAGAGTTCAAGCAAAACAAAAACAAAAACAAAACCCAAAAGGATTTACTAAAAAACTATGTCCCATGGAATCGAGGGGAGGAATATAGTTGGGCCACAGAACAGAATTGCTGTCAGAACCATGAACAGTAGCTAGGGATCCAGGCAGTACTCCCTCTCTTTCATTTCTGCGTCTCTCTGAGCATCTTTTCCATTCTCTTTATATACCTGTTCCTGTGCTTCTTCGTCCATAGAAAAAATAGCTGTCCCAGATGTCCAAGTTTTTACTGTGTTCTTATTCCATCATTCACACATACTGGTGGTCTGAATTCCTATTTCACATTCCTGGTGAGAATCTGTCTAAAGTAACTTAAGCCATGTGTCTTTCTTTGGTCCAGTTAAGCTTCTCACACCCAATTCCGAAGAGGGGGCGGGTGTTCCCCACACATCCATGGAATTCTCTAACACCAGCTGAGTATCCTATGGTTCAACTCAATCCTGACACTATATACCTGGAAGTGGAGCATCTGATTCGCAGGTTAAAGGCTCAGTCCTACAAGACCACACACCATCTCAGACACCAGCTGCAAGGCCAGGTTGTTACCTGTACTTCTGACAGACTGGCTATAAATTAAAGGTTCCCACGATCCCCTCCTTAGGTTTAATTAATTGGCCAGAGTACTTCACAGAATTCAGAGAAACATTTTACTTACTCAGTTACCAGTTTAATATAAAAGGATATAATTCAAGAACAGCCAGATGGAAGAGACACATAAGGCCAGGCATGGGGAAGGGACCTGGATCCTCTATGCCCTCTGCAAGTATACAAATCTCCCAGAATCTCCATGTGTTCAGTAACCCAGAAGCTCTCAAAACCCCATTATTTTGGGTTTTTATGTGGGTTTCATTACATTGGTGTGATTGATTAAATCATTGGCCATTGGTAATTGAATTCAATCTCCAGCCCCTCTCCCTTCTCTGAGGTTGAGGATGGGACTGATTCCAACCCTCTGATAGGTGGGTTGCTTCTCCGGGCAATTGACTAGCCCCCAACCCTTGGTGCTTTCCAAATGTAACTCCATTAACATAACAAGAGTCACCTTTATTGCTCTTATCACAGGAAATTCCAAGAGTCTTAAGAGCTCTGTGCCAGAAACAAGACGAAGACCTACTATATATTTCTTTTTATAAATCTCAACATTGTACCAATCAACTTTGTCTATAGGATTGGTCAAAGAGTAGAAACACAGCTGTGAAAGTCACATCCCTGTGGTAGAAAGAAGACACTTATAGAGGAGTATTCTTGGGGTTCCTGGGTGACTCAGTCAGTTGAGTGTCTGAGTCTTGATTTCAGTTCAGGTCATGATCCCAGGGTTGTGGGATCAAGCCCCATGCCAGGCTCCACGTGGAGCTTGCTTAAGAGTCTATCTTCTCCCTCTACCTCTCTCCCTGGCTGGCACTCTCTCTATCTTTAAAATTAAAATAATAATAATAGTAATAATAATAATAATAATAATAATAATAATAATAATAAAGGAGGAGGGGCACCTGGGTGGCTCTGTTGAGCATTGGATTCTTGATTTCAGCTCAGTTATGATCTCACGGTTTGTGAGTTCAAGCCCCTCACTGGGCTCTGTGCTGACAGTGCTTGAGATTCTCTCTCTTCCTCTCTCTCTCTCTTCCCCTTCCCCACTCTCTCTATCTCAAAAATAAATAAATACACATTAAAAAATATTTTTTTTTAAAAAATGGAGGATTCCTTGAGGACTGGACAGATTGCTTCCCCGCCCCCCACCTTTGGAAAAAAAAATATACTATCTATGCCTTCCTAAGTGCCAGTGCTGCAGGAAGCACTGGCTTCCTATTTGTTTAGGGAAAATAGGCAGTTTAGGGAAAGCTCATGTACAGGAAAAAGTAAGAAGAAAAAAGAGCATTGCTGATTTTAGATGCTACCCTTCAGAAAACAGTGACACGAACCCAAACTTCTTCATGACCTCAAGCTTTGACCATGTGAAGGTTGTGTTTCTGAATGTTCCTACAGTGATTCCAAGTCTATTTTGCTTGGTCTCAACAACTTTGTTCTTTACCAGGCATATTATTCTGCACTCCAGGTGTGTATATGAAGCTTCCAAACAAGGCAGGTTCATGAAGGCCCTGGGAAGTCCAAACTCTTTGGTATTAAACACAACCCTGTAAACTCTGTCTCCTGTTGTTTGGCCTGTCTCAACTGTCAGCACTCCTGATCTTGAAGTGTATGTTTTGGACATGTAAAACTCCTTATGATTCCTGAAACAATGAATGGTGTTTGGGACTGTGTTTCTGAACATCCTGTTCCTTCTTTCTGGAGACTCTTTCCCCTTACCTGTCCATTTCACAAACTCCTATTCACCTGTTTAAACTGGCTCACAGATACCCTCTCCAGAAGCTCTGCTTGAGACTTACACACACACACACACACACACACACACACACACTCACTCACTCACACCACTAGAATGGGGTGATGAATTGGCCTAACTCAACACAAAATGGCCCTCCAAGACTGGATGTGTGGCCTCACCTCCAATCCTTCTGTTTTCATCTATGAACTATTCACATATGCTAGACATGACTAAGCTCCCATAAAATGGTTCCATTTTATTTATCCTCATATTCATTCTCCTGAAAACATATATTTTTGCACAGGAAAATACAGTATAATTTAATCTCCAAGTACAGTTTGGAGATTAAGAAAATATGGTGTAATAATGATCTCTAACAGATTATTCACAAGAAATCTGCTGTCAGATAGACCTGCCTCAGTTCAACTCTTAGCTTCTTCCAATTCTTAGCTGTAACCCTAGGCAAGTTCTTCTACTCTCTGTCTCAGTTTCCACACCTATAAAATGAGGAATAATCATAAGACTTAACAGTAAGGGTTATAATGTGGTGATTTTAAAGAGATAATATGTGTGACATCATAAGCCTTCAACAAATGTTGGATATTATCATATAAAAATCTTCTCAACAGAATTACTGTTTTGTTTTGTGACTTAAGCCACTCTATTTCAACAGCGATAAAACATCTTATGTACATTGGGGATCTTCACTAACAACAATGATAAACCATTTTTTTAAATGTTTATTTATTTTGAGAGAGAGAGAGAGAGAGAGAGAGAGAGACAGCATGAGCTGTGGAGGGGTGAAGAGAGAGGGAGAGAATCCCAAGCAGGCTTCATGCTGTCAGCACAGAGCCAGATGCTCAAGTTCATCTCACCTGAGATCATGACCCAAGATGAACGTGAGGTTTAAGAGTCAGCAACTTAACCCACTGAGCCACCCAGGTGCCCCAATGATAAACCATTAGTTTTTCGATGGGCCAAAGTACTGTTTACCAAGAAGTTCTGATTAATAAATTCAGTTTCATCTCCTGCATCCTTTAAAAAAAAAAAACTTTTATTTTTGAGAGAGAGAGACAGAGAGAGACCGCACAGGGAGGGGCAGAGGGAGAGAGGGTCAGAAGATCCTAAGTGGGCTCCCCACTGACCAGTGAACCAGATGCCAGGCTCGAACTCACCAACTGGGAGTTCATGACCTCAGCAGAAGTCAGATGCCCAACCCACTGAGCCACCCAGGTGCCCCTAATGCACGCTTTTTGACTTTGATTCCATTTCCCTTTTCCTAGATGGCAAAGAATTGGAAGGACAGGCTGAGCTTTGATTTCACACTTAGGGATTCTCTTCAATGACCACCAGGTTATTGGGATAAAATGTCCTTCCAGAGCTCTGCCATCCACCCTTCTCCCTGCTTGCCAGCCAAAAGCCTCTGGCTGATTCATCCCAGAAGTGTATTCCTCTCAGGACAATAGAGGAGCTTCTGTAAAGTTCTAGATCTCTGAGTTTCTCAGCCTGAACTCCAGGGGGAATAACCTTTTATTGTGCAAGAGAAAACAGAGATTGGAGGGGAAGAAAGCAAAGGAAAATTCTCTCTCCTGCTTTCTCATGTGGGCACGCATGTGCATATACACCCTCTCTGTTTGTGAGCTCTTGGAGTTTTGGATTTGGAAGAAAATATGCATATTTTTCTAAGTCTGCTGGTGACAGCCCTTCTTCCCAAATCTTATTGGAGGCTGCTCTCTTGTGCCCCTTGGGGAAAGTCGCAAAGGCACACGACTCGACTCGGCGCCTCTGCATATATATTGGTCCCCACCTTCCGATGCTTTCTCCCAGCCTCCCATGCACTTGCTCGCCCGTCCCTTTTCTTCTTCGGTCTCTCTTCTCTCTTTTCTCCTCTCCTTTCTCCCCTCTTTCCCTCCTCCCACCTCTCTCTCCCCCCGTTACCGGAGGAGCAGGTTCGTTCCTGGTCACATTCTGTCCTTGACTTTAGGAGATGAGACACATTTCCAGCTCCACAAAACCAGCCCCAGGACTGTGCTCCTCACGCGTGAGTGCTGCTTTTGTGGGCAGGCACATGCCCGGAGGGATTCTGGCACCTGCACACAGCCCGGCGGCCTCTTGCATCAAGCTGTAGAATGCAGACAATGTTGCTCCGTCCAGAAAAGCCTGTGCTTCCCTGCCGCGGCCAAGCTACTCTTTGAGCTCTTTATTTTGAAACCATTTCTTGTTGGATTCTGCGACAATCTGTCTCAAATAAAAGAAAATAAAAAGCCACAAAAAGAAATGGCCTGATTGCCATGCACTGATTGCCTGGCCCTGGAACATGATAGATCTCTGGAATGACTCGAGTAACTGTTTTAAATCTGCTGCCACTTTTCTAAATATTAGCACTGGTATTAAACAGAAATGTCTCCTGCCAAAAAAAAAAAAAAAAAGAACACTAGATTTAGGGCCAAAGGGAGTCAATTCTGACACTCATTATCATTTTTTATTTTAATATTTCAATTTGGAGAAAATGAGTTAGGGGATAACTGGGTACAGAAGAGAGTTGGGTGTTTTTTTTCTTTCCTTTTTTTTTTTTTTTTTGTCTTCTTTTGAGAGGGGGTTGGGGCTGAAGCCGTGCATGTCAGAGAATTTACCCAGGAGGATGGCCAACCTTCAGCAGAGTCAATTTAGTTACAAGATCAAAATCTCTTGACTCACAGGAGACAGTGTTAAAAGGTTGGGAACAGCTACAGATCTGTTAAAATCATGCTTTTGCAGCAAAATCAGATTCTGAATTGCTTTACAGGCTCTTCATTTATAAAGCCCCTTTCAAGCTGTCAGGTTTTGGTCCAAGCAGTCACGATGCTTAGGAAGCTGTTGAACCAAGGCACTGACTTCATGCAACCCTCCTGCCCCACCCCCACCCCAAATTCCAGCCCCCACCTAGGTCAAGTCCAGCTGCTTGAGGGACAAGAAGGAAAAGTAAAGTCCCAGAGGAGACCTGGTTTTCAGGTGTTTGTGGACTAGGAAGCCACTGCCTGATGCTCTCTTGCTAATCTTTTTTTTTTTTTTTTTTAATATTTATTTTTGAGAGAGAGAGACAGAGCATGAGCAGGGAAGGGGCAGAGAGTGAGGGAGACACAGAATCCAAAGCAGGCTCCAGGCTCTGAGCTGTCAGCACAGAGCACGACGTGGGGCTCAAACTCACCAACTGTGAGATCACGACCTGAGCAGAAATCAATGCTTAGCTGAATGAGCCACCCAGGCACCCCTCTCTTGCTAATCTTAACAAACACTTTAACAACAGCTCTTGAGCACTTACTCTGCGCCAGACTTTGTGCTAAATATTTATGGACCGGGGTCAGCAAACTACAGTGCATGGGCTATTTCTAATCCACTTCTTTTTGTACAGCCTGTGAGCTCAGAATGGTGTTGACATTATTTTAATGGTTAAATATATCAAAAGCTCTTTCATGACTCATGATGATTATATGAAAATCAAACTACAGTGTCTATGAATAAAGTTTTATTGGCTCAGGACCATGTCAGTTCATTTTATGCCTTATCTATGGCTGGTTTGGGGCTACCATGGCTGGTTTAAGCAATTGCAGCAGACATTGTAGGACCCACAAGGGACGCCTGGGTGGCTCAGTTGGTTGAGTGTCCAACTTCGGCTCAGGGCATGATCTCGCAGTTGACGAGTTCAAGCCCCGTAACAGGCTCTGTGCTGGCAGCTCAGAGCCTGGAGCCTGCTTCTGATTCTGTGTCTCCCTCTCTCTGCACCTCCCCTGATCGTGCTCTGACTCTCTGTGTCTCAAAAATAAAGATAAACATTAAAAAATTAAAAAGAAAGAAATTGTATGACCCACAAACCTAAAATATTTACTCTCTGGCCCTTTACAGAAGAAGTTTGTGGACCCCTGTTTTTGTACATCAGTCTCGTGCTTACCGTGGCCTTCCAGAGTAGGGCCTACAGTTACCCTTAAAGCTATACGTGCAGAGGGAATGGAGATGCAGAGAAGTCATTGTACCTGCCCTTCGAATGGCATCTGTCTTTAAAAGTCACTTGTGATGAGATTTCTTTTAAAAAGAGGCACTTCTGTAGGTGCTAGAGAATTAGAGAGGAGCAGCAGGGAAAGTTACTGACCCTGGAGAGTTTCAGTTGAAGGTGGGAACCAGCTATGTGCAATTAGTGTGATTCTCTGAAGTCATAAAACACTTTTCTTACGTTTATTGGTTTACGAAACACACCTGCGGCAATCGGTATGCGGCAGGGGTCCTAGTCCAAGTGCTTGACAAATAGTAACTCATTTAATTCTCGCAGCCACCTTATGAACGAAATATGATTGCTGCTTCTGTTTAGAGATGGGGAAACTGAAGCACATACCGTTAGTTTAAGAACTAACTCCCAGTCATACAGCCGGTCGATGGCAGAGGTGGGATTTGAATTTGGTTGACCTTGGTCGGAATGCGCTTGCTGTGCATCAGTGTGCCGTGCTGGCTCTGCCCTCTCAACGTAGCATTTGCTCCTTACAGAAATCCCATGAGAACAGAAGCGTACCTGCTATTCCCATTTAATAGAGACACAAACTGAGGACCTGAGAGGTTAAACGAGCCAAGGATGAGCACCTATTTCATGGCAAAGCCACTCATGCTCTGCCATCCCCTGCCTACTTCACTTCACACTACCCTTTTCTTGATCTTTGCCCTCAAGCAGCCCCTGATTTTCTTGTGGGTTCACTTCATGGTTCTTGCCTGTGAGATTCCCTTTCCCTGCAACACTCTTCGTCTCCTGCACTCCTCATGCATGTGGCTCCTTTTCGTCTCTCAGATGACCTTAGCAAACGATAGGTCTTGCTTCTCCCACAAAGAGATACCCAAATACTTTCTTCCTCATGCAAAAGTGTGTGTAGACATCAAAGGCTGGTAGGCAGCTCCATAATCGTGAAGGACTAAGCTCCTTCTTCAAAATGGCTCCATCTTAGAATCCAAAAATATTGCTGCAGCTCCTGCCATCACATCAGACTTCCAGAAGTCAGCCAAAAGGAGGCAGAGAGAGTGGAACAACCCACCTCTTTTGCTCATATTCCTTAGGCCAGGCTTAAGTCAGATGGCTACACCTAGCTGCAAGGGAGTTTGGGAAAACCAACCCTTTTTCTTGAAGGCTTTATGTGTAGCTAGAAAGTAGAACATTCTGGTGATGTGCAAGGAGGAGAGAATAGATATGGAAAGACAACAGTTTTCCTTAAGAGTACGTCTCCAGTTTATAACATGATTCGATTAGTGTGGTTATTATTTAATGTCTAACAAAGCCAAAACTGAGACCTTCTAACCTGTTTCTTCTGCGGCCCCAGCACTGAGCAGAGACTCGGGCACATCGTAGCTGCTCAGTATTTTTTGAATGGATGCCCAGCAGAGTCAGGGACAGAACTCAGGACACCAAGCTCTTGGCCTGTCTCTCCAGCTCTAAGCCAAGGCAAGCAAAGGTCACCTTATCTTGTGGAAACTATAAGGTAAGAGAATTCCAGGCAATGAGTGTAAAGGTGAGCACTCTTTTCCTGACCCCTGGGTAAAGCTGTATTGTCCGATCAGTAACTAACTGCCCAGTTGGTGACAGAGACACCCAGGGAGCATGGGATACAATGAACCCATGTACATGTCAACAGCAATGGCCTGACTCAGTCACAAGAGGTCTGGTCTCTTTTGTGCCACCCTCTAAGTCATGCTTGGCACTTCCATTTTGAAAGCCCCAGGCGAGAGGGAGTATAACCATGAGTCCATTATTTGAACACAGCACCAACTGAGATCCCTGCTGGCCAAGGCCACTGTTAGAACTTTCTCATCAAGGAGTATCTTTTGCAGCCACTTAGAGTTTTCATTTTGCAGAATGGTAAGTAGAGATATCATTTGTCAACTGTTTACCAAGTGATGGGAACACCGAGTCCCTTGAACATGACGTGATCAGCCAAAGAGCTCAACTACTATGAGAGGTTGCCGGTGGGACCAGGGGAGGCAACAATGTTCCATGTTCACCAAACTGTTTCCTTTTTCCTCTTGAGCTCACAGAAAGGCTACCTTTTTATTTTCTCTTTGATGGGGGTGGGGCAGGGCATGCAACCAGATCCAGTTGGTAAAATACGGGCAGAAATGACCTATGCTGCCTCCGGGCTTGGCGCCTTCTTTTTATGTATCTTCCCCTTCTATGGTGTGGTTAGCATGTGTGAAGATGGTCAAGCTATAATATGGAAGAATCCTATACCGATGGAAGCATACCCCATCGCCTCTTTGTTGATGGTTGACATAAGACAACTCAGAGGTGTGGGGTGGGAAAGCCTCACTGGGGCAAATTTTGTCTGTTTCTTTGTTTTTTTCCCAGTTTTATTGAGAAATAATTGTCATACATCACCGTGCAAGTTTAAGGTGGACAGCATGATAATTTGATTTACCTATATTGTGAAATGACCCACACCCATCATCTCATATAGATACAATATAAGGAAAAGAAAGATGAGAAAAAAATCTCCTTGTGATAAGAACACTTAGGATCTACTCCCTTAACAACTTTCCTACATATCATACAGCAGTGTTAGCTAGAGTCATCATGTCGTACATTACATCCCCAGTACTGATCTATCTTATAATTGGAAATATGTGCCTTTTGACCTCCTTCCTGCAATTCCCCCTCCCCAGCCCGCTGCCTCTGGCAACCACATGTCTGATCTCTTTTTCTATGAGCTTTTTAAAAAAATTCCACATATAAATGAGACCACACAGTATTTGTCTTTCTCTATCTGACTTAATTTCACTTAGCATAACGTCTTCGAGGTCCATCCATGTTGTCACAAATGGTAGGATTTTCCACATACAGTGTGTGTGTGTGTGTGTGTGTGTGTGTGTGTGTGTGTGTGTGTGTCACAACTTCTTTATCTATCATCCATCAGTGGACACTTAGGTTGTACTTAGGCTGTTTCTATGTCCTGGCTGGTGTAAATAATGCTACTCTGAACATAGGGGTAAGAATATCTTTTCGGGTTAGTGTTTTTGTTTCCTTTGGATGTGTTCCCAGAAATGGAATTGCTGGATCATATGGTGGTTCTATTTTGCATTTTTTGAGGAGCCTCCATACTATTTCGCATAATGACTGCACCAATTTACACGCCCACCAACAGTGTACCAGGGTTCCCTTTTCTCCACATCCACACCAGCATTTATTAGCTTTCTTGTATTTTCAATGATGGCCATTCTGACCAGTGTGAGGTGATATCTCACTGTGGTTTTAATTTGCATTTCCGAAAGGACTGGTAATGTTGAGCATCTTTTCATGTACCTGTTGGCCTTTCGTGTATCTTCTTTGGAAAAATGTCTGTTCAGGTCCTTGGGGCTAACTTTTGATCCATGGGGATGGGAGCCAATGGATAAATGCTTCATTATTTTTCTGTCAGATACATACTAATGAGGTGCATTTTATGTCCTTTCCCGGAGTGTGGGGTCATACAGCCTGTTGACCTCAGTGGCCTTCCTGAGCTGTTGGCTTAGTAAGATTTCCTTGTACTGACTTTTCCTTCTAACCTGCTTCATTCTGCTTGTTCTCACTCCTGCTGCCCGATATCATGGTACCCAATAAAGCGCTTGCACATCAGCCTTTTGCTTAGGCTCTGCTTTCTGTGGGACCCTGTTTAAGTTACTCCACTGGACCAAGAGCTTTCCTGGAGAGCCACCTAACCGGGAACATCAATGTTGAATTTTGCATGAGCGAGAAATAAATTGTGATTGTCTGAAGCTATTGAGAATGGGTTTGTTTATGACAGCAGCAAAGGCTACTTACCCTAATATATTATTCTCCTTTTCCAGATAAGGGAACCGAGTTCAGAAAAATGAAATAACTTTCCTTAGTTACACGATTTGTGTTAGAACTGAGGTTCAAATCAAGGTCCGCTTAATTTGCAGTGAGTCCTAGGCCATCATAATTTACACGAGACATTGACAGAGTGTCCACAAAGTGGTGATCTTTTAGAGGAACATCTTCATAGTTCCCTCCATCTCATCCAGTCTCATGGGCTATGTCAGTATCGGCGGACGTAGTTGCCTGGCGAACCTCAGCCCAAAAAGTACTAGTATACGCAAACTTCCCCTTTCCATCAGTTAGCCTCCATTGATGTGTCTGCCTGCTTCTTTATTTATTTTATTAGGTAGGGATTGAGGGGGAAACTTTCTCTGAGGACTATGGAAATGGGTGGGTGAGGCATTGGAGAGGTCTCAGTTCCTAATTTTCTCTCTTAGGATTGTTCAATCAAGCAATCCTCATTTATTATATGAAAAAAAGTATTTATGTGAAACATTTAGAAAAAAAAGCAAAAAGAAAGTAAAATCACCTATAATATCAGGAATGAAATGAATTCTTCGAAGCAAGAGGGAAAGAACTCCCACCCTCCACAAGTCCCCAGACTCAATCATTGCCAGACTCACCTCCCCAAGAAGAGCATTGTTAAGAGTTTCTTCCTGTACAGATCCCTCTGTCTTTGTATCTCTATCTATCATCTATCTATTCACATATATGGTTTTGATCGTTTTGTGTGAATACACAGTTAGAAACAAAAAATGGGTGCCGTTCCATACGGCTGAAATCTTTTTCTCTTAATTCCATATTATGAAAATTTTCACTGAGCACATATTCAACAAATATTCAGCATCATTTATTCATCAAATATTTACTGATCACCTGCTGTGTTCTAGGTGCTGTCTTAGGCTTGGGGACATAGTGGTAAACATGACCAAGTTCCTGCTCTAATGAGTCATGCAATAAAAATTGACCTTATGATGTAATATTCCATTGCTTGGAAGTACCACATTTCACTTAACCAATGACCCACAGACAGGCATTCTAGATTGTTTCAATTGTATTTGCTTTTACAAAAAAAAAATAGTGTAATGAGCATTCTTGAATATCTATCTTTACATACTCATGCTAATATTTCTGTGGAGTAGAAGCCTGCCCCTAAATAGAATTAGTAGCTCACTTTCAGCATTAAACAGATACTGCTAATTTGCCATCCAAAATATTGTACCAATGTTTGAATAGAGTTTGAATCTGCTCTATTCTCCCTACCCTGTCCTGCACTTAATGTTAGCAGTGTTGGGTTTTCTTTCCCCACCTTTAAGGAAAAAATAATATCTCACTGTTGCTTTTATTCTTTAATATGTGACAAGGCTGAGCACCCTTGCACATGTTGGCTGGCTGAACGCTTCCCTTTCGTGAATGGCTGCTCATGTCTATTGCTTGTTTATTTCTTCTCATGATGTAATGTTGAATCCCTGGTGTTGTGAACACAACAGATAGATTCCTTCATGGAGTCTCCAGTCCAGCAGGGAATCCAGACCTTGGACAATGGTAAGAAGAAGCAGATGTATGCATGAAAGTGCTAGGTCATTGGGGGCACATAACAGCCTTGGGTGGGCGTCAACAGGGAGGGCTTCTAGGTAGAGAAGATATTTAATAGTAGATTTGGCCAAACAAAAGCAAGGAACAGACTTAAATTTCAGGATAAGGATGCAGCTAGCCTGGTAGCCATGAGGAGACTCAGGTTTTGCTTTATTGTTTACTTACATATCTATATAAATATAAGTTCTCGTACTCAGACTGATGAGACCGAGTGATATTAAAATTACAGAAGTTAGTCCTCACTAATAGTAATAATAGTAATAGTAACAACAAACATTCCTGTCATCTAGTAATGTTCCAGATACTCCCATGAGCACTTCACATGTATTATCTCATTTAATCCTCCCTTAAGCCCCTCTACTAGGTACTCTTTCATTATTCCCATTTTACTGATGAAGAAACTGAGGCACAGCCAGAAGTTGTAAGGTCTGTTTTTTGCACTTGTATAGTAGGTACCCCTTGAGTTAGGAAATCTCTATTTTTGTTGTCTTCCCCTTAGTATCCACTTTAAGACCTGGGGCTTCATTGGGCTTCTGTCCCATAGTTGCTGCGTGATGCTGGGACCAAAACTTTGAGCTTTAGATTCTTCTTCTGTACAATAAAAATAATGACAATAATGACACTGAACGTTGATAGCCCACTTTCTGTGTCATTAGATAAGTTGGCTAATATTTCAGTTTTAAAAAAGGCTTGTAATCACAAAGCGTTATTTCTTGCTCATGCTACATCATAAATTGGCTGGGAGCTCCACTCCGCACCTCCTTTCTCTAGGACTTTGGCTGTGGGGGCTCCATCATGGCGTGGGTGTCCACGGTCCCTGCAGCTGGGGGAAAGGGCACTACGTGTCTTCCGCTAGTAGCCACAGGCTTCCATTCAGCACTGGTGCATATTCTTCCTCTTCGGCTTCATTGGCCAAAGCCAGTCACGTGGTCACACCCGAGCTCCAGCAAAGGCAGTCTGGCCAGGTGCACAGAGAGAAGAATGGGACCATGGATTGACTACCATAATCCATGTGCCAACTCTGTTTAAGTGTTTTACTGTAACAACCTACTTGCTAATAACCTGGTATAGTAACTGATTGCTGTGCCCATTTTAAAGATGAGGGAATTGAGTCACAGAAATGAAACTTGGCTATTAAGTGGGAAAGCCAAGTTTCAACCCCAGCTGTCAAGTCCCCAGATCCCATATTTTTAAACTTTCTATTATATTTACCCTCCAGGGTTATTGGAAGAATCATAGAAAGGACTTGAACAATGCACATGGCCATAAGGAGTATTCGCATTGTTGCTGCTGTTTCCTCAGTGTTCTGGCCTCAGGAAGTCCTTAGGTGAGGAAATTGATTTGACTTAGCTCCTTCTAGCAGTCTTCTCCTTCTCCACCGTCCAGCCAGAAAGACACAGACTTTTCAGGAAGCATTGCTGCCCTTGCCATGAATGAGTCCTGCCCAAACAACCTGGCACACAATCTTTTTCCAGTCCAGGTCCCATTAACCTAAAAATCTCAGGCAAGTGCGGTGAATCAAATGAATAAATATCAGTCACCAAAGGGCCGGCTCTGTGAACAAGTCATGTAGCACAATGTAAAGTGGGATAACACGTTGTAAATTAATGTTGTTAAAATGAATACTTGATAGTAATCCCAAGGAAGGCTATTTACCATCGGCACTTGAAGGGACAGGAGCGGCGTGGAAGCCAAAGCAATTTGCATCGCATGGAAACACTCAGGTTTGCCACTGCTGACGAATTATCAAACGCTTTGGCTGTTCTCCATGTGCAGCGCTGTTTAATGTTTACCTGAAAAGCAATGGGGCAGGGAGATGCTCTGTGTGCCTTGCAAATGGGCAATGATAGAGGTCAGTGGTAATGCATGAAGTAGAGCAAAGGAAATCTGTTTGAGTAGCCATCCCCTGCCCCTCCCTGGGCTAACACGCGTGGCTTTTATCCCCTCTCGTGAGTTGGGTCGGACCAGCCCATCCTGGAGCTGGTTAAAAAGAGCCACTGTCAAGATATCACCTGTCCTCCCCTCTCTTTCCCAACTTCACCTTCCTGGTGTGGTTCCTCCAATGAGCAGCCTCCAACTTTTTGGGTTTCCATATGCCTCAGCAGACAGCTGAGGGATGGTATTTTCTATTACCGTAAGTCTTGGGTAAAAATTATATGTCTCTTTTAAAAATTATCCGCAATAATTTGTAAGTGTGAGCTCCAGGATCCTCGCACTTACCTTGAATGCCTTGGGTGCCACATAGAAAGCAGCACCTAGTGTTGTTGACCTTCTCTCCTTCATCAAAACCTAACATTTCCCTGGACCATACCCTTAGAGTCCTAACCCTGTGTGCCTGCTTATCCACATTATAGATGGATGCACTTATCTGAGGAGAATTCAACTGGAAAGGAGGCAACAAAAAGGAGAAAAAGACAAACGTAATGAGGGCTGGTGAGCTCGCCCACACATCCACCTCCCATGAGAGGGAGAATGAGAGCCAGACGGTCTCAGCTCCTGCTGGCCTCTCCAATACGTGCGCGGCTCTCTCTACTGAATGCAAGGTCTAGCTTTACAGAGACGCAGTTTTTATAGAACACGGCCCTTGACTTCTTCTTAAGGGATTGCGAGGGCAATAACTTGCTTTTTATCTGAAGAGGTTGAACCTGTACCCCGCAGTGATGGGGGAAATAACAGTAACAAGTTAACACCATTTCACCTGATTCTTTTAAGCCTAACTTTCAACAGTTTGGGAGTTGCACCTTTCGGGAGATGTACCGGAAAAGGCAAATGGTTCCTCTTCCTGGGGCTCCTTCTCCATCACCCCACCTTGAAAGGAAATCCCTGTAGTCTAGACAAGATGGCCCATTGTTTGATTTCCCTTTGGTTCAGACCGGGATTTCCCAAACTTGAGTAAGACATAGACTCTGTTTAGAGGAAAATAATCATCATGGACCCCAATGAGAATATAAATTATTTTTATTAAAATGTTAATATACATAAACATAAAATCAGATATAAAATTTTGTGCTTGTTTAAGCCAATTATGAAACCAAAACAAATTAGAAATTAAATACAGACATCACTGCAGATCCAATAAAATTCAAATTACAACTATTAACTATGATGAATCGTGTTCTTTGTCTGAAATGAATCCTCTCTTTGTCGTTCTTTCATACTTTGGGCTTTGGCGCTGGTTCTCCCGAGGTAGGAGACCTCGGCGACCTTCAGTACTCCGATCTTTCTCTTTCTCGTCACTTGGCATGAATTTATCATCTCGTGTGAGTTCATGCATTGGATCCTTCTCTGTTGTTTTCTGCAGAGAATAAAGGTAGTTGTGCTTGGCACGTGCATGGCGGTCAATAAAAAGTGCAAAAGTCTTTTCTGAAATGGTGTGGCTGAACCTGATCAGAAGGTGGTCATCTAAGGATGCGGGGTGGACCCACAATTTGCTTCTATTGATTTCTTTTTGCTTGTCATTGAAACTGCAGGTGACAGTAAAAATTTCTTTCAGAGAGAATAATGTGTGTGGACCCTCAGGGGCTGTGGGCTCTAGTTTGAGCACAGTGTTCTAGATGAATATTCATCTAGAATTCCCTCTCCCTGCCAGCCATCTCCCTTTGTCCCATGCACCATTGGAGTGTGTTCAATTTAAAAACCCCAATTGGACAATCAAGACACCGGGGCTCTAGCTGTAGCCCTAACTAGCTTAGATTCTGGCCATGTCTCTTCTCAGGTCCCTCCATCTCTACCAGCCCAAGAGAAGCTACCGCCATGTTCTGCCCCAGCTGGAATGGCTTCCCAACTTGTCACCCTGCTTCCATCCTTGGCCCCTCTCCTGCCTGTTCCTTCTCTGGCAGCAGAGGGTGATTTCCTTAAATTATATATTAATCATCTCACTTCCTTGTTTAATACCCTTCCATCGGGGCTCCAGATTTACTTAAAATAAAACCCACAATCTATCAAGCTGTATGTGATCCCATTCTCCCTCTCAGATTCTATCCACATCTCACTTCCCTTGTGCCCCATCATGACCCAGCCCCAGGGTTTCCTTGTAGTTCTTCAAACTGCCCCAACTCTTCTCTACATCAAGACTTTAAATGGGTTTTTCTCTTCTTTTTTTTTTTTTAATGGGTTTTTCTCTACATGAAACATTCTTGTTGCTTCCACCGGTCTCCTTCTCTCTCTCTCTGGCTTCTTATTATCCTTTAGACCTCATCTTAAATCCCTGCTTTTTTTGGGTAGATCTTTTCTGATAGGACTGGCTGGATTAAAATCCCACATTCTCTGTCTCCATCTTGGGTTAAACCTCATCACACCACAATTTAGTTGTGTGATATGGGTGTGTACTTTCATCTTTGATGTCTGTCTTCCTCCACTAGGAGGGCAAGAGGAACTGTGTGCCCTGTTATCCTGGCATTCTCCACACCCAGGGCAGCACTGGCATAGAGTAGATACTAAATTATTTAATTAATGTTCCTGAAGGAATGAAAGCCATCCATTGGGATCATTTCTTTGGGCTTCTTTTTTTTTCTTTTCTTTTTATTTTTTTAGCTGTGAAGTGGAGCTAAGAATATCTACTTTATTTGACATCATTCACTTAACACGGTAAAGCTGTGTTTTGCAGTCAGACCATGTGCTAGGTCCCAGGGACACGGAGTATCTTGAAAAAGTTCAAGGGGTCTTAAGGAGGTCAAGTGTTGGAGGTTTGGTGTCAAGAGCTGGGTAGAGGATGTGTGGAGTCAGGGCTGAGTACTCGCCTGGAGAGTACTCTTGGGCACTAACAGCCCAGCACCCCAGGTGCCTTACCTCCCTCACTGCTGATGGAGCTGCCTTTGATTCAGAACAGAGTACTTTAAATGTGCTTACTGAATGATCATGGGCACGTACCTGGGAAACTCTTAAGTGTGTCTACTACCTTCCCACTTTGCCTCTTATGTAACCTAGCTTCCTGTATATCTTCTCCCCATGTTGATTCTGGGGATCTCGATGGAGTGAATGTAGTTTGGTTCATCAGTTCATTC
Organism: Acinonyx jubatus; assembly: GCF_027475565.1. Lineage (NCBI taxonomy): Eukaryota > Metazoa > Chordata > Mammalia > Carnivora > Felidae > Acinonyx > Acinonyx jubatus. The sequence goes on from NC_069396.1 coordinate 31,144,555, forward strand.
CTTCGGTGAACATGCAACGAGCACCTACTGTGTGCCGAGCACTGTTCTTGGTGCTCATGAGTGATTGAGAATTTTGTTTCTGCTGCCTCTGACCCTAACCCAAGCTTGGGGTTTAGTGTGCTGGTTGCTTTTCTGAAGCATATCTCACTTGCAGAATTCTGTCATGTAATGACCATGTGACGAGGTGCAAAGGATGCTGGACCAGGACTTAGGAACCCTACCTTCTTACATCATTCTACACTAACAGTATGACATTGGGCAGGTCTCTTCACCTTGCTAAGTCAAGGACTTCCTATTGTGTCAAACAGGTTATAAATTCCGGCTCTACCTAATATTTTGAGTTCCTTCCAGTCTTGAAAAAGATAATGAATATAAGGGAGCTTAGATGAAGTATAGAACAAAAGGAAAATATAATTAACCGAATTATCCACTTTACAACCAAATGGCTGTAAAATGCTAAGCAGAAGTAAAGAGAAAGAAACTAATGTGGATTACATATTCATTGTGTTAGTGAGGCTGTGCCGGGCACTTACGTACAACATCGGGCACCTTCCCCCCCAAAAGAAAGAAAGAAAGAAAGAAAGAAAGAAAGAAAGAAAGAAAGAAAGAAAGAAAGAAAGAAAGAAAGAAAGAAAGAAAGAAAGAAAGAAAAAAGAAAAACATTTTATGAAGAGGAAACTAGGACCAAGAATATTTAGGTCACTTTTTCAAGACTGTGCAGATAGTGAGCAGTGAGGTCAGTTCTCAAACCAGATCGGGGTGACTATTAATGCCGGGATTCTTACCGCTCCAGGCAGTCTAAAGCAACCAAACACTGGACACCATTGTAAAGGGTCATTCAGCCTCTCTACTTAAACACTTCCATATGGCTGTGGTCTGGTTTCGTTGAGGTCCTGACCCTGAGGATAGGTAGGATGGGACCAAGGTCAGTACTTCTCTCTACGAGTAACGTTAGATCTTTTGTCTTCCCTCAATACAACTGGAAGTATTCTTCTGGAAGTCACAAATGTCTTGACAAGTCAGTTTCTCCTTTAAGACAATCCGGGTTCCTCGAGCTCACTGTTGCGGGCTCTCAGCCTCAGACTTCCAGGAATGCCTCCCTCTCTGCTGGAAACTCCATCACATTGACAACTGCTTTCTGAATTCTGAGGGCAGCTCCCCATTCCATTGGCAATGGACTAACGGGGTCACGACTGCATCAAGAGAGACGAAGCCTGCAGCAGTTTGGTAGCGGCTAACACCCCAAATATCCCGAGCTTCATCTGTATTCATTCTCCCCTAGTGCCGTGGATGGCTTCTGCAGACTCGAGTTTATCTCAGCCTCAAAGCTAATAGAGTTAAACCAGCTGGTCAATTTAAACACGAGCAGAACCAGTGAGATGTTACTGTATTCTGAGGCGGTGCTAATAAACTTTAATAGATTTCAGCTAACAATTTGGTATAAATTAGACATTGCACTGCTGCTGAGGTAATAACTTTTGGCACTAAATAACAGAAAATCAAGCTCTGTGATGTGCTTCAAAAGCACCTTCATTGAGCCTCCGAGATTCAGGCAGATTTCACTATTGATTACTGCTTACTCTTCCCCAAGCCTTAAGAAAACAGTAAAGTGCTCCAAAATGCACCCCCAAAGGAGCTCAGACTTTTTCTCCCACTGGCTCAACAGCTCATTTACATGAAAAGGTTTTGGAATCAAAATGGGAGACAAGATGGCTGGGGACCTCTCATGGGTGAGTCAGGAACTAAGAGGGTAGACGATCCTCTCAAGGCCATGCAAAGTTTTGTTCAGACTTTTCTGGAATCTTCCAGAATGTTGAGCCTGAATTCATTTCAACTCGATCCTATGTAACAACAGAATCTGTAATTAGCAAGGTCTGTAATTAGCTTGGGTTAGGCACTCGTCAGTTGGGTGGGTAGCAAGAGGTCTGGACACAGCATTAGGAGAACTTGTTCAGGTCCTGGCTATGACACTAATTAATTATCCATGTGACTTTGGGCAAGTTGGGTAACTCACCCAAACCTAGAAGCATTTAGCTTCCATCATCTGCCTGGCTTAAAACATTGTGCTGAGGTGAAAGGAAATGTGATAATCCCTGTGTTGTAGGTGGGAAGGGCTATCCACACATTAGCTGTAAAATGTAATAGGCCACACAACCTTATTCAGGGGTTCTGAGGTTTAGTGGTACCATCATGGACTTCAGAAATGGCTAGGGGTGCCTGGGTGGCTCAGTCGGTTGTACGTCCAACTTTGGCTCAGGTCATGATCTCACAGTCTGTGAGTTCAAGCCCTGCATCGGGCTCTGTGCTGACAGCTCAGAGCCTGAAGCCTGCTTTGGATTCTGTGTCTCCCTTTCTCTCTGTCTCCCCCACTCACAGTCTGTCTCTCTCTCTCTCAAAAATAAATAAACATTAAAAAAATAATAATAAAGAAAAGAAATGGCTAGAACGTTTCCTTTTCTACCCATAGTTCCTGCCACCTACCCTGTTCTCCCCCTCCACTCTGTACCTGTGGGACCTTCATAGATGTGGAACCATGCTCAGGGCAAGTGCTATAACTTCTGTGTTGGTTTTCACAGGACTCAGATTTCTCCAAGAACCAAACCCTGCATGAGGGCTTTATTATTTTGTTTATGTTTATTTACTTTTTGAGAAAGAAAGAGAAGCAGTGTGAGCGGGGGAGGGGCAGAGAGAGAGAGGGCGACAAAGAATCTGAAGCAGGCTCCAGGCTCTGCATTATCAGCACAGAGCCCGATGCAGGGCTCGAATCCATGAACCGTGAGATCGTGACCTGAGCTGAAGTCAGATGCTTAACCGCCTGAGCCACCCAGGCGCCCCTGCATGAGGGTATTATTATTGAAACATTTGCCATATTTCATTGCATCTAAGACATGCTTTTTTCTCACAGTTTAACATCTCTGGGTTGGGATGTCTCTCCATCACTGCCAGGTCAGAGTTTAATTAGTATCTTTTTCTTTCTTAGTGGTACACAGTAATGATGCATCTTACAATTGGGATCCTCCTAAATGTGATGGCATATGGAACCAGGTGCTGTTAGGAGCAAGGATCTCTTCTGGGGCCCAAGGCAGCATGTTCTTCTCTCAGGGTGTTGATGTCCTGCCACAGTGGAGCAGGGCGAGTCAAACAGCTGTCAGCTGGACAGCAGAATTTCATCTACCGTGGTGTTTTGGAACAACTCAACAGGGAAAAGTGATGAAGGATGCCTAGGGGCTTGGGCTACTCTAGTGGAGATGGTCCATGAAGGTCTCTCTAAGAAGATGAAGCTGAGTGCCGGAAAGGAGGTTCCCTGATAAGATCTGGGACGAGGGCCTTCCATTGTGAGGAAATAGCCAGATGGACCTTGAAACGAGAATAAGGTTAGTGGGACGTTGTTGGCATAGGTCTCCCAGGTAGAATGATCTAAATATGTGCAAATAGAAGTATATGCGGGCACCTGGGTGACTCAGTCGGTTGAGCATCAGGTCAGGATCCAGGTCAAGCCCCACATCAGTGTGGAGCCTGCTTGAAATCTTGAGATTCTCTGTCTCTCTCTGTCTCTCTCTCCCTCTCTCTCTCTTTCTCTCTCCCTCTGCCACTCTCCCCTCCATCTCTCTCCCTAACTTAAAAAACAGTCATATATGTTCTCAAAGACCTTGTCTCTCTGTCCTTGATTTTTTTTAAACCTTGATTTTTTTTTTTTTTACCTTCCTTAAGGACTATATTAGCTGCTGTAACAAAACCCCACACACTTGGATGGCTTAAAACAAGAGAAATTTATTCTCTCTGCAGCTCTATAGGCTACAAGTCTGAAAACACAGTGTTGGCAGGGCCATACTCTTTCTGGAGGATCTAGGTGAAAGTATGTTCCATGCCTTTCTCTTCCTTCTGGGTTTTCCAGCTATCCTTGGCATTCCCTGACTTGTAGACACCACACTCTAATCTCTGCCCCCTCTGATCCCATGGCACTCTCCCGGTGTGTGTCTTTTTTTTTTCCTTATAGGGATGCCAGTCACATTGGATTAGGGCCCACCCTAATTCTGTATGAGCTTCTGTATGAGCCTAATTCTGTAATCCTAACTTGATTACATCTGCAAAGACCCTATTTCCAAATAGGAGGTCATAGTTACAAGTTCTAGGGGTTAGTACTTAAATATATCTTCCTGGGGAATACACTGCAACTCATAACAGAGAAATTGATGATGCATCTCAAGAAAACGTCTTCATAGAGGCTGATGCTACTTTGATAACATAGAGATCAAGCCTTCCTACACCAAACAGATCTACATTTTGCCTACTAAGGACAAAAAGCATGACCCCATCTTCAGTGTGAAAAACTCAAATGCCTGGCTCACCTATGGATATCTTCTCTTTTTTTTAATTTTTAATATTTATTTATTTATTTATTTATTTATTTATTTATTTATTTATTTATTGAGAGAGGGAAAGAGACAGAGCATGAGCGGGGGAGGGGCAGGGAGAGAGGGAGTCACAGAATCCAAAGCAGGCTCCAGCTTCTGAGCTGTCAGCACAGACTCTGACACGGGGCTCGAACCCATAAGCCATGAGATCATGACCTGAGCCAAAGCTGGATGCTCAACTGACTGAGACACTCAGGTGCCCCACCTATGGATACCTTCTTATTTCTTTGTTATGATTTTGAAGTCAAGGTCGAAGCTTTATTGGTGGAAACAGGTTACCACAGCATCTCTAAATCTAATTTACATGTAATGTTGGTGGCAAAATTAATGTTACTGCCTTTGGGAGTGTGGGGGTGGCAGCAATAACAAATAGAGAAGTTTTAAATGACACAGGAGCCAGTTGTCATCATTAGTATTGGCATAAAAATAGGTACTTAATTCCTCAGTATATTCCCTCTACTATCTCCCGCCACTCTTGAAAGTCATCATAAAATAATAACAGCTAACGCTGACTGAGTGCTTACCATGTTTTAGGCATTATGCCACCGAGTTTAAATGTATGGCGAACCCATTCATTTCTTACACTAACTCCGTGAGGCAGGAACTATTATCCTCACTTTACTTAGGACACAAAGGTTAGGCGAGCTTGTGTGTCTCACATGGGCTCATAAGCCTGGTGAATGCCAGAGACAAGATTCACATCCAGAAGGTCTAGCTCTAAAGCTCATGGATGTAACCACTCCTCCTACTTCTCTTCTGTGGTGCCACCCCCTCATTTTTACACCAGAAATGGGAAGTGATGTTCTCAAGATCACACAACTAGGAGATACCAGAACAGGGGGAGGGACCCAGAATCTTCTGATTCATAGTCCAGTGCTTTCTCATCTGCTCTTTGTTTTCTCAAGGCTTTGTCAACATTCACAGCCAAGTGAGATTTTCCAGTTGATATCTGACCCTCATCCCCAAGAGCAGGCCTCGAGAAGTCCATGAGAAGTCTGGTTGGCAAAGCCCTGTCCAGTGGTGCTGACCCTGCTCAGGGGATATCAGACTCTGAGAAGCCCACACATTACTCAGAAACATCCAGAGCATTGTGGACACAGAGTTGCCCATTTTTTTTTAATTTATTTATTTATTTTGAGAGAGAGAGAACATGAGCAGGGGAGAGTCAGAGAGAGAGAGAGAGAGAGAGAGAGAATTCCAAGCAGGCTTCACACTATCAATGTGGAGCCTGATGTGGGGCTTGAACCCACGAACCATGAGACCATGACCTGAGCTGAAACCAAGAGTCAGACACTTAACTGACTGAGCCACCCAGGCACCCTTCTGAAGTTGCCCATGTAATCGAAAATTTGTGTTGAGGACCTATATCATTGCCAGAGCTGAGTCTGCTCTGTCCTAGCTGACCATTTGGGTGACCAAGACTGGAGCTAGAAACATGTTGCTGGGCCACTTCTATGAAACTGAAAGACTAGATTCTGAAACCGAAATTAGGTTCGTCTCCTGCTCCTCTCAAAACTAGCATGTTGTCTGGGGAGCTAGGTCCCAGTCTGGTGAAGGGAACTAGATGTGAGGGGTGGGAGGGAGATTTCTCAAGTATATACTTTAGTATTTTGCAACCAGTGAATGTATTAGATAACAGATTTTTTAAAAAGACCTGAAGCCCTGCCTTGGACTCATGAGAAAATGCTGAATACATTGTAATCAATTAGTGGGGTCTCCCAGGTACACAGGATAAAGCAGTGTCTGCACATGGGCTCTGCGTTTCTTACCTCTGGACACTAGTCATGATATTCATAATTTATACCTTGTGAAGACAGAATTTCTCATTCCCAGGAAGACTATTCCAGGGAAGTTGTCAATGTTTTGCACATTCCCCATTTTCTCCTCAAAGCTCCTCATGGCTACGTGAGTGTCACAAAATGGGAGGTTCACAACTTCTCAGCTGTAAGAGGAATTAATATAGACAAACCCATGGGGATCTTCTTCGTGTCTGACCTCACTCCCTCCTGTTGCCTTCATTGAAAATAAGTGTTGTCATCTTTTTTGCCCCCTGGGGGAGTCCTTCTCCCTATGCTTCCTGGAGCCGTCCTTTTCTCTCTCTTGCAGGAATTTGATAGCCATTTTGCAGGTCCCTTCCCAGTGTTTGGGGACCTCAGCCTCCAGCAGATATTTAGGCAGAAGAGGAGCACAGGTGTGGAGTCTCAGGATGAGCCCGTTTTCATGCTCCTGCTTGGGAAAACTGCCCTCAACAAACACATTTGTTGCTCATACATTATCTGTTGGCTATCTACCCACGTGCCCATCTGTTGAGATGGCAATGAGCCTGATCCCAGGCCCCAAAGCCAACTCTATTAAACCTAAGTGCCAACGACCAGTGAGCTGGCTGCAGGAGACTTCACCCTCTGGGGACCCTTTCTCCTCACCTCCCCTTGAGAATACTGAGCCTCCAGAATACTTCTGACTTTCTCACCTGGGTCCTAGCTGGAGGCACAGCCCCCTTTGGAGACCCCTGTTTGGGATGAAAAAGGTTTGTCCCCTGGATGGCAAGACCCAGTCTAACCCTGAATCTCTGTGAAGAAGGGAATAGGTGGTGAAATTGAGTCATGGGCATGAGTTAGGTGGGATCCTGCCTGCCTGCCCTGGGTGCAGAGGGGACAAAGATGTAGAGTAATTGGAACTACATCCTTTCCATTGAATGTAATTTATGTGAGTGTGAGTGTGTGTATGTGTGTGTGTTTGTGTGTTGGGGGAAGACTAAATTTATCCACAGAATCAGTAATAAATCAAATGTCTTTATTCCATTCCCTTGTTCCAAAATGGGTTTGAAGGGACAGATAAAATGCCAAGTATCTGTAAAACCTGCTAACAAGGGCACATTCCCATCTCCCATGATACATTTAGGCCCCAAAAGGCACCTGGCAGGAAGGAGGAAGATGATTAACTATGGTCTGTGGCTGACATAATATCAGGCACATAGTAGACACTCAGAGAGAGCTGTTGAATGAATAATGGAGGTCTCTTCACAGAGTAGCATGCGAATGAAATGTGATGAGTATATTTACATTAATTTTTGAGCACCTACTAAATGCCAGGCACCATTCTAGGCTATGTGGGGGTAGTATGAGGCAAGATAGACAACGTCTCTGCTCTCGTGGAGCTTATCTTCCATCAGGGGACAGACAAAAAGCAAACAAATGCACAATGAAACATACAGAGCTCAATAACTTGCCTTCTGCTCTGAAGGAAAGCAGCAAAATGAAGGAGACTTGCATGCACCTGTATGGTAAGGGCCATCCACCTATATTTGCTAGGTGGTTTCCAAAGAAACTCCCCCTCCATAAACATATACTCATGCTTATAAATGTACATAGTCACACACACACACACACACACACACACACACCCACACACACTATCTTTTGAACTTGGAATGCTCTTGAATCATACATTATTATTTCTATAAAAAACACAAGATTCCAACCCATGTGGCCTGACTGGGAATCTGGTCAAGAATCCAGAGGTCTCAGTTTGCTTGAAGCCATTGTCAGGTCACTACTTCAAATCAGAACATATGGTCATTACTTTTCAGTCCCAAAACCTGGGTCTGATTCTGGCCACATCTGGGAAAGGATCATGGTTTCTGGGTCATGTTCCACTATGTGTCTGCTCTAGAAAGTTACAGAGTTGGAGGATGGCTACTATAGAGTCAGGGTATGTGAAAGATGGACATTGGAGAGATTCCTAGACAGGAGAGGGGTTTACTCCATTTCCTCTATGATCTCATCTGCCTTAGAGATTCTGTGATTCCCAGAACATTCCAGAGCTCTGACCTTCTTAGGCTGGTTAGATGGTTAGGAGTTGAAGAGTGGACCCCTGTCCACATGGTTGAAGTCATTTAGGTATCAGAGAGAGAAGACCATCTACAACTGAGAGGCTGCATTCAGGAAAACTTCATCTCCCACGATGTGAAGAGCGAATCTCCTCTCTAGCATATTTGGACCACTGTGATATGTCTAACACCCAAATTACTCATTAGTAGCCCATTATAGTGTTTCCATGGTGATCTCATTATTATAGGCAAGATGAAAAAAGACAATGTCTGTGAAGATCTCCATGGCTGATGAATGAATGCCAATGTGAGAGAGAAGCATATCTGTTTCCACAATATACTGGGATGGAGGCAAATCCTGAGCCCAGACAGTCAACTATGTGAATATGGTGGAGCGATCTGCTTTGTGAACATAGGGATCTTGTCAGTCTTATCATCAACAGCTCTCACGATACTGGTACGAAGTAGGTACTCACTAATAGATGAATGAACAATTAATGTTGCAACAATAAAGTGAATGTTGAGGAGTGTAAGTGGGACTACTAACCCTAGTGCAGAGAAATTGGGAGTGTTGGTGGTGGTGATGGGGAGAGCATACTGATCACTAAACTGAAAGATAACACAATACCAGGGTGTAGGTTGCAAAAGTCCAGCATAAATCAAATTGTCAAAAGATTTCAAAAAAAAGTCACGACCAGTGTGTTGAGAGTATCAGTAAACCACTTCCTGCAAGTTTTGTAGAAGCGCGATTTTGTACTATTTCTCTGGAGAAGAATGTTGGGAGTAAGTTTCAAAAATTTTTTTAAACATATGCAATAGTTTAGGTGGGCCCAGACCAATGAGTGTACATAAACTAGTTTAGCAGTTTATCCTAAGGATATACCTGAGGATATGTATGGATGCATGTTCACCATGCCTTGTTTAACCTAGAAAAATGTCAGAAATAGCTTAAACATCCTACAATAGTGGGGTGGATGAGGAAGTGGTGGTCTTTCCCTATCCTGGAATGCCATGCTGCCATTTGTATAATGTGGTAGGCAACGTATTTGTCAACATAGAAGCTTGTGCATTCATGAAGATTAGGGTAAATTCTAGTAACAGAGACCAAAAAATGTTTTCACAAAAGAGGAGTTAGTTCCTTTCTTATGTGAAAGTTCTGGGCTACCATGAGGCTCTTCAGTCTTCTAGAATTGAGCTTCCAGATTTCTTCTGTACGAGGACTGGTAAAAACCCTTGGCACTGCATAGCTACCAAAGAGCTGTAAGTAGCACATGGCTTTCCTCCCCGTTGGTCTTTCTTTGTAAAGATGCCCTCATTCTTCTCAACAAAGTTTGGAGTGGTTCTTGTTTATGTGACTTGTACACACTCGGGCAGTGCTTAAGACTCTAGACAAAGGTGTTGGGAATATGAGACTCCAGATAGTCATAATGCTGTCTCACTGATTAGGCTGCTTTAAATTTTTGTTGGCTCTTTCACTTCTAGTATATTCTTAATTAATAAGTAGTCAAAATTTATGGAAACACATTTTTTAAAAAACTTTGATGCCACAATACTAAACGAAAGGCTTATGTGCATGCTAAGTCAGGTTTATTTTAGTATTTCTCAGCATATCCCCATGTGTAATTATGTTGGGTGATCTCTGAGACACCAAGAAGTGTTTGTAAAGATTTTCTTTACAAGCCCACGTTTGCAGTCTTCTATGAAAGAGAGGCAGCATTTGCTCATTAGGATGGACCCTGTAGCAAGGAAAACATCACCAGTCTTACTGGAACACTCAATTCAATCAAATTAGGCAGGAGAGCATTACTTCAACACCAGCTTTGCAAGGCCATGGCCCCAAGCCAAAATAACTGGCATTAAGTGTTGACTATGATTACTTCTGGGAGGCAACAGAGTTCTGGGAATCTGGGTGGGGTATGGGAATTAGGGGGTCCCAAAGGACTGAAGTCAGTGGGAATATAGTGACATGTTGATGGTAGACAAAGCCTGAAAGGGTTAGGCACAGCACTGGGCCTGATGGAAACTAGAACAGTTCATCACGTTATACAGTTTTTCCCAGTTTTATTGAGATATAATTAAAATTAAGTGTTATATTAGTTTAAGGCACACAATATAATGATTTGATATTTGTATACTGTATGATCACCACAATAAGTTTAGTTAACATCCATCACCTCACATAGTTACAAGTATTTTTCTTATGATTCAAACTTTTCAGATTTACTCTCCTAAGTAGGTTCAAATGTACACTACAATATCATTACCTATATAGTCACCACATTGCATGTTACATGCCAAGGACTTATTTATCTTATAACTGGAAGTTTGTGCCTCTTGACCACCTTCATCCATTTCTTCCACTCCTCACCTTTGGTCTCTGCCAACCAACAATCTGTTCTCAGTTTACACATTTTTTATAGCAACTCCCATTTACTTATTTTTCATAGGTCCCTTGCATGCACGTTTTCATTAGAGGTGTTCAAAGCTAAAATGGAGAGAAACCAATGATGAGAGTGCTTTGCTATATTAGGGGTCCACTAAGCTGCAAAAAAATGGCAACCAAAATGAGTGAGTTTATGTACAAAAAGCTTTTGTAAAAGAATCAAAAGTATCCTGTAAAACCCAGAGTAAGAAGTATGGCTAGGGGACAAGAGACTGATACCAGGAATTGTAAAACCATTAGGAGTCTGGTAAGCATGACTGGACAGCTCTCTTTTGTTGCTGATGGAGTACAAGGTCCAAGATGGCTGCCACAAAATGGCTGCCCTGGCCACCCTTCATGTCTATGGAATCCTATAGTTTCAGCACCTGAAGTTAACTGATACTGTTTTTTATGCTCCAATTCAAAAATCTGAAAAAATAGATTTCTGCTTTGTGTTCATCCATTGCCCAGTCAGCTGTAATCAAGGAAGGAGGACCATGTGGGGGTATGGGAGCAGAGTCTTTGAGGGAAAAAAAAAAAGGGGCAAATCTCTAAGGAATGAGGAGTAGTAGAAATGATTACCAGAGAAAATGACTTGCATTTCTTTCTCTCTTTTTCTCTCTCCCTTTCTTTCTTTCTTCTTGCTTTCTTTCTTCATTTCTAACATGTTTACCCAGAAGGAGAAACAAAAGTGTTGAGCTCAAAGTCTAGAGGGTAGATTCCTGAGAGACAGGAGTGCATGCTCTTATTTTTCTTCCTTGTGGCTTCTCCATTTACTTCTCTACCACTTTTCTAATTACTGCCAGCAGAGCAATCAATACAAGGTTATCAACAATAGGGACAAGTTAATTAAGATGAGCAAATTAATCAGGTAATTAAGTGGCCTTTCCTGAGAAGGTGAGCCTGTTGAGGTGTTAGTGACATTAGGTCACATCAAATTGTCTTTATGCCAGCTCTTACGAAAAATGGTAACCATAGATTATGCCAGACTGAACCAAAAGTTCCTCATCTTCCTTAATGGCCACACCATTTCTCTAGTCTTATTCATAGTAAGTCCATATTCCAATACCAACTCCTAGAACCTTCATTCTCACTGTATGGGCCATTTGTTTCAATGGTAGACATGAGTAGATAACAATTCAATACTTATTCTTGCCTTTAACAATAATAATAACAATAAACAAAACTCCAATCTATCCCTGGTGGCTCAGCATGAGGACTACATTTCCCAGCCTCCCTAAAAAATACCCAGTAGCTAGAATATATCCAGTAAAATTAAATTTGGAAATCACTGAATTCTGCAGTTCTTGGAGGGCGCTGACCTAGCTAGGAGATAAGCCCTTTCTATTTCTATTATTATATTTTTCAGTCTGTAATTTCCATTTTTTTAAAACTTTCTCTGCTGAGATTTTCTATGTTTTTTCACTTGTTTCAAGAAAATTTGTGGTTGATTGTTAAAACACTTTAATGATGGCTGCTTTATTTATTTATTTATTTATTTTTATAAACAATTTTTTAATGTTTATTTATTTTCAAGAGAGAGAGAGAAAGTACAAGCAGGGAGGGTCAGAGAGAGAGGGAGACACAGAATCCAAAGCAGGTTCCAGGGTCTGAGCTGTCAGCATAGGGCCCAACATGGGGCTTGAACTCGTGCACCGTGAGATCATGATCTGAGCCGAAGTTGAACACTTAACTGACTGGGCCACCCAGACACTCCAATGACAGCTGCTTTAAAATCCTTGTCAGCCTGGGTGGCTCAGTTGGTTAAGCATCCAACTCTTCATTTTGGCTCAGGTCATGATCTCATGGTTCATGGGTTTGAGTCCACATCGGGCTCTGTACTGACAGCTCGGAGCCTGCTTGGGATTCTTTCTCTCTGCCCCTCCCCTGCTGTCTCTCTCTCTCTCTCTCTCTGAAAATAAATATATAAATATTTAAAAATATCCTTGTCAATATAATTCCAGCGTCTGATTCATCTCAGTTCTGGTGTCAGTTGTCTTTTCTTATTCATGTTGTGGTTTTCTTGGTTCTTGGGATGATGGTTTTCTATTATATAATGGATATTTTAGCTGTTATTGTTAGGAGACTCTGGGTCCTATATAAATCTTTGATTTTAGCAGGCTGTTTAGGTTCAGCACACAGGTCTTGGCATGCTTTTGTGGGCTGGCAAGAGGCGAAGTTGAGATATGATTGCAGGATGAACATGTCCAATAACAATTTAATTTTCAGAGCCTTTGTGGAATTATTTTGATCACTTTATTTTTTTTAATGTTTATTTATATTTGAAAGAGACAGACAGAATGCGAGGGAGGGAGGGGCAGACAGAATCCTAAGCAGGCTCCAGGCTCTGAGCTGTCAGCACAGAGCCCGATGCGGGGCTCAAACCCACGAACTGTGAGATCATGACCTGAGCCGAAGTTGGGCACTTAACCAATGGAGCCACACAGGCGCCCCTTTGTGGAATTATTTTGATCTGCTTGTTACATCTGGTGCTGCTGGGGCTCCTACTGGTCTCCATGGAGCTACCTGAGGGTGAAGAGGACTTTGCCGAGGCCAGCAAAAAGGTGGCATTTAGTGGAGGGGAGAATCCTAAGTCCCCAGACACAGAGGGTTCCTGGGCTGGCCCACTTGTTGGGGCCTGATGTCTCTTAGTCGGGTCAGGAAGTCGGGTCAGGCCCTGTATGAGGAAGAAGAACATTTCTCCTGGCTGCTTATTTTTAGGGACAAAAAGATAGAAGAAACCTTGTTTTGCAGCTTGGAACCCACCATACCAGCATTGGACTAAACACCTCGACTCTCCTTATGCAAAAGAAAAAACCTCACTTCAGCCACTGTTGTTTGTGTTGTCCGTAATATACTACAGAAGTTAATCCTAAATGACATACTATCTAAAGGAGGGAAGGACTGGGGCTCCTGGGTGGCTCGGTCAGTTAAGTGTTCAACTTCGGCTCAGGTCATGATCTCACGGTTTGTGAGTTGGAGCCCTGTGTCCGGCTCTGTGCTAACAGCTCAGAGCCTGAAGCCTGCTTGGGATTCTGTGTCTTCCTCTCTCCTCCCCTCCCCTGCTCACACTCTATCTGCCTCTCTCTCAAAAATAAATATTAAAAAATATAATAAGAATGAAAAAGGAGGGAAGGACAGAACTGGTGGTCCTCAAAGTTGGCTGAATCCATTCTTCCAGACAGAACAATCTGCCAACCCCATGTCTGTGACCTATGCTGTCCTCCTTGGTGACAGGCATCCACTCCTCTGAAGAGCGCCTTCTTGAGTGAAGGGACAGAGTGACCATGATGAAAAAGCTTAGAATCTGATAAACTTGAGTCTGAATCCCAGCTCTTTCACTTAATAGCTTGGTGATTCATGCAGTCACTTGAGTTGCAACCATAAAAGAGGGATAAAATCCCTGTAATTCAAGGTTGTTGTAAAGATTAGGAAATATAATGCACATAAGACACCTAGTCTGGTAGTTACTTGATCAGCATCATCACCATTACCATCATCTTCTACCCATTAAGAGTAATTTTCTAAGAAATGAGTCACATAAAATGCAGCCTATACATAATCATAGCTAACATTTACAGAGCACTTACCATGGGCCAGACACTGGTTACACACCTTGTGTTCATTCATTTAATCCACACAAACAGATGAGGCAATTATCATAATCGTAACCATCAATACTCCTTTAATAAGTTGAAGAGACTGGAGTTCAAAGGCTGAGAACTTTGACTAATACAAGGGCAAGAGGTGGAGCTGAGACATGATCCTGGGTCTAACTCCAGAGTGAAAGATTTCACCAAGTAGAGAATAGAACCAGAAGAGGTAGCTCAGAGTTTTGGGTTTGAACAATTCATTCGTTCATTCATTCATTCATTCATTCATTCATGTAGTATCCATTGATTTCTTATCCTGTGCCAGTTCTATGTTAGGCTCTCTACATACAAAGAAGGACAAAGCATGGCCGTGTCCTAAAGGGGCTTCTGGCATGATTCTAAAAAACAGACATGTAAAGAAATATGCACCAAAAAACCTGAGCTGTGATGATATGTGTGTGCAAAGGGTCATTTGGGGGGCACACAACAGAAAGCAGTCAGTTCTAGGGGAGTGAAGGAATGGTTTAGCCTTATAGCTCAGAAAGCCCAATTCTGCATTTCCCAGAAGGTCTGTTTTCTAATAGAATTTTGAAGGATCTCTATTTTTCTGCTTTGCTTATGGCAAAGAAGCATGAACAGCACTTACCAAATCATACCTGAAAAGGACTTTTGTTAGTTGTGAATGAAAGAAACCGTTGTCAGTCTGAAGACAGAAAATCCTAGAAGGTGCTTCAGCAGGCATCGTGCTTCCCTTCCTAGAGGTCAGAATATGTGCCAGGGTTGGTTGGGCTTTGTTTCTGCTTTTGCTGTGGCTTCCTGGCTTGCCTTTTCTGCTTACAGCTTCCGTCAGCAGACGCCAGTTAGTTAAATTAACAAGGAATAGTCCATGTGACAAGAGAGATAGAAATTGAGTCAAAAAACCAGAGGGTAAAGCTGAAATAGAAATGATCTTGATGATCCTGAATTCTCATGAAACACCACTGGTCATTTCTTTTTACTTAGAAGCAAAATAAGCGTAAAACTTCTGCTCTCTGAAAGACACTGTGAAAAAAATGTAAAGAAAAGCCACAGGCGGAGGGAAAATATTGTAATTCATGTAACTGACAGGGACTTGTATGTAGAATATATAAAGAACTCCTACAACTCAATAATAAAAGGGGTGCCTGGGTGACTCGGTGGGTTAAGCATCTTGATTTGGGTTCTGGTCATGATCTCGTGGTTTGTGAGTTTGAGGCCTGCATTAAGCTCTGCACTGGCTGTATGGAGCCTGCTTGGGATTCTCTCTCTCTCTCTCTCTCTCTCTCTGTCTGCCCCTCCCCTACTCTCACACTCTCTCAAAATAAATAAAAATTAAAAAGTAATAATAGCAAAAGACCGAATTTCCAATAAAAAGTGAACAATAGACTTGAACAGGCAGTTCACAAAATAAAATATGCAAATGGCCAATAAGCACGTTAAAAGATGCTCACATCCTTAGCCATTAGGGAAATGTAAATTTAAACCTACAGTGACATACCACTACATATCCACTCGAATGGCTACAATTTAAAAGACTGAAAAACCAAGTGTTGGGATGGATACAGAGGAACTAGAATTTCCATCCATTGCTGACAGGATTGTAAAGTGGTGTAACCACTTTGGAAACCAGTTTGGCAGTTTCTTATAAAGCTAAATATTTACTTCTGTCATGACCCTGCAATTCTATTTAGGGATATTTACCCATGGCAAATGAAAACATATGTCTCAAAAAAAAACTTGTACAAGAATTATAAATATTGCTTTTAAGTTTATTTATTTTTTAAGAGAGTGAGAGAAAGACAGCCTGAGTTAGGGAGGCACAGAAAGAGAGAGAGAGAAGAGAATCCTAAGCAGGCTCCACACTGTTAGTGCAGAACCCGATGTGGGGCTCAAACTCACGAACCATGAGATCATGACTTGAGCTGAAACCAAGTCAGACACTCAATCAACCGAGCCACTTAGGCGCCCCTTGTACAGGAATTTTATAAGAGATCTATTCATAATAGTACAAAACTGGAAACAATCTAAGTGTCCGTCTATTATCTGGTGGATGGATAAATAAAATGTGGTATTGCCACACAATGAAATACCATCCAGCAAGAAAAAGGAATCACCAACAGATTAGAGTAAATCACTGACTAATCTATAGATTCACACAACAACAAGGATGAATCTCAAAAACATCAGGGCTGAATCTGCGCAAAAGAAGCCAAACACACATACTGTATGATTCCATTATATGAAACTCTTTTTTAAAAAATTCTATAAGGGCACCTGGGGGGCTCAGTCAGTTAAGCATGCGACTCTTGGTTTTGGCTCAGATCATTTCACAGTTTGTGAGGTCAAGCCCGACATCAGGTTCTGTGCTCACAGTGCAGAGCCTGCTTGGGATTCTTTCCCTCTCTCTGCCCCTCCCACATCTCTCTCTCTCTCTCTCTCTCTCTCTCTCTCTCTCTCAAAATAAACAAATAAACTTTAAAAAAAATACTATAATTCTGTATTGGTTTCCTAAGGCTGCCATACGAATACCACAGACTGGGTGGCTTAAACAACCAGAAATTTATTTTCTCACTATTTTGGAGACTTAGAAGTCTGAGAGCAAGGTAGGGGCAGGTTTAGAATCTTCTGAGTCCTCTCTCCTTGGTTTATCGATGACCATCTTTGGTCTCCCTTCTGTGCATGTCAGTGTTCTAATCTCTTCTTCCTTTATTTTATTTCATTTCTTAAATTGTTTTAATGTTTATTTTTGAGACAGAGAGAGAGACAGAGTGCCAGCACGGGAGGGGCAGAGAAAGAGAGAGACACAGAATCTGAAGCAGGCTCCAGGCTCTGAGCTGTCAGCACAGAGCTCGATGCAGGTCTTGAAACCCACGAGCCGTGAGATCATGACCTGAGCTGAAGTTGGACGCTTAACTTACTGAGCCACCCAGGCGCCCCATCTCTTCTTCTTATAATAACAGTCATGTGGACAGGGCCCATCCATATGACCTCATCTTACCTAATCTGCCTCTTGAAAGGCCCTCTCTCCCAGTAAGTCACATTCTGAGGTACTGGGGGTTTGGGACTTCAACCTATAAATTTTGGGAGAGACACAATTCAGCCCGTAACAGTGACAGAAAGTTGCCTTGGAGCCAGAGGAGTTTGACTAGAAAGGGACATGAGGGAACACTTTAGGGTAGAAACTATGTAGTAATTCTATATTTTAATTGTTCTCTGTCTTAGTTTGTCAATGACATGGGGTACATACATTTGTCAAAACTCATTGAAGTGAATACTTAAGATGAATTCATTTAATTATATGTAAATTATACCTCGACAATTCATTTAAAATGAAAACCTTCACAATATTTTTAGAATTTTGAATCCTAAAAATAATAATTGTTCATTGTAGAACATTTAAATTATAAAATAAGTGAAAAACAAACTATAATTACCTATAATGCTACCCTTGCCATAATTTTGTTATATGTCATTAAGACATATACATATTACATATTTGTACATACATATCTTCTAATGGCAAAATATAACACTCACGTTTTTGCAACCTGTTTTTTTTGACTTGCCAAGATCAACACTATTTATTGTAATGAAGTTTTATCTTATTACTTCATTTTGAATAATTTCACAAATTGTGGGCCATCATTTAATTGGCTGGTCTCAGTTGTTTGATATTTAGGTCATTTGATATTTCTCTTCTTATCATAAGCAAAGCCATGCATTTTTATAGTTAAATCTGTGCACAAATCTATAATTATTTTCTTATGCATTCTAGAGGTAGAATTTCTGGGTCAAAGGTTAGATTTTAAGGCGTTTGCTATCTCTATGTAATACATAGAAAATTGTTATCTATGGTATCACTTATTACTGGAAAAATTTATAGGAAGTATAAAAAGCATAATTAACAGAAGTATTTAGAAACATGTTTGCCAATTGAGAAGAGGAAAATGGTAGCCCTCTGCTGCTCTAGCTGGCATTTCTTTGAAGGCTTCCACCAACCTATCCTTCCGGTCTTGGCTAGGAAGAGATTGGACTCAAAATTTTAACATGACTAAGTTCAAAGGATGGAGCAGGAGCACAGATGGATGACTTCTGACTCTCCAAATCTCCCTGCCCCAGGGTCAACCGGCTAATACTGGCTCTGACACTAAACAGATCCCCAGGCAAGGGGAGTTTCTGAAGCACATCCTTAGTTCAATTACAGCCCTGGCCAGTGGGTAGGAAAAATGCCTCAGTGCCCAAAAATCCTGGTCCAACTTCAGGCAGTTAACACCTAGGGAAAGTGAACTCATTCACACCGAAGGGATATGAGCTAGTATGGCCGACACCCATTCCATCATCATCTCCTTCTGAAGCGTAGAGATCTATTAACACTTTCGTCCAGTTACTGAGCTCTCCCTTAGGGAATCAACAGCAACAACAACAACAAAAAGAAAAACATCAATAGTCAAGGAGCATCAGTCTAAAATGAAGGAAGACTGAGGCCAAGTAAATGCTTTTTTAGCACTTACAGAAAAACAAAGCACTAACTGGTTGGGAGAGGAACAGATTTTTCTTTTCTACAACATTCCAAGCTCTTGCTCACGCCCCTGACTTTTGCTACACTTTCCTGATGAGGGGGAAAGTCTGTTCATCCTTCAGTCTGAAAGAAAACCTTGAGACTGGAAGTCTCCATAAAGGCAGAGCTCTTGGTGCCGGTAAAAGAACAATGTCGTGTATTGTGAACATGAGAATTGATGAGGTCAGAACCACCCCAGGGACATGAAAAGATATATTTATGTAAGAGGCAGTAAAATTTGTCTGCAATTAAGTTTTACCAAAACCCTCAAATCTGTTGTTTGGTTTTAAGCAGATGTTGAAAAGGTTTATCCTGGATTCTGTCTTTATTGATAGGATGTCTTTTGATCTGCAGCCAAATAAGAAATCTGGATGTTATTTTGGATTTGGAAATTTCCTTTAAATAAACATATTAGTTAAGTATGTAAATCTGCTTATCATCACTTTGGGCGTGTTGCCAGAGTGGGAAACATCTGGGGCCTGGTGTCAGCCGACTTATTAATTCACACTTAGAGTATGTTTCATCCACGTTATTGCTGAATAATGTTATCTTGATTGCCTAAGTCAGCTGTGTCTTGACAACAGTTCGTTACAAGTTGGAGGTTTAAATTTTGACTCATGAGAAATCCACCAGGCAAGGCCTGTCTGGGCCCAGCGATTTGGGCTTCCAGCCCCCTTTAGGATTGATTTCGGAAATTAATTGTTAACATTTTGGATTATGAATGGTGGAGATCTGTGTTATTTATCTGAACTGGCCAGCATGTAATTCTGGGAAGGGATTATATGACCTCCTCCTGATAAGCACCGAAGTGGGGTCATTAATACAACTTTCTGCCGTAAAGCTCTTGCCATTTTATGGAAGTGCCTTTCCCTCCAGTTAAAACGATACTCAGTCGACTTCAACCTTTAAGTCTAGAGTGAATCATTTTTGTCTGGTGGGCTGGTGGGTGATGAATGGCTGCAGCCTAGCATTCTCACTAATACAGGTAACAGAGCATATAAATCCAGAGAGTTCTGTGATCCTCACACACTTCCAGGCCAGGAAATGAGCACCAGGGAATGGATGTGTTTGGAGAGCACCCTAATGAAGGAAGACTTTGTGCTCAACAGAGAAAATGGTTCTAGGCATTGGTTGATGGAACAGCTGGAATTCATGGTCCAAGGTCCAGGAGAAGTGAATTAGGAGAAAGGGGAATTTCAGAGAAGCTATGATTATTTGTGTTTTCTGGTTGGTCCTTACACACCATCTGCAAGACTTCCTTCATGTATTAGCTAGGGCGGGGAGTACTAGCTACTGTAACAAAGACCCCTTCAAATTCAACAATAAAAATAAAAAACTTGTGGGGTGCAGTAAAAGCAATAGTAAGACGGGATGTTTATTGCAATCAATGCTTACATTAAAAAAGAAGAGGGGCACCTGGGTGGCTCAGTTGATTGAGTGTTGGACTCTTGATTTTGGCTCAGGTCATGATCCCAGGGTTGTGGGATTGAGCCCCGTGTCGGGGCACTGAGCATGGAGCCTGCTTAAGATTTTCTCTCTCCCTCTCCCTCTGCTCCTCTCCATGTGCTCTCTCTCTCTCTAAAAATTAAAAAAATAAGAAGAAGAAATAAATAAAGAAGAAAGTTATCGAATAAAAATGTAACTTTACACCTCAAGGAGCTAGAAAAAGAAGAGTGAACTAAGTCCCAAATTAGCACAAGGAAGGAAGATTTTGGCTACCATGAAGTACAATGGAGGGGAACATTGTAGAGTAGTGAGGTAGGAAGTGTTGGGCAGGAGCAGGCCTATATTGGGTAAGGTAATCAAGGATGACCTCACAGAGGAGCTGCTGTTTGAACTGAGACTTGACAGATGGGGAGGAGCCTGCCATGACAGAAAAAAAACAGCAAATGGCAAGACCCAGAGGCAGAAACAAGCCTGGCATGGTGGAGGACATTAAAGAATGTGCAGCTAGGAATAAGGGGGGGGGGCTTTCTAGGGAAGAAGCTGAAGGGACGTCAATCACACAGGGTCATAAGACGATGTTATGGAGTTTGCATTTCATAATGCAAGAAAGGGGGCAAGTGACAGGAAATAAATTGAAGCTCTTCACTACTTTCCCCCTTATCACCCTAGTTTGCATTACTGCCTCCTTTGCTCTGTCACTTTCATGTCCAGTAGCTTCAACCAAATGTTCTCCCTCTCTGTTTCTGCAGAGCGTACCTGCCCCTCCCCCTTTGACCCTGTTCATTTATTTACCTTTTGAATGTCTTCTCTTTGGCATCCAATTTCCCAATATGGTGTTTTCTCTACTCTGCAGACTTGCAATCTAATGAGGAAGGAAGGTTTGAATGGTTCTGGACCTCATTCTGACAATTGGCAATTGTCGAATGCCACACCAGTTGTCTAGTTGGAGGAGATTGACCAATTGAACCCATGTCTTCCTTTTCTCATGAATGTCATTCATTACATTGGACTTTCCCTTGAGCCTTTCAGGGAAAGAGATGAGCCTATGAGTGAGGAGGAGCAAGAAGGAAGAATGGAAAGATTAGGAGCTGTTGAGGCCTGGGAGAGTTTAGAGAGAAGAGTAAATGTCAACCAGATATGCCCTCGCCTGATCTCTGGGCTGAGAGAAGTTATCTCCAGCCACTGAGTATACTTCTCTTTCCGTCCTCAACAGGATCTTCTTCTTTCTGACTTTGTCTGTGGATTTGAGAAAAAAAACAACCATTTAGGAACTTAAAATGTAAACTCACTTAGGGTAGAGAAAGTCTGGTTATCCTCTGATTAAAGAATAAAAATATTGGTGTCCTTTCTCTCCCTACACACACACACACACACACACACACACACACACACACACACACAAAATTTGTCAACAGCTGGTCAGAATTGGTTGCTGGATTCCACTCCGCTATAGGTCAGGTAGATTCTATCTTTTTACTGGAGTGGAATGTGACTCCTCTGGGGTTCTTACTTTAGTTTTTCATCTTTTCTTTCTTTCTTTTTTAAATAAAATAAGTTATAGGAATAATGCAGCAAGTTACAGCAACGAATGATTGGAGTCTTAGACGACAAGAAGGAAGGTGGATCTGGGCTTCTTGCCTAGAAAACGTACATGCCTTTTATCTTAGAAAGAAAGAGTTGACACTTAATTTCAGGTTTCTATAGCACGGAAGATAATATGAGCCTCAGATTTTTCCAGATTCTCTTGAGGAAGATGGCTCAGGGTGGTTTCTGAGGATACCTTAGATACTCAAGCTTACTTGTTCACCTATTGTGATGGTTGGAGAAGCTTCTTATATTCCTGCTGAGGAATTAGGCCAAGTTAAGCAAGATCCCCATACAGATGACTTCAGAGAGTCAAGAACTAATATATCCTTTGCTCTTCAAAACGTGATTTGAGAACCAGACAAATATTATGCAATCATTAAGAATTTATTGATCACCCACTCACCATTGGATCCATACCAGACAGACAGGATCTCTAACAGTAATGTCTAGTTGAGGAATGGAGGCACATCTTTGTTGTATTAGGATTCCTTTCATCTCAAATGATGGAAAACGTAATCCTAACTAAAACAAAAATAATAATATTAATAATAAATTACTGATATGTATGAGTGAAAAACCCAGGGTTAGGGTTGTGTGTTATTAGTTGTTAATGAATGATAACTCACCTCAACATATAGTAGCTTAGCACAACTACTTATTTAGCTCAAAATCTGTGGATTGGCAATCAAAGCTGGGTTCAGTTGGATGGTTATTCCAGTCTCCTGTGCTCCCTCATTCATTTCAGTCTCCACTGGGCTGTTAGTTGTGGATGGGCTTCTGACGGTCGGCTGGGCTGCTTGGCTGTCCTCCACATCTCTCACCTCCTAACGGACTAGCCCAGGCTTAGCTGCATGGTGGCAGGATTCTGAGATAGAGTGATAGCACACACCATCACTTCTGCTGCATCGCGTTGGCTGAAGCAAGTCACGAGATCAGCTGGATTCCAGGGGCAGGACAAAATCTCCACCTCTTGACGCTCTCAGTAAGAGAATGTGCAAAACCACAAAAGGTTTGGATGCAGAGAAGTGTAGAATCTTGTTTATATTTTTCCCCAATCCATCTCATTAAGGCTGGCTTTAGGTAAGGTTGTCCTGGGGCCTTGAGCAATGTCATCATTCTACTCTGTTGACTTCAGCCTCGGGCTCCACCGTAGCTGCAGCAGTTCTAGGCTCCCACATTCAACTCTAGTGGAAAAGAACAGACCATCTGATCACTTACCGCATCTCAGTCTTATTGGTTAACTGCGCATATAACTAAACCAATCTGTGTGGCCAGTGCATTGCACTGCATTGATTGACCCAGGCCTGGTCACGTGTTCCATCCTTGTGCTGGGAATGGAGCGCCATGGAACATGTAATAAAGCCTTCAAAATTGGTGGCTCTTGCTCGAAGGAATAACGGGTGCTTCAGGTGATAGTCATGAGGGTGAAATGAGAACAGACATCCATAACATGCCCATCACGGAACACGACACATTTGCTGAGGCTCCATTTGCTGGTTATGTAGGATAATGCAGTAGGTTAGAAGTTCAATGCATCCACATGTGAATCCAGATCTTCAGATACCAAACCCTACATTTTGGCTTGAATTATTTTTCTCCTCAACACAGGGCATAATTCTACCTGATATGAGGGTTAGACGGTCCTGCCTGGAGGGGCTTTTACTTTGTAATAGAAACATCACCCTGATGGCAGCTTTGGCTTTTTGCGATCATCTTCTACATGTTGTGGGATCAATACACTTTCAAACACTTGCCCATTCACCAAGGCATTATCTCCCCAAACTTCTTTGTCCCTGCTTATATTTGTCAACTTTACAATCCTTTTATTACCAGCAAAAGCTTTGGGAAGCAACAAATAAAAGCAGGGATTATAAAAGGATTCTTATTAAAGCATTCTTTCTTTGAGCACAGAGTACAATGGCCTCCGCTCTCCCCTTGTGAAAAGATGTGTTTTCTTGTTTAATTAGAACAGACCTCTATTCCATTAGAAGAGGACAAGTAGGGCAGCAGGATTGAGACTCCAGGCCCCAATGGAAAAAAAGGGGGGGGGTATTTATTTCAGCTCCAGCCAACTTTAAAAGCATATTGTAACTTTGTGAAATAGTCTATCATATTTGGGATGAATGAATACATGTAAAGCACCACATCCCTGCCACGTAATTGGTCATAGTCCCCACTTTTTGTTGTTGGTTTTGTTTTTGTTGTTGTTGTTCCTTTGCAATTAGAGCTTGTGTTGGAGAAATGCAAAGCCAAGTGCATCAATTAGGGTCCTAGCAGGAAACAGATGGTACACTCAATTTGGATAATTCTAGGGGAGCTTAGTAAAGGGATTATTTTCAAAGATGGGAGCAGGGTTAAAGGAAACCACAAGGGACAGTGCTGTACCCCAGAGTTAGCTGTGTGGGGAATTGTCTCACTTAGAGCAGGGGTTGGCAAACTACAGCCATGGGCCAAATCTGGCCCACGACCTGTTAATGAGAATAAAGCTTTATTGAAACATGCCTATTGTCTGCAACTGCTTTTGCAGTTCAGAGGCAGAGTTGAATATTGTATCAGATCGCTTCTCTGCCTTTTGGCTAAGATCAAGTGAATATTGCATCAGAGACTGTTTGGCCTCTAACACCTAAAATATTTACTTTGGCCCCTTACAGAAAAATGTTACATCAGGGCTGGGACAATGCATGGACCCAAGCATCACAACTGCCTTAACTTTTGCAACTAGCCACCCTAACTTGCCTTAGTCTCAGCCTGATTTGCTGATCTTGGGTGCAGAGAGTAGTTATATGGAGAGAGCTGCCTGGCAGGAGCTGTGGCTTTCTAGAGACAGATGTAACCAATACATGGCAACTGTACAGATGAGGAGATGGTGTACAAACCATACAACCTGCCTCCAAATCCTCAAATGGCCTCATTCACTTGGAAGGCGCAGGGCCAGGGAGCCAGTTGATCGGGTCCATAAAGATCAGCTTCCTGGGGAACAGGGTAGTTTGAAGAAAGGTGCAGAGCATCCTCTGGGGCAGACCTGAGGACAGGCAAGAAGAGAGGTAAGTGGGAGAACTTGCTCCAAATCCTAAGGGCCCCCAGCAATCGTTCAGCCAAAGAAACTGCATTAGCAACACATCAAGTTGTTTTGATATGTACAATTGTTTTGAAATATACAATATACAAAATTTTGATTTGTAAAGTATATCTCAGTAAAGCAAGAAGAAAAAAAAGACACTGCATTAAAAATTGGAAGGGACGTTTGCTGGCTTATTTATTCAAACACTTATTTTACTCTTCCAAAACAGGAAACCCATCCCAGTTCTGAGTTATATAAAGACAGGGTGAACCTTTCCTTCCCCATCCACACATCACATGTATCATGAAGTGGCCATTCTGTGATTGTGCACTTAAAGTCTGTTTTCCCCACTGTGGGCTCTACCATTCAACAATCTATTCCCATACCCAGTCCAGTGCCTACTATAGAGCAGTAGTTCAACAAATGTGTGTTGAATAAGTTCACTGAAGACAGAATACGTGAAATACTTTGCACCTAAAGATGACAGTATGTCTACGGGATGAAGGGTATATGGGCAAAAGGGAAACATGAAAAGTAGTAATGTGGAGATCCTCTTATCAGAAGCAATTGGGACAAACAGGTAAAGCTGAAATTTGGAATGATTAAAAAAACACATTGCTTAAATATGTAACTTTTTTTTTTTGAGCCGCATGTCAGGCTCCACACTGAGAGTGCCAAGCCTGCTTACAATTCTCTCTCTCTCTCCCTCTCTGCCCCTCCCCCACTCACACACACTCTCTCTCCCTCTCTCTCTCTCTCTCAAAATAAATACATTAGAAAAAAAAAGAAATGATACATGGAGAATCTTTAGGAACAAGGAAACTTGAGAAATGTCTATTTCCTGCCTTAGTTCCTCAGTTTCTCCTTTCTCTTCCCTCTTCATTTTTCTAAACTCTCCCTGAAGGAAGGGATGAGGGTTTTAGGGTCAGGTGTGGGGCTGAAGAAACTATCTCTGCCTGTCCTATATCCTCTATCCCCAGCCACATCAGGTGATAGGCCAGTAGAAGCCGGAGTGAATGCTGATCACTCAAGGTCATCTCAAGGCCATCTCAAGTAGTTGCTATGAGAACTCCTGAAAAGCATCTCTCTGGGGGACTTGTCTAAGTCTCTTCAGGAAAGGCTCTGTGGTATCCAGCAATGCTGATTCTTCTCGAACTTCTACCTGCACCTGTATCACCAAGGGATCTTGTGAACTGCAGATTGTGATTCTTTAGTTCTCAAGGGGGGCCCAAGATTCTATGCGTCTGAAAAGCTTTCAGGTGATAACAAAGCTGCCTGCTTTTGGACCGTGCTTTGAGTAGTGAGATTCTGGGGTGGGCGGGGGCGGAAATGAGGATACAGGGCCATGAACTTCAATAACAATCTTGGATCTACTACCGGGGGAATTGCAAAGCTTGGGCAAAATGCGTATCTTTTCGAAAACTCCATTTCCTCATCTATAAAGCAGCAACAATAATCATACCACCCCCATGATGTTGTTGCAAGACTTAAATGAGATCACATATGTGAAAAACTTTGTTAACCGGAAAGCCCTGCGAAATAGGAGTTATGAGTAGCTCTTCCGACTGAAAACACCAGGCTCTCTCTCAACCAGAAGAGAAGCACTAACTCTAGCCCAGGTACACATATGTGTGGGCAGGGAGCTTGATGGGAGGGTTGGGGGTGGCCCCAAAGCTAAGGAAATTTGGTATAAATGGTTGGCGTGAAGGCATCTAACCAAATAGAACCTGTTAAACCAGGCCACAAGCAGTGAGACCCCACTTCTTCTTACGGGATGCGGTGATAAAGAAATTACATAGTTATTTGAGAAGAACATAAATAAAGATTAATAGGTTAATGAGTTATTTTCCTTTCATTACTACACTATTGTACTTTATTATAATTGCTTTGCACTCATTTAATTAAATTTGAACCGGGGCCAACACAAGATAATTTGTTTTCCCTGTACTGAACAATGAGTATGCAGATTGGATGTACTGAAGCAGTAATCAGCCCTCTGTTTGCAACACTTTCCTACTCTGAGTAGACATTATAATTGATAATTTGATTGTTGCAGCACTCTGTGCAATATATTTTAAAGCAACATTAACATAATGGAAATTATGTTGTGAGCTTAATCTCAGCTTTTCACTGAGCGGCTATCTGGCTCCTCGGTAAAAACCAGTGAGGGTCTGACAGCAGCAGATCTTTGTCTGTCTCTGTCTCTTTCTTTCTCTTTTTCTCTCTCCCTCCTTTCTTTCTCCTTTCCATTCTCTTCCTTCCTGCTCCTTCCTCCCTCCTTTTCATCCTTCTTGTTCGCATACTTTTTCGATTTCCTCTTCCCTTCCTTTCTTTTCCTTCCGTCCCTCCTCCCATAACCACATCCACTTTCTTTGCTTGCTAGCTTCTCTGGATCCACCGAAGAAGGCCGAAGGATGACACAGGGAGAGCCGAAGGCCGAGAGCAACCACTCCCCAGCTGCATTTCCTAATTCTGACACCCTCCCACATGTGGGGCATTTGGGAAAAGCCTTTCCCAGAAACAACCGAATGAGAAATTATTCAAGGTGGTCGGCCCGACAGCCGGCTGTATACTCTGTGCTGCTGATACATGTAATGGATTGATTCACATGGTGGTCGTGCACTCTTTGAGGGCATCGCTGCAAATTTTGGCAGATGTGGGGGAAAAGCTGCTGACATTTCCTTTGTCTAAAATCCATTCTTCCCTCGGAGCTGCAAACACTTTCTTGAAAAGATGCAGCATTTACTCTTCTGCATACATTCTGGGAACTCCTTCTCTCTCCGGCCCAAGGGTTTCCTGTCCCACAATGGAAACTAGGTGTGACATTTTGTTTAATAATCCTGGGCCAGAGAGCTTGAGCACAGGTGGGGAAGCCCTGTGTCCAGGTGACTTCTGTTGAATTTTCATGACTCTGTAAATATTTGTTTCTGTGTTTGTTCTGGGAGGAAAAACACCTGTGAGTGGTTGGGAACGACCGTGTTGGTTTTGGAAGAGCCTCGGGAGGGGATTCTGAGAATTCTTTGTCCTCCTCCAAACTGTCCGGGCCCTGATTTGTTACAAAAACCAAATTTTTTTGAAGGAAAGCCTGGTCTTAAATCTCCTTGCTCTTTCTAGGGCCTGTGCAGCCACACTCTGGTCTCCTATTATATTTTCAAACTCCCGGTCAGTGTGGAGGCAAAATGCCACAACCCAGAGCGTGTTCCTTTGGTGTGGGCAACTTTGCAGAGAAGGCAGATGTATCTCTGGAATGCAGTCACTGACTCTGGGGAACGCTCAGCAATGGCTCTGAGTGTCTTGCGTGGGGTTTCCCCCCCCCTTCTCTTTCTGTGTTTTTATTTTGCATAGAAACTTGCACTAGAATTTGATTTATTCACACACCAATTACCCAGTTCAGAAGCAGCACTTCTAAATTCGATTTTCCACTCACGGGCTCCTTATCTGGTCCGGGATGGCATCTTATATATAGCTTCTCATTTGCCTCAGACGGACCTCTGTCGGCTGGGTTTACTGTTCTAATTATTACTATTATTTTTTTAATGCTTATTGTTTTACAGAAAAGGGGCCAAAGACTGGCGTTTTGACATTCCATCCCATTAAAAGGAAGAAGAAGGAAAAGGAACGAAGAGAAAACTCCAATCTGCCTGCATGGAGTGTGCTTCCTCTTGTTCAGATGCCGTGTTTACATTGAGATGCCCACAGCTGGGATGTGGCCCCAGCCTACAGACACAATCCTGGCTTCTTGCATCAGCCCCCCCATGGTCCCCAGCCTCCAGGGACATTGCTAAGGAAGCCTGCTCCCAAACAAGGACCCGCAGGCGGATTCATGGAGCGCAGGTATCGGTCTTGAGGTGTCGGGCAGTTTCCCGCTATGAGAAACCAGGGCAGAGAGGCTCTCTCTCCAGGTCCTGGCCACGGATTCCTGGCATCTGCAGCCTATACAGACATCATCACACTTTAGGATATTGGGCTTGGCTCCTCGATTTGTATCTATCATAATTTGGTTTCTAGGACTAGGATTCAAGTGCAAGTGACTTCTTTGGAGATGATCCCGGCGCACACCAGGAGGGGAATGAGGAATTGAGACGAGGCAGAAGGACGATCAATGAACGATGTGTCATCAAGCCAGCGGGCAGTTGGGGAACTCCAGAAGCCACTGCAGAACGAGCACCACGGAGTTATGCCACCGAGGAAGAGAAGCAGGTGGCTATTTATACAGATGCTCTTGTCAATCACTGGCTGAGGGTTATTGCTTGGGTGGTGGTGGGCTGGCGGGGGGCGGGGAGGCATTGATTCTCTGGGATGTGTGCCCAGCTGCACACGGGGGCGGGACAGGCTCTGGGTGCCCGAGAAGGATCTCAGGTGAGATGCAGACGACGGCAATTGGCAGGTGGGCCATTGCAATACACACGAGACACGAGGCTAAAGCTCGAGAGGATGGCAGGGTGCATCCTGGCAGCCTCTGCTGGAGCTTTGCCCGCTAGCCTCTGCCTAGATCGTACGGTAGTCCCCCCGACCTCTCCGCACTCGCTTTCGGAGCTACCTGTGGCCAACTGCGGTTCAGAAGCAGACGGTGCTCCTTTTGACGCAGATTCAGAAGGTCGGTGGTGATGCTGCATCGGGTCACGTGCCCAGGTCATTCACCTCACTGCATCTTGTCACCTAGGCATTTCATTGTCTCACATCATGGCAAGACGCAGAAAGGTGAGTGCAGTGAAAGAGGATATTTTGAGATAGAAAGAGAGACCACATTCCCATCACTTTTAGGACGATAAATTGTTAGAATTATCCTACCTTATAATTAGTTATTGTTGTGAATCCCTTACTGTGCCTAATTTGTGAATCACACTCTGTCATAGATATATACGTACAGGAAGAAAACACAGGATATTTGCAGTCTGGTACTATCTTTGGTTTCAGGCATCCATTGAGGGGTCTGGAACGTACCCCCCACGTGTAAGGGGGGACTCCTGTGCCTACAACGACAAAGATGTATGCTGAGCTCACGCATCTGTGTTCCGTAGTGCCCGCCTGGACACGAATATTTATCATCCATTCAGCCCTCTCGGTGGATGTAATGCTAAGCACACCATGAGGTCAGCCCCCTCAGTCTTTACGACAACGCCACGGGTAGGTACCGTTATCTACACCTCATACATGAGGAAGGGAAGGCACTGGGGTGTTGAGCAACTCGCTGAAATGGTAGCATCAAGGTATTCAAACTTACAGCCTGGCACCTGAGACCTTCCCTTGGGGTGCTGTGCTGGACTGCCCCTCACAACTTTCCAGTTCGAATCTGGAAGCTCTGGAGACCACGGCTCCCCCAACTATCACCGCCATTTATTGACTCCATCACCTGCGTCCCATCCTCCAGTTCACGGTCTTACTTTCGTTCCGTTGTGTCGACTTCCTAGCTGGGGCTGAGTGGTATGCGTTGTTCGCCCCATCCTAGAGCTCAGGAGAGTGAGGTTCAGAGAAGTGAACTTGCACAGCTGGTGGGTGGAGAGTCAGGGTTCAGACAGAGGCACGTGCACACCAGACCCCCCAAGCCATGGCTCCAAGATGCGTTTTTCACCCGGCACCACCGCAGCAGAGAGCAAGCAAGGAAGGAAGGACATCCAAGAGAGTAGCACCCCCTGACTTGCCTCAGAGCAGGCAGAGGGGTCAAGGGCCAGGCAAGAAAGGAAGGTCATTAAGGAAATCACGGACCCTCCCCCCACCCCACCCCCCTATCACGGATGTGACATAATGAGGCGAGGTGGTTGCTATTTCCTAACCAACTTTGATAATATCCAAAGTGCTTTATAATCTACTTCCCTTTCACCTGGCACACTGGCCAGACTACCTTGATGCAGTGGAGCCTGCCAGGCTGTCAGAAGCCACCCCTCCAATACTTTTTTGAAAACCCTTCCATCAGCCCCCTGAGATTAACAACACAGCCCCACGGTGTCCCACAAGTTGGACTTTGGGGGTTGCGTGCATGTGCACGAGGACAACAGCCATACCCTGCCCAGGGCGTGTGGGGGTGCTCGAACAAGTGGGAGAAGGAGGGCTAGCCCGGGTTCCACCAAAAGACATGCTGGGCACTCAGGGTGGTGCTTATGGAGGAGCTTCCTTATCTCTTACCTTTCCTTCCCTAGCACCTTCTCCCCTTTTCTTCTCCCTTTGTCTCTTGCTTCTTTTATTTCCTTTCTGGAAAAGGAAGCCCCGTGTGGTAGAACAAGCACTGTCCAGGGAATCCAGAGACCTGGCTGTATAGTCAGCAAAAAATGAAAGATGCCTTGTTCAAGGGCGGCGGTCCCAGCCCTGGGTTTCTGTCGCTGACCAGCCAAATAGCCGCCTTCTTCTCTCTAGATTTCAGCCCCCAAATTGTAACCACAGGACAGATGCATTAGATCAGGGCTTCAGGCTTTTTGAAAAGATAAAGTTTATTTACAACTGTTTACAATTACAGTAAAACCTTGGTTTGTCAGCATAGTTCGTTCTGGAGACTTGCTTGAAATCCAAAGCACTTGCCTATCAAAGCGAATTTCAAGAACCGTTGGCTCAGTTGTGATCCTGTGACGTTCAGTGCCACCTACTACTCGTATTGCAAGACACTGCTGGTTTATCAAGTTAAAATTGATTGGAAATGTTTGCTCGTCTTGAGGAATGCTCGCAGAACAAGTTACCTGCAATCCAAGGTTTTACTGTATTTTTGAGCCTATACTTTGCAGATAGTAGATTTTACATTAAAAAAAAAAAAATTTCAAGACTATTGGCCTTCCTTGAAAAAAATAGATCCGGTCACACAGGACCTACAGTCTTCATGCTAGTTGTCTGTTGGCACTGAGTTCCTTTGCCTCTTCTAGATGGAGCATGCGTTCACCACCCAGAGCTCACAGTCACTTGGTCTTACCCCCACCCTGCTCCTGGGTTTGTTAGAGGTTTGTTAGAAAAGACAGAACCCACAGGCACCTCAGAAGCTCCTAAAAATGCATATGGATAGAGGATTTCTTTTTTTTTTTTTATTTTAATGTTTATTTTTGAGACAATGCGAGAGACAGAGTGCAAGCAGTGGAGGGACGGACAGAGGGAGACACAGACTCTGAAGCGGGCTTCAGGCTCCGAGCCGTCAGCCCAGAGCCAGACGCGGGGCTCGAACTCACGAACCGAGCCGTGAGATCGTGACCCGAGCCGAAGCCGGACGCTTAACCGACTGAGCCACTCAGGAGCCCCTGGACAGAGGATTTCTAAGCCTTGCTTTCTCTGTGTGAGAAAGCCTAAAAACAAGGCGAAACAAAAAGCCAGCCCAACCTGACACTGAGTGCAGCCAGTGGCAGAAACGCCATGTCCTGCACACACCATTTTCAAGGTGTCTTCACACATGGGAGCTCCGAGATTCTCCCACCCGGGGAGGCACAGGTGCCAGGTTCCTGCTCAGCACATGGCAAGATGAGGAACCTGAGCTGCAGGGAGGGGAGGTGACGCGCCCACAGTCACAATGCTGCCATTGTCAAGGGCTGAATCAAACTCGGGTTTGCTCCCTCCTGCCCGGTGCTCCTTCCCCTCTACCAGGAAGTCTCTCCGTCTCAATTTGAATACTAGCTGTTTCCCCACTACATTGTCCATTTGGTTCCTCTAACAGCTTGGCAGGTGTGCTGGGCAGCTGCTACTAAACCCATTTCAACAGATGAGGAAACTGTGGTGGTGTGGCCTGTTGGCATAAAAGCAAAGCAAGAAATTTTCCCTGGCATAACTGGAGAGAGAATGGGAGGGGTGAGTCTCACTCTCTCCCCTCCCGTCCCCTCTCTCCCCCTCTCTCTCTCTGGGTGGGGGAAAGGGGGACCCTATTACACTCCCCCCGCCTCCTCTTTTTCTTCTTAAGAGAGCAAAAAAAAAAAAGGGGCAGGGAAAAGGAAAGATTAAAAAGTACCAAACACCAATCGTACTCACTTTGCAAATTTCGAAACAGCAGTCCTGGATTCTTTTCTCTTTTTCTTCCCTCCCTTCCTTCTTTTTTCTTTACTATGAAAACAAAGAATTATCTAATGGCATTTGAGCTTTTCAAGACACTGCATGGATTTCTCGGTGGTTCTTACCCAAATACATAAAAGGCAGAGTGGGATGCTGAGTTGCACTTCCCAAGTTAGGATACTGAATCAGTCATGGAACTAACAAGCACAGTTTCACACACTGGCTTAGAAACGACGGTCAGAGGGAACCCCAGATCACTTGGGATTTCAGAGCGAACCAAGCTAAGTCTCTCAGAATTGTTGTTCTGGTTTGGGGAACATCTACAATGTGCCAGGTATCTCCTGGGTACTTTATAGACAAAACCTTTAAATCCACAAAATATTCCTAGGAGGGCATTTGTTATCTGCATTTCCCTACTGAGGAATCGGAGGTGGGCCAAAAATGTCCAAAATGCTGCCCAAGGTCATCCCACAAGCCTGGGTCTGACTTTAAAACCCACATTCCCTCTACCACACTGAGTTTGCAATAGAAAAAAAAAAAATGCACCCCCTCCACCAATATTCCTGTGAGTCAGGGCCTTTCCTTAATCCACTTATCCCCAGTGACTCTTTCTGTGTGTTTGGGGGGTTCCTACAAATCCTTTGGGGTTGTCTGAAGGATAGATCATGTTTGGGCTACTTTGCCATCAAATAAACTTCAACAATATAATCAAAATCCTAAATAGTAGCCAATAGTGTACTGGAGTCAGCTCTCAGTTCTCTACTCATCTTAGGCTGTCACTTTTAGTGTCCCTTTGGAAGGGATAAAGCCAGTTTAAACTAAGTAACGAACATTCAGGAAGCAAAACACCCATGCCACACCCTTGACATGGTGTACTAGGGAGGAGGGAGTAAACATTAACCAGAAAGCAAATACGGAAACATCAGAGAGGTGGTGCATGGAGCAAAAAGCAAGCAAAGTCGGGTAACAGTAGCTAAGCTCATGGACTTGGAAATCAGCCAAAGTCTGGGTTCAAATCCCTCCTTTGATACTTACTAGCTGCCTGGTATTAGGCAAATTACTTAACTGGTTTTAGCCTTAATTTTCTCTGTAAATCTGGGGTGATAATAATACGTTCCTCTGAGTCTTGTTATATAGATTAAATGTTATAATGTATAGAGCATGTTTGGGAGAGTGCCTGGCATTATTATTATGGGCTCAATCAATGATAGCTGTTATTATATACAATCAAACTGCAATTAACCTATTTTCAGACTCTCTCCTCTCAAATTTCGTCACCATGCTCATATTTCAAGAAAAAGGTCACATCGGAGGTTTTTATTATTATTATTATACTATTCTTTTTACATTTCTGGAGCATGTTCTGTGGTCACTACAGATTGGAGCTAAATCGCCCACAATGTGAATATTCGCCATAGCAATAAGAGTGGCTCCTCTATGAAGAGCAGGTGAGACTGTAAGCACAGGAGAAAGAGAGTGATATGTCCATTGGACTCAACCTGTGGAAGAGAGCAGGTGGGTAGGAAGCCAACAGGTTTTGGGAAATATATGCAGAATGGAACTTTGGGGAGAATGCCAACTGTCTATCCACCCATGCCCCAGTCCTGGGTGGGGGCACCCCGGTCAATTGATATCACGCAGAAATGGAAACCGGCAGGGACTGGAAAAGAGCAGCCAGAAGACGTAGAGAAAATAAGCCCCTAGTTCATCAGAGGCAGCATGAAAGCTGACGCCACTCCTTCCTGAAAAGAGAAAATGAGGGTATCCGATAGAACAGTGCTTGGTATCTGCAATCAATGCAGCGATTCTGGCCGGGCACAAAAGTCTACTGTGCCATTTTGGATGCCCTATTATGAAAAGGATACTGTGCCATTAGTGAGGCCCAGTGCAGTACAGCCCAAGTGACCGGGGGGCACAAAGATCCACGGATATTTTAAAGGGGAAGTGAAAACAGACTGGCACTCTCCAGGAAACGAGACACAGAGAGGTGGGAATTCACAGAGGGACATGGCATCTGGAAGTGAACACAGAATAAAAGCTAAAAAGGATATTGGAGTTCATTCGTCTGTCTCCCTCCCTATCTTCTGCTTCCTCTGAACCTAGGTTAAGGCAGGATGGTCCAAAAGACCATTTATTTACTAATGAGGGCACTTAAAAAAATACTAAGCATTTACCCAGGAACCAAACAGAACAGACAGGAGAATAATGAGTTGTGGAATTAGGGTAGGAAATGCCTACAATGGGGCGCCTGGGTGGCTCAGTTGGTTGAGTGTCTGAGTCTTGACTTTAGCTCAGGTCGGGATCTCGCGGTTCGTGGGATCAGGCCCCGAGTTGGGTTCCACTCTGACAGTGCAGAGCCCACTTGGGATTCTCTCTCTCCCCTCTCCCCCCTCCTCCACTTTCTCCACATTCTCTTCTTTCTCTCTCTCTCAAAATAAATAAATAAACATTTTTTTAAAAAGTGCCCACAACAACCGTTCCAATGACTTTGGAATAGCGTCAAATAGCTGGAGAGAAGGAGAAAGGAAACCAAGAGATACTGAGCAATTGATATGCTTCAGAACTGGCTTTGAAGTCAAACGCCTCAACCGTCACTCATTAGCTGTGGAGCTTTGGGCAAGTCCCTCAACCTCTCTGAGCCTCAGGAACAATGTAAGCCCCGACTTCATTGTGTTTTTGTGAACATAAGAAATAATAATGTGTATGAAACACCTAGAATAGTGCCCACCATGGAATGGGCCCCCACAGAGTGGTGGGCATTGTTGCCGTTATTATCGGTGTCGTTCACGTAGCGCGCTGGGGAGAAGGGCCATGTTTTACACGTGAGGAAATCACGGCTCAGAGAGGTTAGATAATTTGCCCAAGGTTGCACAGGCAGTAAATAGTGGAACTTGTACTTGACCCCTGGTTTGTCTGACATACTCCCCATCCCGCCCCATGGCAACTGATAAAAAGGAAGACAA
This sequence comes from Acinonyx jubatus, assembly GCF_027475565.1. Classification (NCBI taxonomy): domain Eukaryota; kingdom Metazoa; phylum Chordata; class Mammalia; order Carnivora; family Felidae; genus Acinonyx; species Acinonyx jubatus. The sequence continues at coordinate 31,180,400 of NC_069396.1, forward strand.
AATCCTTGCTTCATCTATGCTTAATCCATGCTTCCTTCACAGATAATACATTTTCTAGGAACCTAACTCATCAGCACATACTTATATGGTTTCTACAGCTCTGAGGCCTCTGCAGGCCTCAGTGAAAACCTGACTTATATTTGGGGATCCTGGGAAATGGGTCCCAGGAAGCCAGAATAAGTAGAGCAATGGAGACTGCATGCGTTACAAATGGATAAAAATAGCATTTGAGACGATGGTTTGGAGAGAGAGGGGTCAGTTATTTGGCAAGTGACTACAGAGCATCTCTGAAGACTGGTAAAGCTTCTGTGCACACGGCCATGTTGCCTCCTTCAGCAAGCTTACTGTCCTTCTGGGACCTCTCTTCCTCCTTCTTTCTTGCTTCCCAGCTCAGAGCCTAGGTTTTGTTGAGGACAGTCTAGCTCTAACAATGGATTGTGTTTGGCCTCAAACAATCTGGACAACCCATTCTCCTTTGCCAGTGATAGGCCATGGATGGGTGTGTGTCCCAGTTTTAGCCAGGAGATGTAAGCAAATGTCTGCAGGAAACTCCTAGGCTCTCTTGCTCTGGCAAGAGGGGGTATGTGAGAAGAACCCTTCTTGGTTCCTGTTTGGTATGGTGGGTATGAAGATGTGATGCCTGGAGCCACAGCAGCTGTCCTGCAGCCATGAGGGGAGACATTGCTGATACATTGAGAATGGCAGATCAGGAAGAAAGAATGAGCCTAAGTTCTCAGTGACATCATTAAACTGCTGTGCCAATCCTGGAGCCACTTGTTTCCATATACCTTGCTCTGTCAGTAAACTAAAGGTTTTTGTTGCCTTCCCATTGCTAGTTGGCATTTCTATTACCAGACCAATAAAATGAGACTACTCCGGAATGGGACCAGGTTATGTGTGTTTTAAATATTCCCAAATCACCCTAATAAGGTTAGGGTTCAGAACCACTTGTCTATCCCCTGAAAAGCTTAAGCATCGTGAGATGTGTTCCAGCTATTCAGAACAGGAAAAGACTTCTTTCTGGGCGGATTAGCAGTGAAAACATTTGGGAGAAGGTAGCATTTGGTCTGACCTGGGTGGGATGGGTAGGATCTGAGCCTATGAGGATAAAAGAAAATGGTACCCAAGGGAGCAAAGCCCTGAGGAGCACAGGCTGTGTATGGGAATGCTCAAGTAGCTCACCTTGGCTGCATCACAAGGCATGAAAAGTAGGCGATGAGGCTGGAGAGATGGTTTGGGGCTGGACTGGGTATTGGGTGGTGGTTTAGTGCCACGCTAAGGACTTGGCGCCCAAGACTGAGCTAGTTGCTAGAGATGATGAAAGAGAAGTTTAAGACCCAGCCTGGTCCCTGAAATGTTTCCAGAGTAGTGGGGATGTCAAGGGTTACTCGTGAAACTCTCGGGAAAACAAATGTGCCATATATAATTAAGTTCCCCAGGTGCCACAGAGAGAAATAGCCTTAGGATGTCAGAGTCGGGAGAGAATGGTGTGGGGTAGAACAGGATCGCGAAGCTGTAGGATGCTAGAGGCGGATGGATACCTATTGGCACAGTGTCTCGCTTTCTTTCTTTTTTTTTTTTAATTTTTTTTTTCTTTTCAATGTTTATTTATTTTTGGGACAGAGAGAGACAGAGCATGAACGGGGGAGGGGCAGGGAGAGAGGGAGACACAGAATCGGAAGCAGGCTCCAGGCTTTGAGCCATCAGCCCAGAGCACGACTCGGGGCTCGAACCCACAGACCGCGAGATCGTGACCTGGCTGAAGTCGGCCGCTTAACCGACTGCGCCACCCAGGCGCCCCAGTGTCTCACTTTCTAAATGATACTGGAATGCTGTCTATGCCACTCCTGGGAAGTGAGCCCTTGGACTCTGTCTAACCTCTTCTGGCACAAAGACTTCACTGGTTGGAATCTATTATTAGACAGTTTCAATGATCATCCAGTTTTTTATTACATCATACCAGAATCAATCTTTTTAAAGCTTTAGCCCACTGACCCTCGTTTTACTCTACTAGTCTAGGGTGAGATGAGTTGAATTATTGGTTCTACTACTCTGTAATGTTAATGCATTCAGCCCCTTCCCACAGTCTCATAGTGAATAAAGTATATTTTCCTGACCCTTGACTTTGAGATGGCTTGATTCGAGCAATTGGGATGTTGGTGGATGTAATGCCAGCAGAGGCTCTTAATGTGTGTGTCCATTTGGGAAAGCACTTTTGTACTCTTCAATCACGATGAGGAAAATATTCCCAGGGGCACCTACTGATTTCCAAAGAAAAAGAAACACATGGGACGAAACTGACCCAAACCATGACCTTGATCCAAGCGCAGCAGAGACCTCATCGGATCAAAGTCCAGCTCACCTGTAGAGCTGCAAGAAGTAAACAGATGTGGTTAATAAGCACTCATGTGGCAACGGCTGACTAAGACATACAGCGACAAAGAACAGGTTTGCTCCCTTCACACCAGAATGCTCTTCAAATAGATGGAGGTCACTATTATTCCCCCCCCCAAATATTACCATTTTGTTCTCATATATCCCAGTGCCGATAACCATTTCTTGTGTGGCGTGCGTTCCAAACCTTCCTGAATGTAATTGCTCACTCTTTCACCCAGAACTGAGCACACGGTGCTCCAGATGTAATGTGCTCCTCGCAGAACCTATTAGGATTATCACTGCCCTTCAACTGAAAATGATACTTTATTACCACACGTAAAATTGCTTTAAATAAAAAAAAACAAACAAAAAACCAAAAACTTCTGTTGTTGGATCATATGGAGCTTTGGGTTGATTAACCCTCTGACCTTTTCTGAGTCAATCACTGTCAGTCTGGCTCTCTGAACCTATACTTACACAGTTGACGGTTTTTTTTGGATGTATTTAATATACAGATTCTATTACTCTTAAATTGTATATGGCTGTTCCTGACCTAACAACCTGGCCTGTCAATACAATTTGAATCCTTATTCTGTCATCAAACATATCAACTGTTCCTTTCCTACTTAGGCCATCCATAAATTTGGTAAGTATGCCTGCTATGTCCTCCTCCAAATCATCACAAGAACAAATATTAAACACAACAGTGGTACAAACAAGAACCTAATGGCATATCTCTAGAGACTTCCAGGATGAATATGAGTAGGTTGGTTGAAATTGAGTAACAAATCCCTTTTCAACTATATCGTCATCCTGTCTGTGTTTTGACATGTTGTCCACAAGAATATTATGAGTGACATGGCCTTGCTTATAACAGTATATATCAGTGAAGTAACTTTATCAAAAATGGAAATTGGTTGGAACAGCAGGATCTGCTCTTGAAGAACTGATAAGGGGTCTTAGTAATTAGTTCTTTCTCTTCTGTGTGCTTATCAACATTGTTTAATAATTTATACCATCTAACTGTCAGGAAGCAACATTGGAATAATATCTCCAATCTGGCGAATGTATCTTTAAAAATTTTTATGAAATTTATCATTGATGAGTAGTGTAATTTGGTACAATGTAATCTATGATGATGTGTCTTATCAGGACTCTTCCCCTGGACTTGACCCCGTCTTTCTCACTGTCTTGCGGACCAGAGGCGTTGTGCACCACACCAAATCCAACCTGGCCTTGCCAGCAGTTGGATAGCCCCAACCTAGACATGTACTGCTCCTATATGAAGCCAGGCTCCTACAGCTTGTGCTGTGTTACACATGCTGAGCTACCCCTTCGGCAGTAGCTCCAGATTCAGGACTATCAGGCATTTCCTCTCCCCACCCCCCACATTATGCACATCCCATCTCCCGCCCCAGGACCTTCCTATTGTCATTAAAGTGCAAGACCACCATGACCACCATGACCCCCACTAGGCACTTTCTTTCCTCCTTGCAGAGGGATGGTGTGGAGACAAGGCAGCTTCCCATGGTCTCCAAGAAGACATCCAGTAAGACAAAGCAATCATCTTGACAGGAAGTAATGCACTTCCCTGTATGACTTCTCTCCTTTGCTGCCTCCTAAATTTTTGCCACAAGCTTTGCTTTCTAGGTTAGCCAAAGCTCTCAGCCCCCTGCCTGTGTCCCCTTAGCACTCACTTCCTCTATCTGTTGACGACTTCCTACCACCAGCACTTTCTCCTGCATCTCAGCCTACACGTAGGGAAGGCTGGATGCACTGGAGAAACGATGCCCCAGAGGGCAGAGGATAAACCCTTCTGATTCCTCCCTCTTTGGGTGGGACGACTCTGAAACACATTCTACCCTGTGTCTCAGAGGTCCCCCGTGGGACTGAGCCCCAGATGCCTGCAGTGCTAACCACTGACCTGTGTCTTATTGAGTCCCTTTCCCTCCTTGTCTCATTTCCTCACTCCTGTTCTGGTGCTTCTTGGAATCACCTCCCAAATAAATGATTTCCACTGAAATCCTTGACTCTGGATCTGCTTCTTGGGAGACCCAACCTGAGGCACTAGGGTACCTGAGACCTTCTCCCATGATAAGAACCCCTTTCCTATCAAGGTCTCCCATTCTGATGGAAGAGTGACAAGGGTGTGCACTAGCCAGATAGGTCTTTATTTTTTTCCTATATTCTTGTACGCTATTTCTGAGTAAAATTTAAAGACGTAAATCATCAATGTTAACAGAATAGTGTGTTACCAGAGTGTTGCAGCTTGTTATCTGCAACATTATGTTAGTAGATCTCCCTTTTGCATTTCATTTCTGTCAAAATGTTATTTCAATGATTTGAATAGGTAATAAATGGGAACATGGTAAAAAAAAATACGTGCAGAAGGATGGATAGTGAAAGCAAGTCTCTCTCCCCCATCTTAAGTCTACTCATCTGTTACTAGTTTCTTATGCATCTTTCCAGAAACGTTCTATGCATTAACAGTCACACGCACTCACGTTCGTGCACACACGCTCACGTTCGTGCACACACGCTCACACACAGGTACACATGCCTAACTTCCTATAGGACAGGTGGAATCCTGCACTGTACTCTATGGATTCTTCTGAATGTTGCTTTCTCATGTGAGAGTAAATCTTGGTGGTCATCTCGTGTCAGTAAACCCAGACTTGCCCTATTCCTTTAATAGTGGGGCTAGTTTTCCAGTGTATGCATCAGTTTCAATGCCTTTTAAGTAATCTTACTCCTTTAACATCACCTAGACCCTAACATGATCTAAAACCTTGAAATAACTCTTTTATTTGCTCACAATTCTACAATCTAAACTGGGCCCACCTGGGTAATACTTCTGGTCTTGCCTGTGGTTGTCCCTGTGGATGCATCCAGCTTGGCAGGTGGATTTGGGGCTGGGATGGCTGGGTCCCTTGCTGTCATTCCATGCCATTTCAGGGTCTCTCTCTTTCCTCAAGAGTTCTCATGGCCTCTCTACATGGTCACTCCAGCAGGGGAGGGAGACTGGGCTTTTTATGTGGCTCTTCAGGGCTCTGGAAGCTGTCAGCCTTCTTAATGCTTAGGCCAGAAACTGGCCTGTCTTCACTTCTGCTGCATTCTATTGGTTGGACCACATCATGGACCCAGCCATGATTCAAGGACAAGGGACTTCACAAGGGTGCAGACATAGGGAAATGTGGTTCATTGGGGGTCACAAATCTGAAACTACAAGGGACTTCAGGGGAAACTAACTAGTTAGGGGATCAGGGATCCCAACAGATGTACATCCTTTTGATGGGATTTGTGACATTTTGTTTGAAAATGTGATTATAATTTTTAGCAATGGTGGCACATCCGTAATTCACATCATGGAATTGTAAGAGGATTTACAGAGATCACCCGAAACTTCTCCTCCATTTGGCTGATGAAAGATCTGAAAATCTGAAAGGTTAACTAACAGTCAAAAGAATGACAGCATTTCCCTGACTCGTGGTCCCTGAGCCAGCCCCAATTCTTTATCCCCCTCCTTATCTTTCATGCCCTCCATGAAGTTCCCCTCTGTAGGCTTCTGCCCATTCAGTTCCTGGTTTAATAAACATGTATTGAGTACCTGCTATGTTCGGGGCACTGTTCCAGAAGGTCATTAGTTCAGAGATGTAGTAATTCTAGCCCAATGTAAGTGGTGTGCTGGAGCTGGCTCGAACCATCACATGAGACCTGCTTGTGCGCATCTTCAACTCCACGTTTGGTGACATCATGTTGGTAGCTTGAAATTGGACGTGCTGGGAATATCTGTAGCACAAAACTTGAGAAACACTACAATTCAGGACTTTTTTTTTCCCCAAAGAGTTGCTTGTTAAACATTTACCAGCACACCCTGGATTTAGTCTTAAACCACATTCTCTTTTAGGCTAAGAGGGGTTTCTTTACCACAGTCCATGCTGACCTACAGGTCTCTGTCTTGTCATTCACTGATTCACCCAATCAGTAAATATTAATTGATCAACTACCATGTTATAGGCCCTGCATCAAGAAGGTGACCTCTGCTCTTTACCAGATAATTGTCTGCAGGCAGGAAAGTGGGCCTGGTGTTGCTAGATTTGCTTTAGAAACAGAACTTGGTAATCCAGATTTATACATAGCATTGCCCAAATTTTGAATGTAAGTAACAAATTGCAAAAATTTACAACTTGTGTCTGGGCCAAATTAAGCATGTCTTTAGGTTATATTTGTTAGGAGGGCCACTAGCCTATAACTTCTATACTTTTATTATTTTTATTATTATTATTATTATTATTATTAATTATTTTATTTTAGAGTGAGAGAGAGAGAGAGAGCACACGAGTGGGTGAGAGGGGCAGAGGGAGAGAGAGAATCTTAAGCAGGCTTCACACTCAGTATGGAGCCCAACGTAGGGCTTGATCCCACGACTCAGAGATCATGACCTGAGTCGAAATCAAGAGTCAGTTGCTCAACCAAATGAACCACCCAAGTGACCCTGCAACCTCTATTCTAATCCTCACAAAAGTGTGTGACATCAAGGCCCTAGGCTCTCCACCCCGCCATGCCCACTGGTCTCGCTGCAGTTAAACCACCTGGAAATCCAGCATATGGAGGGCACTCTGCCCTCTCCCCTGTGTTTAAAACAAGATCCTTTGCTTACAGGTCTGTGTGGCTGCCAACTAATAACCATTTCTTCAGGTTCATGTTTCACTCTCTACTCAGCTACACTGGCCTTCTTTTAGATGTTTGAAGAGCCCATGCTGCCTTCTACCACAGGGCCTTTGTACCTGCTGTCTCCTCCTCCTGGAACACTGCACTTTCGCTTCAACACAAAGACTATTTTCTCAAGGAATCTCTGTTCTTCTAGACAAGCTCAAGTCCCTATAATTTATCTACCATTATGACCAGAGTTTGATCTTTTGTAGCATTGTGATGGCCACAAGAATGCACTTCTTAGATCTTTTTGTGGAGGGGAGTCTAATTGACTGATAACCCCAGCTGCTCTGCCCTGACCACCACCCCTCTGCTGGGCCCATACTTCCCAAGGGCTGCCCCTAGCCCATCACTGAGCATGGCAAGCACTCTCAGGCAGGTCTGTTCTTCAGAACATGAGACTCTTCTGATGGGTAACTTTGGCGTGGCCTGGATTCCCTGGGAACCACCCCACAGAGCAAGACCACTGTCTCTCTCCACCCCAGACCTGCTTCACCATCTGAAGACTGGCTCCCCCAGTCTTCTCCAGCCTCCTCCCTATTCTCACTCACAAATAAATCTCCTGCATGTTTCGTCCTGTCCTACTGGCTGCTTCTTGAGGGACCTAAACTAGTGTAAGCATCTACTATGGGGATAAATTTAGATTTATAAGTGCAATTACTTGATGCTTGCTTACCTCCCAGACTCAACTGTGAAAGCAAGGGTTAGTTCAGAGATATGTTTGTCTTTGGCTGACTGTTAAATCCCAGCCCTTCCCACAGGGCCTGGCACACAGTGGGTATTCAGTAAACACTTGCCAACTTGACAAAATAATGAAACCATTGAAAATACAGTGAGTGTTGAAAAGTAAAGGTCTGGTTAAATGTAACGTATGCTTGCCCTAACTATAGCCTGTACTGATTTCAACACAGAAACTGGAATTGGGGAGCGTCCCCTGGAGAATAAGTTAAATAAACATAAGACAAATTCAGCTAGTCCAAGTAGTTCGTGCGGTGATTTCAGAATGTCGAATGGGATGGCATTTCGATGTGCTTACTGAAGGAACCTCTGCTTTCTCTCCAAGGCATGATAGTTTGGTAATGGAGAACATACTAGAAGAGTCAATTCAAATACTGTCCAAGATGGACAACCTCAGAAGTGGCACACAATGACAGCAGTGACAAAGGACTTTTCAGAGCTGACTAGCTTGAAATCTACAATGACCTGGCTTAGCATCTTTGGCAAGTCACTTTCTCTCTCCAGATTTTGATGTTCCCATCTGTACCATGAGGGGGTGGCGTTGGGGGCCCTGAAGCATTTCTAGCTTGGGCAAACTCTGGATTCTAAGTGGAGTGGACAGACATCTACCAAAGTGCCCGGTACTTAGGAGGCTTTCAATAAATCTTGCTTGAATGCATTAATGAAAACATGAATGGAGGATACCTCCTCTCTCCCCTGGGTACACAAGGTTTGGGGGCCCCAATCTGTGCTAGCAGGGGAGGCAGGAAGCAGCTGTTTACCTTTGAGGGAGCGGCTGGGTGATGTGCCTGTGCAAACAGCCATTTACCCAGGTGTCAAGAGGAGGGACAGAGAGAGAACACACATTTATTCCTTTCCTCGTGGTAATGATCCAGAAACCCCAACCTGCCTCTCTGCATTTTTCCAGGCAGTGCTGGAGTGGGGGCCTGTTGTTTTCTGACCAGGCTTGGGGCCAAGCAGGACTCCCTCCCTCGTTATTCCCACTTGTACTCCAAGTCACTCCCTTCCCAGTAACTGTCCGGGGTAAATATCAGCACCCAAAGTTATCTTATTATTGGACGTTGTTTTCTGCTTGCTGTCTGTATCCTCTCACTGGAATAGAAACACCTTGAGAGTAGGTCATTTGTCTTGTTCATTGCCTTATCTCCATAGCTGGAGGGGTGTCTTGGACGTGGTGGGCCTGCTCAATAAGTAGATGTTGACTGACTGATGGACAGGTGAGCTGTGCCCCAAGCCTGGCCTGGTGACATCCCCAGCCTGGAATTACCACCATTAACGTCACGTCGTTGGGTACGTCAGCATCCTTGAGTCAATCATGGCAGTCATTCTCATAGTGTCTGTCTTACCTCCTACTCGTTCTTACTCAGTGTACTTCTCTAAGTGAGGTCTCCTCTGTAATTTAAATAAATGTATCTAAACTCTACATTGTATGTCATGACTATAAATGGAAACCAATATCACTTCCCATAAGGAGAAAGTAATCATAAATATGAGGACAATGGTCATAAACCTTAGTGCCAAGGGGATGGCGAATGGAACACTATTTCAACGTGTTTCATCCTTTGTAAAACTAGGCATTGTATTGTATGCATTTACCAACCTTATTTTGATACAGGGTCCATAGGCTTCATCAAACCTTGTAAGGAGTTTATGTCCTCTTCCTTAAGAGCCATGGAGAAGACATACCAAGGTGCAGTCTGCCAATGGTCCAAGTTTGAGGTCTTTCCTTTTCTAAAAAGGAAAATCCAGTCATGGTGGGATGGTGTGAAAGACATGTTAGCACTGAGCTGAGACCCTCCATGACGTAAGAAGGACTAAAAGAAGACAGAAAGGGAAAGGGCTTTTTAAGTGTAATTTAGTGTCTGGGTGCCACATTAAGTCATCTTAGTTTCCTTGGGTGAAGGTAGGGTCTTCAGAAATATCAATTAAATTGCACAAAATTATTTAGGTTTAAATTTAATCGCACACAAATTATTTAGGGTTAAATTCCAAACCCATTATTTTGGATTAATTTATCAGTTCATATCACTAAATATTTGTTGTATGACTATGACTATTATTGACAAAGCTGTGCAATAAGTTCACGTACTAAAGAGCTTCTGAGTAACTGGCGAAAAATGGCTATGTAATCATGATATATATGATATATATATATATATATATATATATCATATATATATATATGATAAAATTTAATTTCTCCCATGGTAGGTGAATCCCAAGATGCCATAAGATTGATGAGAATGTAACTTAGTCCAGTGTTGGATGGCGGGGCTGAGAAAGGATTCCTAAACTTTGAGCCAAATCCTAAAGGACAGGCCCTCTGTCTATTATTCAAAATTGCCTGGTCATGAGAACTCTCCCTGGGACTTGTTAAAATAAAGATTCCTGGACTCTATTTCAGACCAGCTAGACCAGAATCTCCAGTAGAAGGACCCGGAAATCTTAAAAAAAAAAAAAAAGTACCCCAGGTGATTCTTATCATTAGACAAATTTGGAAGCCAATGTGCTACCTAAGTCAGTGGCTGGCAAAGTTGCCTGTGCATTGGTAACCTGTCAATATAGAGATACTGGGCTTATCTAATCAGATTCTCTGATTACAATGGCATGGCCATTTTAAGATGCTCCTAAGATAACTTTTGTGCTCACCATATCTTGAGGATCACTGAGCCTGGTTGGAGATGGGTGGTGTAGAGGTTAGGGTGTGGATAATGAATATCCCAGGCAGAGGGAAGAGCGTAAATAAATACTACCTGGTGTAGTATTTGGGAATCTGCAAGTACCAGAGCACAAAGAGAGATCACAGTAAGAGATGCCGTGGCAAGGAACTTGGAATTTCTCCTATTAGGTCAGCGCTTCTCACTGATAGATGTGTGTATGTGGTTGGAGATGCATCAGAATCACCTTTAGAACCTGATAAGATGAAGTGTTAGAAGCAGAAGTCTATGAAGTAAGAAGAGCACTAGGATATTTTGTTCTGGTAACTCCTCTAGCTTTAGAGTGAATTTTAAAAATTATTGAAAAAGGTGCGTGGCTGGCTCAGTTAGTAAAGCATGTGACTCTTGATCTCAGGGTTACACGTTTGAGCCTCATGTTGGGTATAGAAACAACTTAAAAATAAAAAATTCTTGAAGTATAGCATGCTTGCAGAAAAATGCAGGAATATAAATTTAAAGCTTGACGAATTAACACAAAGTCAATACCACCACCAGCCAGATGACAAGGTAGAATGCTACCATCAACTCAGATGCTCCACTTGTTTTCCCTACCAGTTGTTACCCTTGCTTTCCCCGAAGTTAACCACTGTTCTCGCGTCTAACATCATAGGTTAGTTTTCTTTACTTTTTGAGCTTAATATAAATGGAATCATGCAGTATAAACTTCTTTGGGTCTGGATTTTTCCATTCCACATCATGTTTGTGAAACTTGTCTGTGATGTTACACGTAGAAGTACTTTATATTTTCATTTTTGTATAGTATTTCAATTTACAAATATACAATACTTTGTCTATTCCATTGTTTCCAAATGCTGGCAATTATAAATAATGCTACTATGGACATTCTTGGATATAATCTTTGGTGTACGTATGTGTTCATTTCTGGTGGGAATAGATCTCTGAGTGGTATTCCTGGATCATAGGGCATGTGCATATCCAATTCTCTATGCACTGTCAATGAGTTTTTAAAGTGTTTTTTACCAGTTGACAATTCTACCAGCAGTGTGAGAGTTGTGCTTGCTCCATATCCTCACCTCACTTGGCATTAACAGTCTTTCTTATTCTTTCTTTCAGCTATTCTGCTAAAATACAGTGGTAGATACTTGTAGCTTTACTGTGCATTTCCCCAGTGACTAATAAACTTAAACACTTTTCTATGTGTTTATTGGCCATTTGGGTACCCACTTTGTGAAGTTCCTGTTTAAATTGTTAGCCCATTTTCTATTATTTTTCTTATCTATTTGTAGGAATTTATATATATCCTGGATATGACTTTTTTAGCATCTCTAGTTCATTTTTCACTCTGTGATTTGCTTTCCCACTCTCGTAAGGATGTCTTCTAATGAAGATCAATTTCTTCATTTTGATGAAGTCTAAAGTATCAATGTTTTCTTTTATAGTGTTTATTTATGTCATGTTAAGAAAGCCTACCCCCAAGACACAAGACATGTCCTACATTATATTCTGAAAACTTAAAAAAAAATTTTAATATTTATTTATGGGGGGGGAGAGAAAAAATGAATGGAGGAGGAGCAGAGATAGAGTGAGACACAGAATCCAAAGCAGGCTCCAGGCTCTGAGCTGTCATTGCAGAGCCCTTCGTGGGGCTTAAACTCACAGACTGCGAGGTCATGACCTGAGCCAAAGTCGGACGCCCAACAAGCTGAGCCACCCAGGTGCCCCTGCTTTAAATTTTTTTTTTAATATTTTATTTATTTTTGAGAGAGAGAGAGCGAGAGAGAGCATGAGCAGGGGATGGGCAGAGAGAGAGGGAGACACAGAATCCAAAGCAGGCTCCAGGCTCTGAGCTGTCAGCACAGAGCCTGACATGGGGCTGAATTCATGGATCTTGAGATCATGACCTGAGCCGAAGTTGGACGCTTAACCAACCGAGCCACCTAGGAGCCCCAGCGAGTCTATTTTTTAAGGTATTAATCATGGATATTTTAAAACCCAAGTCTAATAAGTTCAGTATCTGGACACCCCTTAAGTGTTCCTCTTTCAATTATTTTTTTAATCATGTAGTTTTGTCTCCTAAGATGGCTGCTAGTTTAGAATTAGATGCCAGATATCATAAGTTGACCTTTGAACAATGGAGGGGTCGGGGTGCCAACCCCATGCAGTCAAAACTCCATGTATAACTTTGATTCTCCCAAATGGAACTACTAAACAGCCTACTACTGACCAGGGGCATTACCAATAAGATAAAGTCAATCAATGCATATTTTTATGTTATATATACTCTATACTGTATTCTTACAATAAAGTAAGCTACAGAAAAGAAAATGTTGTTAAGAAAATACATTTACATTGTACTGTATTTATTGAAAAAAAAATCCACAGATAAGTGGATCCATACAGTTCAAACCTTTGTTGTTCAAGGGTCAACTGTGTATATATAAAATTAAGATCACTTGAGACTCTGGGTAACTTTATTCTCTTACAAAGAAGATTTGCTTTTACCTCTAGTAATCAGGGTAGAGACAAATCACCTAATCCTATCAGAGATTGAGTTTATTCAAAACTGGACTTCAAAGAAAATTTTACCTCTTCAAACAAAACAAAACTGGACTTCTTTCTTTGCGAGGGTTGGTTTATTCTGATTCACTGCCATTTCTTTACTGGGCTCTCAATTCCCATTTCCCCCCTTAGTCTGGTAAGACTGCCAGAAGCATTGCTCAGCCTCTCTGTCCTCAGCCACTGCTTGTGAACCAGGTAATAGTCTTTGGGGGAAATAGGATGAATGTTGAGCTCACTGTTTGGTATTTGCCTTTTCTCAAGAATCTTAGCCACCTAAGTCCTCGTAGTCTTGGTAGCCCTTTCATGCCTTCAAACCTAATCAAATATTTTGTCTGGCTTTTCTAGTTGTCCTTGGCTGATGAATTGGTATACAGCAAATAGGTCTACCATTACAAGCCCTAAGATATATGGTTACATAGGAAAATAAATTCAAGAAGAATACATATGTGGAGTGCCTAGGTGGCTCAGTCAGATAAGCATCCAACTCTTGATTTCAGTTCAGGTCATGATCTCACAGTTCATGGGATCAAGCCCTGCATCAGGCTCCATGCTGACAGTGTGGAGTCCACTTGGGATTCTCTCTCTTCTTCTCTCTCTGCCCTTCCTCTGCTCATGCTGTCTCTCTCACTCTCAAAATAAATAAACATTAAAAAAAAGAAGAATATGTAGGTGATCCTATATTCATTAAAATAAAAATATTGATAAGTTGTTAGAACAGAATGCATAGGAATATCATCTGAAAAAGGAGTAGTCACCTATTTACATTGGTTACATATTATGCAGTATTTCATTTTCCATACTACATATATTTATAATGATTGGACTTCAGTTTTCAGTGGGATATATTCATATATACGAGGAAAATAATAAGGTCTTTTCAAAAAATTAAAGAAATAGAAATGGCATAATAGATAAAGTAGCTGGACAGTGAGCTTGTCTTTATGTTTGTTTCCTAATTTAGGAAAGCTGGGCTTACAGAATATCCACCTGTATATAGAGAGAGCATGGTTAGACTTACGCTGTATTTTACCAACTTTCCCCTTGGTAAGCTTCATTATGGAGGGGCTTTTTAGTTAAGGGATTTTCCAGGTTGATGAGTTACCTGTGGGAACCTGACATTACTTACTGGGCCTTGTTATCCATTTGATCTGCAAATAAAAGGGAGACCAAAATTATAGGAGCCCTCCAACTTTAGGAAAACATTTACTTAACCAAACTAACTTTAGCACACAACTAATTAAAAAGGAATTTCTTCTCGGGAAGAGAAGATACACACTTACAGAGTGCTACAATTTATAAAAGGACTCAATTTGAAAACTCCATCCCATTGTTTTGCCAGCGAATACTGGACTCCAAATTTGGGAGTCAATACTAAGCTGAGCTAATTTTCGTCCCATTCATTCTACCCACGTTTCCAGTCTTTCATGATCATTTTGAGTCTGAATTTTGTCTCCAACTATATGAAACGACACTTCCATCATTTTATCAGTTGAAAGTTCAGTAGGCAGGCCTCCATGTCCTAATCTAAGTTACTTAATAAAATGTTGGGGAAAAAAATCGGACTCAAGGGTGGAATAAAGCAAGAGTTTACTTAAGGCTTCTCTGCAGGTTGTCGATAATGAATCAACACCCCTTGGGCATGATTGTTCCATCTACTTCAAATCCACCTGATACAGTATAAAGTTATCCATATTTCCTTCATTCCACTAGGACTGCCAGTTATTTCATTCCCATTCAAATCCTCTCCTTGGTGAACTAACTTAGTCACAGCCCCTAAGAGCCAGCCCTTATGTACCTGGCCACATTAGATTGGACTAAGGGTGAACTAACTGAGCCAAACAAATTTTCTATCTCAAGAGCTTGGTAAAGACTTGATAAGGGAGTAGATCTTAAAAGTTCTCATCATGCGAAAAAACATTAACTACGTGAGGGGATGGATGGCAAGTAAACCTATTGTGGTAACCATTCTGCAATATACACATAGATCAAGTGATTATATTGTACACCTTACACAACTTATACAATGTTGTATGCCAATTACATCTAAATAAAACTGGGAGAAAATGAAGAGAAATATACGACCTGAAGTCTGAGTCTGCTGGCTGTAGGAGCTAAACAGGAGGGTCATATGATTTAGGGTCTGGGGCCACCATCACGGGGTTACCATGATGGGCCATGTATAAGCAGAAGAGTAGGGGCTGATCTGTAGGGAGAAAGAAAGAACCAAAACATACATGCTGAGAGAAACAGAAATTTGAAACCAGAAAGAAGGAAAAAGATGAAGAGAGTAGCTGTCTGTTGGCTTCCCAGTTCCCATGAGGTGTCTAACTTTATAACCTGTACTTTGATTCTGTGAGTTTTTCTGTAGTTTTAAAATTAACTCCTTTTTTGGCTTGAGTGAGTGTTGCAACTTTGTTCCCTCCAAAAGTCATATGCCGAAGCCCTAACCCTCAGTACCTCACAATGTGACTGTGTTTGGAGACAGGGCCTTTTAACAGGCATTGAAGTTAAAATGAGGCATTGGGGGTGGGTCCTAACCCAATCTGACTGATGTCCTTCAGAAAAGACATTAGGCTGGAAAGAGAGACCAAGGATGAATGAGGCCACCGGAGAGTGGTCATCTGCAAGCCAAAGAAGGAGGTCTTGGGGAAACAAAATCTGCCAGCACCCTGATCTGGGGCTTCTACCTTCCAGAACTGTGAGAAAATATATTTCTGGTGTTTAAGCACCCTGCCTGTGATATACTTATTGCATGGAAGTCCTGGTGAACTACTACAGCAAGTTCAAGTGAGTTTCAGGGCTTTTAATTGTATGAACAGAAGACTTAGACTTAGTTGGATCCAAGGATAAGAATATGTATTATTTCCCATCACTAGAAACCAGGAGGAAAAGAGCTCCGGGGTTGGTTACTTCAGAGATTCATGACATTGTCAAGGATCTATGTTCTTTGCATGTTTCCGCTTCACCATTCTCATGTCGGTATGTCAGCTCTGACCTGAGGCTGGATCCCCTCATGTTGACAAGATAGATGCAACATTGCCAGACATGATATTGCCTAGAAGAAAAAATTATTATGTCTTTTTGAATGTTTGTTTTTAACAGCAAGGAAACCTTTCTCAGAAGCCCTGCTACACTCTTGTTTATGTCTCATGGGCCCAAAAAGCATAACAGCCAATGAAAATGGGTCTGTCACGACAGCATCCATCCTGAATGAATATGGCCCCGTGGAGGATGGTGGGACCTACATAAAATGGAGGTAGGGTTGCACAAGGAGAAGGGAGAATGAATTTGGAGTAGGTAACCAACAGTGTCTTCCAGGTTTCTTTTACCAAGATTTCCTAGACAGCAATTATATGCACAAGATTATCACGGAAAATTTTGACAGATGTGTGGCTGAAAGAGCGATCCTTTTTTTAATGTCGCTCAAATGGCTAAAGGTCTCATGTCACATGGCTTAAATTAGAGATATAAGGCAGTAAAATCATAGACATCCAGGTCAGATTATGGGGACCTTGAATGTTAGGGGGAGGGAAGAATATGAAATCGAAAAATATATAGTAAAATCTTAATCTAATAGGAGGCAAAGATATTTGAGGAAGATTGATCCACCACTGATTTCGGAAAACAATTCACAGGTAGATTAACTAAACAGCATACAGAGACCAGACTCCATTTTGGATTCATTCGCTTTCCTTTCACCAGTGTCTACTGAGCCTATGGCAGGCCCTATACTCAGCCACAGAAGTCAGGGAATGAGCAAAACAGATATGGTGCCTTTCCGTGTGTGCCATTTCAAGTGAGGGGGAACTGTATTGACCAGGGTGGGCTAGGCTGCAGTAACTAGGAAACGCTGCTATCTCATGGCTCAACACCATGGAGATAGATCTTTGCTCATGTACATTCTGAGGCTTGAATGGCCCTCCTCTGTCTTCTACCTGTGGCATCTGGACTGCCTGGCCACCAAGCACACCACAGTAGGGCAAGAGAGGTGCATGGAGAAGATGTAGGAAGAGTACCAGCTTTTAGTTGTCTCAGCCTTGAAGAGACACACATGTCTGCTGGGGGTCCACTGCCCAGAACTGGCCATGTGACCGCTCACCTACTGGCAGGACAGGTTGGGGAATCCATGGCGGAGGCTGGGGAGCAGCACGTGGACATTTAGTACACAGCAACTGTCTCTGCCACAGGATTTTATAATAAATACCTCAGGTAAAGACTTGTTTCTTCTTCATCCGCTTATGAAGTTGTACTAAACAAGGGGTGGTTATAGAAACATCATTTTAATGACAACTTCTGCTTGAGGAGAAAAAGATTCATATTAACCTCGCTCTCAGACAGTGGGTATTAGGAAGAGACGGGAGTAACAGGTCAGTAGTAAAGCAAGGTGACACTTTTATTTCTTTGCCCTGCAGTGATGCAGTGGAAAGAAGAGACCTCAATTTGCATCTCCGCTCCTATGTGCCACTTTTGTGTCCTTAAGCAAGTCATTTAACCCGTTTGCCCACTTCTTCAACTAAAAAAGAAGGGGAATTACGATCTCCCTCAGAGAGATGTCATGAGGATTAAAATTTAAAAAATATACATATGCAAATGCAAATGTCTACATTGTGCCTCAACGGGCACAGGGTATAAACTCGTAAAATGTGAATGAATCTGCTGTAGATGAGTTAAAGCAAACTTGAGATCAGAGCACGCAGCCATGTTTTTCATGTCATTCTCCCTCAAATCTAACTCAGCTGCCTGGCCCTCAAGGCTCCATGGTGCTTCCGGTCTCCTGCCATCTGTTCCCTGGGCAACTTCCCGGCATCTCATCTCACCAACCCCTTCTCTTCCACACTCACTCGCTGCTCCCGCTGAACAATTTTACTAGTTTTCAGACTTTCGCTAAGTCTCTCAAAAACACCCAACACAATGACAACAAAACCTCTTCCCGTGTCACTGACCGCCTTATTGGAAAATACAGGCCATTCCCTGCCAGGGGGATCATCCTTTCTGTCCCATTGGCATCAGGCTTGGCCATCTCACTGGCTTTGACCAGAGTCACGTGTGGGAGTGATGCGAGCAGACACTTGGGAACACCACGGCAGGCTTTCACGATCTCTTTTGCCTCTGCCACAAGACAGCCTCGGTCCTGAGATGAAAGTGTGGAGCAGGGCGGCAGCTGGCTCTTGGTAGGCAGAAATGTGGGTGACCAACAGCCCTTTGTGCTGGTAGCCCACTAACGTATTAGGGGGTGTTTGTTACAGTAGCATAATCAGTCCAAGAAGCGGCCAATATGACCTCATATCCCCACCCATATGACCTCTTCTCTTTCGTTAACTGTGTTGGAAACCTCTCTTCCCCTAGGGCACTTTTTCATCCCCCTTGCCTCCCCTAAATGCTTTTTACTTTGAAATGTCTTCACTAGGAAGCTTCCCCTGATCATCCTGATCGTAAATGATCTCTCCTTCCTCTACGCAACATCCTAACATGTTATCTGGGATACCTGTAAATAAATGTTTGCTGACTCCATCAAGGAAGGAATGCTTCACCCATGACATGAGGAGAAAATTTCATTATTATAATACTTTCCACGTGTCTTAAAATCTTCAGGGTAGACATTGATCACGCTTTTTCTTTTTACATTTCTGGAACCCTAGCGCCACATACTTACAAAGGTAGAGGAAGAATCTGTTGAACAATAACTGACAGGAGTTTCAGTTTTGGGTAGGATGGAGGGATCACAGGCTGAAATCAAGCACAACAGTGGAAACTCGTTTGGTGGTGTTTCCAGATTACGAGAGCTTAATCTTTCAGGGCAACAATAGCTGACAAGTGGCTTCGGACTGCAGAGTGGGTTTCTTTAGACCAATTAAATGCAAAAACCGCTTTCTCTGGGCCTGAGAATTGGCCATTCCCAGAGATGTTAACCAGAAGGTTGGACCTTTAATGGTCATAATTTTGTTGTTGTGTGGGTATGTGAATGACCAACAAGACTTTGTAGTAATCTCTCCAGATTTCTGGCTGCAGCATCCCCAGTGAAAGGTGGGGAGGGACACATGATGAAAGACCCCAGGGGATCAGAAGGAAAAGAAAAGGTGAGGAGAGTTGGCCAATCCTGGTCAGGGTAGTGTTTGCATGGCAGTCTGCATACCTCGTGACACTGGCTTCATTTTCCAGCGAAAAAGGTATTTTTTGAAGAACAGTAGAGAGTCCTTCTTGAGCAACCAGTCACGTATTCCTGGGGAAAAAGAAAAGAGTTGAAGACATGGTGGCATTGGACAGGTAGGACGACAAATGAACAACCTGAGGAGAAAAAAGCCAGTTACCTGTAGATTTTAATTTAAGGATGAGAAGGATCCAGGACACTCACGGAGTGTGTTGTGGATGAAGGAAGGAGGAATCCCAAAGGGGAAAAAGAAGGCAGTAGGTGGTAGCAGAGGCCAGCCTTAGGACCAGCCACGCAAGTTATGAGGGCGTCCCTTGTTACTAGTGATTCTACCTGAAGATGTTTCAGTCCGCCACCATCATGGTTTTCATGTCCTGCCCGCCCTGGGTTTCTGGACTGTGTGGGCTGAGGTGAGCTGGGGGACTGGAGGGGGAATGAGAGTACGACTTTCAGTGCACAACTCAGGTCATGATCCCAGGGGCATGGAATTGAGCCGCGCACGGAGCCCTTCATCGGGCTCCTTGCTGAGAGTAGAGCCTGCTTGAGATTCTTTCTCTTTCTCCCTCTGCCCCTCTCCCCCGCTCTCTGTCTCTCTCTTGAATACATAAATTAATTTTTTAAAAAGGCATTTTTTTGGGGGCACCTGGGTGGCTCAGTCGGTTGAATGTCCGACTTCGGCCCAGGTCATGATCTCACATTTCATGAGTTCCAGCCCCGCGTCGGGCTCTGTGCTGACAGCTCGGAGCCTGGAGCCTGCTTCGGATTCTGTGTCTCCCTCTCTCTCTGCCCCTCCCCCACTCTCACTTCGTCTCACTCTCTCAAAAATAAATAAATGTAAAAAAAAAAATGTAAAAAAAAAAAAGACATTTTTCAATTCCCAAAGCTCTAGTTCAAAATTTTAAATATTTTCCTTTTCTTCAACAAGTTGTTGACACAGGACACACTGAGTAGATAAAACTAAATGATTTTATAGCTGGCTTTAAAAAGGCAAGCTCTTTTGCTAACTAGCCTTACTTCTTTAAACATGCTTTAAAAAAAAAAGTGCAAATCCTCTGACCTAACTTGTAAAACATTTAATATTTTGGATATGCGGCTTTAATGACCATCTAAAAGTCAGGCCGGCTGGACAATGGGGAGCTGCTGGAGTATTATTCATCCTTCACAAAGCCATGAGGTGGCTCTTTCTCCTGGGTCAAGAGGTCAAGCTCCACAGCATTAATTTCGCTGAGTTTCTTTGTTATAAAGAACAAACAAGGTCATTTATTTTCATTTTCTTGTTTCTAATTGCATGCATGTACTCCCAAGGATGAACTCTATAAACAGGTGGTGGGAATGCTGGGGAGAAAGCTCGAAACTGTTCCAGAAAAGAGGGCATGTCCCACTCTGGCGAAACAGTTTGATGAGTTAGAGATTTCGTCACTGCAGGATATGCACCTGTGCTATTACTCGAAAAGCAAACACTCATCTGTTTGGCACGCACAGATCTATGTAAATTAGGGGAGATTATTTTGCTGCTAGTCCTTGGCTGTTTTGTGATCAAATGCAATTGTTTCTCATTTCTTAAGAAACAGAATCTCTATTAGACTCCGTTCTCCCCCCAGTTATTTTGACCATTTTATCCTTTTTTGAGGTTATTAATAATAACATGCCCTATGAATTAGGCCTAGAAACAAGGGGTGCCTATCAAAGAAAGGATGTCATCAGAGGCTCCAACTATGAGCAATACGTATGAGTGATGGTATACAGACCTGTCATGAAAAGGTTTAATTAATATCTGCTTAATAATTTTCTCTCCTTAATGCTTCTTTAGCTGCCCCTTGGTGAAGAATAAAAAATGGACACCCCCACCCCCCACCCATCCCTAAGAGAGTCCTGACCCTCAGCTTTCATTGTTTGGCAGTGATTTTTGTGGGCAACACTGCAGGGCCCCTCCTGCTGGGAAAACTCTGAGCTTCCTGATTTTTCACTCCTGTAAAAACCTCCTCCCCCATCACTACCTTTGTCTCTTTGGGGAAAAAAAAAAGGGTTTTCACTTGAGCAAAATAAAAACTACCCCGTATTTGTTTCTGGAGTGTAATTATAAACTTCATTGTACATTCTTCCTGGCTTTGATGCTTATCTTGAAGAGTTCAGTGAAAATAAATTGTTTTTATGAAAGCAGAGAAACCATTTGATAAACACGCTGTCTCTGAAAATTGTTCCTGCAAAAGAGGTCATTCTTTCGCTTCAAAAGAAATAGAACATATTTCAGAAAACAGGCAGGACAACAGTTTAGGATTTCTGTGAATACAGGATATTTTTTTTTTTTTTGCAGGGTGTAAACACACTGAAAATTACACACCTTCTGATTGTGTAGAGTGTATTGGTTTTTAAAATAGCTTTATTGAAGAGCTACTTAGGTCACAAGCAAATACTTGCTGCATTTCATGTTTCTGGGAATGAATTCTCAGCTCAGTACTTTTTTGCTACCAGGGGTTTGGGGGGTGAGCATTCCATAATTACTATGTATCTGTCAAAACCTATGGGTGTATCTATTCTTAGTAAAAGTAATAGTCAACTGAGAAAATGATTGGTTTTTCTAAAGTGGTTCTTATGCCTGGTAGTACAGAGACCAATATGGCCAAACTTGGTTGTAGTAATGTGAGTAGCAACCTCATGCATGCATATATATATATATATATATAGAGAGAGAGAGAGAGAGAGAGAGAGAGAGTTTCTCAATTTGCTCGTTTCTGTATTTTTTGACCTAAGTAAAAATATCAAAATAGTTCTTATTTCCAGACCTGAAAAGTTTGGATTCACTAAAAACTGAAGCTAACAATGACAATGCATGGGGATTCCACCCGCCCCACCATAGTTCCTGTGTGTAACTCTCTCCTGGTAATTAGTTTTAGAGCCTGCCCTGGAGATGTGTATTGAGGCTCCAATGCTTCCTCTATACCATGTGTACATTCACTGTTATGAAAGCCTTGGTAGGTCTTGACTTGATTTTGTCTGCAGGTGATTTAAAATATGAATGTAAGTGTTGATTCTCTGACATGAAACTCCAAATTTCATGGAGATGAGTTATACAGATACTAAGAATCCATGCTGGATAGAAATGCTATGCTTTATGACATGAAGCCAGATTCAGACATAAAACCAAATATAAAATGTTTTACCAATATGATACATTAGCTGTTACTATGGGAATAGGATGAGAAGAAACTCGAGTAGTTCTGGCCTTGTTAATTTCCATTTGGAGCTGCTGTTAATTTGGCTACATTACATATTGCAAACAGGGATCATAATATTTGGACAGGGCTTTTCATGACCAAAACTCAAGAAAATTACACTGTATATAATGTTTAGTGGTATCCTCACCTCATCTGGGCAAGCAATTCACAGAGAGGTTAAATTACTGTTCACAGATTCTGAAAAGCTGGCATCTCAGTAAGTAAAGATCTTTGGGTATAAAGTTCAGCAGGTTTAATGCAGTCCTCATGGGAACTTTCTTAATGTGGAGACAGATAAAGTAGAGAAATAAAGTTTTTGAGTTCTGTCAAGATGTAAGATAGTTTTCTCATCATGCTTTCTCTGCTTTCATAAAAACAATCTATTTCCACCGAATTCTTCAAGATAAGCTTGTTTATCCTCCTCACCCCGCCCCCATTTTTTAAAAGAGATTCTTGGACGATACCTACTGTTCAATTGGAAACATCAAGCTAATAAGACTGACAGTTTTGACCCAAATCATACAGAAACCCGACAGGGATTTTCTTATGCCTAGAAGTTGAATTTTGGCTGTATAACTGATGCTTGTCCTGCCCTCCTAAATCAGTAACTGTTAGCACTGTTCAGCATAAATTCAAAGCATGTTTAAGATACGTTCCTGGAGAAGTTTCTTCAAACTCAAGGCTAACCTAGTACAAAGGAAACCTTTGTGGCATTTCAGAAACAAATGCTGACAGCCTGAAAAAGGTGACACCCTTAAGAATGACAAATAGCATGGCAGTCACAATGGCATTAACGTTTTTAAAAGCCTCATTCTAACGTTTTTAATGGATGCGTTTCAAATCCACTGGAACCCTTAAAATTAGATGGTATTCTGAATGCAATGGGGAGTTCACTCAGATGGGCTCTAAGTGAAACAACATATAATTCTAGTTGTGTTGCGTACAAGAGGTCCAAAACAGCAGGGCGCAGAAGACCCCCCTCCCTCCCGCACCCTCAGGTAGTGTGTTCTTATTCACGTGATAGGTCTTGGGTTCCCTCTTCCCGAATCTTCCCTTAACCTGGTTCCCTGGGAATGCTTTTCCACTATTCAAACATCTTCCCCCCCTTTCCCTTTCTCCCTCTCTCCCTTCTCCTTCTCACTTTCCTTGCTTAAATGGATATTAATTTATTGCAAACCACCTAAGCACCAAGCAAGGTCCAAGGGGCTGGGGATACAGCAGTGATCCAGCTCCGGATCCGCAGAGGCATGTCCTACACCCACCCTTGAGCTTTCTTTTACAAATAACCAAGAAGGCGCAGAGCCTGGCATCCCTCCCACCGTATGTGAATTTATCAGATTGCTTCTCTCCATAGCAGTGGTCGTTGTGACAGGACAGGATCTCCAGGCCAGGTGAGTGGATGGGACAGGGCATGTGTACATGTGTGCATATGGAAATGTGCGTGTGTGTGTGGAGTGTGATGGGTCCAGATCATAGCCTCCTTTGATTTCCACGTGCGTCATCCGGGGATCCTGTCTCTCATTCACAAGTGCCTAAAACAGTGCCCGGCACAGAGTAGGCAAGCAAAATATAGCTGCTGAGTGTCTGGAGACTGTGGGCAAAACCTTGAGGTCGGCAGCCGTCCCAAATGACCTGTTTCTGCGCTAGCGATATTTTTCATTCTAAATGCCTCAACATACATATCTTCACACTCCTCAGTTTCTCCGCCCCCCCACCCCCCCCCCCCCCACCGGCCACTCTTTAATAGAGATCTACACTTGGAAATCAGCTACCTAAATCATCATCATAATAAAATAGTGATTGATGAATATTGTTTCCTTCTCCAAGGCATTTGCATCTTAACAGGGAGGGGGATTTTATGAGGAAAGCCAAGGGCCAAGAGGTGGTATTGGATATGACCCAGCATTCCTAACTCCTGGGAGCCTCCTGGGAGAAGGTTCTCGCTTCACTTTGTAGTGTGTACAGCTCAGGGCTCCATGCAATTCATCAGCCCACATGCAATTCCCATTCTGGCAGCTAGTGGGGTTTCCACTGTGAATATTTGTATTCTTGATGCTCAAGGTCTGATTACAACTTCAGGTTTAGTCTCTGTGTAACTTTGATTATACTTTCCTTCATCCTGTGTAATCAAGCTCAGATTGCTCCAGAGGCACAACAGAACGGGCACAAGGTGAGAAATGGGAGCGTGCAAAGAAACACTCGGCTTCCTAGCCTTTGGGGCTCCTGTTAACAACTACCTGGGAGAAAATAATTTCTTTTTTGGTACCTCAGATCAGCAAGCTGCTCCTCTTCTGCGGCCAGATGCTGCACTATCCGCCATTGTTAAATACTAATAGTGAAACTTAAAAGATGTTCTCTTGCGAGACAACAGGTGGCCACTGCAACCTCCCGCTCTGATTGGTGGAAAGGCCACAGGCGCCCAGTGGCCCAGAGAAAGGGCCTCCACTTCTGCGTTTCAAGAACCTGCTCAATGGGGTGTTGTCCTGATAATATCTCAGCTCGCTGCCAATTTGTGCAACCCGCTGGGCCATTAGGGAGCGCCGCTGGGTTGTCAACGTTAAATGGAGACCCGGGAGAGAGGACCTAAGCTTTTTCGAGGGGGGGTGGGGAATTGGAGTCAACCCAGGGACAATGTGAGCGGTTGTTCCTCTCCTGAATACACACCGCTCTCACAGGCAGTATCCAAACACACGTTTCAGCTAAGAGCAAATACACAAACTTTCACCTAATTGACGTTTATTTTTCCTGCTTGGTTCCAGAAAGATAATATTGGGTGAAGGTACATATACAGGTGTCACCAGGCCGGAGTGCCTGCTTTGGAGAACAGAAGAAATGAAAAGCAACCCATCTGATGTTTGTCTGAAAAAAAGTTCAGGCCCTGGTCCGGCCAAGTGTGCTCAGGGGAGGAAAGTGTTAGCGAGTGTTCGCTAAAATATTTGAAAATTTCTCCCTTCCGGTTGCAGCAGCAACTAGATAACCAAATTGGGGGGGGGGGGTGGCACATCTCACCGCCTCTCCCTAACGTTCTCATCTAGCAATAAAGTCACTTCCCTTCGCCAAGGCTGAGGGCCAAACTCTCAAATTAACCCAAAGCAGTAAAGGGGGGGGGGGGGTGGGAATAGGAAGGAGGGAGGGAGAGGGAGAGAGATAGCTTAAAGAAAGAGAAAGAAAGAGGAGGTGGGTGAGTGCAGTCTGAGGAAGTTAATCACCCAGAACCTTTTAGGAAAATGGGGACATTTTCTCTCCGAGAGCAGTGAATGATCCGCCTAGATCCAGTTACTCAAATGCCTTTCGAATACAAACAAGAGCAAAGGAAATACGAAGAGAACCGACACGAGGCTTAACCCGGGAAGCTTCAAGTCTGCCTACCTGTGAAAGGTCAGGCCCCAACACCCCTTCTGGAAAATACCACAGGTGTACATAGATGGGGTCCCGGCTCCCGGCTCCCAGGAGGCCCTCCTGCAGGTTAGCTGCCAGGATAGGTGCCTCCAAGCAGAGGACATTCGTGCGGGAGGAAGAGTAGGGTAGACGGGACGGAGGACCCGCACCACGAGGGACTAATGGCGGGGGGGGGGGGGGGGGCGAGGGAAGGAAGCCCATGGAACGAGGGGTGGCAAGGGAGCGGACGGCTTGGGGATGCCGGTGGCAGGAGCCGGGGGCCGAGGGAAGCGGGGCTCGGAGAGGGGGTTGGGAGGGCCACACCGCGCCCCGCGGGCTGGCGGCGGGCCGGCCGAAGCGGCGGAGGAGAGGAGGGGAGCGAGGAGCGCTCCGAGGCATCGGGGACAAAGAGGACCGGAGAGGGAAGGGGGGCGAGGTGGGGAGAAGAGGGGCCCCGGGGAGGGGGAGGCCGCAGCGCGCGCGACGGGCACCGCCGGAGCTGCGCGAGGCGCGGGGTGAGCCGCGAGGGGCCGCGCGGGGCAGGGGCCGCGGCGGGGCGGGGTCGGCGCGCCCGGGGGCGGTCCGGGCCGAGGAGCGCACCGGCGGGGCGGGCGGCGCGCCAGCTGCCCGCGGTGGGAGGGGCGGAGCGGCGGCGGCGCGGGGAGGGGACCGGCGGCGAAGGCAGGAGGGGGAGAAGGAGGGGAGGGGCCGGGCCCCTTGTCTCCGCGGCTCCTCTCCTCAGTCCGCCCGGGGAGGAGGAGGAGGAGCGGGGCCAGCGCCGCCGCCGCCGCCGTCCCAGCCTCGCCCCGCGCACCTGAACTCGCCGCGCCGCCCGGGCCCCCGCGCCGCGCCCCGGGCGCCCGGCCCGCGCGCAGCGCTGCCTCGGTGCCCCGGCGGGGCGCGTCCCCCGGGCCGCCTCCCGCTCTCCCGCGGCTCGCGTGGCCGCGCCTTTGTGTGCGGCGGCCCCGGCTCCCGGGCTCCTCGGGCTCCGGTCGCGGCGCCCCTCCGGCCCCGAGCCCCGCGCGCCGCCCCCGGGCAACCCCGGCCGGGCGCCCCCGACGGTGGATCTAGCGGCTTCGAGGAGGCGGGCACCGGCCCCGGCGAGCCCTAGCCCCGGCCCCTGGCCCCGGGCCCGGCTCCGGCATGGATGTGAGATTCTACCCCGCGGCGGCCGGGGACCCCGCCGGCCTGGACTTCGCGCAGTGTCTGGGGTACTACGGCTACAGCAAGGTGACCGGGCCGGGGCCGGGGGGCGGCGGGGCGGGGGCCACCTCCCCATCCCGGGCGCGCCCCGCGCTCCAGCTCCCCTCGCGCTGCACTTTTCTCTCCCCTCTCCACTCCTTTCCCTTTGCGCCCTCGTCTCTGTCCAACTCTCTCTCTCTCTCTCTCTACTCTTTCTGCCCCCTTTCCACCCTCCTTTTTGTCCCTCTGCCGGCGCTCCACTCTCTCTCCCCTCACCCCCCTCCAACCCCGCCGACTCTCCTTTGCCTTCCCAAAGAAACCAAGAGCGGCCCAAGGACTGAAAGGGGGGGGGGGGCACGCTTGTGATTCTTTGTTGTTATTAGTAAACACGATAGCAGCGCCCCGGAGTTGGGGGGGGGCAACGCCGGAGTCCAGTGATCTCGTGGTCCGACGACCTCGCCGCCCTCACCCCCCACCCCCCCCAGCCCCTCTTACCTTCCCCGCGCACTAGAGAGCTGGACCCAGGGCAGCTCGGGGAAAGGAAAGGAACAAACTTTTGAGCGTGCCCTGGATTGAACGGAGGTGGGGGGGCCGCGAAGTGTTGGGACCCCCGCAGGTGGCCTTTGCTGCCCTCTCGCTGGGGCGCTTTGACCGCGGAACGGAGATGCCGGGCCCCTCCCTGGTTAGCGCAAGTGGCTTCTCATCTTTCATTTTTTTGGGAGGGGTAAGTTTTGCATTTCGGGGAGATCAGGCTTGGAGACCTCCACACCACGCCCTGGGTCACCCTACCTCCCGCCCCCCCCCCCCTCCGGTCCCCCGCGCCAACTTCGAGGACGGAGTGTTTCAGGTGGGCGAAGGTGGGTCTCAGAAGGGCAGCTGCGCAGCTCGGACCGGCGAGTCGGTGCGGGAGTCACAGCCCTTGGGCCTGGGTGGCGCGGTCTCCCCTTCTCGGTGTTTCCTGAAGCCCCCAGGGCCAAGCTTTGGAGGAAATATCACCCCGAGGGCGATGTTCGGAGACCGAGCAGTGCTCTGGATGGCCTGTGCCTTTTGAATGTGGTTTTTCTTTCTCCTTCCCCCTGCTCCTCCCTCCTCCCCCCTCCCCCTTTCTTTCAAATCGTAGTTTGTTTATGATTGCTTGGATAACAGAGGAGGAAATAAGGAGCCGCTGAAAGAAAGGTGCTATACAAAACTAATGAATAAATAACAGGAAGAGAAGGAATTGTATCAAGAGTGAGGAACAGTTTGCTGTGCCCCGTGGCTGATGAAGGCTCCAGTTCCTTTCTATTTGTTTATACTCCGTTCCCAACTCCAGTGCTGAAGTTTGTGAAAGACCATTGGGGTCTCTCTGCCTCACCCTTGTGTCCTCGTCGTCCAGCCCCGCGCCTGGCACCGCGGGCCTCCCCACGAGTATAGAACGAAGGGACATTATTCAGTGTGCTTTAACCCTTTGGTGGTGTTGGAGGGGGGGGGTCGTTCATGGTCTCCAAATTCCAAGAGTGGTACGTTGAGCGTTGAAAGGGAAGCAAGAAAAGGCCTATCGCGGTAGCAGGGTTAAGGTTTTACTTTCTGTCCTTGGTTTTGGACTTACTCAGGTTATTAAATGCTTTAAAAAGTCCCCCTTGTATGCTCAGTGAGGGACTTAGGCAGCCTAATTAAGTATGTCGTGTTTCTGAGAATCCACCTAATTGTTCGGCGGGGTATTATTTATCTCCTTACAACTTAGCCTGTGTATGCAAGCCTTGGATAACTGGGCATGCTCTTATTTTTGGAAGCCATTACCTTGCTTAATGTAACTTCTTTCTCTGATTTAAGATCAGCAACACTCGAATGACACCAAAATAGAAACCTTTTGTACTAATCCATCCAGTCACTGCAGTGCGTGGCAAATCTCTCTGTTCACTGAGATCCCAAGGGTACTTCAAGGGACCAGAGGAAATTGTGGGTGTTTTGTGTGTGTGTCTTTTTTTTTTTTTTGAGAAAAGCTATTTTGAGTCCATTTAAACTGAGTAGTTACTTCAGGGAGAGCATAGAAAGCTTGAAAATCGACATTATTTATTGAGATGCTTGTTCAACTTTGGGAGGAGGATGCAAGTTGGTTTGCTATCATTTGTTCTTAATGCAGTTTTTTGCCTGAAATAACCTGGTTTCTTAGTAAATCAGCAATCTGGTGGTCATAAGTGCTGTGTGTGCCCGATTTGCGAAAGTTAGACACAGCGCTCCATATTGGTAGAAATCAAATTGTACTTATTTTAAGGGATGTTTGCATTTAATTCCTTGCAGATAAAAATACAATAGTCCTTAATTTGAGCCCCAATACTTTATTTTCCTACTCTTAATTTCAGCAGTGAAAAACCCAGTTTTATTCCCTGTAATTTTTCTTTATAGGGAGAATGTAGTAGAAGACGATGTATTAACTTTATGGGTATAAAGCAGCAAGTGCTAATTAAGGGTTTATAGCATTTTGTTTCACAGCTAACTTGTGTGTCTGAGTGGTGCTATTCAATATAGGTCTATATTGAAAATGTAAAAACTAGCATACAAAGACCTACATTTATTTCACTTGGAAATACCTGCATTAATTAATCTCTTAAGACTTAACTTTTGCTGCCGTGTATCATCATTCTGGATGGGAAATGATGAGTTTCAAAGAAGGCATGTTTCTGCCCTTTCTTGTTTTAATGACCATCTGGGAAACTTTAGAAGAAATACAGAACCCTTTGCTCCAGGCTTAACAAGTGAAAAGTTAGAGCTTATCTTTAAATTTATTTACAAACCGTGAATAATAGGGGTTCATTCATTTCTGTCTTTAACAAACGACCAGAGAGTCCTTTGTATAAATTATATGTGTGTGTATTATCTTTACATTCTGTGAGTATATGGATCCTTTTTAAATGTCAGCGCTCAGAAAGTGTACTGTCTACGGAGAATGGATAAAAGAGTTTTGAGGGTTCAAAAGTCCTTGCAAGTAAGAGAATAACTTCAAATAAAATATAGCCAGGATCATTAAAATCAGTTAATAATTCATGAACCAGCCACTGATGTATAAACTTACAGTCATCTGTTTTCTAAGGGCTAATTTCCATTTTAATTTCAAGTGGAAAATCTACTGTTTGAACATTTCTTTTTCTGATGTGGCCAACAAATGAAACTAACACCTACGTTTTTTTAAAGGGGGAGGGGCCTTATGTTGCTCAAGCCAATTAGCGACCCATTGTCTGTGTATCTAGAATTTTTCTTTTCCTGGGTTCAGTTTGTCTTTTCACCAGCAAGCAGGTAATATGCAGCATATCAGTTGGCATGTCATTAGAAGTCTGCCACCCCGAAATAAACTATTATATTGTAGGTGGGCGTGCACAAGGTGAAATCACACAGTGGGTTAATAACGAACTTGGACCAAACTCAATATTTCATAGCTTTTTCTGCATATTCTTAGGTGGTTTTTTTTTTGTGTTTTTTTTGTTTTTTACCAGCCCCCAGTCCTTGCAAAATCTGGCTATTGACTTCTTATCCTATGCAGAATAGTCTTTTGTTGTTTTTACTCCATCAGTCCCAAACCTTGCTTTGTAATTACTATATGTGTTATTGATCATTCTGCTTAATTAAGACATTCTGATGTGAGTGTTTTCACTACACCTCCTTGGATTGGCCTCTACCTTGGCTAGCATGAAGAGTTAGAAGACCTGAAGGGTAGTTTGTCATTTGTCTATCTTCTTCGAGACCATGGTTCAAATTGAGAATACATTGAGAGGAGGATTTGATTGCAGCTCTCCTTAAATTGATACTTTGCACTGGCGTGAGAACCAATGATTTCATTTTAGGGCCTGCTGTATGGGGGTGTTGAATTTTGAGAGCAGGTTGAGAGATTTTTTTCTTTAAACATATTATTTATTGTCAAGTTGGCTAATATATAGTGTATATAGTATGCTCTTGGTTTGGGGGGTAGACTCCTATGATTCCTCACTTACATACATACAACACCCAGTGCTCATCCCAACAGATGTTCTCCTCAATGCCCATCACCATTTTCTCCTCTCCCCCTCCTCCAAGTTGAGGGATTTCCATGTGAGGTCTTCAAGCAAGATAATGGGGCGCCTGGGTGGCTCGGTTGGGTGTCTGACTCTGGCTCGGGTCATGATCTTGCAGTCTGTGGGTTCGAACCCCACATCAGGCTCTGTGCTGACAGCTCAGAGCCTGCAGCCTGCTTCAGATTCTGTGTCTCCTCTCTGCCCCTCCCCCACTCACTCACACACTCACGCGCGCGCTTTCTCTCTCTCTCACAAATATAATAAACGTTAAAAAATTTTTAAAAAAGATATTGAAGTCACATTGTGAAAGAGATGTAAAGTTTTTCTAAGAACCTTGGACAAGGGGTCATAAACTCAAAATGCTCCTTGGGACAGCCAGTTTAACCTACAGAAGATAGGGTTTGTGGTCAGGTGGAGAGCACGCCCCGTGTAAAGGGGTAGCCTTGTTCAGCATTTGTGGATTGTTGCCATGCCAACATCTGGGCCCAGTGTCCCCACATTTTGCAGTTATTTTTCCAAGAGAATGATAATCTGAGTTTTTATGTAAGATATCTTGAATTCTAAATGGTGGCAGCAAATTCACATATTACTGAAATCCTTATGTGGGACCCTTAAAACATGCCTGTGGCTTGTGTACTGCTTCTTTGCAGTTTTTGTCCTAGATAAACTCATATGCAGATGAGGTTCAAAAATCAATTTTTAATAAGTCATTTATGGTTTATGGTCAACTATGCAAACAGGTTGGACAGTTCCACTCTCCTGTTCGATCATGCGGACAATTCAGCCGAGTGAGTACAAGAAGTAGAATCTAACCACTTTCAGTGTACTTCTAATTGAATAGTTTGAATTCTATCATTCATTCATTTTAGGTCTCAAGGCAACGGAACAGTTCTAGATCAGGGGCTGGCAGACGGTGGCCCACATGTCACATCTGCCTGTTCTTGTTTGGTTTGTGAGTTAAGAATGGTTTTTATGTTTTTAAATGGCAGAAAAATCAAAAGAAATATTTCATGACTGAAACTTACATGACGTTCACATTTGTGTCCATAAATAAAGTTGCAGAACTGGCAGCCCGACTCACTTGTTGACATATTGTCTATGGCTGCTTGAGTGCATCAGTGTCCAGGTTGAGTAGTTGTAACGTGTAGTATGGTCCCTTTACAGAAACAGTTTGCTGATCCCTGTTCTAGATAATCAGAGCACTTGATGGTACCAGGGTCTTCCTTTGTCCCAAGACTTGGCAGTAGAAGGAAGATGTAATTAACAAGATGGTATAACTGGAGAGATTACCATTTCAGAGAATGTTTCTCAGAATGTTTCTAAAACAGTGGGAGTTTAGCCTTGGCTATACTCTAGTCATAGCTGGTGGGAGGAAGCTTGTGAAAGATTCTCCAGGTCACCCTTACCTCAGACCAGTTCAATAAGAATCTTTGGGGATGGGAACCAGGTAGCAGTGTTTTTAAAGCTCCCTAGATGATTCCAGTGTGCAGCCATGGCTGAAAACTTTGTTTTAGGCTAGGGATCCTCCTTTGGAGTAAGTAACCTGGAGGGGCAGTAGTAGAACTGGGTAAAGAAGTTTGTGATTGCTATAAAGTACGTAAGACTTACGACAGATGATTGGTTCTAGGTTGACACTCAGGGCCTTTTCAGAACCCTGGTGGGTCCTAAGCACTGCTGACCTGGCTCCCCTCCACATCATATCAGACGTGAAAATGCTGCATCCACGTCCTGCATTTTATGTTCTATGATGTATTAATATATCATGACTGAGTTGCTGCTGATTAGTTGACTTCTGTTTGTGTTTTGTCAGCATCTGTTAGTTTTAATTTTGTAGTCTGTGTGTGTGTTGTGTGGCCAATTAATTTTTTTCCTCACCTTTTAAACATTTTTGTGTGCCCTTGAGAAGCTTATACTTCTAGGTAACCAGTCGTTGGTGACTAATGGATAAAATAGTCCAGCTGACACTAATTGAAGTCCATAAACTTACCATTTTGACACCCCACACAGTGGAATGTTGATGAAAACCCTGTGCTCCATAGAGACTGATACACAGTAAGCCAAAGAAAATTAATTTTAGTTGTTTTAGATGAAGTCAATGGAGGTATGTGGCCACGACATTCAAAGTATGTGTAGCTGTTGTAAGAACTATCTGTTTTGGGTCACAAGCTGTCAGGGGGATGCTGAATCCACCTGTCCACTTGAGGACTTGCTTTACCTCATTTGAACCAATATTTTAAAAAATTCAGTAGCTGTCTGTATCTAAAAATCTTTGCAATATAAATCTAGATTTTCAGCCCTTCCTCCCTTCCTTCCTTCCTTTCCTTCTTTCTTTTAAGAAACAATAAATTTGGCAATCTTGGACCTGTTCCCTTGCAAGGCAACATGTTCCTCTCCCCACTCTAACTTCCTCATATTCTGCCCTTGGTATTCCTGTCAAGTCCCAGGAGGCTTTGAGTTTGAAAACTTCAAGAAGAGATGAAGTTAAACAAGCGACCAATGTGATGCTCAAACCCTAGTGAAGTGAGGTCGCTGTCACTGGAAAAATATTCCTTATGGTATGTAAGGTAGTAGGTGAATGGAGACAGGTAATCTGTGATCATATTATTATAAGCAGTGTTTCTCAAGCTACAGCATGCACAAGAATCAACTTCAAGAGCTTTTTGTAATACAGACTCTTGGGCTTAGCCCTAGAGATTCTGAATCCTGGGGTCTAGGCTAGGGCTCCCACATGATGCTGATGCACTGTGAGTAGCACAGCACAGAGGGCCTTCCAGTGGTAAGGTAAGGAGTTTGTTCTTTTTAAGAGTTTGTTGGTCACAATGCACTGGGCTACAGGTAACAGAACACCCAACAAACAGTGGCATAAAGCATAAGGACGTTCGTTTACTTACAAAGAAGTCATTAGTTAGGTGGTCTCAGGCTATTTTGGATGAAGGCAATCATGTCTTTAAGAACCCTCTTTTCTTTTTATTCTGCCATTCCTGAAGTTTTAGCAGTCTCCTCAAGGTCACAAGTTGGCTGCTGTAGCTCCAGACATCACATCTTCACATGATCACATGTAAAATGGGAAGCAAGGTAGTGGTGGGGATGGGAGTGATAGCAAAAGTTTTCTGTACCTCTCTTAATAAGAAGGGATAAGAACTTTTCCGGTAGTTCCATTGCACTCTTGTTTATTGATCAGAAATGGATCGCATGCCCACCCTAAGCCAGTCATTAACAAAAAAGAAGGAGATTGCCGTGATCGGCTTAGATCAATCCCATGTCATCTGGTGGGGGCCAGGCACATTGTCACATGAGCATAGATGATCTTTTATACTCTATTAGTAAGGAAGAAGGCCATTGGAAAGACAGTCGGCTTTACTGCTGAGCATATTGTGAGGACTTTGGAGCAGGCCAGTGGTGTGGTTGGAGTTGTAAGTTGTGAAGAAGTATCTGACCTTTTGACTAGATCACTGTAGGGCCTGACAAGAGGTACGGGGACCAGGGAGGATGCCACTGCCCAATCGAGATAAAGGTGTGTTAGGATTTGAACTGAGGTGATGTGAACGTGGATGGGAAAGAGAGGAGGGCACTGAACAGAGCATCTCTCACTTAGAAGGGAGGGAGAGGAGGCAGAGGTGACTCAGAGTGTTGGAACTTGGGCCTCGGACAAATGGTAGGACCTTGAGCAGAGGCAAAGAGGTCAGAGGAGAAGCTGGTTTCGAAGGAAAGGTAGAGCTGATATTGGATATTTTGGCGGAATAGTCCTACAGAGATATCAAGTAGGCACTTGGCACCAATGCCCTGGAATTCAAGAGAGAGCTCAGGAGGGCCAAGGGACCCAACTGGGGGGTCTTCCCGTGTGCAATGGAGCTGTAGAAATGAAACTGCCTGCTCCCAGAACGGGGAGACAGGACTTGCTAGGACACATCCTTGGTTTGAGGTTTCGTTGGTGTGGTGTTTGCAGACTCACCTCCCCAGGCAGCCAGGCAGTGTTTCAGGAAGTAACGTGTGGAACTCAGAAAACTTGGAAATCCGCTGTACCATGATCGTGGTGTAAAGGAGTACGTGCGCTCATGTGCATGTGCGCGTGCGTGCATCTGTGTGCGTGTGCACGTATGCTCGTGCTTCTGTGCCCAGGCACACACGCATGCTTGATGGTTTATCCTTTCGGTCTTAGGAGTTGTTTGGAAAGAAACATTTTTAAATGGTTGCCTATTAAGCGGGGGGGGGGGGGGGGGGGGGGGAGGATGACATAAAATTTATAGTAACGTAATTTAAAACCGTACGAGCCATATGAATGAAAATGTTTCACGTTTTTTTCTTCATGTAAGAGGTGCAATTTCAAGTTGGATTTTATGACGTGTGAGTGAAGTTGTAAGTATCTTGGAGCATCTGTTTAGATTGTGCTTAATAAGGAAGGACAGGATTTTTGCCGAGTATTCTTACAAATAAAATGTATTTGAAGGTGGGTTGAGCTCTTAAAAAAAAAAAACAACTCACAAAACCCTGTTTAAAATGGAAGTAGAGGCTGGTACTCAAGGTCTGCACGAGCTTCTGATCGGTTATATCTTCACTCCTTGTAGCACCTTATTTTCTTTTCTTTGTTTCCTGGGTTTGTATCCTTAATCCCTTCCTCAGGGAGGCCATGTTCTCTTAACTATGTCCTATGCTTGTGTAAAGCACATCAGCCATTGGCAAATGGCCCTTCTTGTATGACTAACGTTCTGTCTTTAATCATAATTTGATTTTACTTCGTTTATAAAAGAATAATTTGAATGTCTTGATAATCCAGAAGTTAAACAAACTGGCCGATACCAAGAAGTATTTGGATTTCACTCTAAATACATATTTGAATGATATGGATTCCTTCTTTTGGAGAAGACACATTTTAACCTGGGCCTTTCTATTCCAAATGTTGGAAGGTGAATGTGGCCTTTTCTACATTAACTGATTTGGTTATACGGAAGAATTATATTAAATATGATGGAGGTGAGTTTTTTAATATTTCGAATTGATGGGATGTCAGTGGCTGTACCATATTGTGAAAATTTGCAGCAATATTCCATCCAATTTGTAATGAGCAAGGGATTTGACATACTGTAGAATAATAACAAGTTTTACATTTTCTTTTAAAAATTGTCTTGGTACAGGAAGTAGAAGTCTCTAATGTTGACCACCTAGAAAACTTTTCTGAAGTGTGTATGATTGGTTGTAAGTTGATTTTCTTAAAAAAGAAAAAAAAAGGTGGGTTAAACTTTACTAGAAATATTGGACACTTAAGCATACTCTGTGGATCTGTCTTGCTTCTCCTTTATGCCTGTGTGTCTTTAATGAGAAACTCAACCCTTATTATTTGGCTTTTATATAAATTCCAATAAAAAATGTTTAATGGAAAAGCAGTTAAAACTGCTGTATTAGCGAAAATGCTTTTGATTGCAAATGGGCAAAAGTCCTTAAACTGAATCAAGTGGAAAAGGGATAGTGAGTTTTGTGTCTGGCATAGTTGGGCCCGGAGTTTCAAGGGATGTTATCAACACTTCCTTACATTTATTTGCCCTGCTCTCATCAGCGTGGCTTTGCTGTCTGTCTCACTCAGGTGGTGGGAAGGTGTCCGACAGGAGCTGCAGGGCACATCCGCGCAGCTCAGCCTCCCCAAGAGGGACAGAGTCTCTTTCCTCCTTGTTCCAGAAACTTCTCTGGGTTGCTGGACAGATGTGGGTCCTCTGTGCAGGCCCAAAGCCACATACCCATCTCAGGAGCAGGGGTGGGTACTGCTGTTGCCATGGAAACCAGGTGGGCTGGTGGGCTGGAGCGGTGCTTCCCCAGAGGGAGAGCACAGTGCCGATCTCACCGGGTGGGGGAAGTGACGGTGGGTAGGAGAAAAAGTCCGCTTAAATGCTAAATGAAATGAAGCCTGCCAATTTTGTAGATTTCTGAGGACTTGAGTTGTCCGTGCTTATTATTATTCTTTGTGGAAACCAGAAATAGCCTGTGCTTATTGAGGAGATAGGAGATACAATAGTTATATATGAGAGCTAATAACTATTGTTTATTAAGTACTACTTGTTAGGGGCTGATGTCAGATGTGGCCCACCTTCAAGAAACCTCTAGTTTGGTAGGGGAGCAGCTGTGTACACATGAGCATTCATGAAATGTGTGTGTGTGTGCACGCATGTGTGTGTGTGTATGTGAGAGAGAGACAGAGAGAGAGAGAGAGAGGGAGGGAGGGAGGGAGACTATTTGTGGACCTAAGGGAGATACTCTAGGAGGCAAAAGTGCTCCAGGAGCAGATTGGACGAGAGCAATGGTTTCTGAGGCAGCGTGTGGTCAAGTACAAGAGCTCCCAGAGGCTGACAGGCTCGGAATGGACAAGTAGGAAAAATGGGATGTTAGACAGGCGAGGGCAGGAGAAGGCGTTCCAAGGCAGCGCTTCTGCATGAGCGTGACACCCCAGGAAAGGTTCCCCTGGAGGCCTGTGCAGGATGGTCCCATTGACAATGTAGGGGGACGAGTTCGCATCTGTGTGAAAATGTTCTTCTGGTGGGGGATACGGGTGTGGAGGCCCTAGGGCGTCCAGTGAAAGATCTGAGGCTTTACCCAGCAGATACTAGTAAAGTTTGTGTGCATGGATGTGTGCGTGGGTATATACATTTGCGTGTGCGTTTATGGACGTGTTTCCGTGTGTGTGCGCGTGCACACCAGTTTGTGGATGTGTGTGTGTGTGTGCGTAGGGGAGACTGAATGGAGGAGAGGAGGGTAATGAGAAGATGTTTTGCAGACTCCACCTGAGAATGTATGAAGGAGAGATTAAAGGGGCACAGAGAGTGATGTAACGATGGGCGGGATGAGTGGTCGGTTGGCGTTGGGATAAAGGCTGTAGATAGAGGGGGATTGGCCTTGAAAGTTGGGTAACCCTTTCTCTGAGTTAATGGGGCAGAAAGAAAAGATGGCTGAAGATTCAGATACACATTTTAGTGAAATGGTGTGGGAGGGAGGGAGGGAGAGAGACAGAGACAGAGCAAGAAGGAGGGAAGGAAGCAGGGAAAAAGGGAGATGAGAATGTGGAGGAGGAAGGGGTGGGGGAGTGGACTGATAGGCCCACGATCCATCACTGTTTGTTTCTACCTCGCTTCTTGCCATTACCCCCCCTCCTCTTGACTTTGTGTGTCTTACCCACAGGAGTGTGGCCTGACCACTTAAAAATATCTGAATATCTCAAATCTCTACCCCCCCTCCATTCCTCCAGTCACTGTCTCATTACTTTATTCATAGCCTGTATCCCTGTTTGAAAATTTTTAAAAGTTTATTTATTGATTTTGAGAGAGAGAGCATGAGAGGGGGAAGGACAGAGAGAGGAAGAGAGAGAGAGAAACCCAAGCAGGCTCAG
This sequence comes from Acinonyx jubatus, assembly GCF_027475565.1. Lineage (NCBI taxonomy): Eukaryota > Metazoa > Chordata > Mammalia > Carnivora > Felidae > Acinonyx > Acinonyx jubatus. The sequence continues at coordinate 31,218,781 of NC_069396.1, forward strand.
TGCCCCCAAGCAGGCTCAGTGGGGAGCCCCATGTGGGTTTCGATTCTGCAAACTGTGAGATCATGACCTGAGCTGAAATCGAGAGTCAGCTGCTTAACCAACTGAGCCACCCAGGCACCCCCCTATTTGAATTTTTTGTTTACTCATTTATTTATGTATTTTCAGTTTACTTCTTTCCATGAGTATCCAAAACTCCGTGAAGGTAGGGACATTTGATGACCACTACGCCTGGCTTCCAGAACAGTGCTTGAGCACATAAGAGAAAATGCAATAAAGAGCGAACTAGAGATGAGTAAGACTATTGTTGAGTAGATCTGGTTCTAGTTTAATCTGAATAAACCCATGTTGGACCTGTTGTATGCCAGATACTTGGAGGCAATGAGAATGCAATGGTGACGAGTCAGCTGTCCAGTTCTTAAGGAGCTGGCCTGTGGTTGTAATGATGATCCCTGTTAGATGTTTTTAAGTTTAAATTTTATTTTAAGTTTTTGGATTTCATGTATTTCATGCACTGCCGGCAGGGAACGGAGCGATGGGTGGTAGGGATGAGGTAGCGAATCTTGTTCAGGCAGGAATAAGAGGAGAGGGGTGGAGAGAAGGGGAATTTGAAATGACTGTTTTCAATCCAAGTATCCAGGCTGGTCAAAGAAGGTCAAATGGTCAAGGACAGGGAGACTCCGATGAAAGGCAAAGAAGAGTATGTTACTTAGCGTTGGCCAGCAGGAAAAAATAACTTGAGTAGCAGTGGCGTAAATGAGGTAGATGTTCGTCTCTCTTTTCTCTAATGAACTCTAGAGGTAAGTAGTCTAGAGCTGTTACTGGGGCTTTGCAGACAACTGGGAGCCAAGCTACCTCCAACTTTCTTGTAGCCGTTGGCCCTTCAGGCTAGAACTCCAGTCATCATCCCTGGTCCAACCAGGAGGAAGGTGGTCAAGGGAAAAGGGAGGTTTTCAGGACCTGCCATGTGACACTTGCTTATTTCTCACTGGCCAGGACTGAGACGCATGGCCACATCTATGACTTTAAGGTGTCCAGGAAGTGCAATCTATATTGTGGTTTGCAGTGTGCCCAGCTATGTACTCCATTGCTGTGGAAGAAGGGGATGAGTGGATAGGCAGGAACAATATATGTGTTTTAGCAGGTGCATGGGAGTGAATGATGGGCGAGGTCCAAGAAACCCTTCTGGGATATTTTCATGTTTGAGGTTTTTGCATACCGATTACAGCACTCCATTTTGGTAAACCTTATTCAGTATTTTAGTTTTCATTGCTCTTTGGAAGGTCCCTTTTTGGTGATGCACTGTGATCAGATAACTTTTCAATCCTTTCTTCATTTGGGGGGGTTTATTTGGGGCATGCTTAAAAATCCCCGGTGAGGGGCGCCTGGGTGGCGCAGTCGGTTAAGCGTCCGACTTCAGCCAGGTCACGATCTCGCGGTCCGTAAGTTCGAGCCCCGCGGCAGGCTCTGGGCGGATGGCTCGGAGCCTGGAGCCTGTTTCCGATTCTGTGTCTCCCTCTCTCTCTGCCCCTCCCCCGTTCATGCTCTGTCTCTCTCTGTCCCAAAAATAAATAAAAACGTTGAAAAAAAAATTTAAAAAAAAAAATCCCCAGTGATTTATGTTCATCTTTGCAGGCACTGCAAACCCGTATGTCCTGACTTTAACTGATTACCTATATTTCAGGCCCAAATTTCTCTTCTTTTTTTGAAATACCTCTTGAATTTTTATACTGCCATTTGTCAAGTCCTGACTGTTGGTAACAAAAGTTTTGAGTACAGGTCAATCTTCAGTCAATGTTTTTAAACTAGATTTTTTTTTTAACTGATATTTTTCTTTCTTGATCAAACCCAGCTTACCTCTGACTCCTCATATCCCTGCATCCACTGGACCTCCTTCCCTAGAAACATGAAGGTCTTTATGCTCTTTCCACCTCATTTCCTCCACTGGCCCATCTTGTTAGCCCTTGACTGTTCTACAGCCTTGGCTACAAGGACATGTCTGCTGTCCTGGGCACCACCAACCCCCTCAGCCCCCTTCCCTTTTGCTGTGCGTGTTGTATCAGACTTCAGGATATGGCATTTCTCACCTTGAGGGTAACTGAACCCTATGAATGCTGTCGGAGAATACTTGGGCCTTTGGTGTGTCATCTTTTTGTTTATCTGTTGATTCTCTTGGACCTTCTTCACAATGGACAGTCCAGGACTTGTCCAGCAGTAGTTCAGCCAACCCTACCCTCATTCTTGGAAGGTAACTCTGATCTTTCAGTTTATGGGGAACGTTGATAATTTGCTGTCCTCCCTTGTCTGGAAACCAGTTCTCTCATTTTTCCAGACCCAGGGGAGAGCAGTTCTTTGGGACAAATCCTTCCAAAGGTGCTTGTCCCTTTCTGACTGCTCTGTATTCTTGGTTTTACAGACAGCTTCCTGATTTGTTCCTTTCTACCTTCCTATGTGCCCACGTATCTTCTGACCCCCACCACGGATTTTCCAGTCTTTAGCTTGTCAAGTGCCACCTCCCTTGTGACAGCTTTTGCTAAGACCTCATTCCATCCACATTAGGATACGGTTCATATTTTTTGTCTAACTCCATTTTTTCCCCTTAGATAAATGTGAAATGAAGACCACCACAAATGAAAAATCCTATCACTTCCCTTACATAGAAGAAAATCCTGAAAATAAACACAAGGGGAGTAAACACTATTACCAAAAGTGCACTGGAGACCTTGCTTACCTAAGGCTTTGCCCTGTGTTTGTTCAAAGGGATATTTGCAAGTGTGAGGAAGGTGTTGAAGACCCCTTAGCACCAAACTGAGACTTTGTCTTTGATTTTATTTGGGGTGGGAGGAGGGCTTGAAAGGGAATTCAAAACAGGACTTTCTCAAGATGTAATGAAAGGCTCTTTGGGTTTGTTGTCTTGGCATCTTCTCCTATTTGGGTGCAAGTCCATTGGGCATCTGGATACAGTACAGATCCGCAGGGCTGGGGTGAGCCTGAGAATTGGCATTGCTCACATGTTCCCAGGGCACGCAGCTGGCCGCTGGCTGCTGACCACACTCAGAATTGTAGAGTCTGAGAGAAAGTACTGCCTATGTTCACATGTTTGCCTGACTCTGCGGACCCCTGTTACAACACCTCTCTGAACAGTTCCTCAGACAAGAAATCTTGACCCGGGGTTCCATGTCTTTCGCACCCAGGCTGTCCTCAGCACTCTGCAAGTTATTTCCCTCCTTCGTTATATTACCAAAACTATCTTTCCACTTTTCCGCAGGGAGCTCCGCCTTGCCGGATTGGACTCCATTCATTGTCATGCAAGAATATGGAGTGTCTGCTTAGGCCAGATACTGCCCTAAGCCCTGGGGTTACGCTTTGCTGATGACTCCTTGAACTCACCTATTTTTACTCTATCCCTGTTTCTCTAACCTCCAGTGTCCCTGGTTCTCTAATATATCTAATATCATCCCTGCTTCTGATTGCTTTTGCTCTGTCATCTTGTCCACTCTCCCGCCTCTTCCCGGCACTGGGGCTATCCTCCCAAAGCTTGGTTTCTTACTCCTTTGCCTCTGTATTCTTTTCACTTTGTGTGTGGATCTTGTTTTCTGCCTTCAGCTGTTCCCTCTCTGGTACTGTTTGTATCAGTTATCTATTGCTGTGTAACAAACTAAGCTTTGAGGCTTAAAACAAACAAACAGAAACCACATTTCCCTGGTTCTGCAAGTCCACGATATAGGCTGGGTTCCCTTCTGCGTTTGCGGTCAACTGCAGGTTTGACTTAGCTTCTGGACGTTGGCTAGCTCTATCAGGGACCCCTCATTTCTCCTGCACAGACTCTCTCTTCCACCACGCTGAGGCATATGCAAGAGCTGTCCTGGTGGCAGCATTCCGAGGGGGTACACTAGGGCCCTTGAGCCCAGGTGCAGACCTGTCACACTGTTTCTTCTACCCCATTCTACTGCCCCAAGCAAGTCTCAAGGCCAGCCCAGATTCAAGGGGAAAGGAAAGAATACATTCCATTTCTTCCAGAGAGAAGCTTCAACAATCACACTACAAAGGGGCACAGATACAAGAAGGTGGGAAGAATCGCCTTCCTTTTTGCAGTTTCCCCCAAGGCCCCAAGTCCTCACCCCTACCTTGATCTGCACCTCTCACTTTCTAGATGGCGGGCAGCTCTGTGAAGGAGGCTAACCCCTTCATGGTCTGCTGTCAGTTCAAGTCCAAAATGAGCCCTATGGCAACCTGCTTTCCTTCTACATCCAAAGCTCGTCTTCAGGTTCTTGCCATTTCTCTCAGTGCCCCCGTGATTTCCAGGTACGAAAAATTAATTTCTAGGGGTGCTTGGGTGGCTCTGTTGGTTAAGCATCCGACTTGGGCTCAGGTCGTGATCTCACGATTTGTGAGTTCAAGCCCCGCGTCAGGCTCTGTGCTGACAAAGCTCTGTCTTTGAAAAATGAATAAACATTAAAAAAAATTAATTTCGATTACTTGTCCCCTTTCATTCCCTTAGTGCAGTGAGTCTTTTTATTGGTTTTATTTTGCCTTCTAATGATCTCTTTTGTGTCTGTCTTCCTTCTTCCATGGATCCCGGTTTAAGCTTCTGCTAGAACCACGGGGTCCTCACTGACTCTCTGTACTCTGGATTTCTTGTATCTCCACTTGAATCTATGCCCCAATGCTGCTTTAATCCTTAGGAGGATGTCAGTCTAAGCTATCATTCCCCTTCCAAAAACACCCCCAGTTGCTTGTCTTTGTTCATGGCAGTGCTTTCTCAGACTTTACCACCTTCATTTAGGCCATATCTATTCACCATTGATATTACTCTTTATTTCAATTTTTTTACAGTACTCATTTTGAAATTTATACCACTGTTGCCTAAGGCAACCTTGTATGGCTCACAATATATGAAAATTACCCATATAATAAGTGCATAACTATTAAGATTTTATAAATTTAGTTATATATGAATTAAATTAGCCCAGCATGCATAATATTGAGAGAATTGGCCTACAGGATAAGTTGCAGTGTCTCCAATTTGACATTGAGGACCCTTCGTATCTAATACTAAAGTTACTGCATTAAGGAAAAATGAAATTCTTTAGAAAAAAGCTAGTGAATTTTCTTAAATTTTAGAGTTCTGCTCAAGGTCATTGTAATGGTTATAGATCAGCACCACAAAGTAGGATTGCCTGCCTTAATTTTTGCATAGTGCTAAACATATTAGTTATTTTGAAAATACTAATTTGAAGTAGTTATTTTCCCTGCCCCTCAAAGCCCAATTGTTCAAAATAAATAACTTTCTTTGTGGCATAATAGCCTTGCTCTGTCTTCATTAATTTATCAAATGTCCTCTTCAATCTTGGCTTTGGCTTAACAGGTTTCTAACTACCAGTGGGCTAAAATTGTATACCACATATTCCCTTTTTGTATAGCTTCTCTCAACTTTAGATTCCTAGAAAACACTGTACTATGATATATACTGCTTTGATAATCTGGATTTCTCTTTGTAATTAGGCACTTTGAAAATACTGGCACTTAAGCAGGTGTATAATGGTGGGTTACAGTTACCATTCCCCTCCCTCCACATTTCTTGTCTATGTGGGAGACACTCGTGGAAGGTTCAAGGCAGAAACCAAGGGAAGTCCGAGTTCAGTTAAAGGAAATTCTGGTAGACTAATAAGAAAAGTACAAATAGTGACAACAGAAGACAAGAAGAGTGACAATGGATGAGAACGATCTAGAAGATTCTTACGTAAGGGTGAGAGACAAAACAGTATCAGTTGTGGAGAGGAAAAAGAGATGGTATATTTTTAGGAAATGAGGCCAATTCAACCTAAAGCGAGCAGGCACTTTAGATGACAGACCACACCTCATTGCTTGATTATGGTTGCTTAACTAAAATTTCCGAATGTGACATAACCCATATAGGTTAGAATTCAGCTCTCTGGGAAATTTTTTTCTGATGATAAATATTGCCATCATACTTAACGGCTGGCACAGAATTTTTGTCCTTTGGTTTCTCATAGCAGAAATTATAGTCTTGACGTCTGCTGTTCAGTCCTTATTAAAGGCTTTGTCGTAAGAAATAATATATTTATGGAGAATGGCCTGAAGAAGATTCAGTGCTTCCATTCATCCAGACGAACTGATCTGATGGGAAGCTTCTGCCAGACTCAGAGCTGAATGCTCGGGGTGGTGCACTGTTGCGAACACCCCTTCGCACTTGCCTTCACTGGGTCTCTCACATCTATGGGATTGGCACATTCACTTTGCATTGAGGGGAATTACGAGTAATAGTTTTGTGTACATCCTTTCTTCGGGTTCTGTTTAGATACAGCCTCTTACATAGCACAGTGTCCATTTGTATGACACTTTACCAGAAAGTCATCTTAGGTTACTATATCAGGAAGAGCTGCAAACAAACAAACAAACAAATCAGTTTTATCTTATGGGTATTATTAATCTTGCCCTTCTCATTTCTTTCTTGGCATTAGGGTCCGTGAAACCAACATGTAACTAACCACAGTAATACGTGCATTCCTGTGCTCTGACCATCTTGGCTTTATAGCTTTCTTAATTTTATTTTTCCTTTGTGTTCTTATAAGTGTTACCCCTCCTTTTAGAATCAAATATACTTTTAAAAAGTCACCCCCGATTCTTTTATGGAGAAAAGCAGGTTGTGAATAAATACTTAAAGTACTTACAAGTGCGATGAATATGTTTGTATAGTGTCAAGGATACTTTGCTTATCTTTCTACAAGAGAAATTTCCACTTAAAAAAATTGAAGTCTACTTGTGCCAATATTATAAAGCTAAAAAACTTAACACTTCCTCTTTTGGTCTTTAAGGATGAATGTAATTCTCAATTTATAGCACTTCCTTGAATTTGTTTCTTATAGGATATTTCCCCTGGCATTATGTAATCTGCTAAAATGATGAAACTAGAGAAATTGCTACACCCCCTGAGCCTTTAAATTAATGTGTGAGCTCTCTTATTATTTAAAAAGTATTAATTCTTGGGGCGCCTGGGTGGCTCAGTCGGTTGAGCGTCCGACTTCTGCTCCGGTCATGATCTTGCGGTTTGTGAGTTCAAGCCCCGCATCGGGCTCTGTGCTGACAGCTCAGAGCCTGGAGCCTGCTTCCGATTCTGTGTCTCCCTCTCTCTCTGCCCTTCCCCTGTTCACACTCTGTCTCTCAATAATAAATAAACATTAAAAAAATTAAAATAAAAAGTACTAATTCCTGAAAGTTCGCATCGCACCATAATCAACATCTGTCTTAATTAAGGTTCAGAGTAAGATGCTGAGACCCAGCTAAGATTACCCTGTCATTGGGGGTCCATTGGAGCAGTCATCAAGTGTTGACTGGTCCACACACGCATCCCATGATCCATGAGTTGACTTCCCAGTGGTCGGAAAGAAGTTTCTGCACTCTCACCCAAGGCATTTGTCCTTTGAGAAAGCACCGCTGACTTGGCCTGGGGAAGCCTGCCTAGTGCTTTGTGAGCCCTGCTCAAATTAAGAGAAGCAGTTAACATCTTGTAAAACTGGCCACCCTCTTAGATTGCTTTCAGGTGACTCATGGCAATGCAAATACGCTTCACCATTGTCCTGGGGTCACTTTTGTTTAATCAGCTTCCTGAAAAGTGGAAAATTTTATTTGGTAGCTTTGGAAAGCAGCCTGATTCATTCCTGCTTAGGTTGTTGTTGGTTTTGTTTACCTGAGGTTAGGCCCAAGAGGGCCTTTGGATTTCGATGACTTCACATATCTAGCGGTTGGCAGGCTGGCAGAGGGGGAGCACAGAAGCCTAGTTTGACCCAGTTTCCACCACTTACTTACTGGCTCTGTGACCTCCAGCATGTTCGGAACCTCTCAGTGTCTTCATCTCTTAAATGGGCATTTTACTCTGTTGGGTGCCAGATAAACAGTGGTGAATGAAACAGAAAGTCCCACCCCATCACATGTAGATTCTGGGGAGTTACAAACCCAGATAGAGGATATTATCCCTATGTAATAGGGTGTATTATGTAATAGGGATATTACCCCTATGTAATAGGGTGTATTCCCCTATGTGTGTAATAAATACACTTACCATGCGGAGAATCGTAACAGTATTTACAATATAGAATTGTAAATACCGACTGTAAGTCTCTATATGAAGTGCTTCATTAATGTTAGCCATAGTCACCATTATTATTGTAAGATACTGTTATTATCCTAAGATCGGGTAAATTTCTTAACATATGGATAGATTGCTGAACATAGACTATTGGAAGAAGAATCTTGCCTCAGAACTCTTTGGAGGACTTTTCACTTTGAGCATTGGTAGGCAGACCCTCTGTTCTTTGCTTAATGTGTAACTTTAGCAAGATTTCTCCGCTTCAGCACTTTGCCGTGGGGGCTTTCCTGGGATTGGGGTATGTTCAGTTGCACCCCTGGCCTCCGCCCACCAGATGCCAATAACACCCACAGCAATAACAAGCAAACATGTCTCTAGACACTGCCAGTGGTCTCTGGGGGCCAAAATCGCCCCTGCTTGAGAACTACTGAGCTTGAGGAATATCGGGGAAAACTTTCTGGTTTTGTCATTTAGAGAGTGCTAACTGGGATGAGTTACTCCTTTGTTACAAAGGGCATCTGTCTAAATATAGGTCAGTTATTTCTCTAGGGCCCAGTGAAGCTAAAAGGAGCCGCCATCACTGTGTGTTTCTCAGAACAGCTAAGAAGGCCAGCGTCCAGGGAAGGAGGCTCCAGGACCCAGTATGCAAATCGACACCTGTCCTGGCACACCTGCCAACTGGTTTCTTTCGTTTTCCTTCTCTCGCTTTCTGTGTGGGAATCTCTCTGGCTTATTAACAGTGTTTTGAATCTTTAAAGCTGTGTGGTATACAGCATTAAGAGGAGAAAGTCTGTGTTTATTAGAGGGAATAATGGACCATAAACTGGGGAATGGGCTCATTTAGGGCTCACTTGTGTCTCTAGGTGCTTAACTAAGTCAGCCACAAAACTGTTTGGGATGAATTACAAAAACACCCATGACCAGCTGGTGACTAGTTCTGTGCGATGATTGTCTTAGAATAACAGATAGGACTTGGATGTCAAGAATTTCAGCTTCTCATCCTATTTCTTTTAATTTGGGGGCACACTCCGGTTGATTATTCCATATGTTTTGGCCAATCCCGGTTTATATGCTACTAAGTTTTTATTTTTTTTTTAAGTCTTGAGTCACATGAACCCTAAGCAAGTCTTTTCTTCATTTCTTCCTCAAATATTTATGGAATGGCTACTGTGTGTGGTGTGGCATGCATAGAAGTTTAAGAGAGAGCTTTGGCCTTTAAGCTGGCTGCCAGAGAGGAATGACTATATCTGTTTGCACAGTCTTCAGTGCCTCACACTGTGTGTGCCTGGTGTGTAGGAAATTTTCAACATGTAACTAATAGTAAGATTTTTATGCTAATATTCAGTGTCCCTTGCCTAATGGTTTCCTAGGCTGACCTACTTTACAAATTTTTTGAACCACTGGCAGGATGTCTTAAGGAAACTGTAGCGATATGTTTGAAAAGACAGATCCCAAAGAACATGTATTAGTCGTGGTCCAGCATTTCCCAGGCAGTAAACCGCAAAGCCTACCTGGTTGATCTTTCCCAAAGCAGTTGTCACCATGACCCCTTCCCTTTCTACCATGCCTGGTATTCCTAAAGGAAAGGGGGAGCGCCCGCAGACAACAATGTCCCCTCTCTGGCTGTGATCAGAGTTTTATTGTCAGGAAATCCCCCTTTTCAGGGACTTCATTGTCCGCATCCTCTGGCCAGCCAGCTCCCATCCCTCCATCCCCCACACACCCCCCCCCCCCCGACGATTTCAAGGCTTTATGGAAATGAAAAGTTGCTCTTCTTCACAAAAAAGATTGGAGGAGATAAAGTGATTAACACTTATTTTGTTCGGGAATCCATCCGAGGTACCATCCTTGAACACTCATTTGGCTTGTTGGAAGGGTAATCTCTTTCAGAAACATTGGACAGAATTGACCAATTCATTATGTATGTAAGTCTGCTTAAGAATGTTTAATTCAGTGAGCCCTCATCTCCTGGCTTCGTAATCTCCTGCCTTGGCTATTCTGTTCTCTTTGAGTTTCTGCAACTCATTTCTCCCCTGATTATTGAATCTTTCCCTGGACATTCCAGGCTCGGTAGAATCTCAATGAATAGGTTTATGGGGGGAAAAATTCCATACTCTTTTAGATGGTTGTCGATGACTGAATTGTTCTGGGGTAATTAAATTTGGGGAACTACAAATGTAGGCAAAAAGTATGAGAGAATGCTTCAGCCAATGGGAATGTTGGAGAATGTTTTAGAGGTAGTGGGAAGATTTTATAAAAAGTAGTTATGTGGGGCCTCATGGACAGTTTCTGTAGAGCCACAGTCTAAATGTGAACAAATCAGCATATATTCCTTTATCACAGACCAATATTTTTGCTGTTGAAAGGTAGACACAAATATTTCACATAATTTCATGGGTATCTTTCAGTGAGATATGTTACACATTTTTATTTATTTATTTTTTAAGTTTGTTTATTTTGAGAGAAAGGGAGAGCACAAGTGGGGCAGGGGCAGAGAGAGGGAGAGAGGGAGAGAGAGACTTCCAAACAGGCTCCACACTGTCAGTGTGGAGCCGGAGGCAAGGCTCAAACTCACGAACCGTGAGATCATGACCTGAGTTGAAATCAAGAGTTGGACACTTAATTGACTGAACCACCCAGGCACCCCATATTACACATTTTTAAAGTTTCTCTTCCTTTTGGGTTTACCTGGTAGGTACATATCGCAGTATTACTGCCTTATCCCTAACAGAGAAGAAGAGAGTGGGTAAAATATAAAAATAGTGGAAAACGTTGTTAGGATGTGTGTGTGTGCATGTGTGTGTGCGTGTGTGTGCATACGTGCATGCACACACACTTGCTCAAGCACCTGCACTCCTGGGATTCACGTGGACTTCCCAGCAGCGGGGAGAAGAGCAAAGGCTGAAAAGAGATCCTTCTTTTGGTTGCTGCCTTTGTAATTCATGCTCCCACTATCTCTGATAGCAAAGAAGCAATGAGATAAATTCATAAATGCTTGACAGTAGCCGCTGATTTCAAATTAGTGTTTGCCCCTCTAGGTGTAGCTGATAAAGTTACTGATGGCAGGATGCATGCTTCTTAGCAAGTGGTCAGGATGCCTGAAGTAGAATTTGATTTATTATTTTATTTTGTATGTGCTCTACTGTCTTAGTAATTTAGGTAGGCACTCTGGGTTCCAGATAAGTTTTCTTTCCTTTTTTTTTTTTTTTTTGCAGTAGGAAGGCTTCAGGGAAAAGAACAAAAGAAAAAGAGAAGGAAGAAACAACCCCAGGAATGTATTCAAGTGTATTACATCATACCCTATGGATAGCCCTTCCCCAGCCATCAACCACTGCATTCATCGGAAAGATTCTCCAGTCACTTTATCTGCTGCATGTACTGTATTTACAGTAGGTGCAGTGGGATCCACAGAACCACTCCCAGTCAGGTCCTGCGGTTTTATTTTTTAAAAAACCAACCCAAAAAATAAACAAAAAAACCCCCAACAACCTCTCTCTCCCCCTTCCCCGCAGATATCTCTCTCCCCCTCCCCCTCAGATATTCTACAGGACAAAGTAGAATTTTTCTTTTATAATTATCACCCCCTCTAAAGAAACTGTTTCAGGGAATTTTACCTCAGCGGAAGAAAGAACATCGGGGTGGGTGTGCCAGCAGCATCATGCAGGGCATGGGGTCAGGAAAAGGCGGAAAGGGGGGGGCGGTTCTCAGAGAGGAGATCCAGGAAGGAGCGTTGAGCCCAGATTTTGGACGGTCTTGGGCTGCCATGCTTCAGAGTTTGGGTTTTATCTTTCAGGTACTTTTTAGCACAATGGGCATCAAGGGACATGCTTAGATTTCTGTTTTGGAAGACAGGAAGTGGGGTGAGGAGCCCAGGGGGAAGAGGAGGAGAGGACGGAGTGGCCGTGTTCCTGTCCCAGGAGCCAAGCCCCCTTCAGCCCTCTATGGAAGGAGGAAGGGCCTGGAAACCTCCGTTCCCTTTATGTCTTGTGCAGCGAATGCCGATGTCTTCTGAAATCTCATTAGGAGACTTTGTGATCATGCACACGTACCCGTGGTGATTTGAAATCATTTGCATTTACTGCTCCATACATGTAAATCATAGTAATTTTAGGAAGAAAAAAAAATTGCAAACATCTAAAAAATTCATTTGAATTCATTTCACAAATTCCATCTTTAATATACCCTTTTCTTTCAGGCAATCTAATGTCCTACCAGATTTAAAAAAAAAAAAATGAAATAGACCACTTTTAGGCCCTTTTGCATTCAGCGAGTTATTAAATTTCACATCTTCCTGGGTTTATTTTTTTCTGATGCCATAGTTCAAGATAATGTTTTTTTAATACTACATGCAGAATTCCAGAGATTCATAATAGCTTATGACATCTTAATGTCCACAGTGACATTCTACTGGTCATATCCAACTGTGATAAACAGCTCTATACTCCATAAAGTCGACAGTCACTAAGCAAAATGCAGAAAGAGGCAAACAGTCCCTCAATCTTATGAATAATGTTACAGATCTTGAATGTTAATTTTGAAGAAAACACATACTTAAATTTAAAGTTTATGCCTTCAATTCATAGTCCTTTTCTTCTTCTAGGGAAAAAAAAATATCAAGCAGCTATGCTTTAAATGAATTTAATGAACTGCAAAGACTGACATTTTCACTATAAAAGTCACACTTCATTTAATGAGTAGTTAAATATTGATGCTATATTAAAATACAGGCAGAATAAAAATGGCACAATGGATTTCAAAATAGGAATTCAGGGTTCTTTTATGTTGAAAATTTCATGAACGGAAAAAAAAAAAGTACCGTTCATCAGAATGTCTTCATAAACACAAATATTCCAGTGAAATTGCAGAGTAGCCTGTGGTACATAAATCCCGGGGGAGGAGCCGAGGTCAGTCTTTCATTTCAACTACCTCATTCTGTGTCAATCTTTGTTGCTTAAAGACCCTATGACGTTAAATGTGGTTCCTGTTTTTGATGGGAAGAATGCTGAAATTCTAGAAGGGGTAGAATCTACCTTCCTTGAACTGATTTGGATATGAAGAAAAGACAACTGTATGTTGAGGAATATTCTAGAAAAGTAAGCTAGCTACTGTCACTCCTATTACTCCTCTGGTCAGAGCTCTCCAGTGGTTTGGTTTCATTCACCAAGTCAAGGTCCACATGGAGGCTTGCACAGCCCTAACTTGGTGACCGCCATGATATCCTTGACCATGACATTTCTTCCAGGCAAGGCTCACTCTTGCTCTTGCCACACATTAGCCTCCTTGTTACCTCTTGAAACTCTAGGCACATCCCCTACCTCAGGGTCTTTAGTTTACCTCTCTCTGCCCCAAACCTTCCTCTTCAGATATTTCCATGTCTCCCTTCCTCATCTTCTCAGGGTCTTTTCTCTGGGACACCTTTTATGACCACCCTGTTCAAAATTGAACCCTCTTTCCTCCCCCTCTGATATTCTCCACCCCACTTCCCTCCTTCATTTTTCTCCAAGTACTTGGTCTTAAAACATACTCTGCATTGATTTTATCTCTTCCATGTTGGACATAACTTTGTGAGGACAGAGATCTTTGTCTCTTTTCTTTGTTGCTTTATCCCTCTTGCCCAGAATTGTGCCTGCTATTGAAGAAGCGTTGAGGCACTGTTTGTGGAATGCACAGATGAATGAAGGAAAGTGTTTTTGGGGGCAAAAGTGGGATTTGCAAGGGAAATGTTCCCCATGAGAGTTGGGAATGGGGACCGGCATGCCAGGACACCTGGAATATAGATCTGGTAACCATATGCATGGAGAAGGTGACTGCTGTGTTCTGGGTTTCTTGGGACTTTCCCAGTTTTAGCATGAAAGACCCATACCCTGGGAACCCTTTCGGTCTTGGGCAGGCTGGCATAGTTGGTCACCATATGCACAGAGAATATACTGTAAAATGTTAGAGTTTGCAGGAGGACAGGGGTTGTAGACACTGGGAAGATGATACATGAGTGCTTCTCATCTGCTTGTGTATGTAGCGAACAGGAGGACACAGGCCCCTCTGAGGGCAGTGGTTGCAACTCTGGCCAACAGTAGCTCTGGGAAATTGGAGGCCAGCATTTCCTGTGCTCATGACTTCTTAAGGGGAAGATATTTTGATTCTGTGATAGTTTTTAATTTGTAAATGTTGGCAACCAATCTGGAACCGGCTAAGGATTACATATGGCCCGGGGGCTCTCAGTTGGCTACCTCTCCTGAGGTAGACCCAGACTTCGTTTCATTAGGCGAGAGGGCCTGTGAATCTTAACTGTTAAGTGGTTGGGGCACCTGGGTGGTTCAGTCGGTTAAGCGTCCACCTCTTGGTTTGGGCCCAGGTCCAAGTGGTTGGGGCGCCTGGGTGGTTCAGTCGGTTAAGCGTCCACCTCTTGGTTTGGGCCCAGGTCCTGGTGTCACAGTTCCTGAGATCGAAGCCCCCATTGGGCTCTGTCCTGACAGTGTGGAGCCTGCTTGGGATTCCCTCTTCCCTCGCTCTGTGCCCCTACACTGCTCACTCACTCTCTCTCAAAAATAAACTTAAAAAAAATCTTAAGTGGTAAATGAACATAGTTATTAAATATCTGTATTGTTTGGAGAAAATAAATGTCATTATTAGCTGTAGATAAAGGTTTTATGTAGCTTCCATGGAAGAATAATACTATTTATAGAATATTTCCAGGATCTGTACTGAGCACTGTTATGTGTGTGAGTAAATTCAATCCTCCGCAACTCTGAGGCAAGTTCTATTAAGTCTCAATCTACAGATAAGGAAATAGAGGCTTGGCTAAATTAAATAACTCGTTCAAGGTCATAGGCTAGGTAGAAGGTGCTAGATCTGGGATTAAACCCAACGGTTCCAGGGCCTGTGCTTCCCCCCTACCCTCCTCCTTGCGTCTCAAATTATAATGAGCATCTGAATCCCCTGGAGGGCTTGTTAAACTCTGGAGTGCTGGGTCCCACACTCAAAAGTTTTTGATTCAGTTGGTCTGGGGTGGGGAGCAAGAATTTGCATTTCTAACAGGTTCCCAGATGATGCTGATGCTGTTGTCCTGGGATCTCAACTTGAGTACTGCTGCTCTGAACCATGCAGAGGCCTCTGAAGAGACCGGGGACCGTTGGACAGAATATACTGGCGTCCACTGGAGCTGTGCACACACAGTTGTTCTCACACTTTGGTGCATACTTTGGTGCTTAACAGTGTCTTCTGCACAGGCAGCCATAGACAAAGGCAGAACATATTTACCAGACACCAGATGGGTTTTATGTGAAATGAAGCACTTCCTGGACCTGCGTGGTCTGACGCACGGGTATACTGAATACTGGAGGCCTCTGTGTGTTTCCAAACGTCTAAAAAAGAAGGTCAGGCTGGCCAGGGTCACGAGCAACCATTGGGATGCGTTGGTGTAGGGGAAGAGGAAGCTAGGTGGTATGAGTTACTACCATTGGTAGTATGTGGTTTGATTTTTAGCTACACTGACGTGTCATTTAACCATATTGAATTACATAGAAAGTGTTTTCTTTCCATTTCCCTTCCAGTCTCTCTTATTACATCAATGAGAAAAATCTCCATTTGGTGCCAGTATGTCTTTAACACCTAACACTTGCTAATCTCTTTTTTTCAACAGAGAGATTGAGAGACTGAGAGAGATGAAAGGGAGAGAAGGAGGGAGGATGAAGGGAGAGAGAGACAAAAAAAAAAAAAAAGGAGGAAGAGAACACAGGACTTAGTTACAAAACCCTTCTGTTGCCAGTAGTTTGGTGGAATGAAATAGATTACTTTACTTTTATTGTATGTCTTTTGGTGATTATGTTCTATTTGTGGCAAAGAATACTGTTTTTTTTCCACTTAGGATGTCAAGTTTCTTTTCTGTTAATAAAAAACACAATTGTTTTTTATTCAAATGGCTGACTTGAGAAATAATAAATTCCAAAATTCTAAAAGTTCTGGGAAACAAAGTTTGTAAAAAATTAAGTTTATGGCAACATATTTGCAGCAAAACTGCAGCTGAACTCACGTGAGACTGTTTTTGTTCTGTATTTATATCCCTTTGTGTGCATACTGAGACATTTGGCTGCAGAAATATTTGTGGGTTACGGGGTGCTGCCTCAGATCACGAGAGGTATTATATAATACATAGAATATGTCCCACATCACTTTTCTAAATCTTAAAAACTCTCAACTATAAAACACATTCTGGCCCCAAGGTTTTGGATAAAGAAGAATGTGGATCTGCTTTAAATTTTTTTTTAAATTTTTTATGCTTTATTTTATATTTGAGAGAGAGAGACAGAAAGAGAGAGTGAGCAGAGGAGGTGCAGAGAGATAGAGACAGAATCCGAAGCAGGCTCCAGGCTCTGAGCTGTCATTGCAGAGCCCTTCGTGGGGCTTAAACTCACAGACTGCGAGGTCATGACCTGAGCCAAAGTCGGACGCCCAACAAGCTGAGCCACCCAGGTGCCCCTGCTTTAAATTTTTTTTTAATATTTTATTTATTTTTGAGAGAGAGAGAGAGAGAGAGAGAGAGCATGAGCAGGGGATGGGCAGAGAGAGAGGGAGACACAGAATCTGAAGCAGGCTCTAGGCTCTGAGCTGTCAGCACAGAGCCTGACATGGGGCATGAACCCATGAACCTTGAGATTATGACCTGAGCCAAAATCAGATGCTCAACCAGCTGAACCCCCCAGGCACCCCTGCTTTAAATGGCAAATACATAAAAGTAATGTATGAATACTGATATTTGGCAGACACTGATCTAAGGTGAAGAGCTATAATTTGCGGTGAATATATTAACATGAATGGAACAAACATGACATCTGATAGAGTACTCAGCTGTTGCTTGCTATAAACAATTGGTAGTGTTTGCATCTCTGTTAGAAGATAACTGTCTTCTGAGTAAGGTAAGGTGCTAGTCCTGCTGCTAAAGCTGATCTTAAAATAAAAGCTTTTCAGGGGAAATTATAGTAGAAAAAATTACCCTACTTTCATTGGAAAACTGAAGACATCCAACCAAGAGGCAGTTTTTAAGTAGATTTAGAGGTACTATCTCAAGATTTTTTTTTAATACACTGATTACTTCTATGGACCTACTTTTTATGTTTGGATTTTATATACCAATACGTTATACAATTGGGTATATCTGACATGTGGTATCTACATCCATATTTCAGTTTCCATTGGCCATTTTACTACTTCTTACTTGGTAAGAAGTGCTGTTGGGTGTTTAAGCCCATCTTCTCACCAGAGAAGAAAAATGACTGATTGCCCAGCCATCTCTTCCTTTCTTCTTTTGCTCAGCAAGGATTCACCTCTTTCACCTAAGGCGATCGAGCAGAGGCACAGAAGAGGCAGAAGTGGTAGAGAGGAAAGACTCAGAAGCTCCCAGAAGATATAGGGAGGGGTGATTGCCTGGCTCAGGGAGCAGAGCATGTTGACATGAACTTTGGTTACCTGATAACCACCTATCTGATAGTGAGACCTAATCTTCTGGTAAGGTTGGCTAATGGATCCTGGTGGGCCAAGTGGCAGTGTGTTTTATCAGTTTGTGTGATGAATGAACTAGCCCTTGCATTTCTAGTTTCAAGAAGATGAAAGTGATCGGGAGTAACAAGGTATAAATTTCAATAAAACATGTGGGAGCTAATGTCAATTTCGTGAGCTTTAAGCAGTTTGTAGCCTCCAAAATATTTGTAGATAACTCAAGACAGCTTAGCCCATCCATCTGCCGAGGAAGGACATTCGGTGCTAGAAGAGGTTGGTTTTACATGCCTTGAGTGGTACTGTTTCCCTTTGATCTTCTTGGCTATAGTTGTCCTCACTGCTAGGAAGGATTTCCTGATAACTGACATTCTGCCCTTCTGTACCTTCTTCCTGCTCCTAAATCCAGGCTCATCCGTCATTGTCCTTTGTGTTTACACTCAAGTGTAAAGTTTGGTAGAAAAAAGATGAAATGATTTACTCAACCACAGAATATTAATGACCATAGAAATATGATTCAAATCAGAAACATCCTACCATGGAAGAGGATGTTTGGAAAAGCAGTTCATTGCTCATTATGCTTGAAATCTCTGAGAAATATATCAAGTAAAGTAGCTGTTCCTTTAATTTATATTATTCAGGCAAACACTAAGCATCCTAAATTACTATAAGGTACTCTTCATCTCTGTGCCATATAGTATTGCCATGGTTGCCTTTTACCAGAGTAAATGTGGATATTTAAGAAATATGTTGCTGACAATTCTTGTAAATATTAGAATTCTGTGTGGGAATATTGATATTAAAGCTGTATTAGGACTGATACCATTAGCAGCAATATAGAGAAGATGTTTTATTAAATACTAATTTCATATGTTATTTAACAAGTAGCCGGCTTTGAACACATTAATCTCTCTTTTTAATTCAAGGTTGATGGTCTGGGTCTTACATATTGTATCCCTGAATAGGCCATTCAATAACTATGCAAAATATCTATTTCTCCCATGGGTATTTGTGCTTTGATATATTCTGATCCTTATTAAATTTAAACAGGATCAAATTTATACAGCTCTGGCAGAGATTTATTAAAATACACTGAATGGACAGCTTGTGGGAGTGCAGTGTACTGTAATAACATATGCCTTTTACCAGAGAATAGTAATTATTGAGAATCAAATAAATCTGTAGGAGGTTAAGTATATATGGAAAAGATATCAATTGCAGATCTTCAAAACTAGCCTGAAATATTATTTGAAGATGTGTTACTGTGCAAAATAATGAACCTCATCCTTTTAGACTCTAAATATTTAGCAATATTTGAAATGCAGGCTTTTAGGGCTGTTGTAAATTCCAAAAGCAGGGGGTGGGGTGGGGACTCGGAATTATCAGAGGGGTTACACGTGTTTAGCATACTCCATCTGTAGAGGCACCTGCTTTTTACTTTGCCCTACTTTTTATTAAATGAAATTGAAAGCACATGTATTATACAGTTTGTAAAAAACTATTTTTTTGGAAGCAGAAATCTGTGTCTCCTTTACTTGGGGGTTTGAAAGAGGGATCTCAGATGGATGAAATACAAGTGTTTTCAGACTCTTAGTTTATATTCTTCAAATATAATGATATGTTTTGTTACTTTTGGGTTTTCCTGCATGCTTTCAAAGTGGTCTTGGTGTGTTCACTCTGATTGAAGAGATCACGGTATTCCCCAATTTGTTAGTTTTTGTGGTGTGATGGCACTGTAGAGAACAGTTAGGTTTTCAAGTACTTAACTTGTGCATAAGACACATGTAGCCTCTCTGTTCTTCCAGAGCTCCCCGTGGCTCTAATATTTTATCCTTCATAAATTATTTAATTATGATATATTAGTCATTATTAGTGCTTTTCTCTTCTCTTCTCTATTTATAGACACTCTTGGGGGCCGGGGCAGGGCACCTCCAAGGAGAAGGGAGTTATCAGTGGGGGCAAGAAGAGATTTTGCCATAACAAACCTGGCTTACCACTACATCTTTCTCCTTCCAGTATTTGAATTTATTTCTCTGCCTGGCTCTTACTAGTGTAGGGGCAGAGGCACAGGTATATTACAGTGAGCCATTCTCTTTCCTGGTCAAAATAATTATGAGCATTGAGACTAGACTGAAGTGTCTGGAAACCAAGAGAATCTTTGAGGGCTGGGTATCTAGAGAAAGTGAGTTAAGATCTGGAAATCCCCCCAATTCTGCCCTAAATTACAGTGAATATTATTAAGGGTAGTTAGGACAGGGGGTGGGAAGTCTGTTTTCTGCTCTGTATTATGGTGTCTAACTTAATTTTTGTACTTATTATCCCTTAACATACAGTGTGTGTGTGTGTGTGTGTGTGTGTGTGTGTGGTTTTCTAGGAGAACACTATTTACTTTATACATGCTTTGTAGCATACGTTGGGTCATAGTATTTGTGTGTACATGGTGTTCTAGATAGGTACACCATAGAAATTATTCTTAGGAGGCATCAGGGTATGGGATTTTGCGGGGGGGGAGTGGAATTCAGATATATTGAGATATAATTTACGCATGATAAAATTTGCCAATTTTAAGTGTGTAGTTTGATAAGTTCTGATAGAGTTGTGAACAACCACCACCGTAATCATAGAACATTTCTGTCACCTCAAAAAGTTTCCTGTGTCCCTTTGTACAACTTACCCCCAACCACTCATCTGCTCTCTGTCTACATGGTGTTTGTGATAAACACTTATGTGTAAACCAACTGAGTTAAGTCAATAAGTATATAAATGTTTAAATATATCTATATTGGTGAACCTTTATGGCTTAGCATATGTTTTGTTTCTTCAGTCTCTTGCTACTTTTGGTAATGTTGAGTCATTATCAGAAAGAAGGAATGTCTGAAATTTTAGTGAAAAGTTTATATCAATTATAGCAAAAAGATTTTTAAATGTCCCAAATTGTTTGTCTCTTGGAAAATAAGTATAATTGTCTCCATTTCCAGCCTTTCTTTTTCATTGTTGCTGATGAATGAGATAGATTTTTCTAAAAGCGTGTAAGTGATGCCTTCAGTTCCCTTTCTCTTGCAATTATAAATTTTCATTTTTATATTTTTATATGGGAAAAATATTATAATTTTTCTTGTATAGTGTGTTGTACAGGGCTATATGGATCTAGTTCCTGAAATTTGAAAACTGATAAAAATGTTAAATGAGATGTTATTTTAATCTAAGTGTGTTAGTGTTAATTGATTGGCTGATTTTTGTAACTGTTACATCCATGACCATGTTACATAGCTGTGTGAAATTTGAAAGTTATTTTACATTTGAGACATCTGCAATACTGAGTCTGGACCAGATGAACTCAGGTGCCGCTTTCAGTCCTGAAATTCTTTGAGGGTTTTTTCCCCCACATATATGTGTGTGCTGGATTTGTGTTTGTGTGTATAGAGGTGTGTATATACAGACCCCCCGCTCCCCGTGCACATACGTGAATAATAAATGAGAAAGAAAAGAGAAAAACCCAAAGCATTGTACTGTTGGTATTTTAGAGTTATTGGTTTAGAAGATTGATTATAAAAATAACCAAAATAGTTTAAAACCATTCTAGATGTTGACTGTGTCAATGAGAAAATGAAGAAAATAGAAAGCTAACTACTATCGTTTGCTATAGATATTCTTACTACCAAAAAGAAGGAAGTTACAAGGGCAAAAAGCTTAAGCTAGTCTTCTTTTACCTCCTTCAAATTGAATGTAACATGATCACTAGCTTCATGAATGCCAAGCTCTTAAATCCTTTGCAGTAACAAGGGCATGTTTTAGTGTTGTCAGAACTTTTGTTTGCACCTGGTGTTACACTTGATCACTGAATAATTGAGTGATAATGACTGTTATTTTTAAACTGAAGTATAACATCAGGGGAGGATGAGAAACACATAACGCCCAACTTCCCAAGGGGAGTAGGGGAAATATTTATAAGTACAGCATGATAGAAGTGTTGAAAGTACGTGCAACCAGCAATGCAAACTAAGAGCAGAAGTCAGGGGATGATTTTTTCTGCAGCTCAAAAAATCAGATTATTTTCTTTATGTCATAAAGATGGAAAATCAAACTGAAAAATCTAGTAGAATCTGGACACCAGTGAATTGGAATTAGGAAACAATCCTATCTAACCAAACACCATTATTCAGGACCAAGGACAGGGACAGAGGCACGCCTCTCCCCACTTAAAAGTTTTTTTTTTTTTAAATAAACTTCAAAGCTATGCTTTTAAGTTATCTATTTGCTTCATTTATTTATCCAGCAATATCTAGTGAGTATCTACTGTGTGACCAAACAAGACAAAACTCTGCCTTCATGGAACTGCATTATCTTGTGTCCCTTTATGAAAGTTTGTTCTTTTCTAAGGTTGTATATGCTCGTTCTCTTTTTCTGGGGCTTGGCTCTTCCAAGTAATTCGTATCTCCCATATTAATACCTGTTCTTAGATTCCCAATCTACTTGCCTTCTTCCAGCATACGTATCCTCTTAATCGGCTTCTAGAGTCTTCTGTTTCCTGCTCTATTGAGCTTGCTAGAACCGTTCTTATTAACCTCAGCCTTTACAACCATACTGTGAAAATGGTACCTGTTTCCCCTTCTTTTAAATGACTGCTCCAAACGTGAGTGACACATGCTATGAGTAGTTTAGGGGTTAAGTATCAGTCGGGAATCTTGCTGAAGACCAGTCATGCGGAGTTAAATTAGAAAGCACTGGCTCTTTGATTTATGGTTGCAATGATACCCAGAAACACAAAAGAAGACATAAAGTGTTTCATTAATATATATATATATATTTATTTAGGTCCCAATCATTTGGAATTTGTTAAATTTGTATATCTGAGAGGCAATCTGATATGGCAGAAAAACACCTAAATTTGGAGCCTAAAAACCTTCTATTTGACTCCCACAGTTTCCACTTATTGGCTTTGAGCCTTCGTTAACATTACTTAATATCTTCAAACCATGATTTCTTCAGAAGTAAGGAGATTGTAATATCCACCTCAGTTCCATTGCAAGGTTTAATGTATGTAAAGTATCTAGAAAAATATATGTAAATTCCCTGCCCTTCTTCTAACTAGTTTTAGTGGATCAAGTAAGTAGCGAGCTTATTTTGAAAGTTCTGCATTTTAGATTTTTCAGTTTTAGATTGGCCTTTCCATTGCAGTTCTAGGGTACTCTCCTTTTACTAAGTAGAGTTAGCTTTAGAACTAGGGCAGAAGTAATACAGAAGAAAACTGTCCCTTTCATTTTGGGAAGGAACTAACATTTACTGAACCCTTATAGGATCCTAGGTACTCTGCTAGGAGCTTTGCATATATTATCCTATTTTAACTACAAGAGAAATTGTTTTCAGTGTATTTTCAGTTTCTGTCTCATCTAGGCTTCTGTGATTTTCACTCATGCCTTTACTCCTGCAACAGCTCCAGTTATGTGCATGTTTGGGAAATATGTGCGTGGTCCTAGATATTTCTGTACATTGAGCATGCAAAGAGGAGATGGTTATTTATCATCCTGTAGCAAATATACTATAAATCTCCAGTTATCATAACACAGAATGTTTGTAGGACACAGGTAACATTGTGTGTGTGTGTGTGTGTGTGTGTGTCATCTGATTGCTTGGAAGTTTACTGGTAATGATGGCTGTCAGTGGGCATGAGTGAAAATGGAGGACCAGTTGCTTTTTCTACAGCTTATGTCCCTACCAGTGTTTATTGAGTAAGGCTGTGATTTATTCAACCTTTTGTATTGGTGTCTCCACCTCTATTTTCTTAAGCCCCTAGAAGAATCAGTTGCTGTCTATATGTATTATAGCCATTCTTTCCTTTTGATCCACTGCTGTTGTACCCAACATGATATTATGTACCTACGTAGTGTTTAGAATTGCAAAAAGAAAATTGATCAACTTTTGGATGTTAAGAGTGGTATTATTTATTCTTTTTGCTTACCTTGCTTATATTATGTTCTTTAGTGCCTTCCTTCCTGTCCTTCTGAGCTCAAGTCATAATATTCACTGGCATTCACTTTGCTGAAGCCATCTTAGTTTCCCTGCTTTACTTGCTTGCTTTTTTCTCTCTTCCCTTCCCTTCCCCTCCCCCTGCCCTCTCCCCTCCTTTCCCTTCCTTTCCTCTTTGCTTCCCCTTCCCTCTCTCAGGCACATTCATTCTTAACTCAGGGCTTTTATACTGTTTCTTTCTTCTGCAAGGAATTCTTTCCCCAGCTCTTGGTTAAGGCTGTCTCCTTGTTGTATATGTCTCAGCTCAAAGTGTCACCTCCTCCAGGGAGCCTTTCCTATTCCCCTTTCAAAAGTATCCTTCTACCAACTCAGTTTAAGTAATATAATCTTGCTGTATTTCCTTCCTCTGCAGTTCTTATCGATTGTCCTCTGTCTTTGCCTGTCACCACTTGTCAGGCTCAGGGACCTTGTTCTCTTTTGTTGCTATCCACATCTTCAGCACATGATAGCACCTGGCATATGTTGTATAAATGGGCATACTGAGCAGTAAATATGCTCTGGGTAAATAGAAAACAGAGAGGTTCATGTTGGTTGGAATATCCTTGGAGTAAAGTTCTGGATTATAAAACATTTGGAATTGGAATCACTTTGAGGAGGTTGACCACAGTCTGTCAACTGTGTAGTGTTTCCTTCTACAACCTTCCTGGCAGTTTAGCAACTGTTTCTGAGGCAAATTTTTATCTCTTTGATTCAGTCAGAAGAGAATCAATTGGAGCTAATATTTATGTTTTCCAGAATGAGTCCTGATTTCTGAAATGTGGTAATAGAAAAATATCTTATTCTTTTCATGGTCAAACTGTCTGAAAGATGAACCAACAAATACAGTCAAACAGATAGATGCCACAGGGATTGTCTTTTTAAACACATTATTTCACGTTTGATCCTCGTTTTCTCTGAGAGGGAGGCAGGGCAGGCATTAACGGTTTTGTAAACTGGGAAGTAGGCAAAGTGGTGTTTGAACCTGGAATATCTGATTCCACGTTTGTTTCTCCTCTGTGCTCTGCTGCCTCCCTCAGGAGTTCTGTGTTTATCCAGTTAGTTACTGTGTTGCTTGCTTTTAAGGATTCTTTGAAATGATAAAGTCAAATGGGATTTTATACTGAAGAATTTATTTTTAAGTACACTAAATTGTTTCTTTGATGCTTATTTATTTATTGAGAGAGAATGTGTGTGAGCAGGAGAGGCGCAGAGAGAGAGAATCCTAAGCAGGCTCTGCACTGTCAGCACGGAGCCTGAAGTGGGGCTCGATCTCATGACCCGAGCCGAAACCAAACGTCGGACGCTCAACCAACTGAGCCACCTAGGCGCCCCAAGTACACTAAATTTTTAAGTCATGAGAGTATGGGTTAAGAGTTCTCAAACTTCCTGACTTTTTAAAGATCAGTCTTTCAACTGTTGCTGGGATCCTTCATGTTTCCTCAGAATATATCTTACTTTTCTGGAAGTATTTGGGTTACTCAGAGTTCTCATATTCGTTCTTTTGTACAAACACAACATAATGAACAATGCAGGTCTATACTTTGTAAAGAAACAAATGCTTTATAGAAGAACCAACATTCCAAATCTCTCACTCCTTCATCACCAATTGAAATTTATTTTAAAATACTTTCTTATCCTCACTCTTCTTTTGTATTACAAATCACCTTTTTGGTATACTTTACATTAACTTTTCTATTTTAGTACCCTGAACTCAGAGCTTTTAGAAGATGCACTTGTTCTGTTTAATTATACTCCATATTCTTACACTGCTTCTCAAATGGTCACAGGGTGACCTGTGGGGCTTCCTCCTTGGCCCTGTCTGCATCACCCCCAGGCATTCCTGAAAGCATTTTTGTTTTCTGAGAACCACAAGAAGTTCCAGTCAATCTTGATTTTCTTCTGTTCCAACACTTGGAATCCGCTATTCTCCAAGGAGCTCTGATTCTTTTTAGTAGAGAATAGTATTAGAGTCCAGAGTTTGGCTACTGTTCCACTCAAGTGCTTCTGGAAGGAAGAAATGACTTCTCCATTAGGTCATTTTAAGGAGAGAGCTGAAAAGATAATTTTTTGTTAAGGTCACGAGTTCAAATAGCTATTTTCAATTTAAAGCCAGCATTAAAAAGCCATTTTAATTTTCTTCTAATATAAATGTTTTTATATATATTTCTGCTCAGCATACCTACGTTAGATCTTTAAGGCCCTCATGCTAAATACTTTTATTCCTTTCTCTGTTTTCATCTTTCTGTCCCATGCATCACTTTATGGACACAAACATTTTAAGATTATCTAAGTTTGTCATAACAGAAAGGGGAAAGACAAGTAAAAAAGAACCTTGCATTTTATCTTGTAAGTGGCATTTTTTTTTTTAAACCAAGGCTTGTATCTTTGTTCTTTCTCTTGGAAATGCAAGTATGTTTTTTGAGGCACAGAGGAGGAGGAAGTGGGTTTCCAGGGATTGGAGGAATATAGCGGATTTTGTACTTAGAAGCTCCTTCCTCACTGTAACTAATTGCAAGTATCTCTGGTTTCTGGGAGGGGAGAACGGAGGGGTCCTTTTAGATCTGGAAATACTCTGACTCACCGTTATGGCACGAGCTTGGGAACCATCTGTGGACCTTAGACTTTGGACTTGTCAATTCACATTTAAAGGTTAATTATATTAATAGAACTGCTGCTATCAATCATTATGTTCAGCGTGTAACGATATGGTATATGCTAAAAATCTGTTTGTTTGACGAGTACCCAGCAGGTACTGTTTCTGTGTATCTAAGTATTATGCGTGCTGTGTGTGCCCACGTATACGCACATACACATGCACATTAGGCCACACCGCATCATCTGGAGGAATCGTGCGTGGGTGTGTGTGATTGGCAAGTGTGAAATTGAATTTAATATGAGATTCTCTGTCTTAGGTAAAATATTTGAAAGAACGTTGATAGCATAAAGCTGTCGAGCTTTGGGAAAAAATGGCTTCTGTGTTTTGGGAGCAAGAGATCTGAATGTTAAAATTGCATTTAGCTGGCAAAACACTTTCAGGACTAAGTGAAGAATTTGGCTTTAGTGGGAAAACTTTAATTTGCCTATAACATGAAGTACAAGTTATTAATTGCACCAAAGATAACACACTAATTAAAAGGTTCATGTATAGTTGTCAGAGGTTAGCAGTGCACACTGACAGACTAGGAATAGAAACTAATTATATTATGTTCTCTAAACGGAGTATTTTTACCCACTAATGTAAGATACCTTATTATAGTGCTGGGTTTTTTTTTTTTTTTTCTTAGCTTGGAAAGAAATCGTTTAGATGTTCTTTGTAATAAAACTGCAATGATAAGCATTCAAACCAATGATGAGGCTATATAAATAGCTTCCCTTGCAACGTTGGCTTCAAGCATAGTTATAGAGATAATTCTAAGTAAACATTTATTCATACTTGCAGCTCAGAAGAAAGATACACAAAGTGGAACTTTCCTGAACTTGGTTGTCCTGGGTTGAAGGAACATCACAGCAACCAGGATTTTTGGCCGTACCCTAACGCTTCTTTTTTGAATTCTCTCATCAGTAACAATCATCTTTTGATTGTTAGGATGCCACAGATTTGGGCTTGTCCGCTCTTGGGTTGCATTTTAAGCCTCTGAATTGTTACATATGTGATCTATACATGTATATAGAACTACCCATGTGGACTTAAATAATGAAATGCATTTTATACATAAAAGTACACTTAATGAGAACATTTAAAGAATAATAAAATGATCACCTGTTTACCCAACACCCAACTGAATTGGAAGTTGTCAGGGATTTTGAAGCCCCCTAAAGGGTCCTTTTCTGTTGCAGCTTCCCCCATCCCCACCCCCAGAGGTGGTCACCCTCCTGAATTTTACATTTCTCATTCCATTGTTTTTCCTGATGGTTTTACCAGACGCCTAGTGATCCCTCAACTATATACTGTCTGGGTTTGCCTACTTCTCATCTCTGTAGCAGTACAGTTGTAACGTGCCTCTTCTTCTGTGACTTGCCATGTCCCCCTCAATATTATTATTGTCACACTCTTATTTGATGCACCTGGCTGCACTTCTTTGGTTTTCACTGCTCTGTAGGATTCCCTTGTATGAAGATACCACTACTGTGAGTGGACACTTGGTTTGTTCTGAACATCCTGCCATTAGGAACAAACGTCCCTGCAAACATGCGAGTGTCCGTGCCCCAGTGCAACATGCAGGAGTCCCTTTCATCTGTTTACCGAGGGGTAGAGCTTCTGGGCTTTCAGGTAGGGTCACTGGCTTGAGTAGGTCATGGTGAACTGTTTTCCAGAGTGGCTATGCTAGTCTGCACTCCCACCCAGAACCCATCGGTGCTAGACATCTTGTCCAAATCAGTCGCCATAATAATGTTTCCAGATGTTTATGGGCTTGCTTATTTCTCTAATTAAATCAAAGGGAAGCTTTTTATATAATGGAAACCTAGAGGAGTTCTGCTTTCATGGCATATTTCTTTGCTCACAGTGCTTCGTCAAAAGCGCTCAATATTTTTGATCAAATATTTAACATGTTCTGTAACCAACCTGAAACTTACTCACAATGTTGCTGTAGGTACGCAAACGCCATAGCGTGGTTGGGACATAGTTGAATCATCGGATTGACTTTCACTCTTTCCTGGGCTTTTCTTCTGCCATGCAGCATGATTAGAAGTCATTATTTTCAAATAATATAACCTAGATACCAAAAGAAAAGAGGGAAAGTGAAGATAGTGTTAGCCCTCGTAAGGTGTAATTAAGATCATAGATAAACTGTGAAAAGTCTGATGTATTTCATTTCTTAGGGTATGACTTCTAGACTTCAGTACCGTTTCTGGACAAACTCATCTCTTGGGTTATCGGTGGCATTCCTTTGCTCCATTAACATGGACATACTGAGTGTATATCATTTTCCTTAAAAATGGTCTTTGGCATCATATTATCGTCACTATTTCTTTTCGTGGTTTGTGGTTTCTTTTGCTTACTACAGTATGTGCAAACAATTGAGCATAAATGTTGAAATGAAGACGTCAGTGACTTCTGAAAGATTCACTTTCCTGACTTTTATCACAGAAGCTCCCTGATGGTGAAGAAGGTAGAGAACTCTTCTTCTTCAAAGTCACTCAGCTTCTTGCAGCAACTCTTTAAAGTTCTTTGTTTTATTTTTTTAATGCAGATTTTGCACTCTTTTATGTAGTGTCTCTGTGTTTGCTATAATACACAAGTCATGCTTCCTTTTCTTTCCACGCTCTGTGTTTTTTTAAAATTTTTTTAATGTTTATGTATTTTTGAGAGAGAGACACAGAGTGTGATCAGGGGAGGGGCAGAGAGAGAGGGAGACACAGAATCCGAAGCAGGCTCCAGGCTATGAGCTGTCAGCACAGAGCCTGACGCGGGACTCGAACTCACAAACTGTGAGATCATGACCTGAGCCGAAGTTGGCCGCCCAACCGACTGCGCCACCCAGGCACCCTGAGTGACCACTTTTTTTTGGAAGCTTTGGACACTGAGCAGAATTCACATCTCTCTGGGTGACTCTTAACTGGGACTCCCAGCTACTTAGTCTCCATGATAACCTTTGACACAAACCATACTACATTATAAATGGTAACACTTCATAGATGAAGTAGATTTAGAAGGACATTCTAAAGATAGGCAGAGTTCTAAGGAGGAGAGTGTTAAGATGTGATTTAGTCATGTTTTTGAATCTTTGCAATGATTGTAAATAGCATCTCATTATTGACGGCCTCTCCAGCCACCCCTCTCCCCCGTCCCAATAAGAGTCTTCTTTCTGGTACCTCGTCCTTAGCTTCTAAAGGGTCCTCGTTACTTTATGAACCTGACCAATACGCTTATGGTAATGAGCATCTTATGGTAGGTGGCTGGCCACACCACGAGCCTGTGGTTACACCACTGTCCAGAAACCCTCCTTCAAAGGAAGAGCTACGAATTCTTGAAGCCCTCAAGCTGTATACAGCAGCCACTTTATAAAGCCTCTAATCTGCCTACCGTCCAGGTTGATACATTACTTGTGTGGGTTGGGTTGAGATGAAGGCACTGATGGCTCTGTGTTTTGAATTCTTATCTGGGAGAGGTTGTTCACTTTCTTGTTCTAGCCTCTTTCTTCACCTTGGACTTGGGGAAAACGTTCCTCTTTATCTGTTCTGTTTGTTCTTGTCTTTTGGCAGCTAGACCTTTGGGTGCATGGGTATTAGAGCTTGAGCACGCAAGAAGTACTTTATGCATTGTTTTTAGCATGAGAAGTTTGAAGTACACCGCTCCCAAAGTTTTTGGATGTAAATAAAATACGCGAAGAGTTTAGTACTAAGCCCCTTCTCCTATGGTATTTGTAATTTTGACTAGAAGTATCAATTCAGGGCTAAGTTAGTAAAATTTATCACTGAGGTTTCAGAGAGGGTTAGATAAAAACTGAGACCTTCCTTTATTGTGATATAAAGTTATTAGCTCGTTGAATATGTTTTTGACTGTTTTGCCTTCTCCGGAAGGAACTTGGGGCTTATCCATGAGGCCATTCTTTGGACGCCAAAGCAGTTAGTGATTTTTTGTGGCAAAATCCAGTCATCAGCTTCATGAAAACCCAATCTTGTTGTATTGTCTAGCATAATCTGTAATTATTCCCATGCTTCCAAGTTATCAATCAATTTGTTTAATGCTTAGTTTGGAGACCCTGGCATTCAGAACTTATTGTAGCTAAGCATACAAGCAAATAAGTAATCCCTCTGAAGCAATAGATTAGCCAGATGACTATTGTTTGAGAGATTAATAAAATCAGAACTTTTGGTGGCATCTATTAATCATTATACCTTACCCGCATTGACTAAAATGGCTACTGTCATTTTAGCGGTAAGATTCAGAGATTCCTATCCGGGCCTTTTCTTTCCCATATATTGCCCTCCTTACCTGATCTTCACTGTCCTGTTTCTTCAAAGGTTTTACATCTTTTAGTACATCACCAGGGACTGCTGTTCTCTTGGACTGCTCTCATCTCCTCTTCCCATTTCCCTAGATCGAGCCCCTCGCCTTGCCTTTCTGTCTTTCATGCCTGATTCCCCGCTCGGCCATTTCAGGAGACATTTATTCCCTTTATTCTCCTTTATTCCCTCGCTGAAGCAAACCACATCTCTTCCCTTCTGCAGATCTCCCCTGGGCTTTGAAGTATTGGCATGTGAGCAAGAGAGCGAGTAGAGCTAACTGGGCCCTCCAGCTCACGTGTGTCTACGGGGCCCATGGGCACATAGACCTTTCCTCATGCGCCCCATTTTAGAACGTGAGCTTCTTAAGGGAAGGTACTTTTTCATTGTTTCCCAACAATAAAAATTATTGCACAACTCGGTTGGCCTACGCTGCCCTCATGTTCAATTTTGTAGAAGAAACTACTTACCCTGTATTTTCCCGACCTGTTATTTGTTAACTATCTCATCTCATGCTGTAGTGAATAGGAAAGTGGTGATTCTGTTGGGGAACAAATACCAGCATATGACCACTTGATTTGAAAAACAACAAAGCCGACTTTGGAGCGATGGGTAATTGTTGGGCACGTTTGTTCTTGGAGTATCATTTTGGGCTGTTCCACCGAACACAACCTTTGGTTCAAGTCCTGTCGTACAACAGCAGCTCTTTTCATTTACTTTTTATGTTTTCTTCGGGAGTGCGAGAAAAACAAATTGCATGGAATTTTCTCTAGAAAACCTATCGATGCAGTTTACACATTAACTATTATTTTCTGTTGCCTTTCTTTTCTGTAAAATATTAGGAGTTTCAACTTTTATTTTAATTTGGAAACTAAGGCCAGAATTAGCCCCCTCCCTTCATGCTTTTACTGTTTTCATTTGCTTGTTCTTTGCATCTGAGTACATCCCTGCTTAGTTATGCTGGCATCAGGCTGGGTGTTTTTTAATGTAATCAGAGATAAGTTAGAAGAAAATTGATAGCAGTAGTTGTGATAAGGCAAGTGGTGGGGTTATGCTTTGCACACCTTCGCTTGTCTGGTCCTCACTGTGAATGACACAAAGTCCGGATGGTCATCGTCTCGATTTCCTAAGTGAGGACACTGGCACTTTGAGATGGTTGGTCACTAGCCTGCATTCACATAGCTCATGTGGAACCTTGCCCTTTGACGTCATAGTCCAGAGTTCTTTTTTCATCCTGCATTTTCCTACTTTCCGAATTTTTTTAATGAACAAACATAATTTTTATGATGTGAAGAGCCTGGTAAACATTAATCTTTAAAAGAAACTAAGTAGCTACCAATAATGGTTTAAACCATGGGTCAGCCAACTAGGGCTCATGGGCTAGTTTGCTTGTTTTTGTCAATAAAGTTTTATTGGAATGCAGCATGCTCATTCATCCATGTCTTCTGTGGTTGCTTTCATGCTACATCAGGCAGAATGGATGGCTCACAGAGCCTAAAATGTTAATATTGACGACCTGGTCCTTTAAGAAAAGGTTTGCCAGTCCTATTTAAAGTAATATGAAAAAATGCATTGTTATTTTTATTAGTAGTATTAGTATTTTACCAGCAAGCCAATGTTTTACTTAATGTAAGAAACAATATTGTTTGACAGTGTTTTCAAATTCCCAGAAACTGAGTTACTAAGATTAGTCTTCAGTAGGGTATCATGGAACTCTTCAGTTAGTTTCTCAAAAAAATGTTTTTTGCAATGATTGTAAAATACTTCCTCCGCTCTTAGTTTTGTTAAAAAGCCACATTTGAGAGCTCTTTGGAAAGTTCTTCATTTTGACTACAGTGCAATTAATTTATTTGGTCAAACTTCAATACTAAAGATTTTCTTAGAAACCTCACTGCTTTTCATTAAACATGGCAGCATGGATCTGAGAATTGTTTCCTTTTCTTGAAGATCTGTTCTTGTAGGTTTGACTTGCATCGTATTTATTGCTGCTTATCTTACTGGAAACCGGCTTTCTGGCTAATGTATAAGGGACAACATTTTAGAAATAAGAATTAAGCTTGAAGCATGGAAGAGTGGGGCTTTTTCCACCAATGTTAGATTTTTTTTTCCTCCTAGCTTTTACTGTGAAATCTTGTTCCTGAATGATTGTCGCTTTTATTTTTGTGCTCCTGGTACTGCACATGGGCTGGCAAACAGTGGGCACTCAAGAGATGCTTAATTTTTTGTCCTATTGGAGGGTTGGAAGGAACTTTCAGGAAGAAATGGAGTTGCAGTGTCTCAGGATACCATGTAGTGACAAACCACCTGGGAGATGGTTTCGTCCTCCCCCTTATTGATATGGCCCAACTTTTATTTGGTGGGTATTGAAATGACAGTCAAGTGCAATATTCTCCTTCCATTTTCTGTTGCTTCCTTCCGCAAGTAATTGTAGGATTTCAGTTGAGAAGAGTCCATTCTACCCCAGGAAGGAAAGCTGAGGGAGCCTTAGCCGGTGGCATGATTGTTTCTTACAGATTATTCCAAATAGGTGAGGTTGTCAAAAGGACTCTGTTTAGCTTGGGGCAGTGGTTTCCCCAATATGGTACCCAGAGTGCAGGGAGTGATCTTTATGACTGGAGAAAATATTAGTAAGTCTGTATTTTCAAATATTACAAAACTTGATATTTTGAAATATGCATAATTTGTCAGATGATAGCAATTGTGTATAGAATTTATAAACAGATCGGCATATGTTGGGGGTGGATGCCCATTTTTTAGAGAGACCATACAGTGGCTCACAAGAGTGTGCACTGTGGAGCCCACGTGTCTGCATCACCGTGTAAGGCGCTCAATTTGTTCTTCTGTAGAGTGGTTATAAAGACAGTACCTGTCTCCTAGGTGGTTGTGACAAATTAATGAGTTACCACATGGATGAGGCTTTGGACTGTGTTTGGCACGATGGCAGGTAATAATAAATAGCTATTATTATTATTTATATGAGTGTCTTTAGTAGAGGCATGTGATAAAAATAACTGGAGACTACTCATTTAGAATTTAAGATGTCAGAATCCAACTGTTCTTAGTTTGAGCACAGATTTTCTTTGTGTGTGATTGTAGACAGGTTACTTAACCTCTCTGAGCTTTGAGCTCTGAGCCTTAGCTACAAATGAGAATAGCAATGATGATAATGATGATAATAATCATAATAATAATACCATATTTCATTGACTAAGGCACACATTTTTTTTCACATTGTAACATGTCTTCAGTTGGGTTTTTTTCTTATAACAACGGTGTCTTAGATTTTGTGAAATACGATAGTTCTACCTCCTAAGATAGTGGTAAAGGATAAATTAGGTAATGGGAGGTGATTAGCACAATGCCTAGTGTACAGAAGGGGCTCGCAAATACTGTTATTAAGACACATTGGCACGTGGATTATTCTAAAAGGGAAGTGTGAAAGCAAAACGCAGTGGCAGTGAGTGGAGGGTTTTGGAGATCAGCCCTTGATATCTAGTAGGAGCGTAACTGTCAGCCATCACAACTCTTGGAAATGCTTCTGTGGTGCCCTGCTTGAGAAAGTTGGCAGCATTTAAATGTTCCTGAACTCTTTGTGAAGCAATCCAGCATGGTACCGTTGGTTCGTGCTGATCAGTGCTGCTGAGGCAGGACCAATACCGGTCAGTTAGCTGGCAGTTTGTTGATGACAGGGCTGCGTCAGGGCTTCGTGGCCTGTGCTGAGCGGGTGATGTGCATGGGATGTACCTGTTTTATTTACATAATCCTCAGTTTTTGTTCTCGTTGTAGTGCCGTCTCCTCCAATAACAGATGTTTAAACACGCAAAGGGAGTATGGAGATATGGGATAAAATTTGATGTGATGTGGCTTCCCTCGCCAGCTGAACGTTAGCAAGTTGTTTCTCTTAGGTCTCTTAAATGTAGCAGAATCTCTTGTATTGGGAGAAGGAAACCATGTCCTGCAAACCCTTCTGCAGTTCTAGAAAGCCCTGTCTTTGCAGAGGTGGAATACTTGTGGCCTACATGAACGTATCCTTTCTTAAGCCAGAAGCCACAATTCACAGTTGTCACTTTGGAGCCAGTGTGACTCTTGTGTTTAAGTCAAAGATTGATGCTTGCCATGGTTTCCACTTGTCTTAGACATCTCATACACCCTCAGAAACTGAGAAAGAACTGACTTGGGAAGAGCTTTTGTGAAGGGCCTTCCATCTTTACCTCGTACCTGGGGGGATGCTGGGATGTCGTCCAGCAGCTTCTCTGCTCATGACCTCTACCTGCCCAGGCAGGTCTGCATTTGAAGCGCTAGGGAAAGTGTAATTTCAGCTTGGTAAGACCTCAGGTGCAGGTGTGCATATCCTGACATGGGTCTTGGATCCTTCCAAGACTGTGAGGGAGGAGATTGGTTTAGAAATCATCACGAGGTGTATGTCCTTTTTATTTAGGGTGGAGGACAGGGAGAGAAGAGGGGCCTTTGACCAGAATCCTTCAGGCAGTTTTGTTTCATCATTCTGTTTATTGTGGATTTTTGGAATCCGCCTGGTCCCAACGATCTGGTTCCAGGAGTGATGGATCCTTCATACTT
The DNA here is from genome assembly GCF_027475565.1 of Acinonyx jubatus. Classification (NCBI taxonomy): domain Eukaryota; kingdom Metazoa; phylum Chordata; class Mammalia; order Carnivora; family Felidae; genus Acinonyx; species Acinonyx jubatus. The sequence goes on from NC_069396.1 coordinate 31,253,909, forward strand.
ACCGTAGCATTCTGTCATTTATGGCAGAAAGCGGTGCATTAATACTACCCTCGAACATGGCTTAGCTAACGCTGTGAGTCTTTGGAGCACATGCCGTAAAGGAAAACGAAAGGAATACCTCTCAGATAATTCACAAGGACTGGGCTTTGGATGTCGTTCGATGTAAATGCCGCCTGGCTTCGTATGAGCAGGTGCCCGCATTGCTAAGACTGGTGAGGGAGCACCTAATTCCCTTCTTGCCTGCTGGCTTTCTAATTTTTCCCCTGTGATCAGAGTTATAAAACCTAATTTCCAGGGGGTCTTGTGAATCATATTAGTAGCTTTGTGTTATAATAGCAATTTTCTATTGCATCGGTATTCATTTTCACTATTACGGAATAATCAAATCAGCACCTCTCTTATTATGCCGTTGAAATAGAAAATAATGGGGCCGTAATGTAAAACTGCTAATGTGATGAAACCCGCTCATTGTGTTAGGGTAAGAATGCCCTCCTTTCTTGTTCCAGCTCACTTGAAACTGTGATTGAGGAAGGAAATGGGAAGCATTTCTACATCTGTGATAAGGCCCGCATCTATCCTTCATTTGAATACCTAATTGTCTCCCCCCCCCCACCGGCTCAGGGGGTGCTCGTCAGCCCCCTCGGAGGCCTCCCCTGCCACCCTGGTGGTGCGCTGGCGAGCAGGGGGCTGCACGGACCTGTCTTGCACCGTGGTTTCCCTTTTAATCATAAGTAACGTTTGATGTCTCTTTGCATCCGGAGGAATTGTTCGCACCCTCTTTCATGCTCATGGAGGGCCTTCTTCTGGGTTTAAAAAAAAAAAATGAAGAGCACGTTTAGGCTACATTGTTAGAAAGTACAACAAGCCCCCCAAAGGTTCTGATTTGACAGGGATGTTGGGAGGCAGGTCAAGTGACTGCCTAATGAAGATGAATGAAGAAAATTGCTGGTACCAGGATCACGCGGGGGCTCCAGCCCAGGTTGTTGAAAGTGTGATGGAATCTCATCGCTCCATTTATCAGTGTCATATTTGGGCTAAAAGTGAGCAGTATTGTTCTCATTTCTCCCAGATGGATAGGTCAACTTTAATATTTATTGCTCTTGTAGAACATTTGTTTGATGTATTTCCATTAGCTAGGCAATAATAGAAAAGCAGTGGAGAGAAACATAAAACAGTTCCCTTCCTATTCAGTTGAAATACAGCATACACTAATGTGTAGCTACGGCTTGAAGTGCCATTGATTTCCCCCCTTTTGGTTGATGACATGATTGTATATATTAAAGATTCCCATGAAAATAATGGGGAGGCAGCATGAATGTAATATATATTGAGAGCAGCTGGCGGGGTATAAATTGTGTTGTCTTTTGATTTTCACGATTTGGCCATATAATTGGTGAGTTTCTCTTGGCTATATATTAAATTCTTAGCCCACTATCATCTTTTAGGATTGGGAATAATGTGCAATAGATCGCATCATCCTCCGGGTTCTCCGGCGAATCTCAATAAGGCCAGAATTTTCTTCACATTACAGAGCAAATTGTTTTCGGTCACTGAATTATGTTGATTTTTTCTTTATATCTTTGTAGGAGAAAACCACCCTTGGTATAAAAAGTATTTCCCCATATGTTTTGAATATATTAAAGATAAGACCCTGAACACTCCAAAGAATTGGCTCTGCAAGGACATCTACCTCCGAATTCATTAGCTGATGTTCACAGTTTGCAGGAATCCGAACGTTGGGATATTATTTTGTACTGTGGAGCAAACCCAGCTCTTTGTGAGGAAGGTGTTGTCTTAAGTGCAAAGCAAACATCCTAGCCGTATGTTTCTATAATTTAAATTAATTTGGTACAGTCCTACTGTTAATCTTTAGTGACTTGTTGATTGGCATTTTGCAGACATATTTCTGGAAGGCTCCCAATACCATTTTCTGCAGCCTTTCTGGCAGTAGCAAAGAGCAACATTTCCACAAATTGGAATCTTGTACAGCACTGGGAAGCGAGCCAAGATTTAAATTAGACAATAACCTCTGCTCTGTATATAGCTTCTATACTTCAGCTGTAGGCAGAGTGATTTGTTAATACAGTCAGCCCTGTAGCATATAATAGACTGATATATGAGTCACTCCTTGGCAATGTGTGTTTCTTAAATTTATATAGATTGAACAACTGGTTGGTAATGTACTTGGTTACAGTTGTACAAACAATAACTATTAGCAGGGCTGAGACAGGCCTGGAAATGCTGCACGGGGCTGGTGTTTGCGAGGATGCTGACGTATTGCCGAATTTCAGAATAATTCCCCTTTGGAGGCTAAGGGAGACTCTATTTCATAAACATGAGTGTGCTTTTTTAGCAAAGTAGCAATAAAAGTTTTATGTTACAGTTTTCTGTTTCTCATTTTCTATTTGTTTAAAATTGAATTGGGGAACCTAATTTGCTTCAAAAATTAAACTTAACATCAGTCTGTGTGGGGCAGGATAATTTGGTGGCAAGGGTTTGTGTGTTTGTGCCTGTGTGTGTGTGTGTGTGTGTGTGTTTAGTATTCGCCATTTCTTTTAAAAGAACATTGGTAGAAATACAGATTTTCCATTCCCTACCCCCCCCCCCCAGGTTAGATTGTGGCTGGTGTTAATGTTCATAGGTTGAAAGAGATCTTTCTGAACAACAAAGATCTTTTCTTAAGGGAAAAGCTTGTGCTCCAAGTTCAGTTCATGTTTATTTAAAAGATTAAAATCATTAGACCAGATCTCACTTTTTTGTCCCAAAGAAAATTGATTTTGCTCCCCCATAAAAGTGGGATCTGAAAGAGGATATTCAGGAATACGCAAATAGAGGCGATGTCGAAATCTGTTTGTGCAGCTGAACAAAGCAATTCTGTTTTTACCGCTGAACATTTACTCAGCCTTGGTGTGAAGATGTCTGAACGGAATCGTCACCTGTCTGTAGAGAGCACTTCTTTTGTAAGGCAAAGGAGATCGTTTTGATCCGAGATGTTTTAATGTCTTTTTTTTTTTTTAACGTTTGCCAGCTCGAGCATTTATAAAATAACACACCCTATAAATATTGAACAATACAAAGACATCTCTCAAAACAGTTTATAGTATGTTGCATGTGCTTGGTGGCAGCCAGGCAGTAGTTAGTGGCAAATGATATGCCAATCAAAAATTATTATTGCGAGTGTAACCTGGTATAATGCGGTATCTTATCTGGAAGTGTCAACTTGATATAAGCCAACTCTTTGTCTTTTAAAGTTAAGCTCTTGTTTGCCCTCAGTTAATTCTGTTTCCCAAAGGCTCATTTGAATTGCATAAAGGATAATCTACTTGACAGTTTTATACATTTAAACAATCTTGATTATATGGTATTTTACATGTTTTTTTAAGCTCCCAGTTACTATTTTATGTAGGCTTTTAAGTCTTCAGTTAACAAAGAATGAGAAAAAAACCTCAGAGGTAGGATACTGTACTCGTTTGTGAGCAGCGTTTAGTGAAACTGGATAGAGCACCTCTTTTCACCAGCCCGTGGCTCACGATGGTGATATCTGACCGTTGTTGATGACGGGGTGGGGGTTGTTGTCGAAGTTTCTCAGGGCAAAATTCTAGTGAGAATAAATGGAAGAGAATGTAATACTCAAGTTTCACTATATCGAAATGGAGACTGATGGATAATCTTCTGCCCTCTCCCCGTCCCCCATGATTTAGAGAGTTTCTAGATGAATTTTGGGAGAAATTTTAGGATCCAGTGCCTTGCTGGAAGAATCTAGAGATCGTAGATGTGCCAGCTGGGCTCTGGAAGGACAGGGGTGTGTATAAACACTGTGGTGATTGTGAAAACACGCCATCTGGCAACAGACAGGCTGCCTTCAGATCCTGTGTGCAACACATGTGCGTGTACTGTGTGACTTTTGAACAGGCCACTAAACTTCTCTGAGAATCCGCTGCATCTGTAGCCGGGAGAGGTAGTGATACTTTCCCCACAGGGCTGTGGTCAAGGCGGTGTCCTGAAACTTGCCAATAAATGTCACTGTCCGTACAGTCTCCCCCTTAGATGTTTTAGAGCTAGCAAGGTCTGGAAACACTGATTCAGAGTGCTAAACGTGGTACCTAACCTTCCTATCACTGCCAAATTATTTGATAATTATTAGCGAAAAGTCACATGGCCATTCTTAACGTCTCCAATGAATCTTCTCTTCAAATTCGTCTCCGGTGCATTTTGAAGAGAAGTACGGCCTCAGGGAATTGCATTTTGAGGACTAGGAAGACCTCTCCCCCTTTTCCAGAAGCACTTTCTCAAGTCTTGACTCGTTGGAAGCCCATATGATTGACATCCTCAAGGTACAGGGACTTTCTTCATGTCTCTTACCGGCTGATGGACAACAGTCCTGTAAGGCCAACTTCAGTATTATCTCCATTCCGTAGACGAGGAAGTAGGAGCTCAGAGGATTTAAGGAACTTGGGAAGAGCTGGTCTACCTAGCTGGTGGGTGGGGTTTGAACCGATGTCTCCCAGACTGCAAACCTGTGTCCTTTTCAACCACAGCAATAGGCACCATTCCTATTTCTAGGAACTCTTCATGGAGGATTTATTAACCACCCCTCCTTGTAAGGTACTAAGGACGGTGTGGTCATAAATAAGCTAATTAGACCCTGTTGGCCAGTTGACATATAAACTCTTGCACCCACTGGCGTGTGACCCAGGTGGATGGTTTGTCCCGGGGAATCAAGCCAACTAAAAATAACCTCTTCTTCCCTCCAGTTATCCTGTGATCAGGCTGGCAGAAACTTTGCATCTGAGGTTAAGTACTGAATAAATATTTGCCAAGGGAGGGATCGAAAGACTGATCTAACCCGATGCAAGTGAATGGCAATGTAAACAATATATGTGGCCAGAGGATGATTTTTGCTAGAAGTTTTTATTAGAGAGATGAATTTGGTCAAAAACTTGAATGACATGAAGGACACAGGATCATCTAAGTAATGTAGAAGCATTGGGATGGCCCCAGAAGATATGAGAAGTGGGAGTAAACAGGAGACTGCCGCCCAGTGAGAATAGCCCAGTGGGTATAACATATAGATCCCAAATGGATAATGAGTACACATAATAGAGGCGTATTTCTCATTCACCTGTACAGTTCAAGGTTGGTCTGGTTGGCGGTAAGCCCAGGCTGATGGAGGCTCTGCCGTCTTCCTTTAAGTGCCAACAACCAGCTGGGAGAGAAAGTGGGGAAGCCACCCTTCCTTCTCAACTGCTTTGGCCCAGAAGTGACGCACATCCTTTCTGCTCACACTGCGACGGCAACAGCGTGCAAGGGAGCTGGTCCCACGGCCTCACCAAAATGCGAGGGGCTCGCCAGTAACTCTACCTGATGGAGCGAGGAGCCCGACTTTCAGAAAATAATTAGCTGCAGCCGCCACAAATGACAAGCAGATTTGTTTGCCAGTATTAGAGGATTCTTTGGGGAGTTGGAAGAAGAGATTGTAAAATTCTTCCCAAACCTGTGGATGGAAAGGTTATAGGGGAGTTTGGGATTATCAGTCAGTAGCTGTCTGCACTCCTAAGATAGAAAATTCAAGCCTTTCAGTATTGGTGGAGATAAATGTTTAAAGAGCACGTGCCTGCAAGGGAGAGGCAGAAACACTGGAAAAGCATCTGAAGTATTGACATTGAATAGAGGAAGTGTGGCAGTGACCGAAGAGATGTCTAGATAATTATGTGTTTAAATGGATGGGAGTTTGGGAGATAGTTACTGCCTTTCTTCCAAATTAAGGGAAGGACTTTGTAAGAAAGGTGGGGTTTCTAGAGGAGGAAGCAAAGGTGCTGAGTGTTTGGAGGAGAAGGCATGCTGTGCAAACAAGGCACAGTTGTGAAGAAGATTCTCTGAGACGGACCGGGATGAAAATAAAACAATTGAGGATATTTCCTTGGGAGGAAAAGAGGGGTTGAGAAGGACAAAGAGAGTATTTGGGGTTGTCAAACATTTGTAACCAATTGTTTCTCTTTATTCCTGCCAGGAAGTAATTCTCTTCAGATGATATTTAGTATAAAATGTTGCTTATTGCTTTTCATCACCCTGTGGTTTATTTATACGTTTATTTTTTGACGCCTCCTGGGAACTCGCCATTACTACATTTATTTTATGGTCCAATTTATGGATACACTGAACCTGTAAAGATTGTAGAGCTCACTATTCCAAAGAGCTGGTTTCTGAGAGGAAGCCGGTCGACGTGCATGTGGGCTCGTATGTGAGAGGCAGGGTGTGTCCAGGGTGAAATACTTCTTAACATTAAAAAAGTAAAAAAATAAAAGTAAAAAAATAAAAACTCCTGAGGGGAGCCTGGGTGGCTCAGTAGGTTAAGCGTCCGACTTCGGCTCAGGTCATGATCTCACGGTTCGTGGGTTCGAGCCCCGCTTCGGGCTCTGTGCTGAACGCTTGCTCAGAGCCTGGAGCCTGCTTTAGATTCTGTGTCTCCTCCTCTCTCTGCCCCTCCTCCACTCGTGCTCTGTCTTACTCTGTCTCTCAAAAATAAATAAATGTAAAAAAAAATTTTTTTAAATATTTCTTAACATTTCCTTAACATGTATTTCTCCCCTGCACATTATTCTGCGCGAGTTGTTGGGATTACGGCTGCTGAGTTCCTGTCCCCTTTGCCTCGGTGACAAGTCACTGGCTTCCGTCCCCTTTTCCTTTGCAAGACAGGAGTCCGTCCTGTGCAGGTGTGAGTATTTGACGAAGCACAGAGAAGCTCGGTTCTGTCCACTTGTTCTGTGTTCAGTGAAACTACAAAGTACATATTTGTTTCACTTGTAAGTATAAAGGGGAAAAACCCACCTGTTTTGCCTTCAGAAAAATTCTTTTGATCTGACTGTTCTCAGAACGAAAGCTGGGGTGAACTTTTTTTTCCAGTTGGGTTGTCTGATCTACCTTGCGCCTCTCATGAAAACAAAATTGAGAGTTGAAAGACTCCACTCTTGAGGAAAAAGAAAAAAATGAAGATGCTTTTCATCATTCTGCAAATCAGACGCAAGGATACGGCCTTTTATTTTTCTTGTCATACCCGATAACACCTGGTCACGTTTGGAGCCCCGACTCAGTTGGGAAGGGGAAGAGCGACTTAATTTTGATTGGCCATCTGTCTTCGGTCCCAGATAGAGGATATGAAAATTCAGCTCCTCAGGAGTGTTCTACATAAAAGGAAAAGGAAGGCATTTTGGGTTTTGGTAGTTTTGAAGGTGACTGGCATTAACAGCTCCCTTAAAAAAGTTTCAGAATATCGCCAGAATAATTTGATAACCAAAATTCGTGGGCCAGATCCATTTCGGAAAATGGCTCTTATGTATACAGCCAGAAACAACTGAGAGAGTAATATTTCGAGGGCAGCCTTTACCGTGTCCAGGGGGCCTATCAGAGCCGCTCAGATGGGAGTCTCTCAAAAGCTGAACTTCCTCTTGCTCCCGGCAACGTGGCATACAGCCCCGAGCGCAGCTTGGCATATGGCCGTGGGTGTCTCCTTTCACGAGAGACGAGAAGCAGTCACAAAAGTTGTTAGGGGACGTCGAAACATACTGGCGCGTCATCGGCTTTTTGCCGTGAAACCCCAACCGAAGTGCTTGCACTTGAGTTTCCGCTCTTTAAGGATGAAGATTATACCGTTAATGACCTCACGGGGGCATTTGTTCATTAATGCGGGAAATATTTATGTGGCACCTACCACGTTCCACCGGGTGTGCCCAGGATTCGGAACAGAGCAGTGAGCAAAAGGGGAAGCAGTTCATTGTGACGTTTACAGCCAAGGGGGGAGGGGCAGGTATGTCAGGCAAATACTCGTCCGAATACGTGTAAAACCTCAACTGTGAGGCTCGAACGACAGCTGACGGGGCACGTACCTAACATTCAGGACGTTTGAGCCCTTGTTATTGTAAGTGTTACGTCGTTAAGTCCCACAGTGGTGACACACCCAAACAAAAAACCACGGTCCCCACTCATTTGACACAAATGTGAGGCTTTAGCTGTGCAAGGAGATGATGGGTCTCATAGAGGGGCTCACACACTAACCAGGGGAATGGACAAACAGACACAGTGCGAAAAACAGCCCCGGGCATCTCAGCAGCAAGACCTGTCACCACTGGGTAGTAAGAGGTAAGGGCACTGGTGGGAGAGGGACTGGCAGAACCAAGAAGTGAAGGATCATGGGAGTCGGGGTAAGGTTGACAGCGGGGGAGGGGAAGGGAATGAGGCTGTACAGATAAGGTGATGGCCATTTGTGAATGGCTTTTCTCCCCCTACTGAGGAAAAGAGCTTGAAATCAGTAAGCTGCGGGCAGCCTTTGAAGGATTTTAAGCCCCACAAGGATACGCATGATCAGATTTCCATTTTGGAAGACTAACCTTACTGAGAACTAATTATGTGAATTATGCTATGCCCATGCCTTGACGTACCCTGTAACTATTAAACATCACATCTTAGGGGCACCTGGGTGGCTCAGTTGGTTAAGCATCCGACTTCGGCTCTGGTCATGATCTCACAGTGCGTGGGTTTGAGCCCCGCATCAGGCTCTGTGCTGCCAGCACAGAGCCCGCTTCAGATCCCCTGTGCCCCCTCCCCGCCCTTCCCCGGTTTGCACTCTGTCTCTCTCAAAATAAATAAACTTAAAAAAAAAAATCACATCTTAGAGGGTAACAGTAAGGAAAATGGTTGGGGAACATCTTTAAGCTTAAAAAGTATTAGACACTTTGGTCCCAATTTTACTTTCAAGATTACACTATACATTGTGGAGAGGAAAGACAAGATAGGAAGTCATTATGTGAACATATTGAACGGTCGGTCATATTGGGTAGGGGTGAGAAATGCCTTTTCTGATAGTCCTACTCTTCAGTATTATCCGCTGTTTTACAATGTAGTAAAAATGTTGTTTGGGAGATGAATTGAAAGAACGGTAACTCCAGACATGGATTAGAAGGAATCAAATCTGGACTGGAATCTGAGGGCTGGGTGGCACTGGCATTGGCATTGCCATTAGAAGAACAACGCGAAAGATGTATGTGTCACTGCCCGCTTGATGGCTGAATGACCTTTTGTGGAAGATGACAGAGGGGATCAAGGGCGATGTTTTGGATGGGAAGTTTAGATAGTGGTAGGTTACTTGAGGCAAACACGTCTGCGATTTGTAAAGAAGATCTCTGCGTTGGGTTTGTTGAATTTGAGTTGTTGGTAAGACACCCATGGTGAGATTCAGAAGGAGTTGGAAAATTACAACTCAGTACAACGACTGATATTTAGACTGGAGGGCTGGTGGTGGTTGACACATCGGACGTGATGAATTATCAGAGCATGTGTTAAGAAGAAACTGAGAAATCTTCAGGGGGCTAAGAAAACTGTCTGAGAGTAACTAGTTCCAAATGAAAACACTCTTTCATAAAAGGAATGGTTGAAAATGTCAGAGGAGGAAAAGCGATCATTTGAGACCGAGAGATTGTGGGGAAGTGTCCATGGGATTGGGTAATTAGGAGTCCACGGTGTACTTAATGACAAGCAGTTCATTAAATGGAGGAAGACGGATTGCAGGAGGGTTAGGGGTGAATGAAAGATCAAGGTGTGGAGCTGGGTTAGGGACGATGGGGGAAGGAAGTGATGCTAATTTGAGAGGGACTCAGTGGTTTTTCCCCGCACCCCTGGGGATGAACAGGGTTGGAACGTTTTTGTAAACTGAGGGAGGAAGCAGCGGGGTGGGAAAAGCTGAAGAACCCAATGAGAGGTGACTTCATGGAGCCATGTCTAGATGGGGGTGGGATTTAGAGTAGCTGTGGAAGAAACAAAAGAAGGAAAAGGATGATTTAAGGTGCTGGTGTGGGGGTGACAGTTGAAGAATTCAACTGATAGCCTCTGTATTTCTTGGTGAGGGACAGAGTTCTTTAGAGGAGGATGGGACAGAATGCTGGAGGTGGGGGAAGGGAGGGGGGAGGAGAAGAGGGTGGAGGAGGGGAAAGAAGGAGGGAGGAGAGAATTTGGTAGAGCTGCTCTAGGAAATGAATAGGAAGAGTTACAAGGGATTGCTGAGTGCTCACAGGGGCTCTGCTGAGATCAGAAACCTAATAATAAAGAGATAGATCATGCCTGTTGGGACATACATATTATTGGTGCTCTTGTCTCCAAGGCTTATTTTAATCCTTGTATACATATGTCTGTGTGTGTGTGTGTGTGTGTATTTATATATTCCATAATGAAGGCTCAGTGTACCTTTGTTGAATAAATGAGTCAACTGTAGATTTGCAGACCATTTGGGGCGGGGAGGGAGTCTATTTCCTGGAACCCAAGTAATATAATGTTAAGACTTGAATCCTTTTTCCTTGTTATGTTTTACTTCTATGACCTTTGTTTTCTTTGTCTTCAGTTGGTATTTCCTCTTCCGCTTAAAAAAAAAAAAAAAGTTCATGGAGAATGCAGAGATACATCCAAACACTTACTTGGGTCCCTTCTGCTGATAAAGCATTGTATGTAGTTAGTCCTGCAAGTGTCCTCTGGGACAAGATGGTTCTTGCCCCTTAAGAAGTTTCCAGTGTGTGGGAGATGTGGGGGGGGGGGGGGGGGCGCGCGAAGCATAGGAAGAATCCCTTATTATCAGCACATGCTGAGTGCCATAAAAGAGGTGGAAAGGAAGGGCTTTGAAGATTCTAAAGGAGACAGCAACTCTGGTGGCCCAAGCTGAGGAGGGTTTCTGCAGGAGGAGGTGTTTGCATTGCATCTTGATGAATGCATGGAATTTCAGCTGGAGGCCCCTAGCTGCAGGCAAGGGTGTGTTGCACTGGGGGTGGGAAGAAGCATTTCAGATGGGGACTGGAGCTTGAGGGAGCTTGAAGTCTGGAGAACGTGGGGTATGTTCAAGATGGAAAATACATAGCAGGAGGCCACCTAAATAGAAAGTATAGTCTGTTAGTTACTCAAATTTGGGGACGTGGAAGTTTCTCTTCTTATTTAATAGAGCTGACAGGACAGCAGTTGAAAGGGGAAAGAGTCAGTGTGGATGAATTTCATTCTTTAGACACATCAGAATGGAGGGGGCGGGTAGAGTTCACTTTTCACTATTAATCATTATTCCTTTTTTTTTTTTGCTTCTAGACTTTATTTCCATATTTTCTTCATCATTAAGTTTTTGGTTCTTAAAAACCGTAGACTTGTAGGAATTCACCTGGCTTTGCAGAGGGTTTAAAAAGTACCCCAACATCAACAATCATCAAAACAAATTGTTTTGTGAGGAATGAATGGTTTCAGATTTTATTAGAAATTTCCTCAAATGTTCACATTTACTATTTCCTGCATTAACTTGAACTGCAAAATCTAGTCTGACTCTCTTGTATTTTACAACGGATATTGAGGAGACACGTGGCAGTGGCAGTTTCCGGCTTACAAACGGGTGTCCCAGAGACTGAGACGGTGCTTTTAATCCTGTTTCTTCTAGTGGATGTCAGTTTCTTCTGAACACATTGTGGAAGTTCCTCAAACTTAAAGTCAATAAAACTGGAGATGAGAGGTATTTCTTGCTTAATAATACACGGATGTTTAATTTTGAATTGGTTAGTATTAAGTCTCGAGGTAGGAGTCAACCTGTAATACCTTTTAACATATGACCCTTCCCTAGCAGTGAAAGAGTATTGGGAAAGCTCGTCTTTGTCCCTTTTGCACCACTCATGATGAAGGGGATGGCATTTGATTTTTTTCTTTTTTGTCATCTATGACTCAGCTGCTCCAGTGACCCCTGATAATCCAGGCAACGGGGAGGGATGTGAGGTAGCGGTGTGAGCACAGGGTGGCCCTGTGCTTACCACCACTGGAAGCCAACCAGTTTCCGGAACGTACAGTGCTTACAGATCATAGACAAGCAAGGCCATTCCACTAATCCCAAAAGGTAGATCTCTGCTTTATTGTAAGAAAATCTCTTTTGCCCATTTGTTCCAAGGAATTTTCCTTTACAGACATTTTTTTAGACTCTTGTCTATCTATTGAGGATAACTTATATGCTTAAGGGCATAATGCTTACTATCTCTTCTCCCATAATAAATCAGGATCACATGATGGGTATTCACATTTTCTTTATAAAGTTGACCCTTGAACAATGTGAGTTTGAACTGTGTGGGTCCAGTTTTATGTGAATTTGGGGCATAAATACAGTACAGAATTATAAATGTCTTTTACTTACGATTTTCTCTTTCTAAACTACTTTGTTTATTAAAAGTTTATTTATTAGAGAGAGAGAGAGAGCAAGTGAACATGAGTGGGGGAGGGGGAGAAAGAGAGGGAGAGGGAGAATCCCAAGCAGGCTTCTTGCTGTCAGCGCAGAGCCCCCACACGGAGCTTGATGTCACGAGCCATGAGATCATGACCTGACCTGAACAAGAGTCAGAGGCTTAACCGGCTGAGCCATCCAGATGCCCGGACTTCCTTATGATTTTCTTTTTTTTTTTTTTTTTTTTAACGTTTATTTATTTTTGAGACAGAGAGAGAGCATGAACGGGGGAGGGTCAGAGAGAGGGAGACACAGAATCTGAAACAGGCTCCAGGCTCTGAGCTGTCAGCACAGAGCCCGACGCGGGGCTCGAACTCACGGACCGCGAGATCGTGACCTGAGCCGAAGTCGTTCGCTCAACCGACTGAGCCACCCAGGCGCCCCCCCCTTATGATTTTCTTAATAACATTTTCTTTTCTCTAGCTTGCTATGTGTGTTAAGAATACAGTATATAATACACATAACATACAAAATATGTATTAATTGACTGTTGTCGGTAAGCCTTCTGGTCAACTGTAGGCTGTCATGAGTTAAGTTTTGGGGAATCAAAATTATATGGGGCTTTTCAACTACACAGCAGTCGGTGCCCCTAACCCCCACATCATTCAGGCATCACCTGTATGTGTGACTCACCCTTAGCCACAGCATGACCTCTTGGCCCCTCCATTTTGTCTCCTCCCACCAAAACTGGAGTGAGTATTTGAGTTTCTTTTGGATATGGTTCCATGATGTTGCATAGAGGTCTGTCTTGTCTTCGCAAGTCCTGGAGGGCCTTGGGGCCTGTCCCTCCCTGCATTTCCGCTCTGTGCTTTTTGTGAATGGCAAAGTGTCTTGGTGTCACTAAAACAAACAGATCACACTTCAAGTTTTTCAGTATTTAACATTACTCATCCCTCTCTTCTTCCTGAAGTCTTCTCCTAACGTCAGGAAGACCACCCTCTCTAAGCTGCTTCTACAACCCTTGTCACTTTCACAGGCTCCTTTGCTGGATCTATAGCTGGGTCATTAAATACTGAAGTTCCTCAGGGTTCTGCCCTAGACCTCCTCTTGCCCCACTCCAGATAGTCTCTCTCCCCGGTCTCATTCATGTTCATGGCTTCGTTAAACATCTGCACGTACAAAATCTCTATTCCACACTGTTCCCATAAACTACAGACATCTCTTGGCGCCTCAATCCCAGCACATTGAAAATGCACCCATGATTCAGCCCTCCTTCCCTCAAGACTGATTCTTTCCTGCTGACTCGTATCCAGTTATGGAAGCTCCAAACCTAGCTGTCTTCCCTGATAGCCCCTTCTCGCTCTCGCCTCTCAACTCATCAAGTCCTCCAGGGTCAAAATTCTGGGACTCCATCCACTTCTTCACTTTCCTCATTACCTCCTTAGTTCATACTACCATCATATCTCACCTGCTCTGTTGCAGTATTTCCCTGGCTGGTCAGCCAGCACGCATTCTAATCCATCCCACACCCTGTGTCTTTCTCAGTGGCATACTTCACAGGTGACATTTCACTCGATACTTTTTTTTTTTAATTTTTAAAAATATTTATTTATTTTTGAGAGAGAGAGGGCAAGCAGGGGAGGGGCAGAGAGAGAGAGAGGGAGACACGGAATCCGAAGCAGGCTCCAGGCTCTGAGCTGTCAGCACAGAGCCCGATGCGGGGCTCAAACTCACGAACCGTGAGATCATGATCTGAGCCGAAGTCAGACACTCAACTGACTGAGCCACCCAGGCGCCCCTTCACTCTATATTTGTATAATCGTTAGGTTGTTTTCTTATTTCTCTGCTCAGGGTTGTGTGCTCCATGAAGGCAGGGACTTTTTTGGCTATGTGCTATTTTGACTACTTCAGCAAACTGCTTGGCAACATAGATGTTATCAGAATATATTTGTTGTTAGAAGGGGTAAATGAATAAACAGTAAAAATTGATTATTGCTTTTTTTTTCAGGATTTTTATACACTTACGTGCTTTATGCTGATAGAGACTAGGGAACTCCTTTCTGGGCAGTTCCATTGTAAATGTATTTTTTTTTTCTGATTACAGAACTAGTAGGTACTAATTTTAGAACGCGCACAAAAATAAAAGAAGAAAAATTCCATAACAATGTACATAGTTTCGAATCATGGTGTTTACACCATGGCCATTTTCCTATGTCATTAAAACCACTTCACAACTGTTTCAAATAAAATCAGTAAATTTGAGACATACCACCTTTCTCGAATGTTTACATCTGACGCAGTTAAACTCCTAGGAAGACCTTGCCCAGTGAATGAAGTTTCTCTCCACTACTGGAGTCCATAAGGTTTGATGAACATTAGGCACTTGGGATGAGCACTGGGTGTTGCATGTAAGCGATGAATCACAAGAATCTATCCAAAACCAAGAGCACACTGTATACTGTATATTAGCCAACTTGACAAGAAACTATATTAAGTAAATAAAATAAAATAAAATAAAATAAAATAAAATAAAATAAATATATTACATTGTGTTTAGTGTCAGATACATTTTCTACTTCATTACTCCTGCTACTTGGTAAAACTCCATATCTTATCCAGACCTTCCATCATGAACGTCCCTCGAGAGCAGGATGATAATTCCTTGGTCACTCTTTGTCAGAAAGCAATACTATATCTAGTTCCAGATTGGACCGCATAAAGCATCAACGTCAGGTTCTGCTGCTAGAAATTAAATCTCATCTCTTTGGTAAAGTTACTTTTCTTGTATTAAAAACTGTCAGGACCAACTTTAAAAAACTTCTGGCCAGTGTACATCCACAAACCTATGAGGGTTGGTTTCTTTTTATTTTTAGCTCATTTTCGAAAGGCATGCGGGGGGAGTTTGTAATTGTTCGATGCTGGAACGAGACAAGCACTTGGTATTTTCTTGGGCTCTTATGGTCAATGCCAAGAGCTTTTTTTTTTTTTTTTTTTAAATTTTTTTTTTCAACGTTTATTTATTTTTGGGACAGAGAGAGACAGAGCATGAACGGGGGAGGGGCAGAGAGAGAGGGAGACACAGAATCGGAAACAGGCTCCAGGCTCTGAGCCATCAGCCCAGAGCCTGACGCGGGGCTCGAGCTCCCGGACCGGGAGATCATGACCTGGCTGAAGTCGGACACTTAACCGACTGCGCCACCCAGGCGCCCCTAAGAGCTTTGACTTAATATAACCTATTTCCTGTTATCTCTGGAGGGTGTATTTTCCCATTGGGGAAATCTGATCTTTTACGTCGAGTTCTCTTCTACATGTACTTTTTTTTTTTTTTTTTTTTTTTTTTTACCAGTTGTTCTTTAGGCTATTATCTTTATCACCTGGAGAATGTTATTAAAACATAAGAGTTAAACAGTTTGGGCAGTAAGCATGGTCTTTCCTGTGAGCACTTATTTTTGGTATGGCGTGTTTGCACAGCCCATTGGGGAAGGGAGCCGCTTATGGCCAGTACCAGATGGACATCCCTCATGGAATCTGTTACGTATCCCAGGGGGCCCTATTAGACGGGGTTTGTTTTCAGTATTAATCTTGATATGAAAGCAGCTGCAGTCCTTTTTAAAAAAAGATCATACCTCTAACTTATTTTTATGATGGCCAAAGAAATTTATAGATAGGCTTTATAGATGGTTCGTACTTTTTCCCTCAGTTATTAACCAGCGCCGTGAAATGTGGAGCGATTTTTCCTTTGTGCCATATATATTCTTCCACTAGTAGCAATGAGAAAGAAAAAAAAAAAAAACAACAAAACACATCCCTTTCTAGGAATAAATGGAGTCAGGATTGGTTGGTCATGTGTGCACTTTGTAGAAGTCCCTGTAAAATGGTGCTAACATTTTATTTTAAAGCTAAGCACTTTGTCCTTTTGTAAAAAAAAGCCCTAAGCAAAAATGCCCTCCCCAGATAGGTTGCATTTGTAACTGTGGCATATTGAGAAGGTTGGTCAGTATTTAGATAGTATTCATGTACTGTCTTTAGCTTAAAACGCAGCCCCACTAATATCCTTTTACGATTGTTTTGAGATTTTTGCATCTGCTTTATCTCCTTTTTGGTCACTTTTGCCTTTGCAACTCGATACAGTTTTCCTTCATATAGTTGAGTTACTCCTGTGGAACAGGATTGGACTTTTGCTGAAGTGGGTAAAATTTGATATATGATTTGAGAAGAGCTGCTTACACGTTGCTGTATAATCACATCTTTTTAAATTCACGCAAGGCAATGTTAAGGTAAATGTGTTAGTATACAACGACTTTTTGGGATTCCAAGAATAAAATGCCTCTTTTATATAGGAATACTTGAATTCATGGTTATTTTATGTAAAATGCTAAAATAACTTTGACATCTTGACTGAATTAACATTGACATCTTGACTGAATTCCATTTTTTGTCTTCAAGATGAAAGCCAATGGCCCCTCCTTTGAAGGGATTTTATTTTATGGTTATGTGTAAGAAATCATTAGCCTCCTAACCAAAAGTAATTAAAATACAAGTCTGGGGTGGGGGGAACCTCTCTTTTTTACAGTAAACATGTTACGAAATCTGAAATTACAGATTTCGGAAGAGCTGGTGGGGAGGAATGTAATTTTGCTTTCTCTTGCCCCAGACCTTATCAGAAGTGGGATTTAGGGTCTTGTGTGAGCCCCTTCCCAGTACAAGATTTTAGATTAAAAAACAAACATAACTGGTAAGATAGAGACAACTAATGAAAGCCGTATGATCACCCATCTGGTAAAAAGTTGTCCCTACAGAATTCAGGCAATCATAAAAGCACACAAAGATGTACGTAATCAAGATATTCTTGCAGCGTGAGCAAAAGCTCCCTGCCACTGTGCTGTAAAACACTAGGCCTGACATGTTTCAATCACCAGAACAGCGCTGGTGGCTTCTTTTTTATCATCCTTATCAAGTATCTGAGGCTTGCTCTTAAACTTTTGGAAGTGATGGATGTGAATTCGTAGACATTAATCCTGTTGGATTTAAATGATTGTATTTTATATATGTTTGGGATCGTCTTATCACTGATGGTTTTTGAGTGACGTACTTGAAGTATTCGGTCTATCAAGTATGATCGAGACTGAAAAATAAACACATTAAGTCACAATTTTTCAGGAAGAATTTATTAGAGGTTTGTTGCTCTTTTTTTAAACGTTAGCCTTAGAATAACGTTACACTATTTCTGTTTCTTCATTTATTTGCGGCAGGAAAAAGAAAAAAAAAGCAACTGAGCATTTATGTAAATGGAAAGCTTCCTAGCTGACAACCAACTATTTGATACATATTTGAAACACATTTAAGATAATCCTTGGTTGCAGTCAATAATCTTATAAGTAGGTCTATCCAAAGTCAGCATAATGCCCACTTGAAGAAAGAACACTGATTGTGTTTGGATAGCGCAGAAGCAGTAATCCTGTAGTATTTATTTTTAAAACACTTCAAATATCTTTTGTTTATGCTTAATGTATGGATTGTTCTATATCAGGGTTTCTCAGTCTTGGTACTATTGACATTTTGGACAGGATAATTCTTTATTGGGGGCGTTGCTCTGTGTACTGTTGGATGTTTAGCAACGTCTCTGGCTTTTACCCACTAGATGCCAGAAGCATCCCCTAGTCGGGACATTAAAAACTCTCTCCAGACATCATCAAATGTCCCTTGGGGGGCAAAATTGCCCGTGGCTGAGAATCTTGTCTGTATATCTTGATGCTTTACCTGCACATCTACATCTATAGCTTTATCGGCCTCTCTGTATTAGCTATTTGTCTTAGGCACCTGGACATGATATAGTTGAAGAGCACTACGTTTTATACTTTACAGATCAAGGAATGGAAGACCGATAATGGGAAGCCGTCGATGATTTGAAGGAATTCATAACAAATCATAATTGGAGGGACTGATTGAAATTACAGAACATCAGGAGTTTTACCCCTGGTTAGGAGAGTTTAGTTATTGAACTCAAGAAATGCTGTGATTGTTTAAAACATTTTCACTTAAAAATCCTGCAGGATATTTGGCCACTTTTACATTTGAAATTTCATATAGTTGTGTAAGAAGGGAAGCCCAGGAGACTTACTAAGGGTATTCGGTATAAATAGGTCACATCATTAGAGACCTTAAAGTTTGTTTTCAGTGGAAAGTCTCTGAGGTCCTTAGTCATTTGGTTGCAGCATGAGCTACAGAATCTGGAAGTATGAGGAAAATAACTCCCCGATTTTATCTTCTATGACTTCCCATTTCTGTTTTGTTTTAGGCTGTGCAGTACTTTGGGGGTCCATAACCATTCGGGGTTCTCCCGAATGCAATGTGGACTGAATCACGTGCACAGAAAAAGAAATAGCTCAGTTACACGTTTTTCAAACCACACTGAAGCTGCCAGTTGGAAGTACCCCTGAGCCTGATCCTGGGGCACTGTCTTAGCAGTTGAGTACCTACTGTGTGCCAGGATATGGTGCCGCGGTGGCCAGTGAGGCTTTTATAGCCCCTGCCCTTGAGGGAAATGGACTGGGAAGTAGGTCACTTTAGCACCATGCTGCGTGACACACAGACTGCCTTGGAGCTTGGAGGCGAACCCCGTGCAGCCGGAGGTGGGCAAGGTGGCTCCGAGGAGCACTTTTCCAAGGTGTTATTTTCTGACCACCCTTGCAGATGATACCTACTGTGCGTCTCCATGGCTCTACCTACTATAAACAAATTACCACTGAAGTGCCCCTAACAGATGAGAGCTAAGTTGTTCTTCCTCCCAGGAATATTAGAATTTATCAGGAGACACAACCCTTTCTACACCCAAGGGATGTACCAGTGGTGATGGAAACCTGCACACGAACGTCAAAACTTTTGGGGACGGGGAAGGGTTCTTTCCGGTTCTAACACTGACATCAAAGAACGTAGCCGCCTTTTTCCATCCAGACCAATAACTATTAGCTATCATGTCAGTGATTTTCAAGACACCAAAGCAGACCAAGTACATCTATCTCTTTTACAAGTTGCTGTCACTGTATAAAAGATGCCCACAGTTTGCCGAAAACAACAGAAAACACACAGAATAGACGTTATTCGTACTTTCTGGAAATTATGCTCTGAATCTTCTCTTCTGCTTATTGTTGGCTGATCTTCCTTCACTTTTGTGTTTTCTCTCTCCTCCACCTACAAACATGTCGTGAGTCTCCTTTTATCCATACAGCATGTTGGAGCTAAACTTCTCCAGAGTGTCGTCTGTAAACCTCTCCAAAGTATAGTCTGTACTTGCTGGCCCTGGCTCCTGTTTCAACCCTCCCTCTGTCCTCTGCCAAGAGGGCTTGTAGCCCAGTGTCCTGGTCAGCCAGGCCCACTTTTATGACAGGGCTTTGCCCAAGTAGTTTTCTCTGCCAGAATGCTCTTGTCTCACAGGCAAGCTCCTCTCCTACACACCCCTCAAGACCCCACTTGAATGGCTCCTTTTCTTTGAAATCTTCCGCTGACGTTTCATGGGGAGTGCTTTGCATATATCCATACTGTAGCACCTGTCAAAATTCCTACCTTTTGAGAGTGAGGCTCCTCACTCTCAATTCCTGACATTTACCAAGTGCCTCTTCCATGCAAGACCGTTTGCTCTCCCTCCTCACACAGCCCAGCCCCGACAGAGCTCTATTCTTTCATCCTTAGAAATGAAGAACAGAAACTCGGAGTGGTAACATGAAGCAGCGCGCAAGTGTGATAGAGCTGGGATTTGCACTTGGATCGCTCTGGCCATTCCTTCCCTCCCCCATTCAACAAATATTTACCGAGCACCTACATATCACAGGCCACCGACTGTCCCAGGGTCAGAGGAAACGGCATGGAGCCAGACATTAAGCAGAAACCTGCATAGAGTAAGGAGAGAGGGGAGAGCATTCGGGGTCAGGAGGATGGCAGGGGCAGAGGCCCAGAGAGTGAGGAGCAGTCAGGGCAGTGTGCTTGGGGCTTAGTGGGCAGGAGCGGCCCTCTGAGGAGGGAGTTTGGAAAAGCAATGAGCAGCCAGATCATCTGGGAACTTGGATTTTACTCGAAATAACATTGAGAAGTCACTGGAGTTCTTCGAGTAGTAAAACTCTCTCCCTCTGCCAGTATAAGCCACAACAGTCTGTAAAACAGATAACACGTGGTCTGCTTTGGTTTCTGAAAGACTCATTGAAATGTTACCTAGCCATTAGTACAGATAGAAAAGGTGGCTTCTTAGGTACAACGCTATTTAGTCCTCAAAACCCCCAGGATGAGGCAAAATGCTGTTCTTATTCCCATATCGTAGATTGGGGCGGGGGGAAGGGAGGGACTTAAGCGCACAGAGGCTCAGTAGCTTGTGCACAGTTAACATGGCTAGCAAGGGGATCAGCTGGGGTCTGAACGGGCCCTTAAGACAAGTTAGGCAACTTGTCTACCATCCCGCAGCTAGTGTGGCAGGATTGGAGTTCAGAGCTGTTTAGTTTGACTCGAGATGAAGCGTTCTCTGTATCCGCTCCTCCCTCTGCCCAGTCTGGACGCCTGCAACCCCATGCCAACCTTGACGTGTTCTTAACCGGTCTTGCTTCCGGTTTTTCCCAGAACTGACCGTGTCCACCCCAGACTCTCCATGTGCTCAGGTGTGGGTTTTGCATCTCTCTCTGCTTCTTCCCTCCAACAAAATCCTTCACAGACCTTCCGATGTAATACATTTCAAAATGCTTAGACTGGCCCTCAGGGCTCTGCAGAGCCTGGCTGCCGACCATCTCCCCTAGCTTACCTCCCCTTCTCTCAATACCTGGTGCCTCCCTGCAACCAGACTGGTCTCTGCTCTGCTTCTTTGAACGCAGCCTATGCACACTTTGCAGCCTCGCGCACTCCCTTCTCTCTGCATGGGACGTCCCCTCCTCCTGCCCCCTTCTGTGGTTCCAGACTTGTTCCTCAGGGTGGCCATTCCCTTTTGTTCTTCTTCTGAAAGTACATGTCATTGGTCAGCATCACTCCCGGACTTAGCCCTTAGGCTGAGAGATGTTTTTGCCCCATCACCCTAACTGGGTTGTCATCCCTTAAAAGCAACAGTCGGATCTCCTACTTCTTGACATCTTTGGAAAGTTAGATATATTCCCCAAACACATCCTACTAGTTGGTATCCAGTAGGTGCTGGGTTCAGTGTCAGTGAGCCTTTTGGGAGAAAGGGGAGAGCTGAGAGAATTACACAAAACGTGTGGCCACTTAACAGCAGGTGCATTACCACTGGCTTCTTTTCATTGGTTGTGTGCTTAAGACCTGTTGGGTCTTTCTTTTCCCATCCTCTCACTATTGGTGATGCTTGCTTGCTGGGCTAGTCTCGAAGATTGCTCCATTTTTGTGAAAAAGAAAACTTGATTTGGGAAGCTTAGTGTCTTCTCCTCTGCTTCTATTTGTTTTTCTGATACTAAACAAGTGCAGTTGGGTTTGAGAGGGTGTTGTGTTTTTTTTTTTTTCTTGCCACCTCTAACTAGTCCAGATGGTTATGCAATTTACAGACTCAGATGCATCCAGATCATGAAAATCCAAAGGCCTCCATGTTTGAGTAGAGTCCATATGTTGAGGCATTGTTTTTTCCTTGTGTGGGTCCCTGGAACTTGTTGAGAAATCTAAAACCTGTATTCTAGAAGTCTAGAACCTTTATTCCCTCCTTGGTCCAACTTAGGACATTCCTGTCTTTCCTTCTGCTCATGAGGGTGGGAGGGGGGCTGATGGTCCCCTCATGGGTGTTTACATTTTCCCGTAAGTGAGGAAGGTAAGAAGAGATTGGAAATAATTGAGCCAAGCATTTATTGCTTTAAACAAAACAGCTTGTGCTACATCAGCATTTCAATAAGATCATCTTCAGATGTATGGAAAGCTTTATTAAAAAAAAATTTTTTTTCTACATTAGTCCAAGATGAACTAGACTAGTAGTTTTCAAATATTAGCACGTTCTAGAATTCCCGAGAAGCTGGTTAAAAAAAAACGCAGAATTTTAGGGCCCCACCGGCTAGAGATTCTGATACAGTAAACTCTGGGGAATTAGGTAATCTGCATTTTTTTTTAAACAGGCATCTGGTTAATTGGTAGTCCCTAGCACCGCACTTTGAGAAACTCTGACCTAACCTTTGAAGCAAAAATTTCTTAAAAACAGAATATTTTAAATTAGAAAAAAAAAATCAACTGTCAGATTTAATACTCAGATTCTTGGTCCCTTGATGTTAGATTATTGGCTTTCCCTTCTCCGGGCTTTTTGCCTGCAGGCCAGAATCAGCCTTGTCCACTGCAGTGCATTTTCAAACACCAAGGCACCCACCCTTAACACTCCAACCTCACCCACCCAGGCCTCTGTGTCTTTTTGATAAAAGGACTAGTGCATTTTCTAGAACGAAGCTTTTTTTTTTTCAAGCTAAGTGTCTCTAACATTTGAAATATTAATTTTATTAGAATATATGATTCTTCCCTTCACCCTTTCTTTCCAATAGGTGTGGTTTGTGCAGGAACATTTGGTGATGGATGCTTGGTTTCTCCTTTTTTGCTTGAATTTCAAGTGCTTATCTGGTGCCCTGCTTGGCTTGGAGAACAGTTCTGCGTACCAGCATTTCACATCTAGAAATTAATTTATTTGCTCATGCATTCAACACAGATTTGTTGAACACTTACTATTTATCAAACTCTCCTTGGTACTGGGACATCAGCGTAAACAGTAGACAACACGTACTTATCCTCATTAAGTTTACATTCTAGGTTGGGGGGGGCGGAGAAGACAGTAAATATGTTACGCTGAAAAGCATCATGAGAACAATCAAGGCAGGGAAGGGGACTAGAAAGTACTGGAGGAGAAAGAGGGCTGCAAAGAAATCTTAGAGGGTAGTCAGAAGATGACCTTTGAGAAAAGACTCAAGAGGGAAGTGAGGCTCAGTGGTTCAGTCAGTTGAGAGTCCGACTTGATTTTGGCTCAGGTCATGATCTCAAGGTTCAAAAGTTTGAGCCCCATGTTGGGCTCTGCCTTGGGCTCTGCGCGGGCAGCAAGGAGCCTGCTTGGGATCCTCTCTCTCTCTCAAAATAAATAAACATTTTAAAAAGAGAGAGAGAGAAGGAAGTGAGCAAGAGCCTTGAGGGCATTGCAAGGAAAGAGCCGGTACAAAGGCCCTGAGGTAGGAATGTGTCTGGGGTATTGGAGCAACAACAGGGAAGCCAGCAGGATTAGAGGAGGAGAAGCAAGGGGGAGAACATTGGCCAAGGGTCAGAGAAGAAATGGGGGGCCATTATGAGGTCTTGGCTTCTTCTCTGAGGGAATAGGAAGCCATTGGAAAGTTCTACACAGAGGAGGGGTATGACCTGACTTAGGTTTTCAAGGTCTGTCTTTGGTTCTGTGCTGAGAATAGACTGGTGGACATTGTGGTAGGACCAGCGAGACTTGCCAGGAGGGGGAGCATTGACCCCAGGAGGGGATGGGTGGCTTGAGCCTGGGTGAATCCAGTTGAGGGAGTGACCAGCGGTCAGTTGTGTGTGTAACTGGAAAGAGGAGCTAACAGAATCTCTGATGATTTGATGGCGGAAGGAGAAAGAGTGGATTCAAAGATGATTTTTGGCCTGAGTCACTGGAACTGAGTCATCTCCCCATCAAAGGAGATGGGGAAGGCTGTGGGTGGAGCAGGTTTGGGGAGAAGATGAGGAATTCAGTTTTGTGCATGTGATTGGGATGCCTGTTGAGATCCACATGCAAATGTAGGCAGTTGGGTATGTGAGTCTGGTGCTCAGGAGATAATTTTCTAGGAGTTTTTAGCATATGGAAAGGCAAATAATATTTTTGAAAGTTTATTTTGTTGCAAAAATCTTGCTTTATATTTGAACCTATTAATATATATATGTGAATTTATATATGTGTGTGTATAATTATACATATATGTGAACATAATCCTCTGTGTATACATAATTAGCGGACTTGTGTGTGTGTGTGTGTGTACTCTCCTGCTAATTACACATCTTAGTCCATTGTTTGCAGTTTCTGTTTCCAGACTGCTGTTGAACCCGTAGCCTTTGGTATGGACTGTCTGTATTCACTACGTCGTTTTTCGTTCATGATGTGGTGTGCCAGATCCACCCCTGATAATCTCCAGTATTTATTGTCACTTGCCATATCTGGCTTGTGTTCCCTCTTTGGGGCTCTATATCTCGAAACAGATTCCCACTGCCGGAGATGGTTAAACCTTGATTGTCTTTGGTAAGTTCTTTTTTCCACGGGGTAGCGAACAGAGCCTTTGAGAGTGTGCGAACTTTGAGGCACTGCCTTCTCATCATGTGACCGTACTTTGGCGCACTTGGTCCGTGATGGCGCAGTTCATCTGTGTAAGCAACTTGACAGATGTCCTTACTGAGGCATCAAATTGGATGGTGTCTGCTAACAAATCTAATGGGAACAAAGAAAAGAGAATTCGAAGGATTATCTTTTTTTTTAAGGATTAAATTGGTGCCATTTAGCTGTTTGATACCCTGTAGTTAATGCAGCTTTATTAGAAGCCTACACAATTCTTCACATGGGTGTCAAAATAATTTTAGTGAAAATCATGTTGTGTGGACTGATCAAGCCGAAGTATCCATCTTGTGATTACAGACGGGTTTTGTCTGGGCTGCTCTACTTTCTTCCAAGCCTTTTGCTGGACAAGCGAGAATTAACAATCTCCATTAATTTACTTTGGCACTTCACACGGGTAGACAGGCCATGAACACGATGGTCTTTAATAAATTTTTTTAGAAATCCTGCAATGCTCCTTTTTAATTGATGTCCTTCACAAATTGTATTTGCCGAAGCTATAATTATTCATCAAGCCGCAAAAGCAAATCTACCTCCAGGTACAATGAAGATGTGCTTTTGTGAAATTATTAAGATACAGAAGTTTGACATGCAGAGTAATTCCGTCCTGCTTTATAATTATATCTTTGGGGATTATATCTTTGGGGATCACATCTATTAGAGCCTATCAAAGTGGAAAGGACCGATCATCACCAGTGTACTTCATAAATGCCCCTGCCTCGCAGTGACCATTCCCCCAATGTGTAAGCTCTTTGAAACACTTGGAATTGGTCTGTTTCTTAAGAAAGAAGCATTAAGGAATGTTTTTATGTGCTCTCCGTCGTAGGTAACTCTGTTTCACCTGACGTTCCTTCAGTTGATTTGAAATATTTTGTTTTGACTCCTGAAATCACGGTAAATAATCTTAATGTGGCTGAACTGGGGGATCTTCAAAGGAACATCAGTGGAGAGCTACCACCTAGAAAACTTGGAAGTCGGCCAAATTACGAAAGCCCAGAATGAGTAATTTAGAAATTCTTATTTAAGTGATTCATAAAAGGCGTAAACTTTACCATGGTGCAAAATGAGGATGTTAGCTTTTTGTAAGAAGTATTTGGGAAAGTAAAAGAATATTGTCAATAAGGGGTTTGGAACAAGGTTTCGCAAAGTGTTCCCACAGACTGTTGTGGGGGAAACCAAAAGAGGTGTCCCATGGCAAATATGGGGGAAAGGGGAGGTTTGCTATCTCCCACTCAAAGAAAACTGTGAGCTGCGTCCAGGTAGGAACTTTGTCATCTTTCTCACCGTTTTGTTGCCAGAGCCTAACGCAGTGCCTTGCACACAGTAGGCACATAAATAAGTGTTTGCTGTGAATGAATGAGCTGCAGGACTTCTTGGAACGTTTGCCTGGTGTAGTGGGCACAGGGACTCATAAAAGAGGGGTGGTAGTCTGCAGCCTTTCTCAAACTTATGGGCTTTGCAACTCTGCAACTCTTTTCTTTAAAAAAAATTTTTTTAAATGTTTATTTTTGAGAGACAGAACACAAGCAGGGGAGGGACAGAGAGAGAGGGAGACACAGAATCCAAAGCAGGTTCCAGGCTCCAAGCTGTCAGCACAGAGTCCGACACAGGGCTCGAACCCACGAACTGTGAGATCATGACCTGAGCTGAAGTCAGAGGCTTAACCGACTGAGCCACCCAGGTGCCCCTACAACTCTTTTCTTAAGGAGCATTCTGCTAGACTTAGGTACCTGGAAACACCTCCTGGGAGACTGTAGCCTTGAGTGAGAGGATAAAAACCAAGTTCTAACATTGAATTCATCACTGAGTGAAATATTCAAGGTTCCGTGCCTATTGAAATGTTAAGAGGGGTACCAGACTCCAGTATTTACCTCTGTGATTTGGGGCATGGACCCCTTGAAGCCTCAGTCTATTTATCTATAAAATAGGGATAATTTCCTTTTTTCTAACTTGTTCTTGGGAAAATAAATTACATTTAGTCCTGCTTGGGAGAGTTAAGTGAAATAATGTATGTAGAAGGCCTCTCAGGGTCATTAGAATGTGATCAACCTTTCTCGCCCTCCCTCTCTCTTCAGCAAGTGTTGGAGTGCTTCTAATATGCCTGGCATTGGTGCCAGTTTGTGGGGAGACAGCAGTGAACACAGTGAAGGCCCTTTCCCTCATGGACCTAGGGATTTTTTTGTAATATATTCTGTTTACCGATGTCACTGTCTCTTCGAACGTAAAGTAAATTTAATTGTACACAATTCAGTTACAGCTAATTGTTCTGAGGTCATTATATTAGAGATCTGCCCCCAAAGGATCACTTTTTCTCTCAGAATCAGATCTGTTCTTACACAAAATGAGTAAAGCAGGATTCATAGGTCACATTTTAAAATAAAGCAAATTAAATTAAGCTAGTGTTACCAGATAAGGTAAATCAAATGGAAAGTGGCATTCCTGTCATCCTGATCAATTTAACGATGCTGTAGGGTGGCCAAATTTAGCAAGTAAAAATACACAATAGCGGGGTATAGTTGAATCACAGATAGAGAATACTTTTTTTAGTATAAGTATATCCCAAATTGTGCATGGGACATACTTACACTTTGAAAGTCGTGTATTTGAAAGCCAAATTTAACTGGACAGCCTGTATTTTATCCAGCCACCCTACCACGCTCAAGCAGGGACCCAGCCACCTGTGCAAGAGAAAGACCCTTCCCTGCACAAGTCAGTATCTGAGGCCATATTTGTAGGGGAGATACGTTACCCCCAGTGGAACAGCAACCCTTGCTTCTATTTGAAATGATTTATAACTGTTCCCGCCCAATGGCCAAGTGTTTCCAAATTAAAAGCCATTAATTAAGGCCTGCTATAGATACAAAAGATATGCAAGGAGTGCTTTGTAATTCCAGCTCAGTACTTCAGGTGAGAGCTTTTCAAATTACGTGGACCACTGGAGCCACCTGCTTGACTAAACGCAGCGCGGCCGTCGCGTGGCTCGTCAGCACACCGCGGTGCCAGCGTCGTTCCTGATTTTTCTCATTTCTCCAGGGCAAATACTAATTAATGGATACAATTCACAGCTGATTAGCTGTAGTTTCTTCAGTAATTACATTCGCATACTAACTGTTCAGAAGAGGATTTCTAACCCAGTTCTTATTTTACTCTAAGCTTAATTTGTTTTTTGAATTGTTTAGGCCCTTAGTTTAATAGCCATTTTATTTTTCTTTGTTGTTTTAGGTGCTATTAGGTAATAAGTGAGTTTAATCTTAAAAAAATACTCTCTGATAATGAGCTGCTTTCCTTAAATGGATTTCTAATTCCCCAACAACACGTACATTTAAATAACGTTAAAGCTGGGTGGCAGGCTTTGGGCCGCTTGCGGGAGGCATGGAATGAGTGCCTGGAAGGCACATGGTGACCGAAGTCCTCATAAACATCCAAAAAGAATAGAACGGAGGCCCCGAGATTTAATTCTAGGATCATTAATTCATCAAAAATTCCCAGACAGAAACCTGTGCTTTTGCTTGCATGCATTTAATGTCGTAGGAAAATGGGGGGAAATGTGTCTGTGTATGTGGGCGGGAGGTGCAGGTGCGTGCGCACCCGCCCACGCAGGTACCTTTTTTCATTTTAAAATTATTTTAAAACCGTTTTATTGAGATATGATGGGCATACCACAAGCGGTACCTATATAACGTACATGCACCTTGATGGGTTTGGACGTAAGTATGTGTTGGTGAAACCATCCCCACACGTTTTGGATATCCCGTGCCTTCAGAGAAACTAGGTAAAGGTCTCTCTTAAGTGCTAACAAATACATCTTTCAGAAATCCTTATAAAGATGTTTATCCAAATGAATCTGAAGCTCATTGTGTGAGTATGTATTTAGGAGTCGTTTTACAGGGTGGGATTTTGCTTCCGGAGACCACAACAGCACTCTGGAACCATTAGAGCCTTCTGTGTAAATCCTGCTTAGTGCTTGGATCCCTGACATGATAAAGTGTAGCATGTCAGTTGGGCTTCTGTGCACGAATCCTACAGGTTCAGAGTCAGGGGCCGAGAGCCCCCTAGAAATAAGTGTTGGTGGGTTTACTACGAGGAGAATTATGTGGATCTTCCATATCTATGTGTCTATATTTATTCTCTACATTTATCTATCTGTGTATCTGTATTTCTTTTCTCTCTCTCTCCCTCTCTCCTTGGGGAAGTTATGCCTTTTACTTAATTTTTAAATGTTTTGTAAAGTCTATTTATTTTGAGAGAGCAGGGAAGGAGCAGAGAGAAGGAAAGCCAGAATCCCAAGCAGGCTCTGCACTGTCAACATAGAGCCCCACGTGGGGCTCGAACTCACAAACTGTGAAATCATGCTCTGAGCTGAGATCAGGAGTCAGACATTTAACTGATTGAGCCACCCAGGCTCCCTGCCTCTTAGTTTAAATAATTGATAGCTCTATTTACATGAGAGAATGGATGTATACATTTCACCCTTTGCAGACCAAACCTTTATGTTACTTGATGCACTGAAGGAAAGAAACAGTACACGTTACAAAAAGAAGGGCATTCTTTTACCACTTCATAAAATCGTGAAAATAATATAGCCCCAGATAATTATGCTCACAGAGCCTTTCCATATTGCCAGACTGATAACAGAATGTTTAAAGCAACAAAACGCGCCTCCTTATACCATCTGAACCTGAAAATACATTTCTGGCAAAATCCAAGTTTTACATTTTGATAACAGGTCTCTAGCAGTAAAGAGCTTACGTCTGAAATGCTGATACAGTCTTATTTGTGATGGTATGAATGGGCTATTGTGTTAGGGAATTAAATAAAAATTGCTGTGTTCATAGGATTCCGTTTATATTTTAAACCTCTTTGCACTTAATGTTACATCGAGAGATTAAATATCACTGTTTTCAACAGCTCTGATGGATACAGATATCGTTTTCAACTCTGTTTGGAGATTTGAAAAATATTCTTTAGTCTTATTATTTATTTATATTCATGCCACACCCCATTCGCTAGAAAATAGAATTTGAGTCCTGGGAATTGGATTCTATTCCCTTTAATTCACATCTTAACCTACTCACACTCGTGACATCTGTTCTTGAAAAGTGAGCTATGAAATCTCAACATGCTGTAAAAATGTGTCAAGGTGGTTTTCTTGGAAACTTTTCCTTCTCCTCTCTCACAAATGCCAGTTCAGTAAACAACACCCACTAGTGACCGGGCGGCCAAAGGTTCGTCATGGTCTCCCTTCGCTGTTAGTCTTGGTGAGAATCAACCCCGTTTCCCAGAATTCTCAAGTTAGCTTGACTCTCTGCTTTATTTTCTGAGGGAAGCAGCCGGACTACATGTAGCACAAAACCTGTCACAGTTCACATTTGGTCCGAGTGAAACTACTCTTTTAATTCATGACACTAGCATTCTTTACAAATCCCATCTGAGTTTTAAGCACACCACCGGGATTCTTGATCTGTCTGCATATTAACGTAAAACAATCTGTTTTCTTTCAGTTTGGAAACAACAATAACTACATGAACATGGCTGAGGCCAACAGTGCTTTCTTTGCAGCCAGTGAGGTAGGTGTCTGTCTTCATGCGTCCGTTCACGTTTCGTGTGTTATTTGGATCATTTAAAAGGCTGGAAGGGAAAAGCAGAGTATCAAATTTATCTCTCTTATGTGGTGCAAGGTAACGACTTTGAAGGAGAAAAACCTTTTGGAAAAGAAAATGACCTGACAAGACTGTCACTTATCCGGAGGCTGTTAGGAACGTTAGTAATTCACACACATCTCTTGATGAAAAGAAATGTACATGCCAACAAAAGTAAATATGTAAGACAGCACATAAAATCTGTCTCTCCAAATTGGCATCTAAGCAAATAAGTGGTTATTTTGAAAACTAGGGGGTGGAAGAGACTTTTAATAGAAAGTATTTCAATTCCACAAAGCTCTGGGGATAATTTCATTAAGTTGCCATGGTTTGGGAAATGATGTGGGGGAATATAGTATTATAGTTTCTTGGGTCTTCAGTGGGAGTGATGTGAAAGGAATGTTTCGTTTTCTTGTTAGATCCCCATGGACCATTACAGTACCTGGCACATAGTAGGTGTTCAATCAATACAGAGAGATGGAATGAGTGAAAGGGCACGCTCCAGGACTTGGTCATAGCAGGGAAGACTGGATGATGGCTCTGGGTTTGTCTACAGCTTTACTGGTACAAATGGAAAAAAACAAAACAAAACAAAAAACATCTTCTTGTTGCTGTTTTTACTGCATTCCCTACTCACTGACCTAGGGCTGCTGTCTGAGCTCATTGGCCTGCCCTTCCAGAAAAACCTCCATCTTGATTAGATCAAGAAAACGGTTTCCTCACAAGTGGCAAACGGTGAGATCTAAGATGCTAGAACAAGAACAAGCAGGTGAAATTGGTCCAAATGGAACATTCCCTCTTGTGGTCCCCGTAATAAAAAGTCTTCATTTTCCAAGTACGTTCACATATAGGAAACCGAACTAGCCTGACCCTCGAGGATGGAAATCATAATGGCTTTGTAAATGATCTTGGTACAGGGAAGCAAGTGGTATGAAAGAAATGAAGTTTGCAAAATTATTAGAGAAAAATGGGGAAGCGAGGATTAAGGGTATTCCTAGATTAATCATTTCTGCAGTGGCCATCATCTGTCTAACCAAGAAGACCGCCTACATAAGGGATATTGTCTGGCACTAGCTGCTGTGTTGTTTGTGATAATGAACACAAACCCCATCTGTAAGGACAACATGATGTTTCATTCTGTAGGATTTTTTCCCTACATTTGAATCAAACATTGATGAAAGCTCTACTGCCAGCAGCTGTTCAGAGACAATTTAATTCCAGCTGTGATAATTCACCGTGTCAGACATTGGCTGTTATATGTTGATACAACAATTCTCCAGATTTGCATTTTTATCAAAAGGAACAAATGTTTTGAACATTTCAGTACAGATGGTATTTAACCATGTACATACTATTTTAACATGTTCAAGGTAAACACTGAAAAGCCAGTATCCGTAAAAAGTAATCACTATAGACTCCGAACGACTAACCTGATAGCGGTCAGATGGCGGAGTCACAAAAGTCAGTGTCTTTTTTGTTGGTACTGGTGCCAGACGTGGTTATTTTTATAATCTCGGATTTTTCCGGTGTTTGGGGCTACTCTTTTCTCTAAGGAATGCTTAACTTTACCTCTCTTTTAAAAGTGGTTTAACATTTTAGCATTTTCTTGGTGATTTATTATAATGTCACTTTATTAGGTTATGCTACAGCAATATACTCAATTCTCACTTAAAATTAATTTGTTTTTGAAAAAATTATACCATAGGGACACATTATTCGTAAGACACCTCTCTGTTCCTTAACGAAAATAAAAGTGAAAGCCTCCTTAATTTTGACCGCCTAGCATAAGACGTGCTTTATGTTAGAGTTTTTGAGAGCTAATCTTACGCCATGATTTCACTGTACATCTTGAACAAAAAATAAAGCCGAAGTAAATGTTAACGTGCCACATTACAGCATGTGCCTAATTTCCCGATCATTGCGTTAAAAGTAAATTTATTTGGTTTTTTAACATTTTAATGAGTGCAAACTAATTCAGGAAGACTTTAGGTTTGAATGCTGTGAAGTCGAAATTGTGCCTGAAACCAATTCCCTTCACATAGATATTGCCCTGTAGATAACGCCACAGGGACTGGGATACTCTGGGTTGGAAATTCACACATTTGCTTTATGTTTTCTGTCTGTGTCATGATTACCCTGACCATTTTTAAAGTACTTTAAATATTTATTGAAATAATATTTCAAGTGTTAATTACAGTGGTAATGAAAACAGCCAAATGCCACATATCAAGAATGAGTGTTTATCCGTATTGTTAATGTGATATGTTAGATTTCATTAAGCAGTAATGGGGTAGCAAATGAGTCACAAATTACAGTTGCATCTGTTACTAGACCACATTAGTGCCAAAATAACGGCAAATGCAGCCATAGGGTTACGTTCATTAGCCAACCACGTTTGTGGCCAATCCATCCCTTTGTGTTTGGGAACTCGGGGCACCGCAGTAAGAAATTGACGTCTTTTGGGGGGTCAGTATTAGAATAAATATGTCAGAGAATCTAATACTTCATTCTAGCTTTCAGACATGTTTTTGTGCTATAATGTTTTTGCATATACCGAATCTGCTGAGAACCTCAAGGTGTTCACCTGTGCCACCGTAGACTCCCATAGCTTGTGACCTCTTTATTTCTGGTGAGATACAATTAACAGTGGACAGGTTCTACATGCACAGAATGTTTTTTTTTTTCCTTCAGTTTGTTTCTATTTTCTCTCAAGTGGTTATTATGTATCATCATTGATAGTTCGAAGAATGATGGTTTTCCATTCTTAATTAGTTCTCTTAACCGATTACAGCAGATCCAAATTAACTTGCACCGGTTAATTCTTCAAAAAATGGTACTAATAATGAACTATAGCTTTGATCCTCTGAGCTAGAAAGAATATCTGACCCCTTCACCCTACCCAAGAGAATATCCTAGACCTTGACTACTGCCCCCCGCCCCCCCACCAATCTAAGTTCTATTTTAAGAAAGGTGGTTGGTGTAATAGAACATGGAAGCCCTCATTTACATCAAAAGGCCCCGTTTTAAAACACTGTCTTTAAGGATCTAAGGTCCTTATTTACTTAGGTCTTGAGAGATAACACTTGCTTAAGTAAATGAGCCAGTACAGTTAGTACATGTATATCAGTGTATCTCTGTGCTCATTCTGTAGATAGTCTTCCAGACTTGAAGACTCCTAAAAATGTTCTGATAGATACACATTAAAATCATCATAAAAGCGAATAAGTCCCCCTTATTATTTTAACTCTCCTTTTTATTTTATTTAAAATAAAAGCACTGGGACCTTTTAATATATGCTCTGATAATCCTTATGTAAAATTTTGTATTCTGAACTGTAACAATTTCCATAGAAGCGTTCTCGGCACTTGGGAATATACCCATAAGGAACTTTAAAAAGCAAACCACCAATTTCATATTACTTGTTTTATATGTTGTGGCAGAAAGTAAACGTGTAATGTTCACTCCTGGATTAATGTTGTGTGTGTGCACCACAAAATCGTCAGCATTTTATGAAGCATGTGGATAATGTAAGCGGTTTGAGCTGTTTCGCTAACATATCAATAAAGTGGCAATTTGTTATATAGCCAAATCTAATGTCTCTGATGCTCCAACTAACAACAAAGACAGATGTTGCTAATTAAGTACGCATTAAAAAACTGTTAATACTGATACTCCATTAAAACCATATGATAATGAGACTTAAATCTTTAATCAGACTGATCAGCAAAACTTTATATATGGAAATCTGTGTTTAAGATGTTTTCATTTGAGAAATAAATATTTGGCCTAGCTATGCCGTGTTTTCATGCAAAATCTTTCTTCTTCCCTCCAAGGAGAAATAAGATATAGGAATAGAATATGAAGATGTCTGTGTTTTGTTTCCTTTTAGCAGACATTCCATACGCCAAGCCTCGGGGATGAGGAGTTTGAAATCCCCCCTATCACGCCTCCTCCAGAATCAGACCCTGCCCTGGGCATGCCCGATGTTCTTCTACCCTTTCAAGGCCTCAGCGATCCGTTGCCTTCCCAGGGAAGTGAATTCACACCCCAGTTTCCCCCTCAAAGCCTGGATCTTCCTTCCATAACAATCTCAAGAAATCTCGTGGAACAAGATGGCGTGCTTCATAGCAGTGGGTTGCATATGGTAGGCACTACATTTATTGCTTGAAAGTGTTTTTTTTTTTTTAATCATTGCACTTCTCATGGTAAAGACCAGGAGTCTATGTTCTGAAACGTGCTCTGCCTATCTACTGATGGGCGTGAGGACTGTTCTTCCTAGTGCCATTTCAGTGCAGGGACAAGAGGGTTATGGGTTGGTTCATGATCACCTAAAGGAGGATGACCCAGCAAGATCCTTCCGATTTGAAATGATTTTCAACAAGTCTGATTCGTTGGCCTGGAATTAGCCAACCTTCCCTTGGCTTTGGTTTACCACAGAGATGTCCTTGAGTTAGAAGTTTGCCCAGGAGAGATTTGAGAAATGGAGGCCCTTATCTGGTGCCGAGGTCTTTTGCATTTGTTGGATTGTGACATGATGTTTATTATGGTACATGTTCTGTTCCTACCTCAAATGAAATCTCAAACTGTGATACGGAGAAAGGGAAGAAGAATAATTTCTTATAACCAGCAGAGGAAAATATAGAGTGAGTGATTGTGTGAAATATACCTAATTGTGTTATTTATTGTCATAAACACGGAATAAGGCACTCCAGAGAGCCAAGATCACTAATGCAATAATTTTGGTTCCATTTTTCTTAGTGTGCAATTATAGTCAGCAATCGCCAGAGTAAATCTGCTTAAGTATTTTAAACTCTTCTGCTGGGATTTTTTTTTTTCCCCATCATAGTGTATAATACATTTGTGTCAATCTAGGTGAGGTACTAAGCAGACATTTTAAAACAAGATTAATAGTTTATAGGGCTTTTTTTTTTTAACCCTGATAAAATGAAACAGATGTGTTGGTATAACAAAAAACAAATCCTGTTGCTTGTTTACATACTTCTCTGCACGTTAGGACCACGCCAATGATGTTTATTGGTTTCATTGTTAATTCCCCAGATAACAACAGATGATTGCAAAGTATGTAGTAGATTAGCGCTGTGAAGATTCCGCGTGCTCTCTGAAATGTAAGATTGCTTTCCCAAATAGGATTGACGCAACAGAATTTTCTTTTGCCTGTGATCTCTTGTGTTTGAGCTGAACATCGGGTTTTTAGGTTTCCTTTTTTGTCAGAAAAGAAGCAGCAAGCAGTCAGGAAGTGGTCATTAAGTATTCATAAATGTTCCTCACCCTCACAGATAATTGTTTCCTGTGGACTTCCTTACGTTTTTGTCCCTTTGACACTGGAATGGAGGGTTCTTGTCCTCTGTTCCTCTACAGTCAGGCTTGCAGTGCAGTGCCTGGAAAGTCATAAAAATAAAAAAGGGTGTTTAGTCACCAAGGGAGTTTACCAGGGCTCACCATTATTCATAGATGCTCAGCAAGGCCGATGGAAGTTGCAGAAATAGTTAAAAGACCATATAATGTGTGCTAAAATGTGTATTTTATTAAATTGGTAAATATTTATTAATAATATAAGAATCTGCCTTTGAATTAAACATCTGATGAATTACCTTGCCTTAAAGCTATAAAACTGTTATTGCTGCTATAAAAAAGTGTAAAGGAGGCATTTTGACTATGAAATTTCATTTCATGGTCAATTGAATTTACTATATTGGAAAGAACTAAAGATGGAATCATAAAATAATTATGATATTCACATACACTTAAAGAACAATGCTTTCACGGACTGGCCTTGGGAGAGAGGACTCAATTTTTAATGCTTCTTTTGTAATGTATTGCTAATCACTAAAGCAGTTGAATTATTTCATTGATTTTTAAGGGTATAAGTACTTTAGCTAAGTGCATGCTGTTGTCATGGTATTTACATGGACCTCATCACATTTATTGGTGCCTTTCTGAAGTTTCGCTGAACCTGAGTGATATTTATTTTGGCTTGAAACAAACTAATCTTGTTGAAAATTCTAGCAGAATTTCACCTTGAAGAAATGTCATGGGATTTTAAATCACAAATGTTGGAAAAAATAAAATGTACTTGGACAGAATTATGATGAATACAACGTGTCGTTGGCTTTGTTCTATGTACTACCTGACATGTTCACCTATAAACTTGAATTCAGAATCGCCAGAGGCATGGTTAAAAATAGGCTATGTCAAGGTTCTTCTGTATCTCCCTCCGGGTACCGAGTTGGCTGGCTACATCATAATACTCCACAGCAGCTCCTCAGAGATTTCCCTTCGGAAGGTCACCAGAAAAATAATAAATAATACTTTATACATCATGCATTCGGCTTCCCAGTGTGCAGTGGATATTTCATACCTTATGCAAGTAAGAAGTTTTATTATCCAAATGAATATGGCTGTCTGTTAAGGTTTGCTGTGGTGAATTAAGACTCTCATAGAAGAAGAAAAGCCAGCTTGTTTATGTTGTATCGAACCAGCTTTTCTTCAGAGCTTCATTGGTTTTCCTTTAGAAAGACTTGACAGTTTTGTCACATTACTGATTAGCTGCATTTTTGTTGGCAACAAGCACGACGTGTTTATCTTCCTTAAATTTATGCCATCATATTTAAAAACAGAAAGCAGGAACAAAAAGGAGGGATTAAAAAGAGCCCAATGATTAGCATTCACATTTCAAAATATGCAAATAATGCCCTCATAGTCAGAAGCAAATTGTTGAAAAATTGAATGTCGATGCGTTTGTGAGTTCAAAGAACAACCTTGATTTGCTTGTGGCGGATGTGTATATTTTCAAACAGGATGTGGTCGGCAAGTCAAAGCCAGCAGTGTATTTTGGTTAGAAAAATCTTTACCTCTAAGCATTATTGTCAGTTCAGATGATCATCTGGAAATTATTTTAATCTACAAAAGATTGCAATTCTAAAAATCTACAACGTGCGCTCCAAAGGGTTGGCTGTTTTTTTTTTTTTTTAACACCTCTCTATAATCTGCCCAGCCTGCTGAGTAGCATTGACATCAGTAGTACATCAATTTCAGAAAGTGGATTATTTTTACTAGACAGCTATTGTGACATATTGGGTCAGTCATAAATGAAAGATATTCATGCAAGCATGCAATACTTGTAATGAAGTCTCACTCTGACCTTCTGTATGATTGATTCTGTAATTTAGTTTTCTCAGGCAGTGCCTGAAATGAAATGAAATCATGTTGAACAAGTTTTGAATACCCACAGTGCACCAGGAGAAGAAAAATCTGCAGCCCTAGAGGCTTGAGAGAGAGCAGCTGAACGATTTATCTCTGTGCTATTATAGCCTTTGCCAGCGTTCAACATTTCTTTTTTTTTTTTTTTTTTTCTTATTTGGCTTAAGTACTTAATTCTGCAGGTAGCTGTAAATGGGAAAATAAAATGCTGTTCAGATTTAAAATGACAGGACAGGAGTATGTGCAGGGGACTGATAAAATATCTTGAATAGAACTGACCTTTCATGTAGCTGAAAGTTACTGGGGGATTCATCCTCATAATTACCATATAGATTATTTTTATTTCTTTCCTGCAATGAAACATTTCAGAGAGCAGTAGTGCTGATTGAATGAAAATTGAACTTGTTAACATTCTTTTCAGCTTAGCCTGTTGTACATAACAGAAGGTTAGCTTTGATGAATTTCAGAATTCTCTTTGATATCCAAGAAACAGTAAAATAATTGTCTCTGGTCTGATATTTTGTATGCCCCCCAAAAGAGAATTTATAAAACACACTGATAATTCACATACTTTTTCTTCATACATTATATTTCATGTTTAGAGGACTGACATTTTCAGTTTGATATTGCTTTGGATTTCATTGTGATACCACATGTTTATAGAAAACGCTACTCTGGTCGCTCTGGTAATATCAAACGTAGCGTGAGGGACCAGAAGAGGATGGAAGTAAGGGAGGTGTATTTGAGTACGGGAGTCTCTGTACCTAGTAAGGAAAAAGAAAAAGAGAGATAAACGTCCTATGGAAGAAACGCATGCCCAGAAGAAAATTAAAAGCTCTTAAAATATTCAAAAGCTCTGAGGTCACACTCTATACACAGATGCCACTTTTGACCAGAGAAATGGGAATATAGCAAAATAGCACATCTAAAATTACCAGGCTTATTTTCCAAGTTTTACTTTTTCACGCCATCATTTGTTGTGGCTCCAGTTTCGAAGGTGAATTATTTTTGTTTTTACGAAATGACTTTCATGCCGTTTTTATACTTTAAAAAAATCTTACATTTAGAGAAATAGACTTTCAATTAATACATTGTTTTAGCAATGTTGCCTAATGTGTTACAGATAAAACAGTTATTTCATGGGTCATTAATGTGTTTAATGCGTGGAACGTTCTATTAAAACAAGCCCTTATTATTGTTATGAACATGCTCATTGCCATTGTCAATAGGGTCTGCAGAGCTGCATTCCACAGGATTGCCTTGTAGCCACTGGAGGGACCAACAGTCTCTCATACAAATTGAATGATGACTTCGTTTAGATTTATTTTTGGTCAAGTGATGGTCAAAAAGCATTCTTATTCTAAGTTAACACTGGAAAAGGCACAGCTTACCTAAGCAAAACACTCGCTTTGAGTGGAACTAATTCAAGTCCAGATTGTATAATTGAAACGGTGTGAACCTTTAACAGATATTTGCTTAGACCTACTAAGTGCCATATATTGTTCTTAACCGTTAGAGACTAGACTGATTACGCTATTTATAAAGTTGTTTTCTTGGTACCAGTGTCTGTTCCATGTAATACAAAAATCACAGAGTCTGATGACTATTTTACAGATGTTTGTCATCCAAAGTCACTTTCCAAAAAAAATTTTTGAATGTTTTTATTTATTTTTGAGACAGAGAGAGAGAGAGACCGAACACAAGCAGGGGAGGAGCAGAGAGAGAGGGAGACCCAGACTCTGAAGCAGGCTCCCGGCTCTGAGCTGTCAGCACAGAGCCCGATGCAGGGCTTGAACCCACAAACCGTGAGATCATGAGCTGAGCCGAAGTCAGTGCTTAACCGAATAGGCCACCCAGGCAGGTGTCCCCAAAGTCACTTTTAATTTAGCTGTTACTACACCTTGGCAATTGTCTGCCAAAAATGCACAGGCCGCAGACATTTTTTATGGGCTGCCTTTCTTTGTCGAGCAAATAGCCTTGTACCATACACCGCTTAAAATAAATATTCTTTGTTCTTCTTGGCCTGTAAATACTCACTGACCCTGAACGTACGAGTGCTGTCTTTAAGGTCAAGTTAACGTTAGGCTCATCTATTAAAAGAGGAGCGTGTTCCAAACTTTTCCGCTAAACCTGCTTAGCTTGTGTGCAGTATGACACATGGTCACGTGTTTGATTTATAACATGCAAGAAAAAGCATCGTTAGAAAGTTATACTGTGATTTATTTCTCCCTATCTTGGTTTTAGCATGTCTAATCTATAGCTACCAACTATACTGTGGTATTGCCAGTAACTCCCAGTGGGTCAGGGACAGTAGAGACACCATTTTCCATCCCTCAGATTCCCGAATAAAACTGGCTTGAGGACTCCAGTGTTTTTTCAGAGGGATGGGTGTTACTTTCCATGCCACTGCCCCATCCTTTTATTCATGGCACCTGTCGCCCTTTGACACGGTTTCCGTTGCTTGTTCACATCCTGTCCCCTCCTCTTGCCTGTGTGAAGTGGCCAGAACAGGGTCTGGGCTGGAATACAATTCCAGGCTCTCAGTAAATATTTTATTCGTCGAATATATATGCACGAATGAGAGAACGACGAAGGAATACGTATTTGCTGTGAAGAGAATACCTTGACCACTAAATAAAAAAGTGGAGGAGGGGGGTTTAAAGTTCCAAACAGCTGTGAACACAGAATCCCCCTTTAAACTTTCCATTTAGACCCGAATAAAATAAGCAGGGAGCTGACTCCTTGGTAAAACAAAGGAGTTACAGGGTATATTGCTGAAATACCATTAAGTGTTTTATGGTAAACTCTTGGAAATTTTGTTTTGCTAAGAAACTATTAATTAGCTCTCGGGAAGAATGTGTTTCACAAAACACTCATGTGTAGGTATGTTTGATTACAACCCTGAGAGTAGCTATTAAGTAAAAATTATCTATTTTGGTGAAGTTCAAGTTTGTGGTATTGAAGGTCTGTAATTATCATTGGTATGCATTTGTCACACCTGTGTTTGTTTCAGGGTTCACTGGGGTTCGGAATATACTAGCTTTGCACGGCAGCTGCCTGCTGTTCACTTGGAAACAAAGTTTTAACATCGCAATAGACGTAACTTAAGTAATGGAGCATAAAATTACCGGGCCTGAATTTCATATTTGTACTTCTCTGATCTTTATTAATATGAAGCAATTTTTATTACTGATAATTGTTTAATTGCTCCGTTTCTCAAGAAATATTGATTGAAAAAAAACACCACAGTGAAAAATGTTATTTAGTCACACTCGCTAATATATTTGGGTTATTTGCTTCTTAATTAGATGCTATCCTCTCTTATGAAAACCTAACATTGGATCGTTACAGAGAATATTTATTTGCATGGAAGGTGCGTATCAGATGTTTCAAAGTCCTTTATGATAAAATCAACCCAGACAGAAGTCAGCACCACTGTCGTGAGTAAAAGGAAATAAAACAGAGTAATAATGTGTGGTTTTAAAAATAAGGAATCAGTTTGAAAGCCTCTATCTTCCATTTGCACAAGAAACCAAAACCCAACGCTAGAGGATGTGTAATTACATAGTACCGAGCGGGCAGCAAGAGATAGTATAATAAATACCAGGGGTGAGAGGGAAAAGAGTCCCTGTTCAGGCACCAAGATGTCATAGAGGCCCAGACCCTTGCTCCAGACCTGATAGAATGAGTGAAGACAGATTTTAATATGTAGAGGAGGGAGAGTTTTGTTGGCTGAGAAAGTCTGAACAAACTGCTCATTTCCCGCCCCCACACCCCCACCCAGAATCCCCACATATCTTTATATGAAGTATGGTGGGGGGTTGGGGCGGGCAGTAATATCCCGTTGTGATTCATACAGGGAGGACATTTTTCACCTTGCCAGCCTCCTTCAATCTTGATTAAGTCTAGGAGAAAGTCTCGGTTTGGGACTAATAAGTCTTTCACCCCTCTTTTATCTTTCTAAATAAGAGAAAGCAAGGCTCACAGCCTTAGGCAGGCCCCATACCTTGACCGTAAAGGTGTTGTTTCCTTTCCTTGGTATTTATTTGGCAGTCCATTGATACGGGTGTCCCCGGTTTTTAATTTATGCTAGTGATCCAAAGTTTCCTTTTTATTTAACCTAAAACTATTCAGATTTTAACAGTTCACTCAAATGGTTAATGTTCAGTCATAGACTAGATTTCAGGCAATTTAAGAAAATGAGGGACCACCACCAGAAATCTCCGTTCCTTGGTTTCCTGTTAAAAAAAAAAAAGACAAGACAAAGAGGCTCTTTTATCAGGTGGAGAGAGGAGCCAGTCTCAGCTGAGCACTCCCCACACCAAGACCTACACAGGCCATGAAGGCTTCGTTGAACTGTACTTCTAGGCAAATAGAAGACCCTGCACGTCCTATTATTTTGTGAAGTCCATGGCCTGTCCTTTCAGAAAGAATTGGGTACTCTTCAAAATGTAGGAAATGTAGGTTAAAGTGTTAGGATATATATTTATATTTGTGTTATTTATATTGTAACCAAATTGTCCCCCACTGATTTCAATGGGTTGCCCATGAAGGGCAATCAGTTACTATCTATTGGAATAAATAATCCCCCTAGATAGATACAAAGCCTTTAAATTTATCACGACATCCTTCTACACTATGAATAAAATCCAGACTCCCTAGGATCGACTACAAGACTTGTCACGTTGTGGCCATTCCTTGCCTCTACAGCTTCAATGCCAGTCTTGCTTTTCCTGGCCCAGTAACACTGGCCCCTCCTTTCCTTCCTCATGCACCAGGCCTTTGCACATATTCTGCTCTGCCTTGGATGCTCTTCCCTCTTTTCTAGCTGAGTAGCTTCTATTCTCCCTTTATACCTCAGCCCTAGTGGGTCACCTCCTCAGGAAGCCTTCCCTGATTACCCCCACCCTTTGCACCGTCTGGCTCATTGCCACCTCCCCAGTCCACTGAATGTCACTCTTCACCCTGCCTACCCTGCTCCCATCTGTATTGGCATCCTTTCCATTTCTCAAGCAAGCGAAGCTCTCTCCCACCTCAGACTTTGCACATGCTGTTCCCTCTGCCTGGAACATGATTCCTGTACCCTTCTTCCCTGGCTAGCTCCTCATGCCCCAGGTATCTGCTCACATGTCCTCACCAAGAAGCCTTTCGTACTGACCCATCAAACGTAAACCCTATTCTTGTGCCAACTTTTTTTCTTTAACCTACTTATTTGCCTCACAGTATTTATCGCAGTTTGTGTCTTGTTTATGCAAATGTTTTCTATTCTTACCAGCAAAACATAGGCTGCGGACACTCCCTCCACACCCAAGATGATGTTTTCCATTATATTTGTCTAATGAAGCAGTTCTCAAATGAGCGGGATTTTGCCCGCCAGCGGACATTCGCCAATGTCTAGAGACATTTTGGCTGTCACAACCAGATTGGGGAGTGGAGGCTCCTGACACCTAGTGTGCAGAAGCCAGAGATGCTTCTAAGTCGACTACAATGCACGGGAGACCCCTCCCCCAATAAAGAATCATCCAGACCACAGTGTCAGTCCTGCCGAGGTTGGGAAACTCTTATCTAATAACATCAGAGATCAGAGTGAGACGAAGAAGAGAGAATGAGTTTTTCCCAACGGATGAACTGTTTTAAGAAATGATACACGTGAACCCTGCAATTGTGAAAGCTACCAGCCTTC
Organism: Acinonyx jubatus; assembly: GCF_027475565.1. NCBI lineage: Eukaryota > Metazoa > Chordata > Mammalia > Carnivora > Felidae > Acinonyx > Acinonyx jubatus. The sequence goes on from NC_069396.1 coordinate 31,296,997, forward strand.
CGTTCTTATGTGGGATATAATCGTGGCAATCTCTTATAACCCGCTAGTTGCTTTGCCTTTCGGTGATCGTTGGTAAGGCTTTAGGACTTAATTTTAGGGGCACCTGGGTAGCTCAGTCGGTTAAGCGTCTGACTCTTGATTTCAGCTCAGGTCATGATCTCACGGTCCATGAGTTCAAGCCCCACCTGGGGCTCTGCGCAGACAGTGTGGAGCCTGGCTGGGATTCTCTCTCTCCCTCTGCCTCTCCCCTACTTGCTTCCTCTCACTCTCAAAATAAATTTTTTAAAAAAATCTTGTAAAGACTTAATTTTAGTAAGTGAGAGGTAATGATTTTCAAAAATGCATTAATTTCTTAGGGCTGTATCTGTGGTTATACATTTCTTTATTGTGTCGTGACTACTGGGAGAAATTGCGAGCTATTTTTGAGGAGTATATATGAATTATTCTTGCCTACACTTTGTCAGAGTATATTTATTAGTCCATTCTAAATCATGTTTAATTTGGGTAATGCTTAAAAGAATCACATGCTAGCTTTCTAGTTTTCAAGGATTTGAGCATTGGTATATTGGTTGCTCTGGCCTGGCACATAGCAGGTGCTTAATAAATACCTTTAAACTGAACTGACATCTTTCTTTTTTTAAGTGGGAGTCCTAAGATCAAAGGAAGTATCTTTCAAAGGGTACCTTTTTTTTTTTAAGGAAAATGATTGGAGCTGCTAAGAATCAACAAGTTCCCCAAGGCAGTTGTTAATAATTGGTGGCCCTAAAGGAACTTGAATTTCTAAAGAGACGCTTTCACTACTAATCTTCTTGTTCTGTAATAGTCATGCATAGAAAGTTATTATGGCATAATTGTGGACCATGGCAAATGCTAGCACATTTTGATGCATCAGTTATGTGGTTCAGGGGTTACTGGAAAATATGTTAGAGGACCTTGGTGCCTTGTCCTATGGGAGATAAGAAAAATGGCGCCAGCATGTTTGGGGGTCTGAAGGCTATGTGGATGGCTCGAAGTTTTGGCAAGGCCTGGGCCCCACCACCAGTATGTTTCAGGAGTAGTTTTCTCTCTGTCCCCAAGGTAGAAATTTCTTGTTATTTCTCTGTCTCCCTCTCTCTCTTTCTTAAGTGAAATGTTACGAGCACTCTCAATTTATAAAATAAATGAATATAGACTGCTTTCATTAAAAGGGGGGTGATGGCAGTAGAGAGCCTGGGGCCCCATTCATTTCTTTCTGTCAACACATGTCGCCACTGTTGGGCCATGGCTCCCGAGAGCGCTGTTTTCCCATCAAGCTAGCTCAGTGACACTGCAGGTGGAATTTAGAAAGAGCTGATGAAGCCAAGAAAACTTACTTCTTGGCCTTCTGTTTGACCAGGAGCTCCATTTGAAAGGCAGTAGGTGTGGGATAAGTCAATCAAATACCTGTATGTGCTGAATTTCATAGGCATTGGAGCAAAGCAAGTTCTCTGTTAACGAGAAAGTTGTGTAAATCAGATCATCATGTTTCATGGTCACGCCAGTTAGCTGATTTATTATTTTACAGTCAGAATTGAGATACGCAATTTAAATGTAATCTGGAAGTTCCTTGTAAATACTTAAAACATCTAGATTTAAATAAGTCTGAAAGGGCTATTAAAGTGCATTCTGAAAGACCTATATGGAGAGTAGAATTAAAAATAAGATCGCTTGGGTGCCAGGGTAGCTCAGTTGGTTAAGTGTCCAATTCTTGATTTCAGCTCAGGTCATGATCTCACAGTTTGTGGGAATGAGTTCTATGTTGGGCTCTGGACTGACTGTACAGAGCCTCCTTGGGATTCTGTCTCTCCCTCTCTCTGCCCCTACCCTGCTCACGCTGTCTCTCAAAATAAAAAAAAAAAAATAAACTTGAAAAAAAAGAATAAGATGGGGTACCTGGGTGGCTCAGTTGGTTAAGTGTCTGACTTTTGGTTTTGGCTCAGGTCATGACCTCGTGGTTTGTGGGTTCGAGCCCCACGTGGGGCTCCACGCTGACAGTGCGAAATCTCTCTCTCTCTAGCCCCCCTCTCTGCCCCTCCCCTACTCATGTGTGTTCTGTCTTTCAAAATAAATAATAAACTTTAAAAAAAGTTACAAATCAATCAATAAATAAAAATTTTTTAAATGAAAAGAGTAAGATCACTCAGTTGTCACTAGCTGGAGGGTAGAAGCGACATAAGCAAGCAATGGTGGAAATTGAGAAGAGCATGGGAGAGCAGGTAGACAGCTCAAATTTTTTAGGAGGAATGGCTAAATGAGTGGTAGGATGCCAATCAATAAAAACAAATTAGGACACACCGACACTGTAAAATCCACTTTTGTGATACACGTCTGCAGAGGGACACCTGCCAGTAAGTGGAATGTAATATTTCAGGGACAGCGGAAGAGGGTGTCGGTATTGTCAGTGAGACCAGGAGGAGTGGGATTGTTCTGGTACATGTGACACGTTTCTCCAGGATTCCCCAGCAGTTTAGGAACTCAGAAAGTATTAAGAAATGGGAAGCTTATACATTTAAGATGAAACCCTAGCACTTAGCTCTACTGTTTAAACTACTCATAGATCTTTTTAGCTTTTCCTCACTAGTGTGTTTTTTTCATTCATTTTGTTTTGTGTTTTTATAAATGGAAACGTTTAAGATGCTCTTCTCTTCACCCTTCCAGTTCTTTCTCTTATAATGTGACCATTGTTAAAAGTTTAGATACTTCTTAAAAAAAAAAAAAGAGGAGACTCTACACTATAATTATTTTACAACTTGATTTTTCAATTTCTTTTTTTTTTTTAATTTTTTTTGTTAACATTTATTCATCTTTGAGACAGAAAGAGAGAGAGAGAGAGAGAGAGAGTGGGTGGAGGAGGAGCAGAGAGAGAGGGAGACACAGAATCTGAAGCAGGCTCCAGGCTCTGAGCTGTCAGCACAGAGCCCGATGCAGGACCCGAACTCACTGGCTGCGAGATCATGACCTGAGCCAAAGTCGGAAGTCGGATGCTTAACTGACTGAGCCACCCAGGCACCCCATCTTTTTCAATTTCTATATCTTGGATATCCCTCTAGGTCAGTGGTTCTCAGATGGGAGAATTTTGCCCCTCGAGAGATAATGTCTGGAGGTATTTTTGATGGTCATGACTGGTCAGGTGAAGGAGAAGTTGCTTCTGGTTCTAGAAGAGGCCAGGGTTGCTATAAACATCCTACAGTGCAAAGGACAGCCTCACAACAAAGAATTATCTGCTCCACAATGTCAATAGAGCCAAGATTGGAAACCCCATTCTAAGTCAATACACATAAATCTAATTCATTATTTTACAAAGCTTCGTAATACTTACAGGATGCTGGATCATCGTGCATTCAACTAGTTTCCTATTGATATTTGCGGCTTCTTATTTAGTGATGTTTATATATTTGATATTTAGAAACGAAACGCTCCTATTTGGGTATTTACAACTCATTTGTTTCTTCAAAGAGCAAAAGTAAGTCTTCTCAGAGAGACTCAAAAGAGGAACAGTTAAGAATTCATAGGCTTCTGTATAAAATTAGATTCCGGGTCACTGTGAGTCGAGAGAAATTTGGTTTTGGTAAAAATCACAGACTCACACTAAATGACAAGTCTTCAAGTAAGTTGTTTAAAAGCAGGTCTTCATTTTTTGATTCTTCAAAATTAAAAAAAGAAATAGCAGCAACAACCCTAAAGCCTTTTAAATGACTGCCCACAACAGAAGGGCTGCTCTTGAAGTCACTGCAGTAACTTTCAGAGAAGCTACTTCTGATGATCTCTGCTTCTTCCTCATATGTATTTTTAAAAATCCATTAGTATCTTAAATCATGGCGGGTTGAACTAAAGGGTTCAGGAGAAGAAAGTGATACCCAGTCCTAGAGATGTTGAATGACTTCCAGATGCCATTGACAATGGAATTCAGACTGGGAATGGCCCTCTGGTTAACCACAGAGGGTTTTATAGAAAGGGTGCCCTGAAGCAAACAGATGTTGGCTCTGTGCCTCCCTAAGCCCCTCCTCTCTGCTTGTCAAATGCATTCCTGGAAGGGTCAAGTGAAGACCAGATTCTCCCACCCTTGTAGAGCTGGGTCTACGGGAATGGTACCAGAAGTATGTGTGAGAATGTTGGAAGACCCACCTGGTAAGCTGGGAAGGAGTAAAACCCCTGCTTCAACCCTTTCCTTCTTGCCTGTTTCCTCAATAAGAAGCCTGAGTTGGACGTTTATCCTTCTTTGCCAATAGGCTTTTACTATTATTTTTTAAAGCCATTTAGTGACAGTTCTAGAGTGAAATAGACTAGGCTGGATGATTTGGTCTTAGTGCTTTTGACCCTTCAACTTTGAGGCAAGAGTCCTTCTAGTTAATGAATGAATAGGGACCATCATCCCGGAATAGGTCAGACCTGTCTAAGGAACTGCTAACATTTTCAGCTTGTTGACATTTCAGAAAACGGAGAGCTCACCTCCTCGTTGACTGTTGCCTTTTTAGGACCAGAGCCACACGCAAGTGCCCCAGTACCGTCAGGATCACTCCTTGATCATGAGGTCCATCGTCCACATGACTGATGCTGCTCGCTCTGGGATCATGCCTCCCACTCAGCTCACCACCATCAACCAGTCTCAGCTCAGCGCCCAGTTGGGGTTAAACTTGGGAGGCGCCAATATGCCTCACACGTCTCCTTCACCTCCAGCAAGCAAATCAGCGACACCCTCCCCTTCCAGCTCCATCAATGAAGAGGATGCTGATGAATCCAACAGAGTAAGTTGACTACCTTAGTGTGTCACGTACCCAAGAATTTCGAATCACCTCATGCTGTGTCTTTGAGTTTCATTCATGGTAGTTCCTGCCTTCTCTTCGTGGATTTGGCTAGCATTTAACTTTATGATGGTTTGATTCCCCCCCCCCCCTTTACTTATTCATTTTTTGTGTGTGTGAAAAGTGTATTCTGCTGGAAATTGGGAGATCTGGCTTCTCCGTCTGATTGTAAGGCATCAAACATGTCACTTAACTCATGTAGGCATGATTTTCCCGGTCTGCAGAAGGGAAGGCTTATACTAGATTCCCCAGGAATTCTATACTAAAGTGCTCTGGTTCTAAGTTAATGTCCATGTGGATAAGTTTCATCAAGTTAGTTGGCTGAGCCGCTGTCACATTGGGGAACCTTGCACCTTGGATGATGTTTATCACTTAGTAAGTTCTAATTGTTGCACATCTCTGCTTTTGTCATGGAGAGTGATGCTCATGCTCAAATATGCATGGGTTGAAATAAAAACTTAGTTGCAGGTGGGACCTTTATGAATGCCTAGAAAGGTATTCTGTTTCATTAAAGTTACTTGTCCAAGATACACAATTACTCATTCTTTATTCATTATGTGTTGTATACCTACTCTGTGCTTTGCCTTGTACTTGGTTCTGGTGACATAAAGATTTATAAGAGAATTACTACCTCTGGGGCTCCCCACGGGGGACGAAAAGCAATGCTTAAAACTAGCTCCAGATGTGATTAGTGGTATAATTGATGTATCTGGTGTGCTAAGATTGTAATCGATTCTGCTTGGGAGAGTGATTTGAGGAAGACTTTATTGAGAAGGTGATATTTGAATTAGGTCTAAGAGGATACATAAAAGTTTGTGAGGCAGAAGAGAGAGGCCAGCATTCTGGTCGAAGGAGCAATGGAAGTACATGTCAATTTATGAGTGTCATGAACAGTTTGATATGGGGAGGAAAGACATAGGCATTGAAGAAAGCAGTAGCTGAAATGTGGAAGCCTTTCTCCTGCAGGTCGTTGAGAGCTGATTAATGATTTGCATAGAGGAATAGCAGAAGCAACTTTATGCTTTAGAAAGATGGCTTTGGCTGTATACAGAATGCGTTACAAAGGGAGGGATGGGAGGAAAGGAAACTAATCAGAAGATCTTTTTGTCATGAAGAGTTTCCTTTTAGCAAAGGAAGGAATGGACAGGAGGTACCAGATCCGTGAGACATATAAGAGGGAGAATCATAAAGTTTTGGTGATCCGCTGGGGTTTGAAGGAATAAAAGATAAATGGGGTTTTAATACGAGAGTTAGCATGGATACAGCAAATGAGAGAATCAGCCCAGAGAAAGAAGAATGTTACTTTTTCTCCCATGGAAAAGATGAGAGTTTGGCATGGTATGGGTTGAATTTGATGCACCCACATTTGAGCTAGAACTCAGTTCATTGGAGGGAGAACAACCGATTTGGGGACCATCACACGTAGACAGGAAGACGTGCAAGTAATCAGGATTTCTCAGAGTGCATAAGGAGCCCTGAGCATCATTTATTTTTATTTTTAAGTAGCAAATGGAAAAAGAAGAGCTAGAGAAGGTAGAGAGTGATGAAGGAAGAGGGAAGCGAGGTTAGAATCTATTGCAGGGATTTAAAGGAGGGTTTGATCTGTCCTGACATCTTAGCACCCCACTGGATATGGTAGCACCCTACTGGACACAGATTGGGTGAATGGATGACCAGTCTCTGCTCACACTCAAAAGAACTTTCGTAAGGTGACGTGAGAAACAGGGATGTGAATAAGGCACGGCTAGGTTACAACTGGCCATAACACATTTCAGATGGATTCCTTTCATTTCACTCACATTTCCACTGATCTGATACTCACTTCTGTACCACACTGAAATGGTCATGGCTAAGGAGAACCTTATCTGTGACTCCTAGCTTACTCCATTTTAAGCAAGAGTCTAGGTTTCGTGTAAAGGCAAGGAATCCAATTTGTTCTCCTTTAAGCAACTGAGCCGAGAAAGAAAGATTAAAATTATCATTGATTGTGTCTCTTTTGAGGAAAACTATTTCCCCACCTTTCCCAACCCTCTTCAGGCAATCACATGCAGGTTCCTGTGGGAGAATTAATTCTAAGATTTTATTTAAACTGCAAGATTCTGCATTTCAGGTTTATTCTTAAAAGGTAATGATGTTTAGGGCACGTCATGGTTATCCAAGGAAGATATCAAAGGTTGTCAACATTTGAATGCTACTTTACAGGAAGGGAGATTGAGCTCTTTGGGAAAGGTTGCCCTGGAAATCGCTTTCACCTTGCCACTGGTCAGAGCATTATTGCTGCAAACAGTGCCAAATTTTCTTCCAAGAAACGAATATAGTTGTTGGACTCAATTAGAAAAATCTGTGGTATATGTATGTATCTTTTTCCTTGGGGCCAAAGCAGTATTTTTTCACTGAAGGAAAACTTGGCTCCCACTGAAGCTCTAACTGAAAGGCATCTGACAGCCTTACGAGAAGTTCAGATTCATTAACTAGAATTAAACAAGTCGCATTGATTCTGAGAATTTAAAAAAGAAAAAAAGATTATTGAAAATTATTGCATTCATTGTGGGAGTTATGAAAGATGGCATTTTGGAGAAGAGGTGAGATGTGGCTTACCAGCCTCTGAAGTAGGTAACTACTTGTATGAAGTATGGATGTTGTTACCACTCAAGTAGCGTGTGTAATAGCCCCGCCGAGAAGTGGACTTGTGATACCCCAACACATTGAGGGTCCAGAGCGCTCAGAAACAAGGCGCTAATCAGTTTCCTCCCTGAGAATTTCAGTAATTGGATTACGTTTCAAATGACTGTCATGCAGAAAGTAATGATACTCTCGGAAAATTTGAATTTAGGATTCAAGACTCAAGGCCATTAAAAACCAATCTGTCAGCAACTTGAGTCTATCTCTGTTGATCTTCCCCCACGACTGGCTTTTAAAACTGGTCTTGTCAAACATTTCAGCATTCTTGATGAAGTTAACGGCAAAATGATCTTCAGTATGGTCCTATTATAATCTAGGGGGATAAAACAAGGCTGATGTATCTTTTCTCCTGCTTCTCTGATAAGGATATTTTACGATCACTGACGTTAGATAATGGTAGTAGCAGGTTACTCTGGAGCTCATTGGTATATCAATGTAGGGAGCTATACCCATGTCATGTCTGTGGTTTTGATCTCAGAGAGTTTGTATGATAAGTATGTGTGAAGTATTTACTGTCTCTATGGCAGGATTCTTCTGGGCAGAGTTAGTCACCATATATCATAACTCTTTTCTTATCAGTCTTCTTTGTAGCCTGGGTGATTTTAAGTATCAGTTATTGCTCTCATACTGGTTTTTAGTTCAGTGAAGAATACCAATTTCCTTTCTATCTCCAGTTAAAGGACTTTTGACATTTTTTATGTTTCTTGTTATCCTATTCTTCAGAAAGTTTTAATTGCTTAAAGAAATAAAGACGACCTTTCTTTTATTGTGCAAGCTTAGGGATTGTAGCTACTTTCCACTGGCGTTTCTGGAGACCCATTAGCCAAGTAACATTCTGGTAAGATAAAACTTGAAGCTTCAAAAAATCGATTCAGACTGATCATATATATGGCAGGTGACTATGGCAAGGGACCTCATTTCAAATATCTGAATATGATCCACGTCCTGAATTATTATTTAGATTTACTTCTAAGACCTCTGAAAATGTAAAATATTTTATGCGTACACATGTAATGCACACACACATATGCACACACTTCATTGCCTGGTATAATGTTCTGTTTTTCATTACTCATAATTGCTATTTAGAGCATATGTTGTGAATGTATTGAAGATACTTCTGGGTCTCATTAATCAATGTTCTAAATTCTAATCTCTGCTGTCCAGTTAACTCTAAGAAAACTTACCCCTCCCCTGCTTTCGCCAGTGATTCATCCATTGATGAATCTGCTTAACAAAACCTTAAAAGAACAGTTGTGGATCTGGTTAGGTCTTGCTGCCTTCTCTGCGAGTACATTCTAGGCAGTGAATTTTCTTCCTGCTTTGCAGGCCATTGGAGAGAAAAGAGCTGCTCCAGATTCTGGCAAGAAGCCCAAGACTCCAAAGAAAAAGAAAAAGAAAGATCCCAATGAGCCCCAGAAGCCAGTGTCAGCATATGCCCTGTTTTTCAGAGACACACAGGCCGCAATTAAAGGTCAAAACCCCAATGCAACCTTTGGAGAGGTCTCGAAAATCGTTGCATCTATGTGGGACAGCCTTGGAGAAGAACAAAAGCAGGTGAGGTAGAGATCCATTGTGACCATAAAATCAAGAAGTTACCAGAGTATTTCTTACATCTTCTCTGAGTGAATGTTCACTTAATATGACTGTTTCCTATGAAGGCCTTTCTAAGCTGTGGAATTTAGAGACGCAGTTGTGTAAACCTAAGCCGCTCCCCAGGTATATGGATTTCTCGGTCCCCCGTAAGGGTTCGTGTTGGGAACCCATTCAGTGGAGAAATGGGGGAAATTCACGCAATATCCTGTAAGCATAAACTTTTGATGATCATCGTTTCACGTTAGATAATGTGGTATTTGCCCCCTTGGTTCAGAAAGGGCACTACAAACCGATCAGGACCATCCCGCTTGCCTTTTCTCTGATCATCTTCCCGAACCTTTGTGCCGTCCCAGTGGGTTTCCAAACTTTGAAGCCACCTCTGTGAGTCTCAGTACTGTCCCGGGCATTCAAAATTCTATTCCAAGTTCATTTGAAAGCTTGGCTGTATGAGATGTATTGAGAGATTACCAAGCTGGTGGGAGACACTTCCTTTGGGGCCTCACCTCCTATGCTTCCCTTGAGGCTCCTCCACACAAAGGGGAGTTTCATGCACCTCTCATCAAACTCCAGTGACCATTAATGGGATTTCACATTATGTGTGCTCAGATGACCAGACCTCCCTTGGGAATAAAATGGAATAACCATTTCGGGAATGAGGAGTGCCAAGGCCTCGAGTTTTCTTTTATGAATCATGACCTCATTCCTACTCGCTGGTTACTCTGGGATGGTGCAGCTATAGAATTTGCCCATTTGCGGTGAGCTTATTGTTGTATGTGGCGCACTGATTTTCTGTCCCAGAAATGTAATCCTCAGGGACTGCCAAAGCTGCTGCGTCTTTTACCTCTGGAGACAAAGGCAGTTGCACTTGGGTCTAACACACTACCGTCAGATACTGTTAAGAAAAGGAAGAGCAAATCATGGGATTTGTTTATGTAACTCGTTGGCCTCACTAATGGAAATTTACCACCTTTTAACTATTTCTGCGTTGTTTTTTGTTTTTTTCCTTCAGAAGAAAACTGTGCTAGTTCCGTCTTTTTCTCTTACGTCTTCGCACACCGCACCTGTTGTTGGTGTTATTTTAATCTTCTTACTTGGTGCAGGTTAGACGTGTGTCAGGGCGAGAGAAGACACTGATGGAGAAACTCGTGATTTCCTGTAATTTGAACGATTGGTAGCAAATTTTGCTCTTTTTGCTATACCCCATCCGCTGCCTTAATGCGAGGCCCTCAGCTGGCTCTCTCAAGGCATCTAGGCCACAACCTGAAATCTTTTTTTCTCATTTATCATCGTACACATCCAAATTGTGCTCCTGTGGGGATGGCAGGGTTTTGTTTTCGTGTGTGTGTGTGTGTGTGTGTGTGTTTTCACGTTTAAAAACCAGAGCCACCGAAACCAGCTTTCTCTGTGAGTTACGTTGTGACCCAATTTGTGCAGCCGTTCTTTTATGGCTGAGAATTTGTAGGCTAACGGTGATGCTAATTGTGTCTTTTAATAGGTTTATAAAAGGAAAACAGAAGCTGCCAAAAAAGAATACCTGAAGGCCTTGGCTGCGTACAGGGCCAGCCTCGTTTCTAAGGTAAACCCGTGCAGAAACGGCCAGTCTCTGAGTTACAGTGTTGAAAACAGCCCAGTGCACTGAACACATACAGGCAGCTCCCCTTAACAGTTGGCAAAAAAAAAAAAAAAAAAAAAAAAAAAAAGGCGTCTTGAACAATTCATTAGCTTATTTGTTCCCATTGGAGATTACCTCAATGATGGTATGAAAAATAGGAGTTCAGTTAAACCGCTGCATCTCCATTGTTTCCAGAAGCTTCACTTTATGTGTGTTGAGACTGTTTAACAAAACACAAAAATTAAAGACCGATCTCGAATAGCCTCTCATTTTTGTTTTTTGTCAGGGACTGGGATCGGTGTCCATGTCCTCCATTTAAACTGGGCGGTATTTTGGCCAGGCGGTTTGGGACATCCTATCATAAATTCTCGAGTGCTTCTATTATTGTCCTAGGGGATGTTGCAATTTGCCCAAACTGTCCCACATCATATACATAAATAAACCTCACGACTTTTTAAAATAAAATTAGGCTCCAAATACTTAAAAAAAAAAAAAAAGGACACGTATATGTATTTTACATAGAGGAACAAATGGGCCCTGATGTATTATAAAATGCACCAGTATCCCAAAGCAAATGTCACTCTGGATTATTATTACCTTGATCCAAAAGGAGTGTGAGCTATTACGTTATATTTTAACATTTAATTAACCTTGTCTTTAGCCTCTCGAGAATTTTGAGAGGCTTTGGGGAGAATAATTTGAACTAATGTTTTTGCTCTTGATATATTTCGTCTGGCAATCAGGGATTCATTTCCATTGTCATGCTTGTTGCCAGAAGTACCACACGAGGCTGCAGGGCATGGTGGGTGTTGTTGGCAAAGCCATTTCAAAAGGGGCTACTTCCGGGGCACCTGGGTGGCTCAGTCGGTTAAGGGTCCAGCTGTTGGGTTTCGCTCAGGTGATGATCTTGAGGTTCGTGAGTTCGAGCCCCGTGTCAGGCTGCAGAGCCTGCCTGGGATTCTCTCTCCTCGTCTCTCTCTGCCCCTCCCCTGCTGGCTCGCTTTTTCTCTCTCTCTCAAAATAAATAAACTTTAAAAAAAATTTAAAAAGGGCTTCATTCCTTTTTTCTCTTCTTCCCCTGAGTTGTTTCTTCTTTATATTAAGATCCACCAGCAGCAGCAGTTCAAATCAGATCAAGAGGGGTCCCCCTTGTTTAGCTGTCCGCTGTTAGGACAACTTCTGCGTCATTAGAAAGAGAATACAAACATTCACGAGGTCAATAGTGAGACCTTTTTCTGAGACACTGGAAGACACACATTAAAAGACGTACCAGTTCTGGACTCAGATTTGCCTACTGGCAGAACACAGCCGAATGTGTAGGCTACTGATGTTAAGAATGGAGGTATAGTTGGCTAATTAGATAGAGTGACCCGGCTAGAGGAGCAGTGCACATGTACTTCCTAAGTGGATCATTTATTCATTCATTTACCCAGAAGCAGGCATAGGTGATCTTTGTGTATTAGAGCATGAATAATTGACCACACATGGATTTCAGCCAAGAGGCAGTATCTCAAAAGACATCCAGAAAATAGCAACCATGATTGGGCTCATCGAGTCTGTGACTGATGTGGAAGGGACACCATAAAAGTTATACAGCGGGGACTAGAGTCACGATTCAGAAGTATGTCAGAATAAAGCTTAGTGAGTCCCCCAAACCAACAGGATGGAATTTAAAAAGAATAAATATAAAGCAGTGTTTGTTTGGGGTATTTTGGGTTTTTGTTTTTGTTTTTGTTTTTGTTTTTCACTAAGTTAGTGCAGTTTGAGAGCATCCTTAATTTATATTCAGAGTCCTGGCAGGTACCTAAAATAGTCCGTGAAGTAGAAGTTCAGAATAATTTCAGTCCGAACCAAAAGTGTAAAATAGCTTCTAATGTGATGATCTCACAGGAAATAGTATCTAATTGTACAGCATGGTGATTAGACCACATCTGAAGTATCGGTTCCATTTTGGAATCCACAATTTAAAGGGGCGTGGTAACCAACCAACAAAAGTTAATAGAAGCTTAATATTAAAACACAGGCAGTAAACCTGGCAGGCAAGCAAGAACTCTTTCCACTCGCCCACCCATTTCTCTTCACCAGTATGGTGGTGTCTTAAAGGCACACTGGTGTGATTGGCCAGGGGTCTAAATATAGACTTCCCTTGCAGTTTCATTCTTAAGACTAGCTGGGTGATTTTTAAATATTAGAATATATAAGAATTGTTTTCCTGTTTATATGTAGAACACTGTGTGTATTCTACCTTATGGGTGATTTCATAGTTTTTTAAAGATGATTAATGAGTCTTTGCAGGCTTCTTCTTACCTGAGGACTTTAGAACGTGAACCTCCAGTAGGCGTGTAACCCACCAAGCTTCCGTAAAAAATCGGAGAGCTGTCCACCCATAGCTGGTGTTTCGCCATGATGATGTGTTCAAACATAATCCATCAACAATGGCCTCTCCTCCATTGAGTGACTGTCAACATAAGATCACCACTCAGAAGATCCTTCTACTAGTAGAGTTTATAAATGGGAGTAATAAAAAGCTGGATGTAAACATTCAGTATCATTGAAGAGTGGATGCCAGCTTGATGCCTCCAAGGTGCTCCCACTCTCCCCTTCCAAAAACACCTAATTTTGTGAAGAACAAGAGAAGAAAATAGCCAGTAAGAGCAATCACTTCAGTCACGGCTACATTAGTAAAAGAATTTATCTTTGTGGAGGTGATTACGTATTTTTAGTGCAAAATGTAATAGCCTCTCTCCGTGTTGAGCCTCAGATCAGATCAGTTGTTTATCTTATGACACATTATTCAGACACCCGAGTGTTGAACGTTCTCCCCTGACCTAGGACTCCTGTGATAAATTCTGGAAATCTTTGAAGATATTGGGTAAACTAAAACATCTCTTAAGCCATAAAATACTTGCATTTAGTATCTCTAAGGAATTCAGCCACAGTCCTCCTATATTCAAGTGAGCATTGTCATACACTGCCTGGAAGTGTAGAGCTTTGACATTTTCTAGTAGTAGTTTTCTGGGAATAATTATTAATTAATAAAAAATAGCTAACATTTACTAAAGGCGTCCCCTGTGCCACGCGCTATTGTAAATGCTTGACAACATAGGAATTAATTTAATTCTCACAACCTCTACATAAGGTAAATACCATAACACCCCGTTTTATAGGTAAGGAAACTGAGGAACAGGTGGGTGAATTAACTTGCCCAGAGTCATGAAGCTGCCAAGTAGTGGGGCACAATTTGAACTCCCCGGCAGTCTATTGTCTTTTCAGTATGAGTCATAGTGATGAGGGCTAGCTCAGGCTTCACTGCTGGAGGTGTTGTTTCTTGAACATGTGTATCTGTTATCTTTTGCTACCTTGTGCTGTGTAACACCCAGCCACAAAGCCCAGTGACTTGAAAAGACAAGCCTGTGTCTCAGAGGGCGCCAGTGAACTGGCTGGTTCTTCAATCTAGGCCTGACTCGGCAGGATCCACCAGTCCTGCTCATTGGTCTGCAGTCGGCAAGGGGGTTGGACCTGGCTGGGGCTTGTTCTCGGACAAGGCAGTTGGCCGACTGGCTGGCTTTTGAGTGGTGGGTGACTGGGCCCTGTGCCCCTTGTCACGCACATGGTGATGGCAGATGCCTAGGAGGGTACAAGGCCAGCCCGATTCAAGGGGTAAGGAATTTGACTCTACCTTTTGGGGGGGGGGGAGCTGAAAAGTCAAAGGACAGGAAAATGGAGTCCAGAGAAGAAAAATGGTGGTCATTTTTTTTTTAAATCAATTTGCAATACTTAAAAAACAGTTGACTATTTTAAATACTTGGGTATTTTAATATCTGGGGATTTTCTCCCCCCAAATGCAGGCTGCTGCCGAATCCGCAGAAGCCCAGACCATTCGCTCCGTTCAGCAGACCCTGGCGTCCACCAATCTGACATCCTCGCTCCTTCTCAACCCTCCGCTGTCGCAGCACGGGACCGTATCAGCCTCACCTCAGACTCTCCAGCAGTCGCTCCCCAGGTCCATCGCCCCCAAACCCCTAACCATGAGACTCCCCATGAACCAGATCGTCACGTCGGTCACCATCGCCGCCAACATGCCCTCGAACATTGGGGCCCCGCTGATAAGCTCCATGGGGACGACCCTGGTGGGCTCGGCGTCCTCCGCCCAGGGGAGCCCTTCCGTGCAAACCCAGCAGCAGCACCTGCAGAGGCAGCAGCAGCAGCTCCAGCAGCACCAAATGCAGCAGCAGCTCCAGCAGCAGATGCAGCAGCAGCATTTCCAGCACCACCTGCAGCAGCACCTGCAGCAGCAGCAGCAGCACCTGCAGCAGCAGCTCAGCCAGCAGCAGCTGCAGCAGCAGCTCCAGCAGCAGCTCCAGCTGCAGCAGCTGCAGCAGCACATGCAGCACCCGCCTCAGCCCTCTCCTCGGCAGCCCTCCCCGGTCACCTCCCAGATGACGTCCCCCATCCCCGCCATCGGGAGCCCGCAGCCAGCCTCTCAGCAGCACCAGTCACAGATACAGTCTCAGCCACAGACTCCGGTGTTGTCCCAGGTCAGTATTTTCTGAAGGCGCCCGCGGCAGGCGCGCCCGGATTGGCGCACGCGCGTGCGGAGGCGAGTGGCGGAGGAGGGTAACCCGAACGCGGCCGAAGCTTGTAAGTTGCGGTCGGTTATGCAGAAACGTGTCACAGATCACATGGTCCTCTCAAGTGTCTATTAGATAGGCAATAAGAACACAGTGTAGCCGAGTATCACCTTCTAGCTGACTGTAAATCACTTTGTTTTTAAACAAGAAAAGCTGTGCTCTTTTATGTGATGCCTTTTTTATTTATTCAGGCTATACCTACAATATGTGAATCAAACCGTTTAATGAATCCTGGGACGTACTGAGGACTCTAAACTGGCCTCTCTGAGTCATAGAAAACGGCCTTATTTCTCCAGAAGTGAATAAACCGCACTTCCAGGCTATTTGAACTTCCGGAGCCCTAAAAATAAAAAGCACAGTGGTAATTACCTGACATAGGAAGATCCAGTTTCATACAAACATTTGTATGACGTGAATAGTTGATGGCATTTTTTTGTCATGAAAAAAAAAAATAATGTAAATCACAGACTTTTGCCAAAGCTCTTATTTTTTTTTCCTAAATCTCTCCAGAAAAAAAAAATACAAGTGATTAGATTCAATTATTGACTTATTTCCACTTTTTTAACCCATGACTTCTCCAAATCAAACCACAGTATATGTTGTAACGATATCTATGACCACTGTTAGCCCATTATGTTCATCCCAATTAGAAGAAAAGAATGTGAATATTATATTCTGTGTTTTGAGTGACAAGTTTCGAAAATAAAAACACTGTATTTTTAAAAGGGAAATGCACTTAAATGAAAACAGTTATTACAAAAGTTAAGATTTAAAAAAAAAATGCAAGAGTTTTTATTATGATGTAATACCGGTAGAATATTTAAAAGGCGCACCACATCTGAATAATCAATGTAAATATTTTCTTTCAAAGTTGTAAGTTTTCATATCATGTGTTGTAAAGTTTTCATACATGAGGCTTTAACGTAAACACTGGTGACATAAACCATTCATTGCTACGTTGCTTATTGTGTTTTTATGCTGTTTTATACTTTTTTATGAGTTATGATAGCAGCGATTAAGTTGTTTGTATTTTGCTTAACTAAAACAAAAAAAATGCTTTTATCTTGCTATAGAATAAACACATTTCAGTAAAAACTGTGGACTGTATTTTGATGCAACAACCAGGAAAATGTTCACTTTTCAAATAAAATGATATGTCAAATTTCACTTTCGGTTCCTTGAATACGTATGCTATGGGAAAACAGGCCACATACCAACTTTTCTTGAGCCAACGCATCATACTCTGTTTTCAGTCAGAAATAGGATGCTCATTGCCAAGAATTCGGGTTGCATGGCCCACACCCAGGACCTCTTAAAAAATGGAAACTATTTTTTTTAATGATCCTTTTGTTAAGATGCAAGGGACAGGTAAGTATAGAGGAAAAAGCAATTGTCTTGTCTTTGGGGCCAGAACTTGCCGGCAGTGTGTTGGTACTGCTGATAAGAGGGATGGCGAATGCTGATTCTTAAGCCAAAATCATTATTTCAGTGCTCATTTCTTCCCCCCTTTTCTTGCTCTGTAGTGGCTCCTCTTTGAGAACAGTGTGACCACTATCCCCAGTTGTCTTGCATGATTAATTACAGCATCTGTCCTGTCAGAAGCTATAATGAAGAGGTCTTGATAAAAATTGCAAATTACCACTGGCAACAGTCTTAAACTGTTTATGATAAAATGAAAATTAAAAACAGCAAGTGTCAGCCCTGACCAGAATCCTAATCTGGAAAACATGAGGGTGTGAGTAGGGTGTCCGTAGCTCCCGTGCACAAGACATTCAGACATAATGGAATATGGATTCCTCCAAGTTGTTGTTGTATTTTCAAAGAATATTTACTGTATGTTGTGGGCTATGAATAATGAATTCAGCTTTCAATATTTCATAGTCCTCTCGTACTCTGTATTATGTACAAATATTGAACAGCAAGAGATTCTAATTATAAATTTATAGATTTCTTGCTGTAGAAAAATTTATGTCTAAATTGAAGCTTTTCATAAGATGTATTAGTTGACAGGTATCAGTGTTCAAACAGTCTTAGAATGATGCCTAATCACATCGACAAGGAGGCAATTGTGTTCCACAAAGAAATGATCTGCTTGCCTCGGACCCATCAGAAGGAGAGCTGATGGTAAGAGATTTTCTGTGAATTGAAACTAACATTACATAACAATAAGAACCATTTTATATTCTGTTGTGAAACCTTTAGACAAACGTCTTCAAAATTAATTGCTAAACTACATGTGACAGTAATTGTGTATTAGTTCTGTCATTGTCATTTTGAAAACCCATGAAGTATTGCTTGGGAAAAAAATGTCACTAGTGATAAGACTTAATTGCAAGCGAAGTCTGTTTTCAACTGTTTGCAGTTAGAAGCAGGTGTTGTAACATCTATTAAATGATTTTGTAAATCTTGAGTTTTATCACATTTGATTAAATGCTGCTAAGCCACTGACGGTCAATTTCAAGGCAAAAAAAAATAGCTTAATTACGACAGTTTAAGAAAATTAATCAGGCAAAACTGTATGCTTAAAATGTCAAAAGGCTTGAATCATGAAAAGAATTCTCCAACCTTGTCACCAGATTATTTTTCTCAGAATTCACTAAGGCATATTATGAATCAACGTGTATTTCAATGTATACATGTGACTGGTTCCTATGCCTGAGAAGTCAGTAAGTACTTGCTGTACTTTTTGTTGTTGTTGTTGTTGTTGTTGTTACAGGTCAGAAATAAATCAGGGTAATGAAAAATAGACATGAGAAATGTGGTATCTGATTAGTGGGATTTCTAAATGGTCTAACTGCCTTCCCTCTTAAGCGGTCTCGAGACGTGAAGGAGGCCCCTCCGCACCCCCGCCCCCGCCTCTACCGCTCACACCTTTTCACTCCCCCTGCCCGGTGTGCGTTGTTTAGTTACTCTAGCTGAATACATTCCCTTTTTTTGCGTTAACCTGTACTGCTGTATGATGGAGGAACATAAGGAGTTTTCATTTTTAGCTGACACGGGGGTCATTAGTTCCCAACTCAAAGAACAAAAGCTTAAATGCCTTCGTGCAGCATAATTTTTGCAATTTATTACCACCTGACGGAGGTTTGAAGGCGTTCTAGACAGATGGATTAATATCTCAAGCTTAAGTAGAACTCCTCTGCTGTGTCCATTCAGCGGGTTTCAGA
Source organism: Acinonyx jubatus (assembly GCF_027475565.1). Lineage (NCBI taxonomy): Eukaryota > Metazoa > Chordata > Mammalia > Carnivora > Felidae > Acinonyx > Acinonyx jubatus. The sequence goes on from NC_069396.1 coordinate 31,315,505, forward strand.
CATCTGAATGGTTTCTTTCCCGTAACTCACTTCATGGAGCATTTTTCAGCACTGGACTTCAATCTAACCTTTCCTTCCACCCCCCCCCCCCACCCCCTTTGTTTGGCTTTTGTTTTGCAACAGCTGTTATTATCGTTTTTGGTCAGCTGTGATTGCTGGAGGCAAAATAGGACCAGATGGTGTTTTGCTATGCATGAATGGCGAGTTAGAGGCGTTGAGATTGAATAGGCCAAGTTTGAATGGTGTCTGTATACCACCTGCCTGCCTGGGCTGTGGCACACACATCACAGTGGCAGGATCCGCCGCCGATCTACTAGAATCGGATGGGAAAGTGGGGCGCCGCGGTGGATTTTCCCCATATTTATTGATCTTCCATGCACTAACAGAATAATGCAGTGTACTGTCAATCTGAGTTAATTGGATATGACACAGCATGCGCGCGTAATCTATCACTCTAGAATTCTGGTTCGCTGTAAGGATTTCATTGCTCACGCAGACACACACATATACACACACACACAGGGCAGAAATTAATGGGCTAAGTAGACACAAGTTAAAAAAAAAAAAACAAGTCTGTCTAAAATTATAGACTCACAAGTCTAAGGTTGAGGTTTTGGAAGGAGAAGACCTCAGGATTTGTGTCAGCTAATAATGCAAGGTAAAGAAGAGCCATGATTCTAGTATGTTTACAGAGCCCTCCTATTTGTCAGTTACCCATGAAGCAGTGCACATTTAGAAGAAATGTGCCTTGGTAGAAAAACCGCACAGATTCACAACCAGATTAGAATCTTCTTAGAAAATATTCCTAGATAGAATTTTCTTCTCACCCCCCTCAAATATAGTTAGTTTTGCTGACCATCTGAAGTAAATTTAGGGATAAACACTATCCCTGAATTTTAAAGTCTGTGAACGGCTTAACCCACCATGCTGCTTAGGATCCTACAGGTGTGATGGGTTTGTGTGTGCCAGTGTGTTGGAGGAAAAGCTTAACCACCCACGAAACATGGAGTTAGATATGCAGACAGGCAACTCCATTTGCCTACGGCCCTAATTACTTAAATTTACTTCTGCTACACGCAAAACACTGTGATAGGTCCCAAAGGAGATAGGAAAATAAACAAGGCCTTCTGTTTACTTTGTATATGTTTGAAATCTTCCATAGTAAAGGTTAAAAAAAAAAAACAGATAATAAGCCATCTTCAACATCAGGAGCTTTTTTATTTTTTATTTTTTATTTATTTATTTATTTTTTTTATCGTGGTGGAGAAATGTACCCAGCAGACAGAATATGAACATGACAATAAGAGACAAAACAAACTAAACAAATTGTTCTGGGTGATTGTATTTTTGTTTCTTGGGTTTTTTTTTTTTTTTTTTGGTACTCTAAGAAACTGAAAATTTATTTAGAAAGGGAAGAGATTGTAATTGGTTTGGGGCGTTAGGGAAGGCTGCATGGAATCATCGGTGTTTAAGATGTGCCTTGAAGTTTGGGTGGATTTCAGTGGGCCGGGATGGAAGTCCTATCCTGGTGGAAGGAGATGACTCCGGACAACAGGAAGCAGGAGAAAAGCCATTCATGTTGAAATCACAAGCACCATCAAAGCAGCAGTAGACAATATAGCAGACTGGCTACACAGGGCTTCTGGGGAGGCGAGCAGGAGAAAGTTCTAGAAAGGAAGTTAGAAGTTGGATTTGTAGAAGGTCTTGCAAGCCTGGTGAGGGACTTAAAAAGCACTGAGGTTGTCCAAATGGGGAAGGTATGATCAAGACTGATTAAATGCATGCAGGATTGTATCAACTGACTTTTGAGAACGTGGTATCCAGTTGGCTTTAAAGCAGAATGAAAATGGAACAGGATTCCCACTTGAACATATATCTCAAAATTTTAATTATTCACATACTAAATAAAGCTATAACTTCATGCTCTCTCACCTCACCCCACCCCTATCTCCCTGGTGCAAGAATACACCAATGACAGAGCCAAAGGAAGGCATTTTTGGCAACAACTGTAGAATAAGCCTTGTCCCTACATTAGCATCAAGAGGGAAATCATTTTTCTGTGTTTCTGCTGTGAAAAGAAAGCTATTTTCACCACTGGTAAAAAGTACCTCTCAGTGCTTGAACTCCAATGTGATGCATGATGAAAAGAAGCCCTTGCTTTGTGGCCGAGTAAAACCTCAGGCAGGCAGCACTGGGAGGGATGTTGCTTATGGTCTCAATTTCATTTCAAAGAAGAACCTTCACAGATAGAAAATGTGAATGTGGCTGTACACTTCTTAGCAGAGGAATAATGCTCTTTTGTAAAACATCTCATTATCCTGAGCATCTGTATAGTGCTCTGCACTTTTCAAAGCCATTCCCTCGCTAGATAGGGCAGGTGTTAACCCCATGTAACAAATTAGGAAACTGAGGCACAGAGGGACTTGTCACATGTTCTAATATCTCTGCTTGTAAGAGGCACGGTCAGAACTGGAATGGAAATATTCTCATTGTAGATCTGCTTTTTCACCTTTTTAATATTTATTTATTTTGAGAGGGGGAGAGAGGGAGGGTGCGCATGCATTCACGTGTAGGTGGGGGAGGGGCAGAAAGAGAGGGAGACAGAATCCCAAGCTGGCTCCACACTCTCAGTGCAGAGCCCGACACGGGGCTCTATCCCACAAACCTTGAGATCATGACCTGAGCTGAAACCAAAAGAGTCTGGAGCTTAACCAACTGAGCCACCCAGGCACCCCCTTTTTTAATGTTTATTTGTTTATTTTGTCATCTTCTGATATTTGTATATGCCATGTCGAAGACATATATTTATATCTGTTATATATCTGTATATAGACTATGTAGATAAGTGTGTGGATAGTAGATATACCTAGATAATGGATGATGGATGATGATAGATGATAGCTACAAAGATAGATGATAGACAGATGACAGAAATCCACCAGTACAAAAAAGAATAAGTAACCCGCGTTTTCCTCATGGTTGGACAGTCTGTAAACCAGGGTGAATGCCACCTAGTCTGTGTTCTCCACGGAGCATAACGCCACATGGCAGTTTTTTCAGTGTGAATACTTTCCAGTCTGATTGTTTTCTCTACCAAGGTCTCTCTGTAATTATTTTGTATTCAGGCAAACAGCTTTGACCTGTGGTGTTCGAGCGTTAGGGCTGGAGGCACCACAAAAGTGCCAAAGCATACTATCCCACTGCGTGTGTAAAAAGAGGGGAAAAAAATCGGGTTTTAAGGAAGATGGAGATGGATGAACATCAGGTAGATGTGGGTTGTTATGCATTATTTAAGGCATCCAGTGAATCCATATTGAGCATGGGAAATCAATGACTATATAGGGAGTGCATCTCCTTGGGGATTAGGCAGTGCTGACCCTGCCTACTGCTTTGTGAGTTACCACTCCATTTCCAAGACTACAGCCCCACCCCCCCCACCCCTCCCACCCCCCGCCCCCTGGGCTAGGTGGGGTATGTTCTACCACAGTCCACCACCTGTTAAAGGAAATAACAGGGATGAGGACCTCTCTCATCCTTTGTCCCTTATCTGCAAGAATTTATTATTGCCTTAACTTTAAACGAACAGAGCTCTAAAGCTATCTTTGCAAACAGTCACTTGGTAAGATTGAATAGAAATGAATGACAATTCCAACTTACTCACCCAGAAGACCAGGCATGAGCACTCTGGTGAATAAATATTTGGGGACTTTCATTTGCAAGGTGTTTGAGTGACTTACACGGAGTCAACAGAGTCACGGTTATTTTGAGAGCCACATCTTAGGTTTATTTTCAGATTTTTGGCCCACCTTTTTCTTTCTGGTCAGTTTGCTTGCATCCAAGGGTCTGTTGTTACCGATAGGTACTTTTTGATAGCAAAAAGATTCTTTTTGATAACATTCCTTGTTACCTGTCATCCCTCTGACACGGAGAGGGAGTCTTAATTTTCACTTTGTCACAATGAGTGAACACGATGCCATGTTCTAAACCTGCCTTAATTGGTAATTTGCAAATTTGATACAAGATCTTAGTCCAAATCATTCAGGCCTGCTGTTCTACCCTCGCCCTCTCTCTGCTCATTCTTAATCCTCTCCTCTGTAATTGCTATTGAGTATGTAGGATCCCAGGGGACAAATAATAGCATCTGAGGAAATTACCTACATGTAGTCCGACCTCGTGTGTGCTTTTTTGGATGCCAAATTAAGATATCCATCTTCGGATGTTTGGACAGTTACCTGGAAGGACTGGCACCATTCTCTCCATAATAACACTTTTATAAATTGTGTCCAAATGCTGGCATACCTAGCATGGGATTTTCTAATGATGTTCAGAATATTGTGGCCAACGAATGTCAGTACAGCTATATAGTTCTTTTCAAAGCAGAACATAATTCCATGGGGGAAATGCGCTATCCTTTTATGTGCAGAAAATAAAATCACTGTTGCTTATGCTATTTGGAGGTAGAAATTTCTTACCCAAAAAAAAAAAAAAGTTTTCTCACAGTTTAAATCCTAAAATCTTAGTTAGCAAGGAGATTGGGACTATTATCAGGAAAATTTTTCAGGATTTAAATGTGCAAAGAAGAGGTGGCAATGATATTTGCTTCTAGACTATCAAGGTCCCCAAAATGGGCTGCTTGGCCTCAATCAACTACGGGACAAAAACAACCAGTCAAAGCAGATGACTCTTCAGAATGGGTGCAAATAATCCTTTTTGGATTGGGCTTACTTTCTGTGAAAAAATCTGTTTGTTTACTTCTAGGTTGTGCCTGAAGTTTGTTTATTGCTGAAGAACATTGTCATGGACAAAAATATGTGCTTTGTTTATATTTGGAACAAAATAGGAAGGTCAGACTCTTGAGAAGGTCAGACCTCTTCTACAGAGGTTTCTATCCTTTGAACCAAACACTGTTCTAAGATCAGAGTCACGTTTCTTAAAGTTGTTTTCTGTAATTGCTAAATATTTTTATGGGGTGAGGGGCCTCTTTGGGAGGAAACCTTCATTTGGGGGTTTCTGGAGGAGAAACTGGTACCCCACGACCTCATAGCACTTCACCAAGGGAAATTCAGGAAGCACCAGTTGGCCAATTTCAAGTGCTTACATCACTGCCACACGTACGAGAAATGAACAGAACTCTGCAGAGCATATTAAGTGTACTCAGTGCTCCACCAATACTCTGACAAGTGTCAGCGGTCTGCACACAGGGGCCACAAGTCCTGCAAAGAACCTGAGCTCACAGGTAAGTAGCCTGTGTGTCAACGAAACAGAACTCAGCCCAGGAAGGAGGTGATGGTTGAATTCCTGTGGTTTGGCAGGGGGGCCCCGGGCAACAGCCATGAAACTGCTTGGCCCCAGAACTAATAAGCTGCATTTTGTAAGCCTGTATTCTTCAAGCAACTAAGAGTTTTATGTTTGTTACAGATGGTGTTTATATGGAGTATACGAGCTCAGCGTGAGAAGTAGTCATAAAACAGACTGGGGCTTGGTATAATTATTCACAATTACTATTGTATAATTGGATGCCGTAACTATTATATAAAAAATATTTTAAGAAGTAGACTCTGCTCATACTTTCATAATAGTTCTTAACAATAAGAGACATATGCTGTAAACATCGTAACATATTTTATGGTGTTTACAAACTTCTACAAGGTTTGGCAAAGTTGCAAATATAAAAAGGCCAGGTTCTCTCTCTTGCATTCTCAGGAGGACCAGTGGCCCTTGTCACTTCTGGTAGCAAGCCACACGGGGACTTCGGGGGCCAACTGCTCTAGGCCACTCAAACGAATGGATAGTTGTGGCTAACAATATTTCAGCAGTTAAGAAAAAAGAGGAAAAAAAATGGGTCTGTTCTGCGGAAATTACCAAGTTCTTCAGTTTTGTTTTTTTTTTTTTTTTCCAAGCAAAGTTCTGTTATGCCACATTGTCACAACTGGTGCATCACATAATGCTTATTCTAATGTTTCTGGATGGAATTAGTGAATCTACAGACATCAGATCATTATACACATAAACGCTTATGTCTTCTAATAGGAAGAAAAGACGAGCCTATGTCCCTCTCACCCCCAAGCTACAAAACAGGCACGGAGAAAATTCATTAGTGTTTTAAGCGAAACTTCATTTCCTTTTAATTGCGTTTACAAAGCAGGTCTGTGTCCATGAGCACAGCAGCTCTTGCCGGGAACAGTAGAGCATGGGAAGTAAATTTCAGAACAAATGACTTCAATGGTAGTCTTGTTTTCTGATGCATGTGTAATGGACATTGAAATCCGTGCGGCTCTCCAGGTGCCCCCCTCACTCCTACTCATGGGTGGCATCCATCGCTGAACTTTTGCCTGATTCTTGAGGGTGATTAATGCACTTCGATGACTGGAGTCTTCAGTAGTATCAGGGGTTTCCAATGTTCCTGCGTTACCGTCAAGAAGTGAGAGGCATCTCTACCATCTGGACGCCTCTCTAATTTCCACGATTCCTGATGCAGAGGAGTGAGGGCCAGGCTGGAGACTCTTATATCAGCTCACCCCCTGTTGCTACAAGGATGGTGCCCTTGGGTATTTATCTGCCAGGCAACAACAAGCATGGCGTCTTCTGCCTTAGCAGTCAGGAAGAGTGAGGGTTAGCTCCCTTGTTATGTCGGAGGCCAATACTGAATGTTCCTAGCGTGGACTGTTTGAGGTATGGTTTCCAGAAGGACTGCTTCCCATTGCCCTCCTTGGCCCTGAGGAGGGAGTCAGTGAAGAATGGCTTTGGTACCCTGCTGTATTATGCCTGAGTGTGCGGCCCCAGCCTTTCAGAGATTCTCAACTATGCTGCTGTTTCCTGTACCTGGAAGGTGGCCAAGAACGCTCCTGACTCGGTGAGAGCAGCACCATGTACAATGAACCCCAGGATCAGGTTCTCCCGCAAAAGAGAATATGAATGCTTAGCGAGTGCGGATGCTTGGGATTTTGCCTACTTGGACCTACACTGCTACACCCTGTTTCTTTTTTTTTTTTTTTTTAATATAGATCATATAAACATGCATATGTATTTATGTACTGCTAAGCTTAACCAGTGTATCACAACTGTTTCTTTTATTTGACTGTATGGAATCCCTTTTTTGCCAACCCGGCTTAATTCTATGGTACAAGCAGCCCAAGGGGACTTTTAATAAAAGCGGACAATTGGCCTTTCTGACATTAGCCTCAGAGTTCAGGATTTGATTTCCAACATCCTAGCGTCCATTAATAGCTCATTCGGAGCGTACTACCTATCAATTATTCTCATCTTCTCATATTTACAAATTTTATGATTTTTCTCTGAGCTTTATGAAATAGAGTATCTATTGATTTGACTTCTTATGCTTTATCCCATCATCTTATTGGCTTATTGTGCAGGCATAATATTAATAATACTAGTATTGTTATTCATTCATGCATTTGTTCAGCAAATATTTACATGGTGCCTCCTTTCATGGAGTTCTATTCTGATGGGGAATATAGTTTTATTAATTCATTAAGTAATTGGGTACTTACTAAAGTGCATTAGAGAAAAATAAGCAGAGGGAATGGGGATGAGTGAGTATGGAGGGATCAGTAGAGGATGTACCACAAGTTTGAATAATCAAAGAAAGCCTTATGAGAGAGTGACAGTGGGCAGGGGAAGGGGCTGTGTGTCCATCTAGGGAAAAAGCATCCAGGCAGAGAGAATAGCAGAATGGCCCATGCACAGACTCAAGGCAGCCAGTGTGGCTGGAGGTGAATGAGCGTGGGAGAAAGCGGATGAAATCCAACTGGGAGGCAGAGAGACAGGCCATGGAGGGCAGTGGTTCATAATCGTCACAGTGGATCATATTAGCTATTATTTTCTTTGTTTAGGTGTGATCATAATGTGGTTATGTTGAAAAAAAAAAAGAGTCCTTAATTTTCTGAGCCACATACTGAAATATTTATGGATCAGATGAAATGATGTCTCGGGTTTGCTCTGTAATAGTGCAAGATAGAGAAAGTATATGGGGATATGGAGGGAGCAGCCTTGGCCATGGGTTGAGAGATGTGGGGTCTGGGTGTTGGGTACATGGAGGTCAGTGTATCATTTTGTCTACTTCTGTGTATGTTCAAAATTCATCATAATCCTAATAGAAAAAATCGCATGGGGAGCCTTTAAAAGTAAGTAACAGCTCCAGTAATCGGTGTAATTGGTTTGGGGTACAGCATCCACATTGTTTTGTTTTATTTTGTTTTAAGCCTCCCCAGGTTTTGTTAATTTCCTGTTCATGTGAGAACCATGGGTGTGAGATCATTATTAGGACATAGGCTTTTACTCTAAGTGAGAAAGAGAGTGAGAATTTTGAGCAGGAGAATGACACAATCTGACTTCTACCGAAGCAGATCATTCTGACTGCTGGGTTGAGAACAAACTATAGGGTGGCACGGGCAGAAGCAAGGAGATCCAGGCAATTATGGACAAATGTACCAAATAGTGTGGTGAGGGCTGTGACAGAATGTTGGGCACATGAAAAAGTAGACTGAACATATATATATTGTCACTCCATCCAAGCCATTCCTGGGCAAAGGACTTTCCAAAATATGCTAGGATGCTGTGCTGAGAGGATAATGGTATTTCAGGTCTTGGATGGAATATAGTGAGGGAGAGAGTAAGATGACCCAGGGAAATACACACAGCTAGGCAAAATCACTTGCCCTAAAGACTTTTGACTTCCTTCACCAGAAGTAATTGTTACAGTTATGTGTCCAATCCCTGCCCCGATTGGTTTTTAATGGGTGGGGCAGGGTTGGGAAGGTTAGAAAGAAAATTTCAGGGCCCAACACACAGGAACTCGGCATCTCCTAAACCATCTTTCATTCACTGTGAACATAACAGAAGGCTTTGGAAGTCCAGCCAAACCGATCAAATCAGTCTTTCATTGACAGTTCTGGCATGTTTTCCCATATGATGGAATCTTAAAGTAGAGGCGGGGCATTCCCCACCACACCCTGACCTGTATCTTCCAGATATTACTCTGAGACATTTTCAGCAAACCTTGTTTAATCCATAACTACATATCGAGTGTGCCTTCTGTAAGGCCTGGTATTGGACTTAGTGGGGAAAAAAATTGCTCGATATGTAAACCTTGCCTTTATAATTGTCATACATTCTGACCCCTCTTCTTTTTTTTTAAATTTTTTAAATATTTATTCATTTTTGAGAGACAGAGAGAGACAGAAAATGAGTAGGGGAAGGGCAGAGAGAGAAGGAGACACAGAATCCAAAACAGGCTCCAGGCTCTGAGCTGTCAGCACAGAACCTGATGTGGGGCTCGAACTCACAGACTGCAAGATCATGACCTGAGCTGAAGTTGGACGCTTAACCCACCTAGCCACCCAGGTGCTCCTCTGACCCCCTCTTCTTGAACCAACCATTGCCCTTATTTAATACACAAATAAGTACTTCGTGATGATCTCCTTTGTTGTGTACTTTGCTACTGGAAATACAGTAGTTCATGGAATACAAGGTCTTACATATAAGCATTCATAGCCCCCCACCACCAAGGAAAGTACTGAATCCACAATGAATGGTTAAAGATGTTGGTTGACTGATTTTTAGATAATTTTCATGTGAAATCAATAGACGTTGATTTTAAATAAAAGGGTCCTTAACTTTTAATCAATATTGACTTTATTAATAATTCTTTAGTTTAAGAATTGTGCCTTTCCTAACAGTTATTGCAGGGGGATGGGAAGATGACTTGGGCTGATCTGGCCCAGCTTCTGGAGCACTGGGATAGTTCCCCAAATCCAGCTTAACAAAGAGCACATGAGATGGGGAAGTTGAATTGGTTAGATTTTCCAGTGGCACCTAAGAAGATCGCAGAGTTGACCATGACTCTTAGTGTTGTCTCCAGCTTAAATCCTTTGGCCCAGGCATGTCTGTCTAAGAGGGAAGAAATGCCAAACTTGACATTGAGCCAGCTGATCTCACCTCCGAGAAAACTCAACTTCTGCCTTCTACTACGTTGATCTTTCTCTTTGTATCACCTCAACCCTCTCCTATATCATTTGATACACAAGGCTTAAATCTTCTTACTGTTTTAAGTAGAAGTGGTTCTGTATCTTATGCATGTATGAACATTGTCTCTTCCTTGAGCAACTAAGCAACTTTTGGTGGAAGAACAATGCCTTCTACTTCTTTAGAAGCCCCACAGCAGGTGCTCAATAGATAGTTTTTAAAGAAATAGAACTAACAAAATGCATTATTGTGTTCATTCCTGTTTTAATTAGGACTCTCAATTGTGGGAGATTAAAAACCCGAATCAAATTGGCTTAGGGGAAATAAGGGAATTTATTTGCTCATATAACTGAAAAGTCCAGGGACAGAACTGGCTTCAGGCACAGCTGGTGCCAAGAGCACAGACAAGTCATTAGGCTCATTTTCTCTTCTGTCTACAGTGTTATCTTCATCCTCTGGTTCCACTCATTGAATCCTGGAAGTACTGGTTTACAATACCCTTTCTGCTGGCCTTCCCAGCAGAAAAGAGAACGTACTCTCCCACCAACGCAGAAAATCTCATTGTGTTCAGTTGGTTCTGATTGGGTCTTGTGTTCAAGCATAACCAATCACGGTGGACTATGATAATGTACTACTCTGATTGGCTAAGCTCAAGTCACCTGTTCATCCCTGGAGAGGATGGATTAAGTTCCACTAGAAGTACACGGAGTAAGACCAGGAACAGGTTGTTCTCCTATGGAAAATTAGAGAATTGTTAACCAGAAGAAGAGTGCATGGATTCTAGGGGGCATCAACAGTGCATGTAACATACTTTCTGCCTAGGAAAGTCCTCTCAGAGCGTTACAAAGCATCTAATGGAGTCTGGGAAAAGGGTAAACTTGCCTTTGGTGTGTGCCAACATAATTATTTTTGCGGCTTTGTTCTCTGTTGCTCTCAGCCTGCCTTTTAAGTGAGGACATTGCCTAGAGTAAACTCTTATAGTTCATCCCTTAAAGTGAGGCCATGTGACCTGGCTATTGTTCAGATTCCCTGTCTGTGGTTTGACGTCTATAAAATAAAGAGAGAAATTCTTCTCTGCAAAACCCACCAAAACATCCAAGCCCACTTGCCTCCTCTCTTTAGTTTCCCTGGGTGACTGTTGAATAAATGATTGAACATGGGACGGCGCTTATCTTCCCAACAATAGCCCTGCAAACATCCAACACTGTCAGATGCTTTTTCTGGCCTTTGAAAGTACGCCTGCAGCAAAACCATCTATTGAATGTTCACTGTGACTAAGACCTTGTGGACAAAGAAGACTGTCTGTGAAGCTGCCATCATTTGGCAAAATCACTCTCCGCAGGGCCTGCTGGGGGAAGAAGAGCAGAAGACGTGGTAGGTGACACCCCAACACCAGCCAAGAATGGGGTGTTGGGGATTTCCCAAACTCGTACACTGTCTTGATGCTTTCCATAGAGCACAGCTGGGATGGGCTCCAGGTTGAGGACATTTCAAGGTGTGGGCCCGGGAGTTGGGAAGAGGCACTGGCCTTCTGCAGCCTAAACGATGTCCCAGATGTTGCACTTGTCTCTGTAAGGTTCTGTGTCTTGACTTCTTGCCACTTCGTGCAAACTCCTGATCCAGATTGGATTTGCCAGGGGGATATTCCCTCTAATTTTCCAGTACAGCTATGTTTCATAATTTTAATAACTGCTGATATAATATTTCAGAACTCTAAATGAATTGTGAAGATCTGATCGTGAATTCTACACAGCTTTGGCTTATTGTGTTGGTAATAGGCACCACTTTGTGGTGGTTCCCCTGCTCTTGGTGATTTCTCCTCCTCTGATTCGTTGGACAGGGTCCTCTGACACAGCCCTTCTGGCCATAGCTGATGGACCAGGGACACCTGTCCTTGGGTGAGCCAATCAGATTATCCTTTCCTGGAACTTGCCAATTGGAGCAGAGCCTGAGGGCCAATGGAGTGGAATTAATGTTAGCCCTTTGCAGTGTTTCTCAGTTTTTTCTGGTAAGTGTGCAGATTCTGGGTTACTCCCTGAAAAATTTTGATTCGGTAAATTTGGACTTGAATCAGGAATCAGTCTTAGCAAGCACTCCTAGGTGATTTCCTCTCATCACGTTGATTTGGAAAATACTTGGAAGTCTAGGAATTTCCACTCTGAGTTCTCCACGGTAGGTTGGTTCTTCCTTTCCAAGTTCTTAACGAGTGTGCAACCCTTGATTCTACAAATAACACATTCTCTTTTGTCTTAAATTGACCAGACTTAGTTTCTATTGCTTGCAGTGAAAGATTACTAATTTGGAAATATCCCATGTCTTGAGAGACCGGCCAAAGGGCATCATGTGTTGAAGGCAGAAAAGGGAAGGAGCTACAGATGAATGTGGGAGAAGTAGATGAGCGAATGAAACGAATCCACTAGCTGTCGAAGAAGATTCCATACTATGGTATGCCCTACATTCAGTTGTCCTGGGAAAGAGAAAAAAAGCATAGTAAATGAGGGACTCCGACCCTTTGAGCAAATGAACGAATTGTAGCTCTTGCTTTCAGAGACTATGCGATCTCTTAGTACATGTCTGATGCCTTATTTTGCTCTCTCTCTCATTTTATGTTCAGAAAGTGCCAACATCCCGGGCTCTCTTGGTCAATACCCCCTTTTGTGTGAGAATTAAGTGTTCATCTTTGGATATAACATTGACATATGAGATAAACCTGTGGCTAAATTGGGACAGCACCATGATCCCCCGCTTGACAGCTGGGACAAGAATTGGACCAGCCTACCAGTAGGCCAAAGGCTTTCTCCTTGAGCACGTAGTTAGTGAGTTCTAGTTTCATTCAAAGTCTCTTAATTCCCAGGCACTGGTTGGCAGCTTCTGCCTGCTTAAGCGAGATGAGTCTATCAAATGCACCTGGATGTTCTTGCCAAAGGATCAAACTCTAGGGGTCATGTTACTTCACCAGTTTTTTACTTAGAGATCTCTAGCTCAACTTTAGTCTTAAGCACAAGGAGATTTACAACCCCATGCTCTCCGACTTAACACCAATGCAACAAACAGAGGGTTTCCAAAAGGGATGTTCTTCATAAGAAGGAATCTCTTTTGGGACGCCTGGGTGGCTCAGTCAGTTAAGCGTCTGACTTCGGCTCAGGTCATGATCTCACGGTGAGTTTGAGCCCCGCATCTGGCCCTCTGCTATCAGCATGGAGCCTACTTCAGATCGTCTCTGCCCCACCCCCTTCCCCACGTGCGTGCTCTCTCTCTCTTTATGAGGGAGGTACATATGTGTATGTTAGGGCCCCAGAGCAAGAGATAAGTGCAAAAAAGACATCTATTTCTTGAGTTCTACGATACTAGCATACTCTCTCTTTTCTCTGTTGCCGAGAGCCAAGCCTTACAAATCGCTTTCACCACCCATTCCCCAATATCTGGTATGTGGATGGGATTCTAAGTCACTCTAGATTTCCCCAAAAGTGCCGGTTTGGGCCTGTCTGACAGTGTCCTCTGGGCAGCCCAAGATAATTTGATACAGAGTGACAGTGTCCACTATAGTATATCAAACCTTTCTTCTTATTTCTCAATCCTGAACTGGCTTTTTGTCCCCTCTCACACTGACAGCCTGCTCTCAATTCCAGCCAGGAGAACACAGCCTGGATATTTGGCAGGTAATTAGTTGGCTATATATCAGCAAGAGTTGGTCGTTTTATTAAGCGTGTTCCCATCTTGTTCGCGGTTCCCCACCGGCGTCCATCAGCATGGTGGCAGCCTTCGTTTGCTCGTCTAATATTGTCTCCCGGGTAATGAGGAATTGAGGAAGAACATTCAAGGGGAGCCATGTTTGGCGTTCGCATTTTGGCACTGCGCCTCGGGTATCTAGGATCAGCCGTAGGACCCCACTGTCAGGGAGAGGTGCTATCTTATTTTATTTTGAGTCCCCACCCGACTCCCCATAAAAGTGTCATCAGGGAAAGTTGCTCACGAAATACCAGAGTGGAATTAACACCAGGAATTCCGAAAAGCTTCAAACCTCCTCGACGCGGAGCGAGACCGCCTTTTCGATCCGTGCTTGAGGCTTCCCCCGGTTTGGCTGCTGGTTTGACAAGGCTGATGTGTGCCTTAGAGTTCATTAAGACTTACCTATGTCTCATGTGTTCAGTAATGATTTCACCTGTGGACCGGGCTTGCCTGAATTTCGGGGTCCATCTTCTACTCTTCCCCACATTCAGAGTGAGGTACAATCTGTAGAGTTGTTTGCTTGCCTGGTATCTGTGCCTCTTCGCACCTGAATCCTGGTTCTCCCTTGTCTGTGAGGCATGGGTACTGGCCAGTTCCATTCTTGGCCCAGAGTTGGACATGTGGACCAGGCCTGGCCGGTTACAGCATCACATCTCATGAGCCATGGGAATAGATTTCAAGACAAGCGTGGGACCCAGTCACAGCCTAGATCTCCAGGGAAGGGAAAAACCTCCATTTGTTCCGTAGCCTGCTCAGAACCAAACATAACGTTATCACAAGCAACTACGAGAGACCCTCCCGTCGGTGAAAATGGCCTCCGACAGAGGAAGGTGAAGTCAAGAGATGCAAGAATAAACCTGAGTCGGGGCGCCTGGGGGGGCTCAGTTGGTTGAGCGTCTGACTCTTGGTTTCTGCTCAGGTCACCATCTCATGGTTTCGTGAGTTCAAGCCCTGCATCAGGCTCTGCACTGACAGTATAGAGTCTGCGTGGAATTCTCTGTCTCCCTCTCTCTGCCCCTCCCTCAGTCATACTGTCTCTCTCGAAAGAAAGAGAGAAAGAAAGAAAGAATAAACCTGAGTCTGGTGAGATGGTTTAGGTTTCTGGACCCACTTGTTCCTGCAACAATTATTCACGCCAATAAAATCCCATTTCTACGTAAGCCACCGAGTAGCATGAGTCCCGACCAATACTCTTACCTCTTTTAATCCTATTTCATACGTCTGCTTTGCCTTCCTGTTCCCACTCCATTAGATGCAACTCTGCCAAAATCCCTTCGTCCTCTCAGATTGAATTCATGGGTCCCTGCTTCCGAAACTGATGTCCTGATACTCACCCTAGTCAAAATGAATCGCTCCCTTGTCCCTTTTCTTTCCACCTAAAATTCCCTATGGGATTTTGCATGTTCACAATTCACATTCACGTCTCCACTTATTAGAAGCTGTCTGGTGATACTGTGTCCCGAACACTTTATTCAGTGAAGGATGGACTTGAAACTCGTTCCTTTGGAGGATGTGAGCACTTTTACCTTCTTAGGAAACATTCACTAGATTAGTGAGGAGTCCCCAGAACAGCATTTCCCAAACTGCTCTGTGGAATACGGGTGTACTTTAAGATACTTGAGTAACATGTGCTCATCTATAAACAGGTCTTATGGTCAAATAAACATGGGAAAGTTAGTTGAACAAAACTGACAGTTGGTGCTTCCTGGAGCCTTTATCACACTCAAGAACAAGAGGACACTCCAGGCAGGATATGGGGGATGTGGATATAAAATAAAAGTACCAGTCAGGGTCTAGTCAGGAGACAGAACTCGTATAGTCATTCAACCCGGCAAGGTTTAATGTGAAACAATTATTAACTGGAACCAGAGGACTGGCTATTCTAAAGAATACAGGAAGGAGTAAATTTGGGAGAGGGCTCTCCCAGGACCGAGATTCATACCTCACTGTGCGGGTTACAGCTCAGCCCACTGGATGAAAGAGAGTTCACTGAGGCTCCACAGCCCAAGGCTGCAAGCAGGAAACCACCCACTGAGATGCCAACAAACCTTTCCTGGAAGGTGCCCAGCAGGTAGTCTTGAACTTGCGCCTCAGATCTTCTGTCTGAGGGAAAGAAACCTTTACAATCTTACTTTGAAAACTGACATGTTTTAATCCTTATTTCAGATGTGCATTGACAACTACCACTAAATATTTTAAGTTGCCTGAAGGCAGTGAACGTGTCTTCTTGTTTTTCTCTCTGGGTCTCACGGTGCCTTGAAGAGTGCCTTATATATCTTGTCTTCTTTTCCAACTTGACACTGAGCTGCATTTCTTTAAGGCTCTTATTACAGTTTACCTTGCATGAATTATGTCAGAGCGTCAACAAGAATTCTAGCTTAAATGCTATTTATTCTACTAAGACTTCCAAGACTTACCCAGCTGGACATTTCATTTCTTATTACCTATGATTAACTTTTAAAAATCTTTATTTAAATGGCATTGTTATTCGTATACGTTCCTTAGCCCCCTGTTCAAGGGCAGTCGTGGGCATAGCTGACTGACTTGACATCTTGGTGGTCTTGACAGTGTCTGAACGATCACAGCTGAAACTGGGAGAAAATTCCATCACACCGGATTTAAAAATGAAGATATTTACTTCTCTCATGTAATAGAAGTCTAGAGATCCATGGTTCCATGTTAGCTTAGCTATTTAACAATGCATGTGTAGAATCTATTCCATCATCCACAGCCTCTTGGTTTTCTTTTTTTAATATTTATTTATTTATTTATTTATTTATCTATTTGGAGGTGGGGCAGAGAGAGAGAGAGAGAGAGAGAGAATCCCAAGCAGGCTCTGCAGGGCTCAATCCCATGACCAAGGGATCATGGCCTGAGCTGATAACAAGAGTCAGGCACTTAACCCACTGAGCCACCCAAATGCCCCCCCCCACTTGGTTTTCACACTCAAACCTGTCACCTCAAATTCACAAGATGACTATTATAACCTAAGGATCAAGTCTTCACATGAGAATATACAAATAAGGAAAGGAGGGAAAATTAATGTCTCTCATATCAGATCTGGATCACATGATCATGCCCAACTGCTGGGGAACCTGGGAAAATAGGGACTGGGCATTTGTGGTTCTGTCATGGGAAGTAGGGGGTGGGGGAGAGGGGGAGGGCAACACCTGTTGAAAGGCAACCTATGGTGTCCACTAGAGTGGAGGCTCATTAAACATTCACTGAGTGAATGAACAAATGTTTTTAGTGCGCACTTCTTTTCCATTATAGTTGACCTACAATGTTGTATTAGTTTCAGGTGTACAGAATAGTGATTTGACAATTCTATATGTTACACAGTGCTTGTCATGATATGTGTAGTTACCATCTGTCCCCATACAAAGTTATTACAATATTATTGACTATATTCCCTATACTGTACTTTTCATCGCCATAACTTATTTATTTTATAAGTGGAAGTTTGTACCTCTTAATTCCCATTGCCTATTTCACCTGTTCCCTTTCCCTGGCAATTGCCAGTTTGTTCTCTGTAGTTATGAGTCGGTTTCTGTTGTTGTTTGTTTTCTTTTTTTATTTTGTTTTCTTAAATTCCACATATAAGTGAAATCATGTGGTATCTGTCTTTCTCTGCCTGACTTATTTCACCTAGCGTGATACACTTTAGAACCATTCATATAGTTGTGAATGGCAAGTTTTCATTCTTTTCTGTGGCTAATATTCCATCACACACACACACACACACACCCCTTCTGTATCCATTCCTCTATCGACGGACACTTAGTTTGCTTCCATGTCTTAGTTCTTGTAAAGAATGCTGCAGTGGGGTGCCTGGGTGGCTCAGTCGGTTGGGCGTCCGACTTCAGCTCAGGTCATGATCTCACGGTTCGTGAGTTCGAGCCCGTGTCAGGCTCTGTGCTGACAGCTCAGAGCCTGGAGTCTGCTTGGGATTCTGTGTCTCCCTCTCCGTCTGTCCCTCCCCCCACCCATACTCTGTCTCTCTCTCCCTTTCTCAAACACAAATAAACATTAAAAAAAAATAAAATAAAATAATGCTGCAATGGACATAAGGGTGCATACATATTTTCGAATTAGTGTTTTCATTTTCTTTGGGTAAATACCCAGCAGTGGAATTACTGGAAATTGTGCATTTCTACATTTCTATTGTTTACAGTATTTCCACTCTAAGCAAGATGTGCTGGATAAGCAAACTGTAGGTCCTACTCGCCAGTTTCTTATTCCTTAGCAAATTGTTTTCTTCGCTTGTTTCTTATTTTTCTGTCATTGAAACATTACGCTAGTAATATTTAGCTGGTATGAGTAATAGAGTTAGAGGCAACAATGGGAAAAACGATCTGGTTAAAAAAGTTTTACTGTCTTCTCTCATTTACGTGTTACACCAATCTCTTCATTTTTATGCATGTGAGGCTCTTAATGTTCTCACTATTTGAAGCATTCCACAAAACTCTTCATTCTCCATATACTACCCAGGTATTATTCACATTATTACTTTTCACGAATATTCACCGGGTCCATGTTGGAAAATTTATAAATTAGTCTGGCTATGTATTACGAATATTCTGCCTCTACCAGGTAAGGATTTTTGGTACTGTGTTTTACTTTAATTTACTTGTCTTCTTTAAAAGTTTTATTCTTCTTCTTATTTAAAGTTTATTTATTTATTTTGAGAGAGAGAGAGAGTGCATGAGCAGGGGAGGGGCAGAGAGAGGGGGGGAGAGAGAATCCCAAGCAGGTTCTGTGCTGACAGCATGGAGCCCAATGCAGGGCTTGATCCCAGAAACCATGAGGTCTCTCCCTGAGCCAAAATCAAGAGTCAGACCCATAACCAACTGAGACACCCAGGTGTTCCTATTATTATTTCTTGCCTGCGATATTTAGCAGATATATTTACTTTTTCATAACAATGGTAACAAAGGAGGGTCATAAGCACGATGGAAAGCTTTGGGGAGAAGTCATTTGGGTTATATTATGACACATAGATAGATAATGACCCCATTAGAATGTAAGGAGAATTATAGAATTGCTTCATATAAGGAGCAATTTTTGGTGTTCTACCCACCATTGTTTCCCTAGTATCAACTACCATAGTGACCACTCAATAAATCTTTGAGTGGATAAAAAAGTAAATACTTGGGGTGCCTGGGTGGCTCAGTCAAGCGTCCAACTTCAGCTCAGGTCATGATCTCACAGTTTGTGAGTTTAAGCCCCACGTCAGGCTCTGTGCTGACAGCTCAGAGCCCGGAGTCAGCTTCGAATTCTGTGTCTCATTCTCTCTCTGCCCCTTCCCTGCTTGCACTCTGTCTCTCAAAAATAAATAAACGTTAAAAAAAAATTTTTAAAGTAAATACCTGTTTGATAACACCTGCTCATCAGAGATTCTCGCTCAGATCATCTAGGAAAGCTGTTCCCCAGGGAGGAGGAGTAAGAAGTAGCTTCAAGCAATTATTAAGCAAAAAAAAAAAGAAAAAAGAAAGAAAAAAAGAAAAAGAAAAAAAAAAAGGATAAAATTGCACACAAACATTTGACATAGACTTTATGAATTGCCCCACTCTCCACTATATCCACCATTGACAAACATTGTTATGTATCCATTGAAGGCAGCAATATGGTGTATGTTCATATTAGTCCCTTTAATATTTCTGGGAAAATAAGAAAATGCAGACGATAGGACTCTGTATAGGGTAGCGGGCAGTTTCTGACTCTGGAACGAAATACACTGAAGTTAGAGTCTAAACCTTGCCTTCATTATTTACTAGGTCTGTGATCTTGCTCAGAGGGTGTTATGTCCTTATCTTTAAAAGACAATGATAATCTTTTCTCTGCAAGGAGATTGGACAATAATGGAAATGCAGTGTATCAGGCACAAGGCTTTGCTCATAAGGGTCCCATGGGCCTTGGTCTCATTATTTTAATGAGATCGAGTGTTCCTTCAGCTTTATTAAAACCTTGTATAGCCTAACACTTCCAATTCCTTACAATGACCTAAAAGGCTGTATATAATCTGGCCACTGACTACCTCTCTGTTCTGATTTACTGCCACTCTCTTCTTACTCACTAAAGGGGCCATGTTGGCCTACTTTTTATTCTTCCCGCATGCTAAGCTTATCCCTGCCTCAGGGCCTTTGCACTTACTACTGTCTGTGCATTGTGCTCTTTGAAAAACTGGCTCGTATTCAGCTAAAATGTCATCTCCTTAGAGAGACCTTCCTTGACCTATCAAATGAAATCCCCATCCCACATCACTTTCTATTAAATCACTCTATTTTATTTTCTTCATGCAACTGAGCACTCTCTGAAATGATCCCATTTATTTACTTGTTCACTTGGATATTGCCTGTCTCTGTCCACTAAAATGTGGGCTCCCCAAAAAACTTAAACTATATTCATTTTAGTTTCTGCTGAAGCCCAAGTATGTAGAATGGCACCTGGCACATAATAGGCCCAGGAAATATTTATGGAGTGGATGAATTGTAATTAGTCATTATCTTCCCTTTCTGACTATTTGAACAAGCATAACTCAATCAGTCTCCATTTTTCATTGAGATTTGAGCGTAACACGGAGAGTTTCGCAATGCCCAGATGATTAAAGTGAAAATTAAAGAGCTAGGGACGCTCAGAAAGAGGAAAGTCTTGAAGAAAAAATATCCCCAAACTCTTTTCTTTCCCCAAAGTAGTGCAACTGATTTTCAGTGTTTACTTCGGGGTCCCTTTTCAGCATTCATTTCTTTCCCTCCATCATCAATCATTGTCAATTTGAAAAAGTACAATACTTAGGGTCATTTATCTAGACCTATTGGAGTCTAAAATTATGCAGCTTCAGTCAAATATATGTGAATAAAGACTGTCATTTCTGATTAATGACATGTGACTCGAATGTCTCACAAAATCATTTGTGCCATCCAAGCTTTACAGAAAGGTTATTATGTAAGGTCTTCCCCTAATGTTTCTGCCTTCTCCCTGTAAGAATCCTAGAAGATCCAATTTCTCAGTAGGAGGAAAAGCGAATGTTTAATGATTTCAGTTGTAATTGTCACTCAGGTCCTTGGTTTGCTGGACCAAGAGTATTTTTCAAGTTGAAAATTCTCTTCCACTGGATGGTTAGGCAAGCTTATGATGTTGCTGTTTTGCAATTTTTGTTGCCAACATAGCCTTCTCTATTATTGAAAAAATAATCCATGTAAGACACTAATCTTATTCAGTTGATGCAGAAAAAAAAGAAGAACGAAAAACATGCCAATTCTTTGTCAATTACACTTTCCATGATTCATCAACTCTCTTCTTGAAGCATAAAATTCCACTTCAGCATAGTCCCAAAAACATTGGAAAGAAAGATTTAGAAAGCAAACTTTGAAGGAGAAAAAGCAAGGACTGAGATAGTAAAAAAAAGAAAGAGAAATTTTGCATGTGAAGTGACATTGTGTCCACTTCTCAACGGTATCACCCAGTCTCTCAGACCATTTCCACAAAATCTCTTTGAGAACTCTTTCCCACCATTAAGAGTATCAGAGGAGACTGATGGCGGCCACCAGTCACATGCTCCTAAGGTTTGAGCAAGGTAAGTGGCTAGGGGCACATTTGAGGGATGGGAATGCTTCTTCCTTGCGCTTGATGTTTCCTTCAGGGTGGAAGCATGTGGCACTCTGGTTTTCTTCTCTTCATCCTTTCCTCGGGGAGTTAGGATGACATATTTGATTGTAAATATAAGGGAAAGAGCTGAGTAAGGTAGACTCAAATCTGACTTCATTTCTCTTGGGAGTGAGCCGTCCACAAGGAGCATGATTTCTCTGCTTTCACTTGGGGGGAAACCTCTCTGGTCTAGTGCTGACAAGACTAGATAATTCACTCTTTTTGATGTGGGCTCCAGTATTAGAAAATGCATGTGACTAATGGCTCACCTCCCACCTTGGTTCCTATTAATTTAGTAACTAGGTTTTGACCATTATCTTTTTTCTCTGTTTCTTCAAATTACATAGAAGCCAGCAGTGGTTGGGGGGCTCTATTTTCAAGGACCTCCCTCAGAGACTGATATAGGCGTGTCCTTTTGGGTCACAGCAGGAAAAAGACAGAAACTTACAGTATCTTTGAAAAGTGCAATAGCATCTTGGGACCTACTTAAGTACCCTCTGCATAATAAACATCTCTCCTTTTTTTTTTCTTTTTTTTTTGAGAAATGTCATACAATAAATTAAGGAGTCCCTACTATGTGCTAAGCTCTGTTTTAGGTCTTGATGTGAATACAAAAGATCCAAGAAATGTAGCCTTTTCCTACAATATTGTACTTTGTACCATCATTTACTTTATAAAACTCACTTTTTAAAAAGGCACAGTAGGCCACAAGCAGATGAAATTGCTATGGTTTAAATACTATGTGTTCGGTTTTTTTTAAGTTTATTTATTTTAAGAGAGAGAGAGAGAATGAATGGGGGAGGGGGAGAGAGAGAGAGAGAGATTGAGTGGGGGAGGGGTGGAGAGAGAGAGAGAGAGAGAGAGGGAGAGAGAATCCCAAGCAAGCTCTGTGTTGACATGGGGCTCAATCCGATGAACCGTGAGATCACAACCTGAGCCAAAATCAAGCGTCTGTCACTCAACCGACTGAGCCAGCCAGGTGCCCCTGAATGCTACTTGTTTAGAAGAGACAAAAAAGTGAAGACTATGGCGGATGGAGAAGACTTCTTGGAAGAGATGACACTGAGCCTTTAAGAAGAAACAGAATTAGAATAATAGATGAGCCGTATTAGCCATGGTTCTCTTGGTTGCAAGTGACCAAATCAAATTCGAACTGGTGTAAATGAAAAAGGGAATGCTTCGTTCACACCGCAAAGGGGCAGAGGTGGCACTGTGTTTAGGCATAGCTGGATTTCCAGTGGTGGTCTAGGTGGTCTGGTGGTATTCTCTGAGTTTGGTCTTATCTGCTCTGTCTCTTGGTTTGTCTCTGCTTTACGTTATGTTGGCTTCATTCCCAGGAAGGCTGTGTCTTTGGTAGCAAGATGTCTGCCAGGATTTTCAGATTTAAATCTCCTCAGCAATCCAACAAAAACCAAATTCTTCCTGTTTGGCAGGAAGTTCTAGAATTGAGCCCAATGGACTCTGATTGGGTCATATGTCCATCCCTGAAATAGTCATTGTGGCTGTCTGGTCTTGTTAACCAGAACTTAGGGGAATGTGGATGGCACGTGGGAGGGGTATTTCTTCATTGAAATTTGGGGTGCCATAAGCAAGATGTCTGGAGGAATAGGTGTTAGATAGACAAATGTAAGACATGGCTGTTAAGAGGTAAACCAACAGGTACATGGAGGAAATGCTGTTCAAAGAATGTTCTATAATTATGAAAAAATATAGAGGTTGGTTATGGAGTGGGAGTTGAAGTAAACCCTGGTTAATGGGACATCATCAGGGGCGCCTGGGTGGCTCAGTCGGTTGAGCCAACTCTTGATTTTGGCTCAGGTCATGTTTTCACAGTTAGAGAGATCAAGCCCCACATCAGGCTCTGTTTCTGACAGAGCAGAGCCTGCTTGGGATCCTCTCTTTGCCTCTCTCTGCCCCTCCCTCCCTCCCTCTCCCTCTCTCTCATAAATAAATAAGCTAAAAAGAGAAAAAAGAAGGACACAATCAGATGGGAAAATACCATGTTCATGGAAGAAGGGAGAATACAGACTGATTAGAATGTAACATTATCTTGGAAATGGTCTGTAAATAAAGCTAGAGCGGCAGAGTGGACCACAACATAGAGGGACTAGAAGTTATCTAGAGCTAGATTTCACGCAGTACATGAAAGCAACTAGCCATTGAGAGATGTTAAATATCTTCTATAAACATTGCACACACCTCTTGCTAAGTCAGGTCTTTTTCAGTAAAAAGACCTCCCTACCTGGTTTCCTTTTTTGGAGGGAAAGGCAGTTGGCTCACCAACACACCTTCTTCTCGAGAATCTTGGTGTGAGCCAGCCAGGGTAAGCCCTTTTCCTTGTCCAGGGATTGGGTCAGAGGTGGGCATGGGATCCAACTCATCTCCTGAGAGGTGAAACATCTGTTGGAGGAATTTCATGCAGAAAATGTTCTTTTTTCCTGGAAAGGAAGAGGGTGAAGCCCATCCAGGATGATGTAAGAACCTAGATGTTTGATGTCATTGTCAGGCTGGCCAAAATTCTGCAGTATACTCTACTTTGGGCTTTCCGTTGTGCGGCATGATAAATATCTTTATTATCTTGGCCAATTAGAGTTGGGCTTTCTGTTATTTGCAGCAAGCAGCAACCTAAGATCCACTTTTATACTGAAAATATAGACATAGGAACCCTAATTATAAGTCATTTATTTATTCCTCTATTATCCACACAATAAAATCCTCCTTGAAATACAAAAGAAAAAGCCTCACTATCACACACAGGATTGTATATATATTGGTACCACAATCTCATGGAGAAAAAAGAAGGAAATTAACCAAAGTCTTAATAAGTCCTTTTTAGGGACACAAGTATGGATGGTGTGAATTTTTTTTTTTCTTTCTGTTTTTTTTCCCTCAAATGTTATAATAGAAAACTTGTTACTTTTATAAAAATTAGGAAATGTAAGGTTTTTTCCCCCCACAACCAACCCAAATTCAATTAATCTGAATTTTGAGTAAGGGACTATTTGTGATATTTTAATTTTTGAGTAATTCAGATCACTTTTGACTTCAAATGTTGTGATTAGAAATCATTCTGAAATGTATGAGTCACTTTTCTATCTTTGTAAATTGTGTAGTAACCGGAATGGAATTTTTCTTTACTGATGGCAGATGTCTCAGGCTTCGGGTCATTTTTCTGAAGGTCAAGGCTTGCAGATACAGAGTGAGCTGGTGTTGGAAATTAAGCGTAATCTATACTGACTGAGTACTGCCCTGGAAATTGCCTTCCCGCCCCGGCCTGTAAGTGAGTTCCTGGGACTCATTTGTACTCTATTATTTGGTTTTTTGTGTTTAAAATATAATCTATTGTCAAATTGGTTTCCATACAGCACCCAGTGCTCATCCCAAGTGCCCTCCTCCCAGCCCATCATGTACTCGATTATCTGAATGATTTACTTCATACTTCTTTTTAAATTGGTTTACTTTCTTTTCAGAAAAAAATAATTAAAAAGAAAATTTATAGCACCGTCATAGGATGAAAAGTGGTATCACTTCAGATAAATAGAAAGCAACCTAGAAGGAAAACCCAGATAAAATGTAATGATACTAATCATGTTCGATCTTGCGGCTGTTGAATGCTAAAGGTTCTAAACTTGGCTCCTGATCGGTCTTTATTTAAAAGGGAGACGGGGCGCCTGGGTGGCGCAGTCGGTTAAGCGTCCGACTTCAGCCAGGTCTCGATCTCGCGGTCCGTGAGTTCGAGCCCCGCGTCAGGCTCTGGGCTGATGGCTCAGAGCCTGGAGCCTGTTTCCGATTCTGTGTCTCCCTCTCTCTCTGCCCCTCTCCCGTTCATGCTGTGTCTCTCTCTGTCCCCAAAAAAATAAATAAACGTTGAAAAAAAATTAAAAAAAAAAAAGGGAGATTATCACGTGGTAGAGGGATGGTAGAGTCTATTAGTACTAACCTGAATCTTCTTGAGTAGTGAGAAGGGTTGAAAAGGATTAACTTCCTCCCTAAACAGATTCAGTATGATTTAAAATCGCATTCCAGTGCCATTTAAAATCACATTCCCCAGACCACCCAAAGTGAGTCATCTACCACTTAATATCTGTGCGTCACGAGTGCTATCTGTTGCATTCCACGTTTTAGGAAACAATGAACTACATCAGCGGATATTAAAAGCAGCCGGAAGTGGGTTCGCGGGCGCGGGTGCACGCACACGGTTCTCAAACATTCGTGTGCCTCAGATTTACTCGTAGGGCTTGTTGGACTACCCAGCTTCTGACTCACGAGGTTTGGCAGACAGCCCCACAACTTGCATTTCTCAAACAAGATCCCAGGTCACACTAACACTGCAGCCCAAGACCACACTTGGCGGACCAGTGCGCTCAATGATGGAAGAGCCAATGTATGACTAACTTCTCACGAGTTTTTGCCTCCCCAGTGTTCTTGAAGCCAATGCATGCCGGTGTGGATAGTAAGCAGAAGACTCGAGCACGGTAGAAATCCAGATGAATTAAGATGCACGTATTTTTTAACCTTTCCTCCAGCGAGGAGTACATCAGTTCCTACAAGTTGAACTGCAACATAAAGTAAATAGATCTGCTCCGAGAAAAGGTCAGTACGCATGTTCTGCTACAATCTAATTTTAGTCTATTGCCCTATGCCCTATTACTCACTCTGGTGCAAGAGATACAATGGTGGAAAAGCTTGAATTTAATTGTCTTTTCTCCACTAAAAGCTTCTCGGCTCACGGAATATTCATGAGGGCTAAATAGATGAACTAAAGAAGGCAAGCCTCTCCAGCCACAGGATCACAGGCAGCCCTTCTCTGAGATTGCTTCTTTCCTAGTTCCTCGTGGTTGTTTTTGTTTCGTTGTTGTTGTTGTTGTTGTTGTCGTTTTGATCTACAAAACTTTATTGATGTTAGGAGGAACATTTTCCTTGTCCAAGTAGATTTCAGTGTAAAAAAAATCTGATCTATTCCATCCATGACAACATCCTAGTTGCGAAAGTATGCTACAGTTTTGTAAGATATTATCATTGAAAAACACTGGATAAAAGGTATACATGCTCTCCAGGGGTGCCTGGGTGGCTCAATCAGTTAAGCCTCCGACTTCAGCTCAGGTCATGATCTTGGGATTTGTGGGTCTGAGCCCCCACCACGAACTCTGTGCTGACAGCTCAGAGCCAGGAGCCTGCTTCAGATTCTGTGGCTCCCTCTCTCTCTTTGCCCCTCCCCCCTCACACTCTGTCCTCTCTCCCTCTGAAAAACAAACATTTAAAAAAAAGATATACATGATCCCTCTGGTATTTCTTACAATTGCTTGTTAATCTACAATTACCTTAAAATAAAAAAGTTTATTGAAAAAATGCTTATCGAAAGACATTATTCATTCAGCTTGCCCATGTAGTACCACCCCAAAATGTATTCCTCCAAAGAATGTTCTGTGGTGCCAGATGCTCGCGGATGGAATTTAAGGTCATTAAAGGGAGTCTCCATTTCCTTCTTCCTAGCGTTGGGGGGGGGGGGGTCCTTCCACATCTGAAAGCAGGCCCCAACTCTGCTCCCTCCCACTTTGCTCAGGGCGTGCCATTACCAAGAACCAGATCCTAGGAATTATTTTCAGCAAGAAGCTTTGAACCTTTACCCTGGCGTGCTAGCTATTTGCGAACCCTTCTGCTGATTATGGAACTGTGTTTAGTTTCTATGACTTAATAATTACTTTAATTTCACTTCATACTGTTCTGAAGAACTCTTTTTGAATGAAGGACACTCAGCATATTCCTAGTGCTCTGGAACAGACACAGCTAATCAGAATGTGTAGAATTGAATAAAAGAGCAATTATGGGAGGCTGTGATGTGTTATAACAGATGTACCAAACAAGGCTGGATCAACTCCTTTCTCGGAAGAGAAATAATTTATTAAGGCAGTTTCGGTACAGATCTTACAAGCACAAGTGGAAACATTTTAACAGGGTAGAGGAGGAGAGAAAACTACAGGTTTGAAGCATGGATTTAATAAAATGATTCCAAAGATTTCCTTTATCCCGTGTGCTAATTTCCACTCAGGCGCATCTTTCCATATTCTTTGGTGTTCGATTCTGTCTTGAATTGCCTGTCCACGGAAACTAGGTCCCTTCTTGGTTCAAATGACCATGAAGGAAAGGTCACTGGGGGGGGGAGGGGGAGTCCACTGAGAGATATCCCCAACCTTAACTGGTCAACAAGTTACTCACCTCTCCCAGTCTTTTGAGGTGATTCATGTTGTGCTGGGTGGAAAACCCAGGTGAGAACACATGAACGTCTGCTATTTGTGGTAGCCTGGATTTATGGGGTCTTGTGTCCCCAGTTGCTCTAAGGGCCCCATCTACTTCTAAGTTAGGCCAGCCTCTCAGGGAATGTTTTTCCTAAACACTGCATGGTTAAAGCAGCTGGCAACTTAGAGCTCATTAGCTAAATTAGTTTTATTTTGATACTGGTTTTATAGGACCTAGCTTTTGCTCTGGATACAAACTCTTGCTAGGCAAGAGGAGTGAGGAGGGGAAGAAAAGGTAGAAAACAAATTCTATGTCCTCCGGAGGCTTATGATTAACTAATAAAGACAGGACAAGCCCATGCACTTCCAAATTTGAGAACAATTCCACTACATCATTAACTAATTGCTACCAAAAAACCCCCACAAAAGTCCAATTGTTCATAAACAGCTTAAAGAGTAGAGTTAGTGTGATGCTTTTGGTAGGACCCAAATCTTGACCTGGTCTTAGAAAACCCCTGAACTTCGAGTGATTTGCTGTCACTCAACAGGTGTAATTTGGCAAGGAGGGTTTTTAAAGATGCCATCTTTTCTTTGAACCCTTTCTCCATTTGTCCTTTGTACAACTTGTGGGGTACTTTACCACAGATTATGACAGTCATCTTCTCATTTATTTTGTCTCAAGTCCTTTTATCTGTATATCTATCTATCATTCTATCTAAATTTTTAGTAAAAGGCGAAAGATTTATGCGATCTGAAGAGAAACCAGAGTATCTATCTGAATTTTTATACAATTTCTAATTGGGGTGCCTGGCTGGCTCAGTTGGAAGGGCATGTGACTCTTGATCCCAGGGTCATGAGTTTGAGCCCCACATTGGGTGGAGAGAATACATACATACATACATACATGCATAAACAAGCAGACAAACACACTTTAAAAAAAGTATTATAGAATTATAATTTTTATAAAATTTGCAAAAACACGTATTATTTTTTTCTCCAGTTTGTCCTGAATCCACAACTAGGCAGCAAGCTTTTTAAGGATGAGTAATATTCCTCTTACCTGCATCTCTTACCAGGGTGTTTAGGACAGTGCTTTTTTCCATAGAAGCAGTAAGTCTGCTGATCAAATATAATGGAATATAATGGCCTTGGCTGTCTAGGTCAGAAATAGCACACATCTCAAGTATGGATAATCAGGCTTCTTCCATTTATTTTTTCTTCTTTTTAATAGTCGGGCTAGCACAGAATGAGGTCAGAGGGTGTGTGAGTGACGTTACAGTTGTAAGCTGAGTCAAGGTACAATAAGCTACATCAGAACAAACATGATTTTCAGTCCAAAGACTGGGACTCCAAACCTCACGAGCCTGCACCAAGTTGAGTTCTGGAAACCCTTAATCGCTTAGGTTGCCAGGGCCCCCTCCATAAAACAGACCCGAGAATAGCACTTACCCTCATTCCATGCGTGGATTTGGGGGGGATCCAATGAAATAATATGTGAGAAATGTACAGAGAAGTTCTGGCCCTGTACGAATAAATAGAAATTGTTGCTTGTGATAATAAAATGGAGAGAATGGAGCACACATTTAAACCAGCACAAACCAGTTTGATCCAGTCCAGACAGCTTGGCAGTTTCAACGAATCTCCTGGCTTTGTAAAGTTTCTATTGTTTACTTGAAAAATCATAACGTTTTCCAAAAAAACAAATACAGGCCTCTTTAATTTGGGCTGCCTTGTGGAATGAGTACAGATGGTTACCAAATGGGCCGGTGGATTACTAAGAGGCAGCTAGATTAATTGCCCTCTCATCATCTAGGCTGGAGAAAAACAGGGTTGCCCTGTACTTGCCCCGTACCTGCGTGTGCCTGTCGATCGCCACAGGCATGAGGGGATCTAGAATCTGCCCTCAAATCTTCTTTCTGCTCCCAACCAAGCCCTGGTGAAAGCTTGGAAAAGGTGAGCCTGGTCTTGGTGCTTACACAGCATTCTGCTGAATTTTCCTTCTGTGCTACCTTTTTCCTTGAAGAACCACCCTGCTCGCAGCTCCAGGAAAGGTCATGTGACCCAAGCGTGGCCAGTCGGAATTATTGTATGGTTCCGCCTGTTAGGGGCACTTCACTCAAGGCAGGCTATCCGGGATCAAAGAGACTCCATTCCAGAACTTGTGTCCAAACTAGCAGAAGAGAGAAGCCCTCTTGCTGTTGATGCCAGGGGGATGCAACATTGGAGCTCCTGGTAGCAGGCACGTGGGAGAATATGCCTGACAACAGGGCTGGTGCTGAGGAAGTGAGGCCAAGAGGTAAGGACACCTAACTGACTTTATTGTTTGACATCTGGATGTAGCCGCCCATCGGCAGGTCCCTCCTTGTTCACAGCGAGAACACAGCCAACACCCATTTTTGAGGCAAGTGAGAGAACAGTGAAATAGAGGAGATTGTCATCAATAACAAGCCTCATCTACTGGGATGTGCTATCCTCCTCTGAGAAGACCGCCTCCCCCACTCCACATTGCCCATCCCTCCCAACTGGAGGTTTTCATAGGCTGTTTGCTGTTTGCTCTTGACGTCATTTCACGTCTGAGTTTTGACTCTCTAGTGGATTGACTTATCCTAGAGGGCACGGTCATTGGGGGATTTGTTTTGTCCCCCACATGGCATACAGAGCGCCTAAAGAGTACAGGCTCAAAGGGCACCTGGGAGGCTCAGTCAGTCAAGTGTCTGACTCTTGATTTCAGCTCAGGTCATGATATCACCGTTCATGGGTTCGAGCCCTGCCCTGGGCTCTATGCCG
Source organism: Acinonyx jubatus (assembly GCF_027475565.1). NCBI lineage: Eukaryota > Metazoa > Chordata > Mammalia > Carnivora > Felidae > Acinonyx > Acinonyx jubatus. The sequence continues at coordinate 31,345,888 of NC_069396.1, forward strand.
ATGGCACAGAGCCAGCTTGGGATTCTCTGTCTCTCTCTCTCTGCCCCTCCCCTGCTTATGCTTTATCTCTCTCTCTCTTTCTCTCTCAAAATAAATAAAATAAACATTAAAAAATTGTTTTAAAAAGAATACAGGCTCGGGGTGCCTGGGTGGCTCAGTTGGTTAAGCGTCTGACTTCGGCTCAGGTCATGATCTCGCAGTTTGTGAGTTCGAGCCCCACGTCGGGCTCTGTGCTGACAGCTCGGAGCCTGCAGCCTGCTTCGGATTCTGTGTCTCTCCATCTCTCAGCCCCTCCCCTGCTCATGCTCTGTGTCTCTCTGTCTCTCAATAATAAATAAATGTTAAAAAAAATAAAAAGAATACAGGCTCAAGATTTATCTCTGTTGGGACAACCAGAGGCATGGGGATGTGTATTCAACTCTCAGAGGATAGTGACTTCCCCACGGGGCCTGTGTGTGAGCCAGAGTGGACAGGTCGTTTGGCTATAGCAAAGACTCTTCTGTCTTTGAGGGAACTCTGCCTAAGCTTCTTAGGGCATTCCTGGCTTGAAGGTGGGGAGCAGGGAAGGGTATGTGTCCCGAAGAGCAGGTCTACTTCCTTCCGCCTTTCCCGTCTTGTCAAGGGTTACATCAACACCTCTGTGTCATAAAATGTAGCCTCGTTAGACTGCCAGTGCTACACTGGGTGTGTGGAGACGTGGGTCAGAGAGGACAGGGCTCTTTGACAACCTTGGGCTCTAGGCTCCGGACCAGGACATTCACCCAAGAGTGGTGGAGTCATGATCTTTCAGTTTCTCCCCCCTTTCTTTTTCCACGGGGCCTTCGGTCACATCATTCAGGCTGACAAGGGGTCAGAGGTTCTGACATCACTCCATCATCAAGCTTTATTTCTCCTCTTCCCATCAACACCCTACCCTTGAATCACTTCCTCTTCCTATGGTCAAAAAGCAAGAGGTCTGTTCATAGCCAGTGATCCTCCAGATGAAGCAACCAAGTGCTAGGTTCCCCCTGGCCAGGACATTGTTAGTTTAACAGCCATTGTAAAATGGACATTGATTATTATTTTACAAAGTGCTTTCACATGCATAACTTTTTTAAAAATATATACAATAGATACTATTTATTTAAGTTTTAAAAACACACAAAACAATGCAATCTATATGTTTATGACTTAATGTGTACATAGAAAATGTATACAATTTTTTTTGAGAGAGAGAGAGAGAGAAAGAGAAATGTAATTAGGCTGAATACAAAGGGAACTTTAATTATAATTTTAAGATTTTGGTTCTTAAAAAAATTACTCCGCAGCAAATATGATAAAATGTTAAACCCTATCACACCTGGAAGATGGGTATGTACTTGACTGTACACAATTAATATTTATTAGTAAATAAATAAATGAGTAGAGAAAGTTTCTAATTTCTAGACAGTCACTCAAGCCAGCAATCCAACACGAACAAATAATGTTTCCTATGGATGCCTGCTGCCAACTCATTCAACACTTTAGATACACTCACTATTTTTTTTTAATTTTATTTTTTTTAATTTACATCCAAATTAGTTAGCATATAGTGCAACAATGATTTCAGGAGTAGATTCCTTAATACCCTTACCCATTTAGCCCAGTCCCCCTCCCACAAACCCTCCAGTAACCCTCTGTTTGTTCTGCATACTTAAAAGTCTCTTCTGTTTTGTCCCCTTCCCTGTTTTTATATTATTTTTGCTTCCCTTCCGTTATGTTCATCTGTTCTGTGTCTTAAAGTCCTCATATGAGTGAAATCATATGATATTTGTCTTTCTCTGACTGGCTAATTTCACTTAGCATAATACTCTCCAGTTCCATCCACATAGCTGCAAATGGCAAGGTTTCATTATTTTTGATTGCTGAGCAATACTCCATTGTATATATATACCACATCTTCTTTATCCATTCATCCATCGATGGACATTTGGGCTCTTTCCATACTTCGGCTATTGTTGATAGTGCCGCTATAAACATTGGGGTGCATATGTCCTTCGAAACAGCATACCGGTATCCCTTGGATAAATACCTAGTAGTGCAATTGCTGGCTCGTAGGGTAGTGCTGTTTTAAATTTTTTGAGGAACCTCCATACTGTTTTCCAGAGAGGCTGCACCAGTTTGCATTCCCACCAGCAATGCAAAAGAGATCCTCTTTCTCTGCATCCTTGCCAACATCTGTTGTTGCCCGAGTTGTTAATGCTGGCCATTCTGACAGGTGTAGGGTGGTATCTCATTGTGGTTTTGATTTGTATTTCCCTGATGATGAGTGCTGTTGAGCATGTTTTCATGTTTCTGTTGGCCATCTGGATGTCTTCTTTGGAGAAGTGTCTATTCATGTCTTTTGCCCATTTCTTCATGGGATTATTTGTTTTTTGGGTGTTGAGTTTGATAAGTTCTTTATAGATTTTGGATACTAACCCTTTATCTGATATGTTGTTTGCAAATATCTTCTCCCACTCCATTGATTGCTTTTTAGTTTTGCTGATTGTTTCCTTCACTGTAGAGAAGATTTTTTATTTTGATGAGGTCCCAGTAGTTCATTTTTGCTTTTGTTTCCCTTGCCTCTGGAGACGTATTGAGTAAGAAGTTGCTGCGGCCAAGGTCAAAGAGATTTTTGCCTGCTTTCTCCTCGAGAATTATGATGGCTTCCTGTCTTACATTTAAGTCTTTCATCCATTTTGAGTTTATTTTTGTGTCTGGTGTAAGAGAGTGGTCCAGGTTCATTCTTCTGTATGTCACAGTCCAGTTTTCCCAGCACCACTTGCTGAAGAGACTGTCTTTATTCCATTGGATATTCTTTCCTGCTTTGTCAAAGATTAGTTGGCCATAACTTTGTGGGTCCATTTCTGGGTTCTCTATTCTGTTCCATTGCTCTGAGTGTCTGTTTTTGTGCCAGTACCATACTGTCGTGATGATTACAGCTTTGTGATACAACTTGAAGTCTGGGATTGTGATGCCTCCTGCTCTGGTTTACTTTTTCAAGATTGCTTTGGCTATTCGGGGTCTTTTCTGGTTCCACACAAATTTTAGGATTATTTGTTCTAACTCTGTGAAGAATGCTAGTGTCATTTTGATAGGGATTGCATTGAATATGTAGATTGCTTTGAGTAGTAACGACAGTTTAACAATATTTGTTCTTCCTATCCAGGAACATGGAATCTTTTTCCATTTTTTGTGTCTTCTTCAATTTCTTTCATAAGCTTTCTATAGTTTTCAGTTAGATTTTTCACCTCTTTGCTTAGATTTATTCCTAGGGATTTTATGTTTTTTGGTGCAATTGTAAATGGGATCGATTCCTTGATTTCTCTTCCTGTTGCTTCATTGTTGGTGTATAGGAATCCAACCGATTCCTGTGCATTGATTTTATATCCTGCAACTTTGCAGAATTCATGAATCAGTTCTAACAGTTTTTTGGTGGAATCTTTTGGGTTTTCCATATAGAGTATCATGTCATCTGCGAAGAGTGAAAGTTTGACCTCCTCCTGGCCTATTTGGATGCCTTTTATTTCTTTGTGTTTGATTGCAGAGGTGAAGACTTCCAATACTATGTTGAATAACAGTGGTGAGAGCGGACATCCCTGTCTTATTCCTGACCTTAGGGAGAAAGCCCTCAGTTTTTCCCCATTGAGGGTAATATTAGCGTTGGGTCTTTTGTATATGGCTTTAATGATCTTGAGGTATTATCCTTCTATCCCTACTTTCTTGAGGGTTTTTATCAAGAAAGGATGCTGTATTTTGTCAAATGCTTTCTCGGCATCTATTGAGAGGATCATATGTTTCTTATCCTTTCTTTTATTGATGTGATGAATCACATTGATTGTTTTGTGTATATTGAACCAGCCCTGCATCCCAGGTATAAATCCCACTTGGTCGTGGTGCATAATTTTTTTAATGTATTCTTGGATCCCGTTGGTTAATATCTTGTTGAGGATTTTTGCATTCATGTTCATCAGGGAAATTGGTCTGTAGTACTTCTTTTTAGTGGGGTCTCTGTCTGGTTTTGGAATCAAGGTAATGCTGGCTTCATAGAAAGAGTTTGGAAGGTTTCCTTCCATTTCTATTTTTTGGAAGAGCTTCAAGAGAATAGGTGTTAACTCTTCCTTAAATGTTTGGTAGGATTCCCCTGGAAAGCCATCTGGCCCTGGACTCTCGTTTCTTGGGAGATTTTTGATTACTAATTCGATTTCTTTACTGCTTATGGATCTGTTCAAATTTTCTATTTCTTCCTGTTTCAGTTTCAGTAATGTATATGTTTCTAGGAATTTGTCCATTTCTTCCAGATTGCCCATTTTATTGGCATATAATTGCTCATAATATTCTCTTATTATTGCTTTTATTTCTGCTGTGTTGGTTTTGATCTCTCCTCTTTCATTCTTGATTTTATTTATTTGGGTCTTTTCCTTTTTCTTTTTGATAAAACTGGCTAGTGGTTTGTCAATTTTGTTAATTCTTTCAAAGAACCAGCTTCTGGTTTCATTGATCTGTTCTACTGCTCTTTTCTTTTCTTTTCTTTTCTTTTTTTTTTTTTTGGTTTTGATAGCATTAATTTCTGCTCTAATCTTTATTTCTTGTCTTCTTCTGGTTTTGGGTTTTATTTGCTGTTCCTTTTCCAGCTCTTTAAGGCATAAGGTTAGGTTGTGTACCTGAGATCTTTCTTCCTTCTTTAGGAAGGCCTGAATTGCTATATACTTTCCTCTTATCACTGCCTTCCTGCGTCCCAGAGGTTTTGGGTTGTGTTGTTATCATTTCCATTGGCTTTCATGAACTTTTTAATTTCTTCTTTAACTTCTTCGTTAGCCCATTCATTCTTTAGTAGGATGTTCTTTAGTCTCCAACTATTTGTTAACTTTCCAAATTAGTTCTTGTGGTTGATTTTGAGTTTCATAGCGTTGTGATCTGAAAATATGCACGGTATGATCTTGATATTTTTGTACTTGTTGAGGGCTGATTTGTGTCCCAGTATGTGATCTATTCTGGAGAACATTCCATGTGCCCTGGAGAAGAATGTATATTCCACTGCTTGAGGATGAAATGTTCTGAATATATCTGTTAAGTCCATTTTGTCCAGTGTGTCACTCAAAGCCATTGTTTCCTTGTTTATTTTTTGATTAGATTATCTGTCCATTGCTGTGACTGGGGTGTTGAAGTCCCCCACTATTATGGTATTACTACTAATGAGTTTCTTTATGTTTGTGATTAATTGATTTATATATTTGGGTTCTTCCACATTTGGTACATAAATGTTTATAATTGTTAGGTCTTCTTGGTGTATAGACCCCTTAATTATGATATAATGCCTTTCTTCATCTCTTGATACAGTCTTTATTTTAAAGTCTAGATTGTCTGATATATGTATGGCTACTCTGGCTTTCATTTGGTGACCATTAGCATGATAGATGGTTCTCCATCCCCTTGCTTTCAATCTGAAGGTGTCTTTAGGTCTAAAGTGGGTCCTTGTGGTGCATCTGGGTGGCTTAGTCGGTTGAGCATCTGACTTCATTCAGCTCAGGTCATGATCTCACCGTCTGTGAGTTCAAGCTCCGCATTGGGCTCTGTGCTGACAGTTCGAGCCTGGAGCCTGTTTCAGATTCTGTGTCTCCCTCTCGCTCTGCCCCTCCCCCACTCATGCTCTGTCTCTCTCTCTCTCTCTCTCTGTCAAAAATAAATAAACACGAAAAAAAATTTTTTAAGTAGGTCTCTTGTAAACAGCATATAGATGGATCTTGTTTTCTTATCCATTCTGTTACCCTGTGTCTTTTGATTGGAGCATTTAGTCCATTGACATTTAGATTGAGTACTGAAAGATATGAATTTATTGCCATTATGTTACTTGTAGAGTTGGAGTTTCTGGTGGTGTTCTCTGGTCCGTTCTAGTCTTTGTCTCTTTGGGTATTTATTTATCTATTTATTTATATCTTTTCTCCCCTAAGAGAGTCCCCCTTAAAATTTCTTGCAGGGCTGGTTTAGTGGTCACATACTCCTTTAATTTTTGTTTGGGAAACTTTTTATCTCTCCTTCTATTTTGAATGACAGCCTTGCTGGATAAAGAATTCTTGGCTGCACATTTTTCTGATTCAGCACATTGAATATACCCTGCCACTCCTTTCTGGCCTGCCAAGTTTCTGTGGATAGGTCTGCTGCAAACCTGATCTGTCTTCCATTGTAGGTTAAGGACTTTTTTTCCCTTGCTGCTTTCATGATTCCTTCCTTGCTTGAGTATTTTGTGAATTTGACTATGATATGCCTTGTTGATGGTCGGTTTTTGTTGAATCTATTGGGAGTCTTCTGTGCTTCCTGAATTTTGATGTCTGTATCTTTCCCCAGGTTAGGAAAGTTTTCTACTATGATTTGCTCACATAATCCTTCTACCCTTATTTCTCTCTCTTCCTCTTCTGGGACCCTATGATTCTGATATTGTTCCTTTTTAATGAGTCACTGATTTCTCTAAATCTTAAATCGTGCTCTTTTACCTTAATCTCTCCTCTTTTTTCTGCTTCATTAGTCTCCATAAGTTTGTCCTCTATATTGCTTATTCTCTGTTCTGCCTCATCCATCCTTGCCAGCGTGGCATCCCTTTGAGATTGCAGCTCAGTTATAGCATTTTTTATTTCATCCTGACTAGCTTTTACTTCTTTTATCTCTGCAGAAAGGGATTCTAATCTATTTTTGACTCCACCTAGTATTCTTATTATCGTGATTCTAAATACCAGTTCAGACATCTTGCTTGTATCTGTGTTGGTTAAGTCCCTGGCTGTTGTTTCTTCCTGTTCTTTCTTTTGGGGTGAATTCTTTCATTTTGTCATTTTGAAGGGAGAAAAGGAATTAATGAGGTTAAAAAAATTAAAATTAAAAAATATTAAAACTAAAAAAATATTAAAATGAAAAAATGAAAAACAAACACACACAAAAAGAATTGAATAAGTGATGCTAGATCCTAGGTGTGTTTTGGTCTGGGTGTTGGAAGGGGCTTGATAGAGTAAAGAAAAAAGGGGAAAGAAAAAAAAAGAAAAAGGAAATCACTTGAAAATTTGAAAAAATGAATATACTGAAGTAGACTCAAATGAAATGATGGAAGTAAAATAGAATTTGAAAAAAATTATACAAAAGTAAAAAACATAGTAGAAAAAAAAATTTAATAAAAATTGAAAATAAAAATGAATTTTTTCTCTTTCTGTATTCAAGAAAAAGAAAAGAAATGAAAAAGAGATGAAAGAAAAAAGTAAAAGAAAGAAAGAAAGAAAATGGAATAGATGGACTGGCGAATAGACTGAAATATGACTGAAATTACTTTGTTTTCCCCTAGAAGTCAAACTATGAAGCGCTTTATAGTCCATAAACTAAGCAGGTGGAGAGACTTGTGTTCCTGAAGAGCGAGGTTGGCCTCGTTCGGCGGGGCTTAGTGTAACGGCTCCGCTCTCCACTAGATGGCGCTGCTAGCCTACTGGGGTGGATTGTTGCCGCGCTTGTAGGTGCGTCTGCGTATGCGCGGGATCGGTGAAGATGGCGTCATCCATCTACTGGGTGTCTAGTATCCGGAACTCTGTTCTCCCTGATCAGCGATCGTGCACCCGTCCTTTGTCTTCGGCTTCCATCCACTTCCTGCTTTTACACAGTCCGTGACCAAGTCCCAGGTAGCACCTCCCTCCTGAGTTTTGTCTCCAATACGGCTGTTTTTCCCGACCTCTTACTTCTGAAGGACAACAGCTTTGACCCGTCCCACCCCTCTGTGCAGGGTCTTGCCCAGCAATGGCCAGGTGCCGGCCGCACCCAGGAACGTTTGCGGGTCCCTGCTGCTACTGAAGCCCAGAGACTGTGACCAGGTGCCAGCTTGCTCCAGAAAAAGTTCGCGAGGTAGTGTAGCAGCAGCGTTTCAAGGATTATGGAAAATCACAACACACATCTGGCTCCAGGCATCACCCTTAATGACCTTGTTCCAGCACCAGCGAATGTGGTCGTTCTCCTGGGTCCATTGGGGCCTTGCCTTTGGGAGACCCACACAGCCTCTACCAGGTATCCTCCCAGCAGGTGAACTGCCTCTCCCCATGTGGCCTGAAGAACCCTGGACTCCACTCTGCTCCTGGGGATTCGCCCTTCCCACGAGAGCACCGCCAGGTATTGAGCTGCGGAGTTTCAGCCTCTGCACTCCCCCTGTTTATAGTCTTAATGGAATTTAACCCCTCTCCTTTCTCCCTTTTTAGTTCAGTCCCGGCAGCTATTTCCACTTTTCCACTTTCTCTCCAGCTGCTTTTGGGGGGGCGCTTTTCCCATATTCTCCCCCCACCCCATCTCCGTCCATCCTCTCTCTGGGTGCAAAAACAGCTCCCTGCCCTCTGTGCCTTCTCTCTCCCCCAGTTTACCTCTCTGCGCCGTGTACCTGCTGAGTCCTATGGTTCAGGTTGTGCAGATTTTTCTGCTAATCCTCAAGTCAGTTTTCTAGGTGTGCAGGATGGTTTAGTGTTGGTCTGGCTGTATTTCATGGATGCGAGACGCAAAAAAACTTCCATGCTCTTCCGCCATCGTGGCTCCTCCTCACATGCATAGCCTTTTTAATGCTTTATAATGCTGTGCTCAGTTTATGAGGGACAGGACCAAGTCTAGGAAAGATGTCTCCCTGTGGCACCTGGGTGGATCAGTTCGTTGAGCATCTGACTCTTGATTTCAGCTCAGGCCATGATTTCATGGTTCTTGGGATTGAGCTCCACTTGGCACTGTGCTCGGGAAACATGGAACCTGCTTGGGATTCTCTGGCTCCTTCTCCATCTGCCCCTCCCCCACTCATACACACATACTCTTTCTCTTTCTCTCAAAAATAAATAAATAAACTTAAAAAAAACCAGAAAACATGTCTCTAACTATTTGTGTTTAAAAAATATTTTTTAATGTTTATTTATTTTTGAGAGAGAAAGACAGAATGTGAGAGGCGGAGGGACAGAGAGAAGGAGACACAGGATGCTCCAGGCTCAGAGCTGTCAGCACAGAGCCCGACGCAGGGCTCTAACTCATGAACTGTGAGATCGTGACCTGAACTGAACTTGGACGTTTAACCAACTGAGCCACCCAGGCACCCCTTAACTGTGTGGTTTTATAAGATCATTTCTGTTTCCATAATACCAACTTTTGGACCAAAAGATGGAGACCAAGCTCATACTTCCTTAATCCTCCTCATAACTTTCTTTTTTAGCTTCTCTGGGTGGAAATAGAGCCCCCTCTTGCCTAGTCCATCTGTGGAACTTTGAGCCATCTGGGCTGGAAATTCAACCCGGTCTCTACTAGATACATGAATCGGGTTCCAGCATCTCTCCCGGTGCTGACCAACCCTAACGGTTCTCAGGACTCGAGGTGAGGGTTGTGGTGGTGATGATACCCCTGAAGTAGAATTCTTCCCTTACCAGATGAGTTGTGATTATTACGAATGATAAAGAGGTTCAGTGCTCTATTATTTTTACTTTTAAAAATTGTGAAGCAAATGTTTCTCTCTGCACCATAACTGATCATTTTAATTTCCTTGCCTTTGCTATAATAAAAATTGACGTTAAAGAATGCCTGAGGCAGGGTAATGAGAAAATGAAATTAGTTTTTCAGTTGACTGATCAAAAGCATTTTATATGTGATAATAAACAGTTTATTTTACTCTTTTGCTTATGACATAATTAATGGCAAAAATATTTTCCTGAAATTCATATTGTCTGCTGAACTCTCCTTCCAAGTTCCAGGAAAATAATATTTTTGTAATTCTCCAGACTGGATTAAAAAAAATAAACTTTACCACTCCCCGCTGACGAAAGTTTACAATCTTTGTTTAACCCTTCGTGATTTGTGGCTACGCTCAGACCAATCAGGTCAGGAAAAATGTTTGTCTGCTATGTTTCCTTCCCAGGGGTCAGCAGTATTTTTCTGTTCAAAGCGGAATCAGCCCTCCCAGTGGTCTTTCTTGTTGGAACACTTTTCCTTAAAACCTGACAAACTCAACCAATCTGAGCTTGCCAGAATTAAAAGGTACAGGTAGACTGGTTGTCACCCCACAAACTGAATTTGAACTTCTTTGATTTTTGACTGAAATATGTGCTGCTTTTCTTCACTAGCAAGATAAGACAGTGATGGATTTGAATGAGTGTTGAGTTGGGATTTGAAGGCCTGGCTACTAATCCCAAATATCTCCTTCCCCATGCAACAGTTTGGTATTTTGGTTTCCTCATCTGGGCAACTTCCTAATTCACCTTTTTTTTTTTTTTCACATTTTTTTTTATGTTTATTTATTTTTAAGAGAGAGAGAGAGAGAGTGCACAAGTGAGGGAGGGGCAGAGAGAGGGAGACAGAGAATCCCAAGCATGCTGTGCACTGTCACTGCAGGTCCAACATGGGACTTGAACTCATGAAGTGTGAGATCAAGACCTTAGCTGAAATCAAGAGTCAGACGCATAACTAACTGAGCTACACAGATGCCCCAAATTCACCTTTATTTTTATGTTTAATTATTTATTTTGAGAGAGAGAGGGGGGAGCAGACAGAGAGAGAGAGAGAGAGAGGATGAGAGAACAGGTGACAGAAGGGGCAGAGAGAGAGGGAGAGAGAGAATCCCAAGCAGGCACCATACTGTCATCACAGAACATGACTTGGGGCTCGATCTCACAAACCATGAGATCATGACCTGAGCTGAAATCAAGAGTCAGATGCTTAACCAACTGAGTCACCAGGCACCCCCTAAATCATCTTGATAACAGTAAAAGTACCAATTACGAGGACCTTGCTATGTCAGGTGCACCAAGATGTAAATGCAAAGGCATTTCCTAAAGCACCATTCATAAGACCAAAAAACTGCAGTTAACCTGTATCCATTAGCTTTTGCTGCCCAGAACCTACTCCAAATCGTGGTGGCATAAAACAATAACCATTCTATTTAGCTCATGATTCTGAGTTGGCCAGCTCGCTTTTCCGGTCTCAGCTGACTTGGCTGATCTCTGTTTGGCTCTCTCATGTGTGCCAATGTTTCAGCTTGCAGCTGATGGTCTAGAATGGTCCCCTCACATGTCTGGTTGTCAGCAGGCTGAACGGTCAGCTGGGACTGCTGGTCTCTGCTCTGCGTGTCTCTTTTCCCCCAGCAGGTTAGCCTGAACTCGTTCACATGGTGTTCCCAGGGTTCTAAGTGCAGCAAGAGAGAGAAGGCCCCAGGGTACAGTATTTTTAAGTGTCCACTTGAATCAACATTTGCTATAATTGCCTTGACCAAAGTAAGCCACATGGCCTACCCCAGAGTCCATACAGTAGGGTACTACCCAAGGGAAGGGAGACTTTGCAGCCTCTTCAGCAGAGAGTCTACCACATGACCTAACTAGCCGTCCATACCAAGAATGGTTGACTCAATTAGGGTTCATATTTGTTGTTTACATAAAGTCTTTGAATATATTGTTCATTTTGTTCGCAATGCAGTTGAAGACCCCTTCCCTGGTTTTTTGATCAGGTCAAATCCTATCTCTAAAGCTCTCACAATGCTATGAACCTTTCCCTGTGACCCTTCCCACATTTGCAATATTACATTAATTTGCATGGCTCGCCAACGGGTATTGGTCACCCCACCAGACTGCAAGTTCGAGAACACAGGGACTGTGTCTTATTTTTACTTAATGCTCTATCCTCAGCCTGCCAGAGTGTATGGCGTAGAATATAAAAGTATTTGTTAGGTAGTTGTTTTCGATTATCTTTAATTTCCCTCAATGTCATGTCGTTGTCGACAAAGAAGGCTTACATATCTCTCAGTAAGTTTATTCTGAAGTACTTGATGTTTTCAGTAGATTTTTAAAAATTTATCTTTTTCTCTGTTGATGGTAAATAGTAATACAATTGAGTTGTGTATCAACCTTGTAAACAAAGACCTTGCCAAATTCACTAATTAATTCTTATACTTTGTAGATTCTTTTGGATTTTCTTTATGTGAAATTATGTCATCTATGAATAATGACTCCTTTATTTCTTATTTTTTTATTTCTTATCCCTTTTATTTTCTTGACTTATTATGGTGCCCAAGACCCTCATTACAATGATCAGTAGAAGTAATATAGGGCATCCTATTTTGTTTATGGTCTCAGAGGAAAGTATTTGGTAATTCACCATAAGAATGAGGTCTCTTAAGTATCTCTTTTTATTTACTTTTAAATTTTTATTTACTTATTTATGTTGAGAGAGACAGAGCGTGAGCAGGGGGAGAGGGGCAGAGAGACAGAAAAGAGAATGCCAAGCAGGCTCCGTGCTGTCAGCTCAAAGCTCTACCCAGGGCTCAAACTCACAAGCCATGAGATCTTGACCTGAGCAAAAATCAAGAATCAGACACTTAACCGACTGAGCCATCCAGGTGCCCAGTATGTCTTTTTACATTTAATGATTAAAGGGACACCTGGGTGGCTCAGTCGGTTAAGCGTCTGATTTTGGCTTAGGTCATGATCTCGCAGTTCATGTGTTCAAGCCCAGAGTTGAGCTCTGTGCTGACAGCTCAGAGTGTGGAACCTGCTTCGGATTCTGTGTCTCCCTCTCTTTCTGCCCCTCCCCTGCTCTCACTCTGTGTCTCTCTCTTAAAGATAAATAAACATTAAAAAAATGTTTTAAATTTAACCATTATGGAAGCTTTCAAATCTACGTCAAAGAATAGTATTATAAGCTTCATGTGCCATCACCCGGCTGTACAATTGTCAACATCTTGCCATTCTTATTTATCTATAATCCCACATTTTTATTTCTTTGCTCATAAAATAAGTGTATTTTGAATAAGTAAAGTAATGAATGCAATGGAATTCTGTGCAACAATTAAATATATAGTAGATCAGTCTGTATGGATATAGAAAAATGTCTACCATATGGTAAGTAAAAAGAAATACATATACATACACACATATCCTATGTTTGCATTAAAGCTACATATGTATATCTCCCTATGTGTATGTGCATGGAAAAAAGAAGGGTATTGATCAAACTAGTAACCACTGGAAAGGGAGAAAGGGAATAGAGGAGAGATGGTGTTTCTTATTCTTTATACACTCCTATGTTATTAGAATTTCTCTCAATGAGCATGCACTGCTTTTGTAATTGAAGAAAACCAATAAAGGAAAAAACATATTCTTAAACAGCTAGTTTGTGAACATCAAGTAAAGAAAGCAATGATCCAGGAGCTAACAAGCTATCCAGAACTAATTTCATTTCTTCCTTTGTCTTTTTAAAAAATATGATTATTAGACTCATAGTTTAAGGGAATGCAATAGCCTAATGTATCTTAACATCCCTTATCCTGGCTTCTTGTGATGCCCTTTTGGACAAGTTCAAGACCTGAAGGCTGAGGACTGTTGGGTCACCCATCAGTGTTTGCTGAGAACCTGTTAATATAGCAGGCATTCTTCTAGGATCTGGACTATAGCACTAAACAAGTGAGACAAGATCTCTGTCCCCAACGATCTTCCATTCTAATCAGAGGGACAGTTACTATATAAATGAACAATTACGCATCAATACAGTATCTCCTCTGAAGAGATTAAAGTAGAGAATGACATGGAGAGCAACGCATTGGCTACTGGGTGGTCAACAAAAGTCTGAAAAGAAAAGAATGACTCTTAGGCTGAGATCTGAAAGCTAAGAAGAATCATCCAGGTGGAAACCAGGGGGAAAAAAATCGACGTTGCGGGCCTGGGTGGTGCAAAGGCCATTAAGTAGGTAATGAGCAGAGTGGGCTTGAGGAACAGCATGTAAATCAAGGAAAGTGTGGGGTAAGGAACAAAGTGGGGACTGGAAAAAAGAGAGGAAGGCAGGGAAGGAGGCAGGTTTTAAGTTAGGTTAGGCTGTGAAGTCAAGGTAAGGATTTGCATTTTAATCTAATTGCAAATGGAAAGCCATTGAAGGTTTTTAGGCAAAGAAGTGACATAATCATCTGATTTTTGTTTCTTTGTCATGTTTTGTTTTAATCGCACTGGTAGCTCTGTTGAGAATGGATTGGAGTGGGCCAAACAGGAGAGCTAGCAGGAGGTTACTATTCCAAGCAAAAAAAAAAAAGATGCTAGAGCAGTTGAATTTGTGATACACGATGGGAGCCAAACCTCCCAGGATTTACTAACGGATTAGATTAGGCAAAGAGAGGAATCAAGGGTGACTTCTAGTTTTCCTGCCTGAGAAAATGACAGGAATACCAGATGGAGAAGACTGGGAGGTTCATGAACATGTTAAGTGTGAAATGCCTCTCGAATGTCCAAGTGGAGATATAAAACAGCTTGATAAACAAATCTGGAATCTCCAGGGGAGGCCAAGATTTGATGTAGATTTGGGACTCTTTGGCAAATGGATGGTATTTAAAGTTGGTGATTTCATCGTCCATTGGCAAATCTGTCTCTGAAGGGTATGGATTAACCCAGGATTCTGCCACTGTTCTACCCACATTCTATCCACATGTGCATTTAATAACCGGGAGAGAGAAGAGAACTTGTTCTGATCACATTTGTGGTCAGTAGTCTACTTGGGGAAAAGCACAGTATTCTGGATGAAAGAATGAAGATGTAAAAATGGTAATGGGCAGGCCTGACTCAAGATGACAGGGATATGCATTCACTTTATTTCCAGCCCTCCACCTCAAGAGTGGAGGACTGTTAACTGACTAGGTAAGTCCTTCCTATGAAAAATGACACTGGTTGACCTTAGGTTTAATGTGTACCAATAGTGTGTTAGAGAAATTTACACCCATGACTAGGACCAGACCAAAAGATATGGGCCACTAGGTAAGCTAATGAGGAAAATCTCTTTGACACCATGGCCTGTAGGTAGAGACCTAAGGAGGCAAAAGAGGGAGCCATGCAGGGGTCTGAGAGAAGGGATTTTCAAGTGTCAGGAACAGTAGGTGCAAAAAGTAGAACCTTGTCATTCTTGACTAGTTCCACATGCCCAGCGCCCAGACATTGCCAGGTGTTTCATAAGTTTTTAAGTATTTATTTATTTATTTATTTAAAGAAAGAGAGAGAGAGAGAGCATGAGCAGGGGAGGGGCAGAGAGAACCCCAAGCAGGTTCCATGCTGTCAGTGCAGAGCTTGACGTGGATCTCAATCTCACAAGCCATGAGATCATGACCTGCGCCAAAATCAAGAGTCAGATGCTGAACTGACTGAGCTGACGCGCCCCATTAATAAATGTTATTTGAATGAAAAAGTGCACTTTTACTAACATTCACGTGGATCATGATAAATAGGGATAGCAACTCCCCTCAGTTTTTTCTTGATCCCTTCCCATGCTGAGATTCTCTGAGCCCTCCACATCATCATTATCATCCAAAGTACATTCTTGAGTTTGAGTTCTTAACTGCAAATGGGGCAGTGCTGAAAAAGGTACAAAAAAGACCATGTAGACCTTTCTAATTGTATAATCTAAAATCTACCATTGTAGTTTGGCAGAAGAACGCACGTAAAATTGTGTAGCGCGGTGCTTGGAGTGTAACAGCTGCTCATAAAGCAAATGCTGGAAGCAGAGTCTCTTGTAGAGAAGAAAAAAAAAGGATGGTGGGTAGTTAGACGCTATCCAGGTAAGGGGTACATGTATTGAAATGTATTGAATGGTAAATTCTATTTTGTTCTCTACTTATTCATAGAGTGATTATTACATATTTGGCATTTGGCTAAAGGAAGTGAAAACAACTAAGACATACTGAGCGCTTGGCATGTGCCAGGAATTATATCAGATGTCTTATGTCTCATTTCGTCTTAAAACAGTCATGGGAGATGGTAATCGTCCTAATTTTCAATTGTGAAAATATTAGGGTTCAGATCGTTTGCTTATGGACACAATTTTCTTCCCTCTTTGGCAGTATTAGCAACTGGCTAATTCTGTATACTCTTAATTTCTGAATTAGGTAAGGCTCATTTGAAAAAAAAATCCTTTTGCATTTTAACCTTTGTTGTTGAAAAGTTTGCTGAAGAGTATATGTTACTTCATTCATTTTAACAAGTCCAAGGAAACACCCTAACTTATGTCCCCTGTAGAGAACCTGGGGTTGTATAGGGTTGTCTATATTCTATACATCATTTTTTTAAACAGTTGAGTAATGTGTGTGTATATATATATATATATATATATATATATTCAAGTGGATAGAAAACTTTTAAGTCCACCATTTTAACCTGATAATGTAAGTATATTTATTAGAAACAAATACTAGACAACAGATTAAACAATAAAATACTAGATAATACCAGTAAAATTGTGAGTAAGATAAGATGTTGGCAATCACTACTATTATTTAATATTTTGAGGTCTTAACCAGTAAAATAAGATGTGAACTAAAAAATGAGACATAAAATTGGAAAGAATATAGTCATCATTTTTATATGATTTGACTGTCTACATATAAAGTGTCAGAAATAAATCAAATGAAAAACTACCAAGACCGTAATTGAGTTCAATAAGAATATCAGACTAGTACAAAACTGTGCTTTTTAAATTCCAGAAGTAATCATTTAAAACAACAATAATCCCCATTAAGAAGAATATAAACACCAAAAGTAAATATAATAATGATTTTGGTTGAAATGTGACCTTCATGAAACTTTTGACAACCACAGAAAATAATTTTATCTGAATTGTTTTACTGTCAGTCAGCTTTTTAGAAAATAAAAAAATCATCCCTGCAACACTTTTTGAAATCATCTTGAGTTTTCAGCAATTTAAACCCCATCTAATGTGGTTCTGTGAAAAGAATGATACTATAGTTTTAAGTGTATACGTGTGTGGGTGCCAATAATTTTGTATTGTTTGTAGATGGAAAAGGAAAACAATTCGAGCTGAGAAAATTATTCTTGAACACCAATTTTTTACACATTTCAGTAAAGAATTTTTTAAACCACTGTCCAAAAAATGCAGGCTCTCTCTAGGAAAACTGTACAATTTCATAGCATAGCAACTTTATAGTTTAGAAATAATATGAATGAACGGAATATCATAACTAACTCCATAATGAGAAGAATTGATGTAGTTCAATTTCCTCCACATCAATCCATACAGTGACTACAATTTCAATGAAAATGCCAATAAGATCTTTTTATGGGTCCCTTCTCTTTTTTTTTCAGTATATGCAATTTATTGTTTTTGTGGGTATCTTCTGCGGGAGGGGAAATTCAGGTTGATGTTACACATTATTGGGAAGAGTAAACATACAAAAGCAGCCCTTTAAATGTTTGAAAAGGAAGCCTAATTAAGAGGAGGACAAAATCTAGCAGATACCAGAATTACTTAAAATATAGCAGAGGGGTGCCTGGGTGGCTCATTCAGTTAAGCATCCCACTCTTGATTTCAGCTCAAGTCGTGATCTCACGGTTCATGGAACTGAACCCCACATTGGGCTGTGTGCTGACAGCACTGAGCCTGCTTAGGGTTCTCTCTTTCCTTCTCTCTCGGTCCCTCCCCTGCTCATGTTCTCTCTTTCTCAAAATAAATAAATAAGCATTTTAAAAAAAGTAGCTGAATAAATAATAGACAAGTATTGACTAAAGTCCCACTCTGTGATCACCACTGAGCCAATATGATAGGATTGGGATGTCCCATCATTAATCTCTCTTCAAAGGCAGTGTAACCATTTTCTACTTCCTTGGTTCTCTTAGTTAGCATCCTTGTTTAGTTTTAAATTTCTTATCTGGAAATCAATTATTTACCTGCTTCTCCTTCTAACTTGCCTCTGTAAGGGCAGAAATTTTGTCTTATTCATGTTTTATCCCTGGATACAGCACAACTTTTTTTATTCAACTTAAATGAAATGTTACTGCACCTTGGGCTAAGGAGCAATTTGAATGGACATTAGATTGCCTTCTCTTATCTTTGATGAATCCAGAAAGGCTTCTTGGAAGAGGTTAGATTCTAAAAGCTCTTTGAACAGTACGTTAGACTGAGAGGGGAGGGAAGTGGTCTACTTATGCTATGCTCTTCTAGAGAAGCTCAATGGGCGACATTTCTCATGGGCTCCTGACGTGGTGCAAGGCACAGTGGCCAGAATATGTGGCTCATTAGCCATCTCATCCAACCTGCCATCACTGTCACAGAGAGAAGATGAGGTGATTTGTTGTGGCATTTTTTCCTTATTGTGCAGTACAGTCGTGGGGATCGGGAAGCGGACATGGGGTGGGGGGGGGAGGAGAGTGGCAACCCTCACATTCTAGTTTATTTTCATAACTACAAAGACAGGTTGAAAGTTGAAGAGTTGATTATTAACATGTATGAAGAACATGAGAAGAGAAACTGGGGATGAGGCACCATCGGGAAGATGATTCCAGCTCAGTCAGTGATGCCGAACTTGGCTAATCCCCAGTCTTGTCTGGCAGGTAGTGGTGAAGGATGGTGGGGACATTTGGGGCCTGGAGCTCTTTCATGAAGATGGGCGAGGGATCCATTTTCCTCTCTAGCTCCACCTCTGTGGGGGCACACATCATGATCTGGAGGACCTGGATGTATCCTCAATGCCAGTGAGTGGTATTAACTTGTCTTTATGCTCTCAGCTTATCTGGTATACTACACTCACAATAATAACCAAATGTAAGTGGATGTTGCAGGCAGGCAAATTTTGCCCAGAATTTTCCAGCATTAGAATTCCTAATGCTAATGGAGACATCTAAGTCAGCCAGTCCAACACCACCAAGAGATACTACAGAGGGAAAGGACTAGGTCACTTCACTCTCAAGGGCCCTGCCAGTCTGAGATCTTGGAGGCAATGAGAAAGCAGGACACTTGGGTCAGGAACTTGCTGTGTGATCCTTATTGGTCACGTCCCCTCTCTGAGCATCAGTGCCATTGTGCGTGGAATGAAAGGAGTGATCCAGGTAAATGCAGTATCAGAGTTTTCTCCAGAAACTTAGTTTTCTGTGGAGGTTTTGGTTTTTCCCACATCACGGGACAGAAGGAGACAGACTAGAGTTCCAGGGTTCCCCACCCCCACCAGTGTCTACCAAGGTAATTCTGCTTCAATCTGCTTTATATTCATGAGGTCACTATCAAGATTTTGTCTGGGGGAAAAAAAGTTTCCTTTTTTTTTTTTTTTTTTTTTAATCGAGGGGCGCCTGGGTGCTCAGTCAAACATTCGACTCTTGATTTTAGCTCAGGTCATGATCTCATAGTTCATGGGTTTGAGCCCCACATTGGGCTCTGTGCTGACAACGTGGAGCCTGTTTAAGAGTCTCTCTCATTCTCTCTCTCTCTCTCTGCCCCTCCCCAGCTCGCTCTCTTACTCCCTAAATAAATAAATAAATAAAATATCAAAGCAAAACCAAATTCCCTGACCTAAGTAATAATAGTTAACATATACTGAGGGGTGGCTACTCTTCCAGGTATTATATCATCTAACTCTTACAATAACCCTATAAAGTAACTACTATTATTTTTTTAATTCAAGTATAATTAACATTCAGTATTATATTAGTTACAGGTGTACAAGATTCAGCAGTTTTAAGCATTACTCAGCACTCATCATGATAAGTGCCCTCTTAATCCCCTTCACCTATTTCACCCATCTGCCCCCCCAGTCACCTGTACCTACCATTATTATTCCCATTTCACAGATGAGAAACTGAGTCTGAGCGGACTTTCGTCTCTCACTCAGAGTCATACTTTTTACATGTGGAGCGCCTATCTGATTCCAGAACCTGGCTTTGACGCTGCATTTGCCCCCAACGGGCAAAGGCAGGTGCCCAGAGGATTTCCAAGTCTCCTCAGATTTGGAAGGTTGTATCTATGTTTGCCATTCGAACTATGTTAAATTTGTGCTGCTCAACATTCATTAATTGGGTCATTTAATAAATAATTTTTGAGCACGTACTACAGACCGGGGTCTGGAAGCACAGGAGCAGAGTGCTTCTCCTTGCCTTCGCGGGGCACCCACCTGCTAAGTCAGCTGCGTGCACTGCCCAGGAAGCTTTGGCAGCTGCGAACAGAGCCACTGAGTGGGCTCTCCCTTTAATGGGCCTGCTCCTTATCCTTCAGTGACCACACTGCACACTTGTGGAAAGCACAATTAATTTTTACTCACTTCCTGACTGCAGTAAGTGTCATCTGTTACTGAGACCACCTTACTGCTTTGATGGGCTGCAGAGGGTCTGGGGCAGCTCTGAGGAGGTCACAGGTCGCATTAGGTCAGAGTTTCTGCCTGAGGGCAAAGATAAAAGGATTTGAAACTCATAGGAACAAGCCAAATGGTCAAGGACCAGGGGTGTCAGGGAAGAGGAATGAAATTTAAAATCTTTTGAAAATGTCAACAGATCCATTAAAGTCTCCTCAGCTCAGGGTTCTTTGAGACTCACCTGGAGGGAGATAATCAATTCCAGAAACATCAGGGATCACCAGGTACTCAATATAGATAAATATAGGTTAATGAGGCACATTTAGTTAGATGATTTCATAAGCACTGCTATGCAGATCTATTGATGGGAAGAAAGAAAAGCACAGTTAAGCTCTCCTTGGAAAGAATTCTCCCCCAGTGTGTATGCCCAAGCTTTACTCAGTAGTTTGGAAAAAGGAAATCTGATGAAATGTAAAATTACTCCATTTAATCTGAGTTTCTCATGCAATGTGTGTTAATATTTGTCTTTTATTTTTCTTCTTTAAGTGGCTCAGTCGTTACCTTTTCAATCACATAACCACTGAATATGCAAGATATAAACCACAGGCAATTAAATGATAGCTAAGGTAGGAGGGCTGACTTGATTAAGCTGGGGTGTTATTAAGATTATAAACAGGGCCCAGCCCAGCCACTGAATAAAGTATGTCTTGGCTGAGGGTCCCTTTTCCAAGAGACAGTTAGCTAGTGCCTTGGGTGCTGGCAGACATGAGCGTTTCTGGAGTTTGAGAGGCATTCCCCCGAAACTTCTCCCTGCCATTTGCTACTTTGGCTCTCAGCATGATGTTTCCTGGAGACACCAATTAAAATATACATTTGTTACGGGGGACAGAGGAAGAATCACAGGAACGAGTGCATGGAGTTTGCTCTTTTTCCTCCTGCCTCGTTGATGGCTCCTTTTCCATTTCCTTCAAAAACTCTTCTGTCTAAATCTTGAACGTAGGTGCTCCCCAGTTTGCATTAACTCCCCCTTTCTTGTTCAGCAGTGAGACGTGGACACTCGAGCTCCACTCAGAAAATAAAAGCAATGCCACATAGTCCAACAGAAGATGCTCGTAAGGGCAACTGGTTACAAAAGGGCTGGGAGCCAAAGGGAGGAAGTTGAGGCAGTGCAGAGAGCAGCAACAGTAGAAAACTTGCACCACTCCTAGGGTGGGAGTAATCATGGGAGCATGTGGCAGTTCCTAAGCCCCCAAAGCCAAGACTACTCATGGAAGTGGGGGCCACAGTTGGACATGCAACCAGTGCTGGAGAAGTCATTAAGACAAGCAGAAGCGGGAAATACCCTGGCTTTCCTTTCTCTGCCCTCCTGTCTCCTTCAGGGTCTTCCACTAGATGAAGCCGGGCGAGAGCCAGTGGCCAATGACACCTGGGAAATACGGTAAAACTAGCAAGGAGGCGCGGAGACTGGACCTGAGACTGAATGGGAGGTCCCCACCAGTAGTGTCGCCACCTGGGGGGGCGGGGACTCTTATTCACTTCTGTAGGCAGGTGACTCCCTTTTTCCAGCCTGGACCTCTCTTACCGAGCTTTAGACCCCCTTGTCCACCATTTACTGGATGCGTCCATCTGGATCTGCCCAAATATTTCAAGGTCCCATTAGAGAGACTCATTATCTCCCACTTGTCATTTCTTATTTTATGTATTTACATCTTTGCATCCTCCTCATTCCCCCATCTGCTGGACCGTTTTGTTCCGATTATTATTTCTATTCTTCTGTTTCTTTTCATTTAGATGTGTCCCTACTTTTTTGAGCTGGGACTTTGTTTTCATGGCATCACTGTGTGTTTACAAATATCCAAGGCTCTGAATTTTCCTCTGATCACCACTGTCGCTGTGCACCTAGAGATTCTGACATGAGGTATTTTCTGTAATTTTCTTTTAGGAGGAAATTTTCGTTTACCTTTCACCTTTTACCTGGGAATGTTAAGAGGGGTGTTTTTAAAATTTCAGAGAGAAGGACTTATTTTTGCTTTATTGTGAATTTCTTGTTTAATGCAAAAAGATCTGAGAATGTTATTTGTATCTTTTTATTTTATAGACTCTTTTGTGGTTTCTTCTGTGAAATAGTGTATCTTCAGTTGTCATGAATGATTCATTGTGTGCTTGAAAGGAAAGAAAAAGTCTCTCTTATTGGGGTGTACATCTCAATGTTTACCTTCAAGATCTGATCTTCCTTATGCTCATGCTGTTCAAATCTCTTCGGTTGTAACTTATTCTATGTCTGCTTGACCACTGGGATTGATCTGTTAAAGTCTTTTATTATTGGTTTCTACCTATTTCTGCTTGCATCTGTAGCAAGGAAAATGTGAAAGTAAACTCTTCCTTAGAGTTGGGCATTTAGGTTACGTAAATTATGATATCCACTCAATGGGACACGGTATAGCCATTAAACATGATAATGAAGACAAATATTTATTTTACAAGATATATCATTGAGAAGAACAAACATTGCATTATATGGTCAACATTTTGTTAGAAAGCATTCCTCCAGACAACCTAAAATAAATCTACATTGCTTACATTTTCTATAAGAAACATGTATTACCTATTTAATTAAAGAAAGGAAGATAAAAACTTGAAACAAAGGCAATCATAGCTGAGTGGAGCTCCACAGTATTTATTAATTGTCTAGAGAAAATGAGCCAGGTGTGCTGCAGGGGTGAATGAAACACAAATCCTGCCCTTAAGGAAGTCACATTCTAATGCTGAAGGCAAACATGTTTTTTGTTTTGTTTTGTTTTAACAATTGTAGCAGACAACAATAGAATACATGAAGAAAGTGTTATCCGGAAGAAAGAGTGATTAATTTACTTTTATTATTATTATTTTTATTTTTATTTTTATTATTTTTAGAGAGAGAGATCGTATGCGAGCAGGGGAGAGGGACAGAGGGAGAGAGAGAATACCAAGCAGGCCTCGTACAGGGCTCCATCCCATGGCCCTGGGATCATGACCTGAGCCCAAATCAAGAGTCCAATGCTCAATGGACTGAGCCACCAGGTACCCTGAGAGTAATTAATTCTTAGTAGGCTAGTGAATGAGAGGCCCTTCAGAGAGAAGATACCCGATTAATCAAACTGAAAGAAGGTAAATATGCATATTTCTAGCTTAGGACCATACATGCATGTTTGAATACAAAGCAAGCCAACAATGGGATAATTCTTCAGTTTCCTGGTGAGGAGATTAAAAAAGTTTTTGGTTCTTGTTCTTTTAATATTTTTATTTTTTAAAATGTTTTTATTTATTTATTTTGACACAGAGAAAGAGAAAATGAGAAGAAGAGAGAAAGGGAGAGAGAGAATTCCAAGCAGGCCCTGCCAGCGCTGAGCCTGATGCAGGGCTCGATCTCACAAACTGAGATTTACAAATTTTTAGAATTATTTAGAAATAGCCAAATGCAAAAAAAAAAAGAAGAAGAAATAGCCAAATGCTTTGTTATATTCATTTTATTAGTCTAGTTAGACATGCATATTTAAAATCATGAATTCATAAAATAATACTACTTAGAAATATTGTGTTTTGTACTCATCTTTCAAGATATGTGTATTCTAACTCTTCACTCAATCTTCACGTCCATGTTTTATCATCTGTATAACCATAGTCTGAGGTGTCTCAAATAATTTTTAGACCATCATCCTCGCTTCTATGTTGTTTCAGATACAGCACCATTAGTGGCCAAACTGTGTTTGCTGCCCATATTCATATGTTGAAATCCTAACCCCCCAGCTACCTCAGAATGGGACCTTATTTGGAGATGGGGTCTTTATAGAGGTCATCAAATTAAAATTAGGTCATTAGGGTGGGCCTAATCCAATATGACTGATGTTCTTATAAAAAGCAGAAATTTGGAGACAGATGGGCATACCAGAAGAAAGCATGTGAACTTTCTAAGATGACTGCCTTCAGGCCAAGGAGAGAGACCTGGAATAGATCAGATCCTTCCCTCATGGCCCTCAGAAGGAACCAACCCTGCCTACATTTTGACTTCAGACTGCTACCCTCCAGAACTGTGAGACAAAAAATTTCTGTTGTTTCAACCACTCAGGTTGTGGCCTTTTGTTATGGTGGTCCTGGCCAACTAATACAAGTAGTTTTCTTTCCTTCCTGAAAAAACTAGTGTTTGTACATCAAGGACAGATTCACGCTGACTCCTCAGTTTGTGGCATACTATCACCTATACTGTTGGAAAAATAGTTTTATTTTTACTGTACTTTTTATTATTTTCTGCATCATCTTGCATTTCCTGTCTCATGCCCCTTTTCTCTATAGATGTCTGAGCTAATGTCTTAAATACACATACTTCCAATTCACCTCTCATTCGTTTATGCATAGGCAGAGTGCATCCTTGAAATACAGTGGTGTTGTCTTCTGTGTGTTTGTCTTAAATTTGCCTCATCATATTATCTGATGAACCTTATTCTACTTCTAACCTGGTTTACTCAACACAAGGATTCTGAAGTCTGTCCGTGTCACTGTGTCACTGGAGTGTTTGTTATTTCAGACCACTGTGTTGTATTCCATCATCCAGTCCCATACTTTATCCATCTCCCTAACAAACTATGGATATTCAGAGGCTATCCAGCTCCTTACTACCACGAACAATGTGATGAAGCACTTTTGAACCCATACACGACCCTGTTGCTAAATATGCTCTGTGTAGGAGGATTCCCAAGTAATGTTTTAGTAAAATAATTCTTTTCATTCAGATGAGATATTATTTCCACCCAGATGTCTTCATAGTTGTCATGTCACTGGATACACTGATCATTCTGGTAAGGTGGGTAAGGATGAAATTATTGAATTTATTCCACAGATGGATAAGCAGGGTCAGAGATCTGGAGATATTCAAGGCTTACTAAGTGATCATTGGTAGACGAAAATGGAATCCAGACCTTTTCTAGACGGAAATGATGGTAAAGCTGGTCTATAGGGAGTGTGGGAGGGTGGATATGAAAACTGAGTGTGTGTGTTTGCGTGTGTGTGCGTGTGCGTGCACACATATTCCCATGAGTTGGCTACATTTTTTATAAGAATGAGGGAAATAGTCTTTAAAAATAAGTACGTAAAGAAGAATACTTATTGAAAGTTGTTTTGTGTACGTCTCTTAAAACAGTTCCCTTTTTGATCCCCTCACGATCTTGTCATGGGAATTCGGCCCTGATATTACTGCAGTACTGGGTCTAGAGTGAGAACCCATACAGGTCAATAGGATATGCTGACCTTCAAGACTGACTTTCTTGTTTTTTGAAGGTGGAGATAGTGCCTGGCTGCAGATCATGTTATACTGTCAAGGTTGTCTGATACCTGTTGTGGAGAGCATTACTTTTTATCTGTTTGGTTTTTTCAACAGATGCATATTGTGTGTTTTCTACAGGCCTGGCTGTGTGTGAATTCTAGAGATACTCTAGTGAAGACGAAAGAGTTCCTCCCCAAAATAAAAAGAGAAGCCCATCAGACAGACTGTTGGCTGCCTGGCTTTGGAGAGTAAAGGATGTGATGGGGACACAGACATGGGGACAAGGTTTGGAGAGATCCTTGTCTTCCAGATTCTTTCCCCCAACCCAATGTAGCCATACTTTCTTTTTCCTTCTAATTTCTTGGAATTTGTGGTAGCATATGAAAATTACGCCCTCTCCGTCCCCAAGAAATAGTGGAATCTGTGTTTGTGTTTTGAATGTTTTGATCTTTAGGCTTAATGGACTAACAAAGTCTCTCATGAAAGGGACAAAAAGAAGGGGTGTTTTAGCAAAAAGGTGGAAAGCTATGGGGACGTGGGAGGATAGTAGTGGCCATTCCCCTGGCTTTGGACAGGAGGAGAGACCTATGGATATGCTGAGAAGCTTGACCCAAGGGAAGCTTGCGCCAACTCTCTAAAGAGATGGCCAGGCTTCATAGGGTAGACTCCCATTGTCTGAGGAAGGAGGGAAGGGCTCTCAGGCACAGTACCTCTGTCACAGACTTCTCATGGCATGGAAATGAATAGCAACAAGACTCCAAGAGACCAATGGAAAAGCCAAGAGATTGCCAGTAGAAAACATGGTGGGCTGGGGTCTAGAAGTCTTCCCCGTCTTTTGTTCTACAACTCCAACAAAGACAGAGAAAGGATTGCCCATGAACCTCTTGCATTGGAGGCTTAAAGGAAAAATTAAGTTGAATAAGGAAAAATAAAGATTTGTGATAGTTATTGCCTGAGTCTTATGACAGCTTCAAGCCTGTGATCAGTGTGTTTGATTGGAGCGCTATTGAGGAAGAGCCACAGCCTCTGGCCACATGCTTTGCCACTATGATGGTTCTCTAGCCCAACCTTTTCGACTGATGCCTATTTTTTTTCTTAATTCACAGAGTAATTCCTGGTCCCACTGTCACCTTGCCCCATAGTTTATCCAGGAATTTCAGGTGCTCCCATTGGTTTCCAAGGAGAAACGCAAATTTTAGAGTCTTAGGCTCTTCACCCAGGGAGCCTGCGCAGCACAGTCTGATTCTCTGGCAGGAGTTACAACGTTACCATCCCATTAATGGGTAATATGCGCAGGGATAGGTTAGATTGCTTCCATTATTCAAGGAGCTCCATGTGCCTGGTAGCAACAATTACCAAGACGCATAAATACAACAAAGTTAATTAAAATGTTAGCTGATATAAATAACCTAAGGTTATTGAACATTGTTCCATTTTAAATTAATAAGTACGCAAAGGTAATGTTTATAATTAAAGCTATAATTTATCTTCATGCTCTGTTTATTTAATAGCAGTGGTAATATAACGCTACATGCAGAAATGTAGTAATAGATTTGTTTAGCACTGACATTATAAACAAATGTCTCAGTCTATTTATTCTAAGTTATGATACAGATTCTTTTCACATGCATCTGATGGCCTTTAAACCATTTAAAATGAACTGCATTAACGTAATCTAATCTTGATACTGAACATAACATTTCAGTTTGAATTATCCTGAATCCATGATCCATTTTATTACTCACAAAGCACTTTATACATTTATGATAATGGCAAACCTTGCTCTGTTATTTAAATCCCATTTCAAAAGGGATGTTATTTAAAAAAAAAATAAATAAATAAGCCCCACACATTTGGGGTAGTAAAGTACAAATAAGGAAAAGTCAATGCCCAGCAAGCCCTTTAACAAAGCAAACAATTCAGATTTTTATGACATTAGCAAGTAATAAAGGGAAGAACTGACATTTACAGTTGATGAAATTTTATGTTATAACAGATGAGGAAAATGGAATGAAAATCACATGGAAAAATTTGTCCATGAGGTTCAGCCATTCTGAGGAAATCTCTACCTGTGGACTGTCTTTGGGGACAACTTTTCTGATTCCAACCCCCCCCCCCCCACCCCCGAGTGTGAGGTTTGCCCAGGCAGCTGAGCAGGGACCGGCCCTTCTGGTCTCCATTCGGTTGCCCCTCCCTTCAGCCGGTTCTTAGCTCTCCCCACACCTCCCTGCCCTCCCTTCCATTCAGGGGACACTTGTTCTCCACCCTCTAATTTAAATTATAATAAGGCAACCCAGCCTGCTCCCTCCTCTGCTTGCCTGAGGTGTCCAGGAAAGAGGAAGAGAGTTTGGCACTTTCTTTCTTGTATGCTTTTAGCTTCTTCTCCCTAACACAGCTCCTGGTTTTTCTCTCTCTCCTTAATCCCTTTTAAAATAAATGTTTCTTCTGCGTTTATTTGCAGTCAGTGAACGAAGTTTCACTTTGTTTTAGTAGGAATATTTCACTGGATGTCTTAGAAACGGTTGCCCCTTAAGTCAAATAAATAACAAAAATATTTTTTTTTTTTTAAAAAAAGGCATTTCTTTCCTTCTTTCTTTTAAAGGAAGTTAAAAATGTAGCAAGCCTATTTTTGGAGAAAGAATGGGCTAGAGAGGTTTTTTTCTTTTCTTTCTTTTTTTTTTTTTTTAATTCTAAACAGATTACACACTTTGAAAAATCCTAAAAGGATTTTGATACTGGAACCTCGGAAAGTCAGGAAGGATTTAAATTTAGGATTATAAGCTATCCCACCACAAAATCCTTCTGTGATCAAATATCACATTTTAGGAGACGAGTGTCTTTGTAGCTGCCACTCAGGCTGGTTCTTCTCGTTATGTGCAGTATTAATAAAACAGGAGGACTGCCAGGCTCAGGGCAAACTTTGCAGAACTGAGGCTTGCCGGCTGGCCTGCTGTCAAAGGCTCAGGCTTCAGAAGGAAGTCAGAGGGCTCCAGTCCCCCTCGCAGGCTCAGAGGGACTGGGGGAAGCCGACACAGTTGCCTGCGTTGGTAGATCTCAGCTGTGACCAAGTTCTGAGCCACAAGGCATGGGCTTGGAACAGAGGAGGCCCCGGTTGTGAAAAGCGGAGGTGGTGAAAACCCCAACCTCCCCCCTCCTCCTGCAGCCTTCTTACACATCCTGTAAATTCAGGTCTTCCTGAAGATACCTTCTTTTTGGCCCTTTCCCCCAGGGGGTCCCTGGAGGTTATATACATAGAGTGAAGGAGGGGGAGGCACCTGGGTAGCTCTGTCGGTTAAGCATCTGACTCTTGATTTCGACCCAAGTCATGATCTCAGGGTTCCTGAGTTCGAGCCCCAAGTCGGGTTCTACGCCGACCGCTTGGAGCCTGCTTGGGATTCTCTGTCTCCCTTTCTTTCTCTGCCCCTCCCCTGCTCGTGCATGCGCCCATGCTCACGCACTCCGTCTCTCTCAAAAATAAATACACATTAAAAAAAATAAAGTGAAGGAGGAATGGGTTGGCATGCTACCCCAAGATATGGTACAGAGGCACATGAATATTTGAAGCTCACGGGTTTTGAGAAATGACTGCCTGACCTTCTCCTGAAGCAGGTCAAAAGATCCTCATGTGAGAGGTACTCCCCCTAGACCTGGAGGAAAGAGCATCCTTATCTCTGGAGGCAGGGGGACACCGAGAGGAATCTGAAGGAACAGACCTTGCTAAATTTTCCTGAGCTTACTACTCTAAGTTTATATCCTTTTTTTTTTTTTTTTTTTTTGTCTTCTAACTTTTATCCTACAAGTCTCTACTCTTCATCAAAACTAACATAAAAACACTGAAGTTTAACTATTCAGGTCTCATTTCCTTATGAAAGCACATGAATTCTCTTGTTAATCTGTCTTTTGTTGGGGAAGTTGGGGAGGCATGCTGAGAATTTGGGAGGTAGAGGAATAAGCTTTATTTTTCCTCTGCAGGATTAAGTTCTTGCCCTCTTTCTGTCCGGGTTCTAGTGGCCATTAAAGTATTTTTGCACAGAAAATTATTTCTATGTTAAAGGCTTTTCTAGAATACTGGAACCAGAGGATTCCTTAGTGTTATCTGGTCTAAAGATTTTAAAACTTTGATAATATTATACACACTGACAAAGATTCTTTGCCTGATCAGACTTTAGTCAGGCTCCTGAACATTCTCCTCTAGGCTCACTGGTACCTTTCCCTGTAAAATCCAGTTTTAGCAAGAATCCTGCTAAGTCTGTTTAAACACCACTCCCCCTATCCCCCTCCCCCCCCCCCCCCCCTTGAATTCTGATAACTCTTAAGAGATCTGATCAGGTTCCTCATCCTCCACCAAGATGATGTCTGATCACCCTGACCTGTTTTCAGGGAGAATCCTGTTGGGTTGGTTTAGCCAGAACCCCCATGCTCCTGATTCTTCCCTTTAGTAATCTATCCACTGACCCCCACCTTGCTCCTTGAGTACAGATTCCCACTGCCCTTGCTGTATTCACAGTTTGGCCCAATCTCTCTCCCCCACCCCCACCCCTAGAAAGTTCCATTGCAGTGGTTATACCTGTAGAGGTCTCCCCAAATTCTTCCTTATTATCTTTAATGCATATCATTGAGGTTTTTATTTTTTCTTTAAGAACAATAATAACACACACACACACGCACACACACACACACATTTGATGTTGAAACTTTGGGGGTTTGGGGTGCAGAGGAAATTTGACTTAGAAGCCCAGTATGTAGAATAGGTAAGAGGAAAACACATCTATTGACTTGGCATTTGAGCAGCAGGCTGAGCTCCTGATCTCACATTTTCTTACCTCCCTAGGGGGTGCCTACAATACCTTTATTAAACTTTAGAAATCGAGGCAACAGTTGAAAAATCCTTAATTGGGCCCACCCCCTTCTTTTTCTGGTCCCCTACTGCAAGTCAAACAAGGAACGTAAAGGAGTCGCTCAATGGCACCCAGCAGCCCAACAGCAGATCTGGCCCCAAAACCCACTTGTCCCCACTCAGAGCGTAGATGCTGTTCTCTAAGATTGCATCAGGCATAGCTCAGTTTTGCTCTCTGTATGTACTGTAATACACAGAGGACCCCAAATTGGGCCTAGACATTGTCTAATAAATTCAGCTATCACATTTAGAGCCAGGAGATTTGCTGGGGCAGTAGAAATATGTAGTTTCATATTGATCCTCAGAAGACAGGTCAATGATTTTGGCAGGGTGGATCAAAATCATCATGTAGGTTTGATAGGGAGCACCATGGAGACAAGAGGCATGGTGGGCATGGTATACTAAAGGTACAATTCTCCTGGCTCACTTTGCCCTCAGGTTACCATCTCTTCATGAAATTGTGCTAGCATTAGACCCCTTCCCCTGTGTTGCCCTAGGGTTCTTACTTGGGGTGCTCTTGCCCGCCAGGGGGTATCTGGCAATATCTCAGATATTTCTGATGCTGCTAAACATCTTACAATCATGGGAGGTTCTCCCCAAACAAAGAACTATCTGGCCCCAAATGTCAGTTGTACCCAGGTTGAGATAACCTGCTTCAGAATTGAGCAATCATTCTCGAATACATGGTCTCATAATTGTCCACCTGAATCTCTACCCTCAGTAGGATTCTCAATATAATTCAAACAGCATTAAATTGGACAATAAGCCATAAGTGGGTACAGCAAACATGGTGAAGAGCTCCAGGTTTTGGGGGGCTCTGTTCTGATGGGAGCGGTGGGTGGACTGGGTGGTCAAGTGATTGTGTCACAGGCAGAGGGAGAGAAGAGATATGGGGAGTCTGCGTCTCTGGCTTTTTGCCTGTGTGGGAGGGGTAGTGAATGGTGTGTATGCCAAGTTTCTTTGTTGACTTTTGCTGGGGATCAGATGAGTCAGATAATTGCTGGGCTGTGATGCGGGGTTGGGAAGGGGGGGAAGAGAGAGGCAGAAAGGTAAAAGGGAGGGAGCAAACCCATTTAGTTACTTAGGACCAGCATGCAATAAGAAAGGCAGAACACCACGGAGAACAGATAGGGCTTTAAAAGGTTCAAGGGTAACCTGGCCAGTCCTGTGTTAAAGGCACAGACCAGTGGGACCATCATCAGATAAATGTGGGAGCTTAAAGGACTCCCAGAATCAGCCCTCACTTTGGATCCTATTTTCTAAAAGCACTGCCCATTGCCTTGAAAAAAGAGCTTCCTCCTCTGCCAGCCCAGGAGACAAAGAGCAATGCTTTACAAAATCCATAAAACAAAAGACTCCAACGGTGTCAGGCCTCTTTAAACAATCACTTGTGCTATGAGGCAAAACAACTGAGACATCCGGATAAGCACTGTGGTGGTATTTTTCATGTTGATTGCAATAACACCATCAAAGCCATGCACATTCTGTGTAAAATCAATGTCTGCTTGTTGGAGGGGGGCGTTGGGGAGAGGCCTGGGGATTTTATCTTGTAAGTCAGCTTTGCAGATAATCGCATGCCTCGGGCTTGGAAAAAATTGATGTTGGATCAATGGTCAGAAGCATGAACTGGACTCATTTGTGACTGTGCAGTGCCCAGTGTTAGCTGGGAAACTGGGGTGACTGGGACACTACCTTTGAGTAGGCTGGTAAAATCTTGGCATTATCTGCAAGGTAACTAGAAGGATCACTGGGGAGGGTTCAGGTGTTAGAGAAGACAACCTGTAGTGGGAGAAAATTTCCAGGGGCTGTAGGATGATTCTATCCAATAAGGGAGACGTGTGTGTGTGTGTGTGTGTGTGTGTGTGTGTGTGCATTTGCACATGCAGCCCTTATGCCCAAGGAGAGGACAAACTTGAGTTTGTGTCAAGGAAACTTTTATAAGGTATTTATGTCCTGGTCCAGGGTATCTGTTGGTTCCTTTGTTTTAGAGAATAGGCAAATACTTGCACTGGCTCAGGCAGGTTGAATTGTGAGTCCAATCTGGTACCAGGCTCCTTATGTTTGTCTGTTGGGGTTTCTACAGCTCTTCTTTATTGATGGGGAAGGAAGGAGGGAAGGAAGGAAGGAAGGAAGGAAGGAAGGAAGGAAGGAAGGAAGGAAGGAAGGAAGGAAGGGGGGAAGGAAGGAAGGAAGGAGGGAAGGAAGGAAGGAAGGAAGGAAGGAAGGAAGGAAGGAAGGATCTTCCAGATGAGATTTCTATAGGAATGGACCCTTTTCCCCCAAATTTCCCACCAAAGTGGTCTCTATTCTCTTCCATTGATGTCTGAAGAGAAAATGAGTTGCCTCCTTTAGTTAATACCCATTGAGGATTAAATGAGTTCTTTCATGGGACGCCTGGGTAGGTCAGCTGGTTAAGCGTCTGACTCTTCGATTTCAGCTCAGGTCATGATCCCGGGATCTTGGGATTAAGCCCTGCATTGGGCTCCATGCAGAGCATGGAGCTTGCTTAAGATTCTCTCTCTTTCTCCTTCTGCCCCTTCCCCTGCTCACATGCACTCTCACTCTAAAATAAATAAAAAAAAAATAAATAATCAAATTAAATTAAAAAATGAGTTCTTTCATGTAAAGTACTTAACACTACTCAGTACAAATTTAAGCTACTATTTTTTCATTGTGTTTGCTGCCTACACCTCACAGACACAACAACCAAGAGAGTTTCAGACAGCACTTCACTTGGTATTTCTGGGGATAAAAATCCAAATCATACAGAGTCAAGATGGGATGGGAGATGGGAAGACGGAGAGGTGGAAACACCTGCCCACATGGTTGCTCCCACTTATCCATGCCTCAAGGTCACAGTGGCCTCACCAAGACCTTGGGCCAGCTCATTCCCTATGGATTCCTCCCACTACCCCTTTTCTTCCCTCCTTACTTCCTCTGTCCTTTGAACTTTCTCTCATCTAGAATTCTCCATTTCCTTCAATTTGTCCTCTTTTCTGATTTTCTGGCTTTTACCACAGGTGTCATAAACTCCAACCTTCCTCTGCTGTCCATAACTCTTCCAGCCTCCTGTTCATACATTTCCCTTTCTAGGGGATCTATTTTGAGCCCCAACTGTAGATGAGACAGGAAGGATGTTAAAGGCAATGCTCCACTCCCAATGTGCAGTTGACTTTCTATTTCCCTTCAGTATTGCAAAGAATCTGGAAAAGAAATTCATCCTGTCTGACTGCTTAATGCCCTATCTGAGCCTATGGACGGTCCCACCTAATCTATCCTTAGCCTTATAAGATATTTGTTCTTTCTGTGTCCTTTGTGTATACAACAAAATCATCTTGAATGAACCTGATGCTAGAAGACACCTCCTTACTACAACAGAATGTGAGATGTAGGTGCTATAGGCGAGGTGGAAAATAGCCCCCTACCAGATTGTAGTTGGTGCTCACTTAACTAGAGGCTTGACCTGGCATTACTATTTCAACTCACGTTGATAACGCTCTCTTCTCTGAAATAATGGCACCTCATTTACTATCTTGCATCACTCATTGATTTGTTGCTGTGTTTTGTGTTTAGCTCCCCAACTCGATTGTAAACTCCTGAGGACAGTGGCTCTTTATTATCTCCATCAATGACTCACAGGATGCCTGGCACAGTTTGGGGCTCTTGGTGAGCTTCAACACACAGCATGCTACTGTGTAAGGGAGAATTCCCCGCTTTAAAAATTGTTGGTGAAATTTACTATTGATTTAGTTTGATACCTTTTTTCCATCTTGCTAAGCCTTTCTTTCTTGAGGCCTGAGACCCCATTCATTAAAGCTTATCTACCCACCCCTGTCTCAGCATGGTCTCTTTGCTTCCCCTCATTTAATTATTGGAAAACTATGCTCTAAAGCCATTTTATTTCCAGATGAGATCATGTACCATCTCTGAGACCAGTACTCATGTGCCCTCTCTGAAGTCAGGTTCTCTTTGTTTGTAGTAATAATCACCACTAAATAGGTTTGTCTTCAGAGAGAAATTCTTGAGAAATTAAGCCCTGAGAGAGAGAGAGCATGTGATTCTGGAGAGTGGTGTCAGTTACACAATAGTTAATTACAAATCTCAAACTAGAGGGAATTCCTGGTTTAGTGCAGAAGGTCTCCACCAAACGTCCATATTTTTAAAGTAGATGCAAAGAAGTGGGGGTGTGGGGTTTGTGTCCCAGATGAGCTGTAGCCAAAATACATGAAACGTTTGTTTCTGGGTCCCAGAGGCTTGGACCTAACAGAGCATGGTGTTGGGAGTCAGCCAGTACGGTCCTAGATGTACTTGTCTCACAGAAACTGGCTGCCCAATGGAGAAAGGGGCTCAGGAGACAAGCTCTGGTTTTAACCTCAGCCCTGAGGTAACCCAGCTGTGGGACAGGGGACAGGTCACACAGATCGTCTGAGCCTCCGTTTTATCAGTATATAAAGACCTTGGGGTTAAGATTGGGCTTTGGGGACAAGGTGACCTATAAGATGGCTTTGTTGGAAACTGTTAAAAATGTATGCCCAGCTGAACCTCTTGAGAGGGACAATGTGATACAAGGTTTCTGTTAGAACTTTGGCTCCAATCACTCCATGTTATTTTCATGGAGACTCCTTGGTTGTGAGAAAGATAAAATAGATTATTTGTGGATCATTTACTATAAGATTTTTTCACTAAAAGTTACTCAAAATCTTATAAGAAGTATTCCTAAATTGGGAGGATCAAAGATCTTTTTGAGAGTTAACAACTATAAATCCTCTGTCTAGAACACACACACACACAGGCACACATGCTTTTTCATATAATTTGGGGGTAGTTTCTGGACTCTGTAAAGACAGCTGGCCCCTTGTAGAACCTTTGTTAAGAATGTCTGCTCTAACGGCTGGACATAAGGACAATCTCCTTTCTGTCATGGCAAATTGTTACTCTAGATCTCTCTGACTCCGTCGAATTCAGCCTCTTGGTTCAGTGACATCATGTAGGACATGAGGAAAGGAGGAAGTACAGGAAGTATGTAACTTGTTCTTACTCTCAGTGAGATTTTGGAGCTGTCCAGAACCTGACTTGGCCAAGTTACTGAGCCTCAGCCTTTTTATCACAAGAATGGGGATAATTGTATTTATGTCATAGGATTATTGATAAAAGTACCCAGGCAGTAACTAGCATGAGGAACTGAGGAATTCTTGCAGGGCATTTAACACAGCACCAAAATCTCGGTGATCAAGAGAAATACTTGAGTGCAGTATTTTTAAACATTTAAGTCAGTGCAAACAATCCACGATGAACAAACTATCATGATTTTAACTAAAGACAGGATTAGTATCACTGGTTTTCCCTTTTACCCTGTATTCCAATATGGCCGGCAGAGCACCATCACCGATCCTATGAATTTGGTGGCTCAAAAATATCTGGACATTGCTAATCTAATCCAATTTTTATCTGGAGCCTTAATCTTGTCTAAAGCACATGGCTCTCTAAGCTCCCTGGCACACTACTGGGGACAGAGTTAAACTCCTCTGGAAGCCCACAGCTCTGTGACAATCCTCCCAGGATGTTATTCCTGTGGGTCTTATTTCCTCCGGGATAAGCATCCTGGAGCAGTTGCTTAAAATTTCTTCAGCTAATTTCACAGGGCATAGTGTCAAACCAAGAGGTCATAAAGTTGGCTAATGTCCAGCCTGAAGGTAGACCTGAGAACTTAAACACGTTTGTGTTATCTGGGGACATCTAGGACAGGTAGTATGGGGGAAGAGATAGGCAGACTTGTCTTCTCCTTGCTTGCAAAGCTTAAAATGTTGCTTAGAGGAGCCACATCTTTGAGACGGTGCAGCTTATGAGTTTTTTTCCTCCAGTGCTACCTTCATGACATACCTAGACAGTCGTGTATAGGTAATTATGATCTGAAGTGAGTGTGAATTATGATTCTCAATGATATGTCCTTGTGATTTGTTGCAATATAAATAATGGTGATTTATGGTGGCTTCACCAACTGCTCTGCTGGTGATGGATCATAATAGTAGATCATGATAATTATGAACTCAGCACAGAGCCGTTTTCCCCCTGTAATGCAATTGTAACACGGCCGCCGAGGCTGCTGAACATTGCAACCTGTCTGCTGGATGCTGGATTGTGTTCAGGGGGGGTGATTTGGTCTTTCATGGAATTCACAGGCAGTTCATCGCTAATAATTGTCCAGGTGGTTGTAATATTATAGGCTGATGGCATTTTGCTTGTAGATCTTTATTCTAGAACCAGTTAAAATTCCAGAGTTGGTCATTCCTAGGCCAGAGGAATGAACAGGGAAATGTGGAAGGTCGGAGGTGGGTTGAGGGGGGGGGGCACAGTGAGCAGGTGACAGAATCCAGATCCCTCTCTTCCCCTTTCTGCTGGAGCCCCCTCCTTACCTCAGGCCTGGGATATGTCATGCAGACCGTGTCACCGTGTTTGTTAATTTTTCTGATTTACACGGAAGAACTTTTTCTCCGTAGAACACGTGATACTTGTCATTTGGACTCTGCATTAAGCAACTCTAATCTATAAAAATCTACTTCATTTAGAACAGTCATTTCCCAAACTGAGTGCAAGGGTGCTAGGGGTTCTGTGAAAAAAAGAGTACTTGTGGTCAGCTAAGGAAAATGCTACATTAATATAAGCGAAAAATATGAACAGATATACATAAATGAAAGGTAATTTTTTGAATTTTAATTTTTATTTATTTCTTAAAGTGATCTCTACATCCAACATAGGGCTCGAACTCAACCTTGAGATCACGTGTCCCATGCCCAACAAACTGAGCCAGCCAGGTGTCCTATAAAAGATACATTTTTTAAAATGTGTATTTATTATTTTGAGAGAGATAGAGAGAGAGTGCATGAGCAAGGGAGGGGCGGAGAGAGAGTCCCAAGGAGGCCCTGCGCTGAGCCCGACGGGGGTGGGGGGCTTGAACCTATGAACTGAGGGATCATGACCTGATCTGAAATCAAGATTTAGATGCTTAACTGACTGAGCCACCAGGTGCCCCAAAAGATACATTTTTAAAAAGCTAAGTGAAATCACGTTCTTTACTGCATGACTTCTCAGGGACTTTGGTAATGGGCACCGTGAATATTTATGGAAAAGTCATGGCATCCAACAGTCCCTTAGCCATGATCTGTCCCAACCTCCATGTGGCGGATAAAGAGGGCCATCAATTCTTCACCATTGCTCCCATTACCAGGTGGAGTCTAATTTACATACCCTTGAATCGGGAATGGCCCCCTCACTTGTTCTAACCAGTAGGTTGCAGTAGGAGTGACACTGTAATTCGTGGCTGTGCTTACAAGATCTGAGGCTCCCATATTTTTTACTTGGAACACTCCTTGCAACCTGACCACCATGTTGAGGAAGGTCAAGCAGCCTCATGGAAACACCTACGTGGATGAGAACTTAGCCAGCCACGTGATTGAGGCCACGTGATTGGACTTTCCAGCCATTTCAGCACCCCGGTCAACATCGCAAGAACCAGAAGACCCCTCTTGCGCATCAATGGAATTGTGAGAAATTGTATTGTTGTTATTTTAAGACACCGAACTTTGAGGTGGGTTATTACACACAAACAATAACTGAATAAACACTCTGCCTCTTCTTCCTTGTTTTGTTCTGTCATGACATGCAGAGTTTTGCACAACTTGTTTAATTTTCTTTCCTGCTATAAGCTCTCAGAATGCAGCATCTGTATTTATTTTGTTTACTTCTGTATATCCCCACTGAGCACAGGGACTGGCACAGACTTGACCTTCACTAAAGCATGTTGAATGAATAAGCATTTTTTGGGAGACAGTTTCAAAACACTAGCTTAGTGTACAGACAGAATTAGGGGACTGACTAATGGCACACCAGAAGGATCCTTCACTAAAGCAGAGATTAGCAAGTCTCCTTGAAATATTGAGACTACGTGATGCATCAAAAATAGGATTCAATGTGGAAAACCCCAAATTACTGAAAATTCACTATAAAATGAACTGGACCTAAAGGCAATCATGTAGCATTCACATCAGAAACGACAAAATTCTTACTCACATGCCTTCTTTTCCATCCCTTCTCAGAGGAAACAATGTTCTGAGGTTATTGAGTATCACCATCCAGGTGTTTTTATTCTTTTAGTAGATAGGTATATAAATGGAAAGATCCGGAATAAACACCATATATTGTATGACACGCCTCTTACGCATTTGCTTTTTGTTTTATTCACTCTGTGGTTTTGAAGGCTATCCACCCTAATATATGTGTATCTAGTTTGTTCATTTCGACTGAGGTAGATGCTTCCGTTTTATGACTAAACATCAGTCTATTGTTCACTCTCCCACTGATGGACAGTTAAATTATTTCCCATATTTATTATGGTGAACCAGGCTGTAACGGACAGCCTCATATACGTCTCCCTGTGCGTGGTAAGAGTTCATTGTTGCCCTTTTCCAAATGAGGAACTCGAGGCTCCTAGCACTTTGGGGACTTGTCTGATGTCAGAAGGCTAATCAGGTTTGGGCTGGAACTCGGATTCAGACCACTGTGCATCATTTGCTGCACTTAGCCTCCCACAGGCTGGAAGGTCTTCCAGATGGGGCCGTACTGCTTGGAGCGGGATCTGAGAAAGGAAGTGTCATGGTTGCCTCGTGAGACTGAGCTGAGACTTACTGAGGTTCCCTGGTGCCGATCACGGAGCAAAGACACGCCTGGAAACTTGGTCATGTGGAGACCGTACAGGCTCAGCGATCACACATCACAGGCTCAGGACTCAGCTCCGCCAGTTCCAGACTGTGCGACGTGGGGGCTGTTGCTTAACTTTTCTAAAGGTCATCTGTGAAATGGGGAGTCTAACTCTCAGCACCTCAGAGACTGGTTGTGAGCCTCAAGGAAAGGAGTGTGCAGGGAAGAACCTTGTGCATAAAATGTGCGGCATTTGCGGACATCTAGTTGGTTCAATCTGTTGATGGAAATTCAGAAAGCGTCACTCAGGTTTTGGCTGTCTACAATTTGTCGGAGAGAATAAGTTGCATTTAAGGTCAGCTGTGCTTTGGTTGCCCCAAGAAGGCAGAGCCTGAGGTCTGAGAGCAGGAAGGGGTGCTTTCTTTTTTTTAAAGTTTATTTATTTTCAGAGAGAGAAAAAGTGGGGGGAGGGAGGGGCAGAAAGAGAGGGAGAGAGAGATCCCAAGCAGGCTCCACACTGTCAGTGCAGAGCCCGACGTGGGGCTCGAACTCATGAACCTTGAGATCATGACCTGAGCCGAAACCAAGAATTGGACGCTTAACTGACTGAGCCACCCAGGCGCCCCAGGGAAGGGGTGTTTTCTTGGGGACTGGCAGTCTGGAGTTCTGTGAGGTGGGAGCCAATAGCTCATGCTGCAGGGACCTCTGGTCTGGCTTGTGATAAAACTCCAGTCCGGACAGCATGGGAGTATCTAACCATGGGGATACGTGGCCAAGGTTCTGGGCTTTTCTGATGATCAGGTGAACGTGGGTCCTTGTTTCTTAGCTTTAAGAGAGGGGCTTAAAGAAAGTAAATGCATTTGATGATGGTTTAGGTCTTGGCTTCTGGAATCTGTGAGAGGCGGGCTGTAAGTTAACAGAGGGGAAGACACATTCCAGGGATGCTGAAGTAGTGAGGGAAACTTGGGGGGGGGGCGGGGCTGCAGGTCTCCAGAGCCACAGGGTGGTTTGGGTTCCATTGAAGTTAGGGATAAATGCTGTTTGGTGTGTGCCAACCATCCAGTGCTAACACGGTGACTTTTGTCCTTGCTTTTCCCCTGTTATTCTCTTCAGCATGCTACAATTTGATCCTGGAGCCCAGCTCTGCTCCCCCTTGGCTGAGTGCACGAAGGGGTTAGTGAGTCCCTTAGCAGCTTTATGTGTCTAATCGGAATGGACCTGGCCTTGGGTGGCTCCACGTGCATCCAACACCTGCAACACCTGTCTAATTGGACCATTAGACACTCATACCTCCCTCATTTAGCAGATGAAACTGTAAGGACCAGACAGACAGAGACTCACTCAGGATCTCACGGTCACTGAACAGTACAAAGAATCAGAACCAGGTAGTGGTGCTTCTTTTAGCTTTTGTGTTGGACTCCCTACTCCCGCAGGCCCTATCCAACATGGCCCTATCCAACATGGCCCTTCCCCCGGAGCTGGCTCTTTATGTCTTCGCCAATAGCCAGTTTGTTGGTGTCTCCCTGGGCAGGGTGGGGTCCGTTAGGAGTCAGACTGTGTTCTGAGGGCCCCTCTGAAGTCTGGCCAAGGGAGAAAGAGGTTTCTCATCTACAGCTTCCTCCATCCCATTGGCCTGATTTGGAAAGGGCAATTGTTTACCTGAGTTGGGGATCTCAAACCACTCACTTTGCCCAGCATTTTCCCTGCTACCAGAGACACCAACAGTTGGTAATTCCTACGCGGAGGACTGTGTTGAGAATGATTCAGAGGCTGAAGTAGCTCTGTGATCCATTATTGCTGTCTGCCATCAGTATGGGCATGGGGAGTAGGGCTGTATGTGGAATGTGTTTACATGTCTGCCTTCCTTCTTACCTGAAGTCTCCAGAGCTGTCCTAAAATCCTGGGAGGTGCAAAAATGGGCACATGCAGCCTTGCAGTGGTTGTCACAGGAGCCATCACTCACATAAGGAATTTCTCAACCCCAGGATGCATCCTGAGCCGGCTATGCACCCCTCTGGCCTTTCTGCTCCCCCCCTCGTTGAGCAGCTGACCCAGCTTCTGCTACTGAGATCCTGACTAATTGTCATCCCCTCCAAGCAGACCTTCACTGAACCTTAGAAGCAGAAAGACTCAGAAACAAAAGCAAGAAATAAAAGAGCTGTCAGAAAGAATCTACACAGACCCCTGAAGTTGTGTTTTCATAACTGAATAAATAACTCCTTGAGCAATGATTTGTTTGCAAGCTGTTAATTAGCAGCATAATTAATTTCTGCAGATTATAAATAACAGAGCACAAAGTGGCATTCCCAGGAGAACCAATGAAAAATTACCTAAACCATTTTAAGAACCCAAAATAGTTCACAATGTAACAGATTTAAATGAGCTCGAGAATCTGGAGGGTGCCACTTTCTTTTTCCTATTGGTTAAAACAAAAAAGAAAGAAAAGAAAAGAAAGAAAGGAAAAAAAATTCCCAGAAAACTCAACAGCTATGAGCTTGTATCTGAAGTCAGAAATTTATTGGCGAAAAGCAGAGTTTCATTAATCACTGTGTTCTCTCTTATGCCTGGCATGTCAAGAGGGAAAAAAAAAAATCTCTGTTTATCTCTGCTTCAAACAAACAGCCGAATAAGTAGATTATTCCCAATAGAAAGATTTTCCCTGTACTCTAATCTCAGTGCAATCATTCACTGCTCTAAATGAGCAGTTACTTAAAATGTGAAGAAGGGATGCTAATTAGTTCAAGGAAAGCCCTGCCAAGTATTTAATTTTCAGAAAGCAAAATAAAGATAGGGAAGGCCTTTCAACCTTCTGCAACCTGAAGCCATTGTTTCATATGTCATCGCTTGCCTTGGGTGTCTTCCTAGTCTTAGCATCTGGACTATGGAATGCTGGCTGAATGGTATGGGTTGATGTCCAGGTTTAGAACCTTGAAGGTCAGCGTATTCTTGACCCTTGAAGAGAAAGAGCCTTACCTTTACTCATAACCCGAGATATTTTCTAAAAGGATTGAAGGGACCTACCCAAGGCAGAACATTTTTTTAAAGTGATAAAATTGATCTAAGAAAGACCAAAGTGGATGGATGCTGGAAAGAAATTGACCTAAGAGGAATGAAATTGATATATCAGTAACAGCAGTCAGCAGATCTATGGTTCAGCAGATTTAGCTCTGAGCTTCCCAGTAGCCAAGATGAGGAGGGCAATGGGATGCTAAAGAGCTCTTCTTTTCTGAAAGGAGAAGCATGGACTGCAAGCAGCATAGCTGACGGCAGAGGCCTGGGCTCCAGTACCAGGTGAACGGTGGCTCACGTTGACCTCTTCATACACAAACTTTGTGATCTGGGCAAGCTGTTTAACCTCCCTGCGTCCCAGGATTCTTTTTTATTGAAAAAGAACACAACCACAGTTTTATTGGAAATCGTTTTAGACCTGCAAGGAGTTGTAGGAATAGTACACACAGCACTCTTGCACTCTTTCCCTGGCCTTCTCCAATGATAACATATTAGATTCAATAGATTCGATTAGGTTCAGTTCTCAATGTCAGGAAATGGACATTGATGCAACACTATTAACCAAATTACAGGCCATATTCAGATTTTACCAGTCCCAGGTTTGGATTTTTTAAAATACGTATGAATAGTGATAATAATTAATGACAATAATAATAATAATGTAGTTATAGGGTTTTGGTAAAAACTACATGGCATAATACCTGTGACTCACTTAACTGGCCACATCATATGCACCCAATCAATGGTAGCTACCACCTTTCATTACTATATATGGGTTAATGAGAAGAAGGTCATTAGCCACAGTAGCTTCGTAATGTTTCCTAGACACTAAATGTGTCTAATCTTTGTTTATCAACGTCGCCTTCAGTGGAAAGAGCTACATTTGCTCAAGTATGACAAGGCTTCGACCATAAAGAGGGTCCGTTTAAGAATGTAGAAATGCAGACTGGCTCATTTAATCAGGGTTCTGGTGATAAGACGGAAAGAATCGAAGGATCTTCATTTCTGTTTCAGACAGTGCGTTTATTTTCTGCTTCCCCAGCCACCCAGAAAGTAAGAGCTCCTTTCTCATCCCTCAGATATAAAAAGAACAAAATGCCTAATTATAGATAGTGCTTTTCTAAGATCTGAGCCAATGCTGCAGAGGAACCGGGTATGAGTTCGCAGTTTTATTGTTGCCTCTTGTGTGCGTTTGAACATTTCTGCAGACGCTTGTGCTATTCTATTCAATTCCATTTGACATAGCTAAGCTCTTATTATACATGCGCATTTCATGGTGCTTGCTAGGCACTTCAGGAAGCACAGGATTGAAAAAGAGATGACTTTTACCCCCAAGGAGCTTATAATCTAGTGAGGATGTGATGGACA
Organism: Acinonyx jubatus; assembly: GCF_027475565.1. Lineage (NCBI taxonomy): Eukaryota > Metazoa > Chordata > Mammalia > Carnivora > Felidae > Acinonyx > Acinonyx jubatus. Next base: position 31,389,223 of record NC_069396.1, read on the forward strand.
CACACTTTAATATTATTTATCATTGAATTTCTGTATTGCTAGCTATTTTATTCAACTATTGAGTAATACTGTATCAGGCTCAGTAAACAGACTATAAAGGAATGTCTGCTTTAGAAGGTGTTGCCCTGAAGCTCCTAATCGTTTTGGGGGGAAAAGGAAAACGTTACTTATTCATTTATTAAGTATTGAGCGCATACTATGTAATTTTCTACGTGTTAAGGGTCTAGCAATGAACACGGAAAATGGAGTGTGTCTTCCCATAGAGGAAGAATATGGAAAATTGGGTACACCAAGACCTGAGCACAATGTGATATGTGATATGTGATATGATCATAATGCTTTGTGCAATGTTGGTACACAATACTTACGTGCAGATAGGCAGAAGTACCAACGAGCATGCTTAGCGGGTCGAAGACAAAAGGTGGGTCTTAGGCAGTGAGCTTCCCAGAAGGAGATATTTAGCTTGGCTTTAAAGATGAAATCCTCTGGACAGATGGAGGAGGGATGGCCATTTCCTGAGAAACGCAATGAACAAAAGCCCTTCTGAGAAGGGTCTTATTTGGGACAATGTGAAAACGGGTTAGAAAAATGGTGAATGCAATGATGGGGGCTAAAGAGCATCCATTACCATTCTCGTTATCACCATTATTATTCTAATAGGAATTATTGCTACTCATTGCTTATTATTCTTAACATTAAAATATGCAATAATAGTAAACATTTATTAAAAGTTTACTATGCGCCAAGGCCTGTGATAAATATTTCATCTTCATTGTCTCATTATTGTCCAGATTTTATTTTATAGTCAAAGAAATTGAGGGTCAGAGAAGTGAAGTAACTTGCCTGAGGTCACATAATTAAGGGACAGAGTCAAGACATGAACCCATGCCTGTCTGAATTCAAAGACGATTCTGCGTTATATGAAAATGTTTTTTTGATCATTTGCTGTTGAATTTGTTTCCCCAAATCATTCTCTATGAGATCCCAGAGGAACTGGCAAATGCTAACAAAATTTTATGGCACAGTGAAAGAGTACAGTGGCGATTAGTTAGATAACTTTAGTATCATCATCAGTGGTAATGATGTCATTTCATATCTATGCCATTATCATGCCCAGTGGCAGTGGTGGTGATGGTGGTAATGGGACATGTCATGGAGGGTTAAATGGTATCTGGTAGAGGAGATAGGTTGTACTGAGCTTCTCATTTTCTTACTTGGCTCCTTTTGTGAGGAGGGTAATGCTTGGCTATGGTGGAAAAGCACAGTACTTCCCACTGATACACTGTGGTCCTGGAGCAGGTTTTTCTGTGCCAAGCAAATGGTTCTTGTACATGGCTGAGGTTGTCAAATGATAAGGCATGGCAGATGCCTTTAAGGGTGCCATGCTTTCTGGGCATAGATCCAAAGTCATAATGCTAAAGGGAAGTGTCTGATTAGAGCCCAGGGGTAAGAATAGCAAGACTGTGGCTTTCATCACACTGCACCCATGACCTAGTTAACACCACTTAGCCCATGGCCACCGTTATAGCCATGATCTTGTCACTTTGTCATGTATACCTGTGCTACTGTCCATAAAGGGCGCTGATCAAGAGAATAACTGATTCAGCACACTCACAACACCTGAATTCTGTTCCAAGATAACATGTGCAAAGCTGCAAGCCCAATGCTTCAATTGACATGGCACAAATTCACGCAATAAATTGAGTTTCTTTTCCTTTTCCAACACTCACCCTGCCCCACTCTCCCTGGCTCTGGTGCTTACTTCTTTTGTGCTATTAAACAACTCATTTCCCCCTCTGAACCCTCTATCATCTCTAGATAAAGGTCGGTCAGGGAGGCAAATTGTGTTAATTTCACACGGCAGCTTGGATCTGTTTTTAAGGAGCATTGAATACAGGAGACTTTTAGAGCTATATCCAGGCTCAAAAGGAAAGAGTTCCATGATTGATTGGTGATGTCTGCCATGGCTGTAGGAAAAGAGAGTGTGTATATGTATGCATATGCTACTTATTGACCTTGTTGGCTTCTAACTTTCTACCATGTTTAATGTTCTCTGATTATGTCTCAACAACTCATGTAGGATGAGTTGTATGTCTCAACAACTCTACTGGGGAGTGGATCGGTGGAATCATCTTTACCTTTAAGAGTAGCATGTTGGTGTATCAACCTAAACAATGTAAGAAAAACGCAAGGCTTGGCAGCTGTAGGAGGGAGGTGTCCAGGCTCTCACAGTCATTACAAATCCTTTTCTCCTGGGTCTCTGTGCTTCTTGCCAGCTGGGAGGACCACACAGACAGTCTACCTTTTAGCTGTGCTGTGGAAAAGCAAAAGAGTGAAGGTCTGGTCCTCTGCATGATGTGGGTGGTGAGATGCCCCCACCATGGTTAACAGTGGTGAACAGCCTGGGAGGCACAGGAAAGGTGGGTGAAGGGTGACCTTTATAAAGCTCTGACTCACTCCCGCCTTTGACTCGAAGCCTGGGCAATACAGCCTTGCCTGACTCATTACTATTTAAAGCTGCAGCCTCTTCTTTTCTCTTCGTTATTTTCAGTTCACATTTTCCATGATGTTTTCCTGTTTGGAATGAGCAAAACTTTCTCTTCTCCCCTGGGCTTTTTTGGGGTTCCCAGTTCTTCCCAGGTATGCTATGTGTGTGGCAGGGGGTGGGGAAGACAGGGGTTATAGACTTCTGAGCAAGTCAACCAACTTTTTCATTCTTCTCCATGCCATGTTCCATTATCTGAGGGTCAACGTTTGGACTCATAAAGACCTTCTTAGAGTATTATAGGTAGTAACCATTTTATGTTACTTTGCTGATATGACATTAACATATATATGTTACATATATGTTGCAGATTTTCCTGAAAGAGTATTGATCTTGTGATTTTGTAGATTGCATGTTGGGTACCATCAGCTTAATACAACAGACAAATAACTCAATAGAGTTATTTAAAGAAGAGGGAATCCAAATGGCCAATAAGCATATGAAAAGATGCTTGACCTCATTACTAATCAGCAACATTTCTAATTAAAGATATAATGCAAACATTTCAAGTGTATTATCACCCAGTCCTGGTGATGTGCCAAGGGAAAGGGGGCACTCATATTCAAAACTCCTTTCCTCTACATCCAAGTCCATTTTCACTTTGCTTCAGTCAGCATCCATCCTGTTGGGGTTCATCTAGTGGGTCATTCATTTCTAGGGGGTTGGTAGTATTACCAATTTGTTGCTTCTGGCATCTTTCATTCATTTTTATCATTGGAAAGGCAGCACCAGGAACCTTTGGATTCTCCTATTACTTTCCCTCACTTACATTATGTGGCAGACACCCTCTTCATAGCAAAGATTGATCATGTTAGCCAACACTTTCTTTTGAGGAACATGGAGTGGCCAATAGGAAGTCTCAGCTTCATACTGAATGATTGTGGCCTTTGTGGAGGAAGACGTCCTAAATCAGCAAAGTCCAGAATTATGGAAATAAAAAGGAAATACTTATTTGGACGGTTTATTATTAGTTGTGATAGTCAGAGGAGCCGCTGACTCTCCCATTTGTGTTTCCTGCTCCCTTAGATTCTGGCTACAAGAGGAATGAATCCACTCTAGGAGGAATTTTGGTGTCTTATTTGCTCAGAGCATATATTACAGGCTATTGGACTGTTATTCGATCTCTCAAAATGTTGTCTCCAGTCGTGTTGTCATTCTATCATTCTGTAAGACCAACTATTTATGGATGAGGAGGTACATGGAAACATAAGTAAACCGCATGAACATTAGATACTTACTTCCTGATTTCTTCTGCAATACAATGAAGAGATGGTGTTGTATGTGATACCATGATCTTGAACAAAGTATTTAGTGAGTCCGTGCCTGGTGGGACTGTGGCAAACGAGGAATACACATCCATGCAGAGAATGAGTATCTATTCCAGTAAGGACAAATTCTGTCCCTTCATGTTCAATGTAATCAGTTGCTACCAGATAGCAATTTGGTCCTCAGACAGTGATGCAGAATGCAAGCAAGACTCTGGTGTGCTGAGCAATATGATAGCCAGAATTAATTTTGTTATTAAACCTGTGTATCACTCTTTCTTTGCCACTGTGACCATATCATCCATGAACCTAGTCACTAGAGTGTTTAGAAAGAGGTTGACAGATATCCACAGGGGTATAATTTGCAACATGATTATTGAGAACTTCCTATGCAATGACTACATTTTCTGAGCACTCACATGGGTCCAACTACTCTTTCTTGACTCTCTCTCTCTTTTTAATGAGGCTCCACACCATAATGGAGCCCAATGCAGGGCTTGAACTCATGACCCTGAGACGAAGACCTGAGCAGAGATCAAGAGTCGGATGCTTAACTGACTGAGCCACCCAGATGCCCACAACTATGCCCTTATGCTGGGCCCATTTAGAGTTGCTCATCCTTCATTCAAACTTTGTTCCCAATCATCTAATCTTATTCTTCCAAATGCCTGGACCTTGCATCACAAGACTAATTGCTTAAAATCCTACATATTGGAAAATTCTCCCTTTCTCCATTGTCCTCCAAGGCCATTCTTGAGTGAAATCGAAACGGCATAGCATTCCATTTCTCACTGGCACCATAAATCAGGCTTGGTTTTCCTCCTCAGTCAACTGATCATATGAACTCTCAGAAGTTTGGGACACCAATATGGCAGGAGTAACTATGCTGGAAGTATGGGCCTCTGGTAAATAAGTTATATCTTAAAGATTTGTTCAAACCTATTTCTGTTTATATCATATCCATTTGATGACGGACTGATGCAGGGCTTGCCTGAATTTATGGCTCCGTGGATTAGACAACGCCCATTTCATGATGTCAGTGTTCATGGATTCGTGGCATTCGGGTATGTTGAGAAAGAGCTGTTTTTTGAATTTCTTTAATTTATTTTTTATTTTTTAATTATTTTCCTCCCATTTTTTTAAGAAAGAGAGAAGGAGAGAAAGAGCGAGGGGGATAGGGAGAGAGAGAATCTAAACAGATTCCATGCCCAGCATGGAGCCCAACAGGGGGCTCTATCTCACAGTTCTCAGATCATGGCCTGAGCCAAAATCACGAGTCAGATGCTTAACTGACTGAGCCAACAGTCACCTCGTAGAAAGAGCTGTTTTTAACAAAGAGAAAGGAACGTGACTTTCCTGCCAATCTCTGAAGGTTTGCAACTATGATTCTCCTAACACTTCTTTCTGCAAGCTTCATTTAGCAACTTGATCAATTACAAATCAAACATCATTGGATCTGAGGTATCTCAAAAGCCCAATGGCCGAGTTGGGCCAGCTGGAGAACCTTCTCTTGCTCTGGACTCCTTTTAAATTGTCAGCCTTATGGTCACTTAATCATCACGTCTGGTATTTTCTGCTAATCGGGATAGAGAAAAAATGCATTAGACAGATCAGTATCTGCATGCGAGGGGCCAGAGGCTGTATTGATTTGCTTCACTAAGAAGACTACATCCGGAATACTAGCTGCAATTGAGGTCAAACCTAATTAAGCTTAGAATAAGCCGCTATAATTCTCCAAGATCCATCCATCTTCTGCACAGATCACATAGGCAAACAAAATGGGATTGTGATAGTGTTGATTTTCCAAGTCTTGGTAGCATTCATCTTTGTATTCTTATAGGAACTATTATTGTCTTTGGTTTACTATTTGTATATGGAGGAAAGCTCCAGGAGCTTCCCTTTGACTGAACTCAGGAACTAGGGAAAGAACTAACATGCGTTCATATATCCATTGAACCACTGTTAGGTGGTCCAGGCCTAAACTCTGCTATCAGCTCCCCTTCAGCCTTGGTCCACAATTGTGTTACGAGGTCCCAGGAATTAATGATAACTCAGAATAATGCAGTCTAATGATGCCATAAAGGTCTGTATATCTCCTGTTTCCTACTGCACAGTTACAATGGCACAGGACCACCGTTTCCTTTGGGGAAGACCAGGAAGGATATTTGAAACACACACTATTATTGCAAGCTCTTTGCTTGAGGGTTGCCAAGGTTGTCCCTTTTTTCAAGGAATTCTGGCTCAATTCTGAGATCAAGTTCTCAGAATTGGATCAGATGATGATCCTTTGTCATGCTGATGGAAGTCAAGTTTCTATTCACCCGTTTGAGTTTTTCAAGTCTTGGGTCAAGTTGGACCTTAGTTAGCTGTCTTAAAGACCACAGGGTAGAGACCCTTATGGGATCAAACCATTCTGACCGTCTTTTCAACCATGTGGCCTAGCATGCTCGCTTTGCCTCTGGTGTTTGTGCCAGCCTATCAACACCACTCAGATCAGAAAGCCCTTCTCAGTGGCAGCGTCTTGCATTTTCACTTCTAGCTTAGAGTACAGCCACTACAGTGATGTTCAAAGATTCTGTCATCCTTCTCATCAAAGTATTTCTCAATGCTTTGGTAAGGGAGTGTTTTTTGAACACTCTCAAAGGTGGGTGAGTGGATGAATTACAACAAATTTACTCCAGCATTCTTTGCTCCTTACCTTTTTTTCTCCTTACATTGTATTAAGGAATTACATGACTATTGACTTTATTTACAAAGTCAGTAGGCCACCACTGAGTCAAGAGTTCTGTCAGCCATTTAGAACCACTCCCAGATGCCTGAGTGAGCCCATTTATTTCATTTATTATTTTTTAAAATTTATTTATTTATTTATTTGTTTGTTTCTGGTGAAAACCTTGTATTCTTCTTCATGGTTCAAGCTTGTTTTGAGAAAGTGCAACATTTTAATTTATGGTTTGGAATAGACTTTCAGCTGTATTAAACGATGGAGAGATGAATTGGTTACCTTACCAAAGTTAAATCAAGAAGATTCAAGTCAAAAGGTTAAATCACAGGTATTTCCTACCGCACCCAAACCCAGCCTTCCAGTACTTGGTGCCAGAGGCAAGAACTCCAACAGGGAAGTGCCTCAGGTCAGGAAGTGAGCAGAGCCTACCTGCGGAGCAAAAGGCCTAGAAGTTTCCATAACCTGGTTTTACCCATTTGGTAAGCTCCCTTAGAAAATAGGGACAATGGATTACAATATCGTACGTGTCTCTGACTTGTGTTTTCCTAAACATCTCACACAGTAAATTACTACCCTGAACATAGTATATTCAATGTGGGGGTCAGATAGGCAAACACTAGTTCAATTTCTCAGGGTTGTGGGCCACTCCCACCTGAAGAATCTAGGAACCCAATCTCCATCTGGAATATTCCTTGTGATCCCTACAGACCAAGAGCCCAAACTCACAACTTAGAGGAATAAAACCAAACAAAAAGCGTACGGAAAGAATCCATGGCATAAAGGGAAGCAACTTCAAGGCACAGGTTAGGCATGCTGCCAAGGGCTGAGTAAATGTCTTCAATGTGAAGATCTTACCCCTCTTTCCACTAGTAAGCAGTGGGAACAATTGAAGCTGGAATCCTAGTCCATATCTGTCCCTCTCAGGGTTACCAGAAAAACTTCAGTCCTGGTTAACAACCCTACTGTTACATGTTATAAGTATCCAAGAGATCTAAATAAGACTGTGCAGTTTTGAAGATAGAAGGCACTTTCTGGTTTGCAGTGTGGAGAAAATGATTATCCATCACTGAGCGCCAGAAACTGCAGTCATCAGCACAGTGCTATGGCATGCAATGTCAGCTCACAAAACACCTCTCTCTCCCTAGTCAGAGGCAGACAAATAGTGGTAGCACTAGAGTTTATTAAGTTGTGGCTTAATACAAGAACTGGGGCTTGCCCATGGTGCTGCTCTTGATGTATAAAGCCTGGACATTCCACCAATTCTTCTTGAGCAATGACACCAGGAAATTGACGACTAAGTAGATGTTGTACACAAGCTCATCATCTGTCATCTTCACATGGCCAACGGCCACTGCCAGACACAGCAACTTCTTCATCTGGAATTTGATCATGGACTTCACTTCATCCACTTTGGCCACCATGTCCTCATTGTGGGTCAGCAAGGAAGGGACCTTGCCAGGCCTGGGCCCAGGATTTGTGGGAGCTCCTTAATCAGAGATCCTGAAGCCAGAAGGGCATCATACTTCTTGGCCAGCTTCTTAACTAATTTTTTTTTATTCTTGTTGAGTTTCTTCAGTCTCCATGTGGGGAACATCCACAGGCTTGGCTTCATCACGGTGCTGCTGGTCCCCTAAAACACAGATGGTGAACTTGGGGTGGGGAGTGGACTTAAGCCTGACAGTGCTCCAGAAGCATTTGTCCTTCTGAGCGTCATTGTTCTTCAAGATGGTCTGAAACTCCACCGTCTCCAAAAACTTTAGGCACGTGCACTGGTTCCCATGAAGGACTTTCTTCACCACCTCATACAGGGTGTCATGGGAGACTTTGCTGCTCATGGTGCCACGTGCCATAATAACTGGAAAAGAGAGTTGTGAACCCATTCTGGTAAATAAACTCATATCACTAAATTCAGCTGCAAAATCTCTTAGTTCTTTGAGTGTGCCCCCTCTTTTATCAGTTATTCTGTAACTGATGCCCCAAGGGCTTGTTGATGCCCCTGACTCTAGTTGTAGGCTTGGAGCCTCTGAGAGGTAGTATATTCAGGCAGGGGAATAAGTGGTATTTCTGTGATGATATCTACCTTAGATGATGTCTTTCTTGGTTGTTCTACTGGACAGGACCAGCGTCATCAGATAGAGAAAGAGGGGCTCCTTCCACTGGCAATAAATTTCTGTTGGCAGATTTGGGAGGTTAGATGTCCTCAGAATCATTCAAATTCTCTCAAGTGTAACCGTTTCTATTCTCAACATCTTATTCTTTCCAAATCAGTGCTCTAACTTGTACACAAGAGACTCAATCAGGTTGTTTATTCCATCTATGTTGAATTTTGGGCATCCCACAGAATTGGACTCGGCATCTAATTTTTGTAGCCACTTTCTTTCAAGTTAGTTATAGAAACTGACTCCCTGGCTATGTCTTGAGCAGAGAATTTAAATCCTCAACTTGTCATTTTATTTTTTAAACTTGCCAATATAGTTGGAAGTAGCCAATTATTTTGGTTATCTATTGCTGTGTAACAAACCACTTCAAAACTTAGTGACTTAAAATAATAACCCAATCATTATCTCTCACAGTTTTGTGGATTGACTGTCTTTAGTGGTGACTGCTAAGATGACAAGCATCATAGGGACAACAGAACCTGGGACATTCAAGACAGATAACCAAAATGGCTGGTAGTTGATGCTGGATGTTGGTTGGAAATTTGGGTGGGGTTATCAGCTAAGGATACCTTGGTTCTACTCCCCAGTAGTCTGTCTCACGGCTGCTTGGGCTTCCCCACAGCATGGTGGCTAAATCCCAAAAGGGAGTATTCTAAGTGAGAAAAGCAGATACTGCAGATCTAAAGCCCTGCCTCTGAAGTTAGTTACAAGGATTAATTTTGTCTTTCTCTACTCACTGAATCAAATAATAGGGATGGCCTATGTTCAAGGGAAAGGGAAGGAACAGATGGATGAGTGACAAAAAAATCTGTGACCATCTTTAATTCACCATACCGATCCACTTCCCATATAGCAGCAGCCACTTGGTCCTCCAATGCCTACACGAGTTCCACCTTCTAATGCTAACTAAATCTGCATTGATTTCAAACTATAATCAATCTCACATTCCCATCTTCTTGAAGATTGATTGCCTATAATCACTTACTGTATTACTTAGGATCCTTAATTGCAGACCAAATAATGCACTCTAACTAGTTTAAGCAGAAAAGGATTTATTATAGGCCATTAAGTCACTTACAAGAATGTCTAGGAGGGCCAGAGAAACAAAATTGAATGCTATGCAAGTAGGAGCAAATAAGCCATCGGATACTTCCAGTGGGAACCTTGATGCTGCTAACACTTGCCACTCGGGATCTAGGGGTCAGAGGGTAGACCTAGAACCACTCCACAGAAGAATGAAACACCACTGCCAGTGAGTTTGCCGAAGGACGTTACAGCTGTGGTCTCATGGATCTCACTTCTGCTTTCCAATTGAGCATGTGTGGAACTCTGGCTGCAAAGATATCTTGGAAATATGATCTTGTTTTCCAGCTTCTAGATCAGGGTTCCTAACTTTGACATTATTGACATTTTAGGCCAGATGCTTTGTTGGGGGAGAGAAAACATCCTGTATGTTGTAAGATGTTTAGCAACATCCTTGGCCTTTATCCACTAGATGCCAATAGCACTGGCCTGCACCTCTTCACTCTCCTTCAGGTTGTGATAGTCGATAACATTTCTTGTTATTGCCAAATGTCCCCCTGGGGAGTGGCTGAATCACCCTCTGCTGAGAATACAACTCTTGGGATCATAAAGGCATGATAGAGAGAAGTAAAAATGGGACTAAGTACTGCCACAAACAGATTAGTGGCAGGTAGTTTAGGAGAAAAAGAAATTCCATGATATTTCAAGGATCAGTGTTACAAATAAAAATATCATTTGAGATATACTCATACCTATTACCAAAGTGGACTGAAAAGATCCAACCAGGCTGTGGTGAATGAGACAGTGGTAAATCCCAGGCCATTTTTTTTCCCGATGATGTTGACAATTAGAGTTTGGAATAAGAAAAGCTCTTTGAATGTGGTCGCCTTCAGATAAAACTCACTTTACAGCTCCCTTGTTCGAGGTTCTGGCAATCTGGCAGAATGGTTCTTATTGTGCCGGCGAGGGCAAGGTGCTATTAATCTGTCTGCATTTCTCACTACACAACCAGCTTAAAAACCCTAACACGACTCCAGAAGTGCAATATTAATACCAGTGTCATCTGACACTTTTTCACGTTCTGTTCTTCACAACTTTTATTCCTCGAATCTAAGTTCTACTGTGTTTATTTTTAAAAAGTGACAAGGGGGAAACTGGGAAAGTAGAGGAGGAAGGGAAGAGTCTCTACATTACTGTGGATAAGGAGTTTTTATTCTGTGCAGCTATAAGGATGTCAGTCTCATGGGAAATTGCTTTTGATACAGAATCCCTGGAGAGACAGATGTGGAAGAGACAGTACTGCTATGTTGTGGGGACAGCAGATGGTGAGGGTACAGTTGGTCAGCCAGCTCTAATCTTTACATTAAAACAAGTATTGTGATGGGATAGAAAATTGAGTTAGCAGGTTTTAATCTGCTAATTCCTGATACATTGGTTGGTGCTGGTATATTTATTAAGCACTTACCATGAGCTCAGTCCTATGAAAGATAAAAGGAAAGGAGACGACATTGGCTGGCCATGAACAACCATTGTCAATTATTCATCACTGTTTCCATTTAGCGAGAACTCACAACATGCCAAACATTGGTTGAACTGCTTTACATGCATTACTTCATTAAATGTTTGAAATAGCCCTGTAGGGGATATACTTTTATTATTTCCATTTTACTTAGTAAAAATGTTGTGATCAAAGTCTCATAATTGAGCTACATTTTGAAATCAGGTATATGTACCTAACCACTGTGTTTACTGTGTAGGGAAGACAAAAGAGTCTTAAACTCTCCTTAAATCGTTAGGTAGCAGTCTCCATAGTTTCCAGGTCTACTCCCACTAACCTCAAGTCCAGCACAAAGAGAGAGGCTCTCTTAATAACCCTATATTTCCCAATTGTCCCCACAAAGTCCCAACACTGAGTTATCTCGGATTGATTTCAGCCCTTTCTTGAACAGAGCACTGGTGGGGAGGGATCAATTTACAGTATTTGACCAAGTCCAATGGCGAACTGGATCTCTGGCCCATAATCTAGCAACCTTGAGGCTCAATAAGGCAATGTAAGTTGGAGCCAGTCTGTGCTCCACTTTCCCTGCTTCTGGAGGTCAGTGGGGTTTAACGGAGAGCTGAGCTTCCCCCTCCAACCTCACGGCAAGGAGACTGAATGAGGCAGTGTGAAGCAGGGCTACTCAACACTCTGCTTTCTCCACCTGTCTTCTGAGCTGCCACCCTCCCCGCCCCCCCCGCTGGCATCAACAGGTAGAATGAGGTGGTGAGGGGCGGAGCTAATTGACACTTTACTCCCGCCCTTCATGAGTTGGGACCAGCAGGGAGCTGAACTTCTACCCCTTCCGCGAAATGCTATGTCAGCCCCCTGCGTTGTAGCCCTCACCCCCCCATCGCATCAGTAGGGAGCGGAACTTACACTCCCACTTTGAGATAATAAGTTGGATTGAGTCGGTGCACCACTTTTTCAAGAAAGATGTTAATGGGCTGAGGATGGGACTGAAGGCCTACCACATCTGTCTGCAACAAGGTGGTGTGATGGGAGTCTTGGCTCCACTTTTTGGAGGCGATGTCAGTGAAGTTCAGCAGGAAACGGAGCCGATACACCCAGCCTTCACATGACTTTAAAATAGGAGGACTTCCTGCTTAAAAAATGAAGATTCAATAGAATCCAGAGCCTCATACTATATCCAAAATGTGCAGGATACAATAAAAAAATCACTCCTCATACCAAGAAACAAGAACATCGCAAGTTGAATGAGAAAAGACCATCAAAGATGCTAACACCAAGGTTAATCAGAATGGTCTGGCAAGGATATTCAAGCAGCTGTCTTAAAAATGCTTCAGCAAGTGATTATGAATTCTTTTGAAACAAAGGAAAAAGTACAAACTCTCAGCAAGGGAGAAAAGTTATAAAAAGAACAAAGTGGACATTATAAACTTAAAAATAAAGTAACTGAAGTTAAAAATTCACTGAATGAGGGGCGCCTGGGTGGCTCAGTTGGTTAAGCTTCTGACTTCGGCTTAGGTCATGATCTCATGGTCCATGGGTTCCAGCCCCACGTTGGACTCTGTGCTGACAGTTCAGAGCCTGGAGCCTGCTTCGGATTCTGTGTCTCCCCTTCTCTCTCTCTGACCCTCCCCGGCTCTCTCTCACACACATTCTCTCTCTTTCTCTCAAAAATAAATAAACATTTAACAAAATTTTTTAAAAAATTAACTGGATGAGTTCAATGCTGGAGCAGAAATGAGAGAGGATTGAACCAGTAGACTTGGGGATATACCAATACGGTTTACCCAACTTAAATAACAGAGAATAATGTCTTTTCATGTCTTCTCTTCTTTTTTTAAACTGGATTATTTGGTTTCTAGGTGTTGAATTTTAGAAGTTCTTTATATATTTTGGGTAGTAACCCTTTATCAGATATGTCATTTGCGAGCATCTTCTCCCATTCTGTAGGTTGCCTTTTAGTTTTGTCAATTGTTTCTTTCACTGTGCAGAAGCTTTTTATCTTGCTGATGTCCCAGTAGTTTATTTTTGCTTTTGTTTCTCTTGCCTCAGGAGACATATCTAGTAAGAAGTTGCTACAGCCAATGTCAAAGAGGATACTGCCTGTGTTTTCCTCTAGGATTTTGATGGTTGCCTGTCTCACATTTAGGTCTTTCATCTATTTTGAGTTTATTTTTGTGTCTGGTGTAAGAAAGTGGTCCAGATTCATTCTTTTGCATGCTGCTATCCAGTTTTCCCAACACCATTTGTTGAAGAGGCTGTCTTTTTCCATTAGATATTCTTTCTTGCTTTGTGAAAGAGTAGTTGACCATGTAGCTGTGGGTTCATTTCTCAGTTTTCTGTTCTCTTCCATTAATCTATGTGTCTCTTTTTGTGCCAGTACCATACTGTCTCGATCACTACAGCTTTGTAACGAACAACAGAGCGAAAATAGACTGAAAGGAAAGTGAGCGAAGTCTCAGAAACCTGTAGTACAATAACAAAAGAGCTGACATCTATGTTATTGGCATCCCAGAAGGAGAGCAAAGAGAAAGAAGTATTGAAATGTTTGAAGGAAAATATCTGAAAACTTTAGAAATTTGGCCAAAATCATAAACCTATTCAAGAAACTGAGCTAACTCCACGCAGGATAAATAAACGAGGCCACACAAAGACACATCATAAATGAACTTCTGAATACTATGCATAAAAAAAAAAAAATCTTGAAAGAAGCCACAAAGAAATGAGGCTTTACTTACAGACAAACATTGGATGATAATGGATTTCTCCATCTGAGACCAGAGAGGCCAAAGAACAGTGGCACTACGTTTTTCTTTTTAAGATTTTATTATTACTATTATTATTTTAAATGTTTATTTATTTTCTTTTTCTTTTTACAAAATATTTATTTATTTATTTTTAATTTTTTTAAATGTTTATTTATTTTTGAGACAGAGAGAGACAGAGCGTGAGCAAGGTAGGGGCAGAGAGAGAGGGAGACACAGAATCTGAAACAGGGTCCAGAATCTGAGCTGTCAGCACAGAGCCCGATGTGGGGTTGGAACCCACGAACTGTGAGATCCTGACCTGAGCCGAAGTCGGGAGCTTAACTGACTGAGCCACCCGGGTGCCTCAAAAATGTTTCTTTATTTTTGAGAGAGAGAGAGAGAGAGTGGGAGAGGGGCAGAGAAAGAGGGAGACACAGAATACAAAGCAGGCTCCAGGCTCTGAGCTGTTAGCACAGAGCCCGACATAGGGCTTGAACCCACAAACCGTGAGATCATGACCTAAGCTGAAGTCACACACTTAACCCACTGAGCCACTCAGATGCCCCGGATATTTATTTATTTTTGAGAGAGAGAGAGAGGGAGGGGCAGAGAGAGAGGGAGAGAGAGAATCTGAAGAGGGCTCTGTACTGAGAGCGGACTGCCCAATGCGGGGCCTGAACTCAAAAACTATGAGATGGTAACCTGAGTTGAAATTGGATGCTTAATTGACTGAATCACCCAGGCGCCCCAGCGCTACAGTTTTCAACTATTTAAATAAAATAACTCTCGACCACAAATTCTAAATCCAGTAAGCTCCATGGACTTAGAAGGAAAGAGAGTTATACACAAATTTCTGTTAACAGTAAAAGGGTGTATGGCTACCTGGGAGACCAAATGAACACGTCACCTCAAATATAACAGATAATTACAGCCATTTTCCACTTCAACTAAAATATTTTTGCTTCTCTTACTTTTGTGATCATGACTCTTTCTCCATTCTTTTAGAAAGAATATTGGGTGCCTTCCACTGTTGACAAATCTTAAAACATTTACATTCTGCTTTCTCTTCCCAGTGTGTAAAATTATCTTTGCTCCTACTAAGGAGTAGCTCTGACCCAGGCCAAGTAGACAAGACTGTATTAGGAATGAATGTCTCTTTGTGGCACCATAGAAGGCATTTTGGGGATGAAATCCTTGACCTGTCTTTGCTCTGACCACCAGGGATTACTTTTAACAAACCACATTTCTCTGAAAAAGAGGTTGGATTGAATTGGGTCAAATAGTCATAACGCTGACACCAAACTCTTACCAAGATTAGACTTCTGCCATTCAGTGGGACTAGATATTTGGTTACGGAACACACACACACAAGTTGACTTATTCGATCCCCCTCATGCAAGTACTTTAACAGATGGGCCTACCAGAAGGAAGACAGAGCCTCAGCAAACAGAAGTGAGGAAGAAGCTGAGAAGCATTGACCAGCAGGAAAGACCAGAAGCTCTGCCATTTCAGATAGATTAAAGGCTCCATCAATGCCTGGATTCTCTTCCTGGAAGTTTTTAAGCACCTTTAGCCATTCTAAATTTGATTTAGCCACCGTAATCTCACTGAATATTCCTTCTATTCCTTAAATAGATTGGCCCATGTACGATTATACCCGTTTCTTAGATGACAAAATCACTGTACAACTTTTACACGGTTCAGGTCACTGGTATCTCGATCTGAAAGCTATTTCAGTATTCTACCTGCTGTCCCATAGACCTTTGCTATAGACTTGAATCTCCATGTGACTTAAACAATTCCCTCCATTCTGGTCCCTCACTGACAAGTAGGCTCCAAATAGACTTTGCCACTCAGTGATGAGGAGGTAATTCTGTCATGACTAAATGGATCTTGCAAAGAATCATTGAGGAGAGGCCCTTTTCACTTGGGAAACCACAGCTTGAAGGCTCAAAGCTGTGAAAGATAAATTAACCTTCCCTCGGACTCTGTCCAACCTGCCAAGCAAACTGGAAGTAATTATTTTATGTGGAATGCTTATTGCCATTACAGTGGCAGGGACTTGATTTCACCATTTAGCAGACCCATCTGTTCCTTTGTTGGCAGGCACTCTGATCGCATGTCACCTGGGGCCCTGGCACTCTTGGGTCTTGATTGCAGGGCATGTCCGAGGCGAAGATGTGGGATAGAGAGAGAGAGTGAGAAGACCTGGCTTCCACCCTCAGTCTAGCTGGGGAGATGGGAATAAGTGTGAAATGATAAATACCCTTGGAGACTTGTTATTACCAAAAGAGTTGATCAGAGAGTTCATATTTCAAAAATTAGCACTAATGCACTGTGGTCACAGCCCAGGTTCTACCACTAGGGCTAACTCTGTGATCTTGGGCAAGTTACATGACCTGCTATGTGCCTCGATTTTCTCAATTACGAATGGGTATAACAGCGCTCACCTCACTGAGCATTGAATGAAAGAGGTGTAAAGTGCTTAGCACATAATAAATATTTGGTAAATGTTAGCTTTTATGATATTGCTCAGAGGAGAGAGAAAGCCTTGGAGTTGATCCAAAAGGGCTTTCTTTGGATTGGAAACAGTGTTTTGTCTTTTCTGCTCTGCTCCCACCCTATTTCACAGCAGTGTCTGTCTCACTGGTCACACTTGGCTGGTCTAAGCATAGTCACAAATGACAAAGGAGCCAATACGCCTTCTTCTCCAGAAAATGTAGAACTAGAAACATCTTCACCCCCTTGGCGGCTGAGACAGTAAGAAATAAAACTTGGGAGATGGTAGCCAAGTTTCCTGCTATGTGGGATGAGACACACTCTGAGTCCCAGCTAAGTATTAAAACAAGACGAATTCAGGGTTTAGTAACATCAGTAGTCTCCAGCTTCTAACATATTGACAGTATTGCTCCTTGATAGGGAGGTTTCTGCAGTCCTTGTGCCTTAATTACCTTTCTGATTGACCCAATCTAATTTTTCAGACTAGATAATTACCTCTCATTTCCTTATGGGGAGAAGTTGCCAGAGATTTTTATTTAGAGCAGGAGCCATTTGGTGTCAGGTACCACATGGCTGCAAGAAATGATGGGCACCTATGAACCATCACTTAAGTTCTTGCTGAGATGGTGTTGTTGTCATGATGAGGAATACACATTACAAAAACAGCCTTACATCTTCATACGCAACAAACCAGTTGTGACAAATGGCCTGCCACTGTGCTCCTGGAACTCTGATTTCTGACAGAGACCCCAAAGAGAAGGAAATGGATCTACCATTGTTCTGATTTTATGCGCCAGGTAGCCTGGCCGTTGTAGCCAGTCAGCCTTGGCTTTGACACTGTTTCGCTCTCTACCTCATAATAGCGTGGGCAGGATTAGCTGGTGGAAGGCATCGGTAGAGGGCCTGGCACAGGATAAATGCTTGACAACTGACAGGAATTAGTGTTATTTTTAGTGATAGCTCTCCCGAATTTGCTAATTCTGTCCTTTTAGCTAGATCACAAATCTTCTTAAGCAGGGATGATAACACGTTGGCATCTTCGGAAGTCTTGGATTATTGATCCTGTATCATTCACTTTATTTCTTCATTTTTTGGTGTGTTTTTTAAAAATGCGTGTGTGTTTGTGTGTGTGTGTATAGTTTGACAACACATTCATACAGTCATGTGACTACCACCACAACTGGAATTCTGTCACCCTCCCTTCCCCCCAGAAGCCCCTTTGCAATGATACTTTGCAGTCAAATCCTCCCCCGACCCTTGGCAGCCACTGATCTGTTTTCCATCCCTATACTTCTGCCTTTTTCAGAATGTCCTATCAATGGAACCATCTAAGTATAATGTTTCTGAGATTAATGGGTTTATTTCTGTACTCTTCTGACTCTTCTGTCTATTCCATTTATCTGTATGCCTATCCTTATGCCAGTACAGAGTCATGATGATTCCTGTAGCTTTGTAGCAAGTTTTGAAATCAGGAAATGTGAGTCCTCCAGTTTGTCTTTTCTGAATCCCTTGCATTTTTATATAAATTTTAGGCTCAGCGTGTCAATTTCTGCAAAGAAATGATCTGAGATTTTGACAGGGATTGTGCTGAATCTGTAGATCAATTTGGGAGTGCTGACATCTTAAAAAAATTACATCTACCACTCTGTGATTATGGAATGTCTTTCCACTTACTTCGATCTTCTTTAATTCCTTTCAACAATATTTTATAGTTTTCAGTGTATGAGTCTCGCATTTCTTTTGTTAAATTTATTTGTGAGCACTTTACTCTCATTGATGCTATTGTAAATGGAATTGTCTTCTTTTTTAAAAATTTTTTAATGTTTATTAATTTTTGAGAGACAGAGCATGAGCAGGGGAGGGACAGTGAGAGAGAGAGACAGAGACAGACAGACAGAATCCAAAGCAGGCTCCAGGCTCTGAGCTGTCAGCACAGAGCCCGACCCGGGGCTCGAACCCACAAACTGCGAGATCATGACCTGAGCCGAAGTCGGACGCTAAACCGACTGAGCCACCCAGATGCCCCTGGAATTATCTTCTTGATTCTATTTTCACATTGTTCATCACTGGTGTATTGAAATACACTTGATTTTTTAAAAATATTCATCTGATATCCTGTATCTTGCTGAACTCACACATTAGTGCTAAAGATTCACCCATCTGTAAATAGAGACTTTTACTTCCTCCTTTCCAATCTGGATTTTAAGTGTACTTTTTTTTTTTTTTTGCTTAATTGTTCTGACTAGAACCTCCAGCACCATGTTGAATAGAAGTGGTAAGACATCCTTGCCTTGTTCCTTATCCTCATCCTAGAAGGGAAGTCTTCATGATTGAGTATGATTTCAGCTGTGGGTTCTGTCATAAAATGCCATTTGTTGTGTTGAGGGAGTTCTCTGTAGTTCTAGTTTTCTGAGAATTTTTATCATGAGAAGGTATTGGATTTGGTAAGCAAAATGCCATAGTATTTTCTTACCAAACTTCAGCCACCCTTATCTACTTTTGTATAAGACGTGAGGTTTAGGTTAACATCAATTTTTAGTATTTGAATGTCCAATTGTTGCAACGCCATTTGTGGAAAGTCTAATCCTTCCTCCATTGAATTGTCTTTCTGTCTTTGTTTAAAACCAATTGGCCACTTTGTGTGGGCTTCTTTATAACCATTGTATTGTCATTTTCCTGTGCCTTTACCAGTTCTACACAGTATTGCTTACCATAGCTTTATGGTGGTCTTAAAATTGGATGGTCTGAATCCTCTCCTCGAAATTATTTTTCAAAAAAAATGTTTGGCTAGTGTATTTGCCTTGCCTTTTCTTATAAACTTTAGAATCTGTATGTGTGTGTGTGTGTGTGTGTGTGTATATATATATATATATACACACACACACACACACACACACATACATATATATATACATATATATATAATAAATAGATATCCATATCTATATATCTACATATATTACCCCCAAATCCTAACAAGTAATTGATTGGAATAATATCAGATATACAGATCAGTTTGGTGACAATTCACACCTCAACTACACTGAGTGTTCCAATCCACTTATATGGCCCGTCTCTGCATGTACTTCGAGGTTCTTTGATGTATTTCACCAGCATTTTTGTAGTTTTGGCATACAGAGTTTGCACATGCAGATGTACACTTGAGTATGTCATATTTTGGAGCTATTTTCAACTGTATTGATTTCAGCTTCCTATTTTTGATTGATAATGTCTAGAAATTTGGTTTTTGGGGTAAATTTGTCTCTTATTTTTGCTAAACTGTTTTATTATTTCAGAGAACTTTCTCCTAGATTTATTGCCTTGTTGTTGTTGTTGTTTTTAAATACATGGAACTGTTGCCTGTGAATAGGAAGAGTTTAATTTCTTCTTTTCCAATCCATATGACTTTTATTCATTTTGCTTGACTTATTGCATGATTAGGACCTTCAGTATAATTTGAATAGGAGTGGTGAGAGTTGACGTCCTTGTCTGTTCTTCATCTTAGGAAAAGTCTTTGTCCATTATATTGTCATTAGTGTGTGTGTGTGTGTGTGTGTGTGCGTGCGTGCGTGTGTGTGTTTGACCCTCTTTATCATATTATGGATGTTTCTATTCCAAGTTTGATGGGAGTTTTTACTTGAAATGACTCTTAATCTTTCTGCTTTTCTGAATAATTTTATATGTTTATGTGTTTTTTGTTCTTTAGTCTATTAGCATGGTGAATTTCATTACATTATTTTCATATGTTAAACTAGCTTTACATTCCTGGGATTAACCCCATTTGTCATGGTGCATTATTCTTTTTATTTATTGCTGGATTTTATTTGCTAGTATTTGGTTAAGGATTTTTCCTATGTTCATGAGGTATATTGGTTTATGATTTTCTTTTCTTTTACTGTTTGTCTGGTTTTGGTATGAGGGTAATGCTAGCCTCATAAATGAATCTGGAAGTATCCTTTCCTTTGCTCTTTAATGTCTGTGGTTCTGTAGTGAGAGTCCACCTTTCATTTCTGATATTGAAAATGTATGTCTTCTCCCTTTTTTCTTTGCCAATCTTCTTAAAGATTTATCAAATTTATAGATCTTTTCAAAGAACCCACTTTTGTTTTTATTGACTTTTTTCTATTGGCTTATCATTTTATTTTATTTTTATTTTTTTAATGTTTATTTAGTTTTGAGAGAGAGAGAGAGAGAGAAACAGAGACAGAGTGTGAGTGGGGGAGGGGCAGAGAGAGAGAGGGAGACACAGAATCTGAAGGAGGCTCCAGGCTCTGAGCTGTCAGCACAGAGCCCGATGCGGGGATTGAACCCAGGAACTGTGGGATCATGACCTGAGCCGAAGTTGGAAACTTAACTGACTGAGCCAGCTAGGTGCCCTGGTTTACCATTTTAACTGTCAGTACCTTCTGCTGTTTTTTTTTCCCTTTCTTCTGCTTGCTTTGGGTTTATTTTTCTCCTCTTTTAAAAATTTCATAGGGGGGAAGCATGGACTGTTGATCTGAGATTTTTCTTATTTCCTAATACAAACAGTTAACCATTAATTGTACTCTAAATCTTGCATTAACTGTTTCCCACAGATTTCAGTATGTTGCATTTTCTTTGTTTAGAAAATACTTTCCAATTCCTTTTGTTATTCATCCATATATTATTTAGAAATGTATTATTTAACTTTCATGTGTTGGGACAATTCCAGTTATCATTCCATTATTTATTTCTATTTTAATTCTATTATAATCAGAGAAAATAATTTATGTGATGTCAAATCTTTTAAATGTGTTAAGGTCTGTTTTATAACAGTCTGTTATAATAGTCTAGATGCTTGCGTGTTTGCTGTTTGATGTAATGTTCTATAAATATAAATTTATTCTGGTTTGTTGACAGTGTTATTTGGTTCTTCTATCTACTAGTTGATTTTTCTGTATACTTGTTTTACTGATTCCCGATAGAGGAATATTGAAATTTCCAACTATAGTTGTGGGTTCGTCTGCTTCTCCTTTCGGTTAGGTAAGTTTCTGCTTCATATATTTTGAGTCTTTATTGTTAAATGCACCCACATTTAGGGCTGTTAAGTCTTCTTGGTGAGTTGATGTTTTTATCATTTATAATGTCCCTTTTTATCCCTGGTAGTTTTTATTGCCATAACATCTTCTTTGCCTAACATTAACTAGACCCTACAGATTTACTTTGATTAGTTTTTGCACAGCATTTCTTTTTCTATCATCTTACTTATAACCTAGCTATCTCATTATTTTTAAAGTAACTTTCTTATAGACAGCATATAGTTGGGTCTTGCTTTTCTTTGATCCATTCTGGCAATCTATCCTTTTTCCTTTGTGCGTTTAGACTGCTTACATTTAAGGTAATTATTGATATGTTTAGATTTAGCTCTATCATTGTATTATTTGTTTTATGTTTGTTTCCTCTATTTCCATTTCTCTATTTTCCCTTTCTTTACTTCTTTCAATTATTTATGTATTTTTAGTATTCCACTTTAATTTGTTTTATTCAGTTTATAACCATATCTTTGCATAGTTTTTAGTGGTTGCTTAAGGGGTTAAAATATACATACTTCACTTCTTATAGACTACTTAGAATTAATATTTTCCTACCTTAAGTGGAATGTATAAGCCTTACCACTGCATAAAACACTTTATCTTCCTTCATTTAAGTTGTATTAGTTCAGTGCATAGTTGCACTGAACTAATGCATCTATTGAAACATCAAAAGTCCCGTCAGAGAAAGCTATAATTTTTGCTTTCAACTGTCATATGTATTTTAAAGAACTTACGAGGAAAAGCATAATATATTCCTTTTACCCAGAGATTTACCACTTGTGTTGTTCTTCTTTTATTCCTGGTATTTCTTATTTCCCTATGGGATCAATTTCTTTTATTCTGAAGAACTTCCTTCAGATCTGCTGAAGGTGAATTTTCTCGGTTTTCCTTCCCCTCAGAATTTCATTCTTTCTTCTTTATTTCTAAAGCATACCACTGGATATAAAACTATGAGGCTGACAATTTTTTTTCAGCAATTTAAATATGTTGTTCCACCATCTTTTGGTTTCCGTGGCGTCAGATGAGAACTCTGTATTCCGTTCAATAATTGTTCCTTTATATGCAATGCCTTTTTTTCCTCTGGCTGCTTCCATTGCCATGCTCTGCGGCATTTTGATTATGACATATCCAAACGTGGGTGTTTTTCCTTTTCTTCTTCCTGTCCTTCTCCTGTATCCTCCTCTTCCTCCTTCTTCTTTTTCTTCATTTTTTTTTTTTTTTAGTTTGGAGTTTGCCAAGCTTCTTAAATCTGTTCATTTATGTTTCTCACCAAATTTGAGGAGTTTTCAGCTATAATTTCTTTATTTTAGTTTCATTTAATTTTGTATTTTGTGTCACAGTCTTTATCATCTTATGGGATTCTAATGACATGAATGCTAGACCTTTTGATATTGTCCCACAGGTTTCTGCAACTCTGTCATTATTTTTTCCCCAAACTTTTTCCTTTCTATTATTTAGATTCAGTATTTCTTTTGATTGACCTTTAAGTTCACTAACTCTTTCTTCTCTCATCTCCATTCTGCTCTCAACCCCAAAAGAAAATGTTTTATTTCGGTTAATGTGTTTTTTAGTTCTAATATTTATATTCTGTTCTTTAAAAATCCTTTATTCCTTCTATTTATCTGCTGAAACTTTCTGTTCTTTTTCCTTTCCTTCTTCCTTTCTTTCTTTCCTTCTCTCTTTCTTTCTTTCTTTCTTTCTTTCTTTCTTTCTTTCTTCTTTCTCTGTTTCTTTCTCTGTTTCTTTCTTGCTTGCTTGCTTGCTTTTTTTCTTTCTTTCTTTTAGAATATTCATTCCTACTGTTTGGAGCATGGTTAAATAGATCACTTAAAATCTACATCTGATAATTCCAGCATCTGTGTCATCTTTAGATTAGTATTTGCCGACTACCTTTTCCCTTTTCAGATGATCAGATTTTTCTTGTTATTTGTATGCAGGTTAATTTTGAATTGTATCCTGGACTTTTTGAATATTATGTTAGGATACTCTTGCTTTTATTAAATCATATGGAGAATGTTATTTATTTGTTTATCAGGCAGTCCACCAGATTTTATTCAGGTTGTAAGTTCCTACCCGCTTCCTCCGAGCTATTGGTCCTGGGTCAGTCAAGTTTCAAAGCCTTTGCAGTGTAATTTTTGTCTCTGTCATGTGAGTGCCATACAGGTGCCAGTTTGGGGATGACACAGTGGTCTGTACCATGTAGTTCAGATCTTAAAGTTGTTTGATCTCAGATCCATGTATGCACAGCTCAGGGTGAGTAAAGGAGTTTGTACAAAATATTCTGGCATCACTTTCACTAGCTCTTTACTCTGTGACCTCTCAGGCGCTAACTGGCTCACAGAAACTTCATTTCTTGGTCTTTTGATTGGAAAGCTGTTACTTAATTCCTCCTCTCTGCCATGCCCTTCACACAATATGTCTGCTTCTGGGGCTAAGTGGCCACAAGATACATAGAGAAAAAGAACAGTGAGCCTTGTCCCTATGTTCTCTGTCAAAAAGAAGGATTCCTTCCTTCTAAGTTTAGGTACCTGCTCAGCTTCTGGTTCCATCATTACCACTGCCTCTGACTGATTGATTGCCCAGGGGCTGCGGTAAGAGAAAATGGGAAAAATGGGATTTTTTTTTTCAACTCTCTCTTTTCCAGAGGACTCCCCTTTCCCACTTCTTAAACCAGAAGCTGAGCTTTCTTGAAGCTCTTCCTGTCTCTTTCCATTTATAGTTCTAGATTTCAGGATGTCTTTGAATCTAGGTCAGGAATTCCTGGAAGAGGAAGAGTGGGGAGCATACCATGCGTATAGTATTACTGAGAGTTTTGAACTTTTTCCCCTAACCTTCCTGCTGCCATTTATTTTTCAGAGTCCTTAGCTAGCTGTTCCATGCATTTTGTCAGGGTTTTCAGGCTCGTTGAATGAGAGAGAGACAGAATGGAATGTGTCTATTGTATTTGGAGCACAACCTGAACTGTCACTTGATGGGGTGTGGGGGGAGCTCTTCTGAGACTTAAGCTAATCTCTGGTCCTTTTGTTTCTTTTGTAATTATAAAAATCACTTAGAGTGGTACAGAACACCTGGGCTCTGGAACCATATGCCTGGGTTCAAATCTTGATCCCACCACTCTCTAGAAGTACAACCGTTAGTAAGTTACTTGATAATGGTGATTTGAAGAGATAACTTTGATAATAGAAATTACTTCATAGGGTTCATATTACACGGGTTCATACTTTATAAAGCATTAGAACTTTTCTTGGCACCTAGTAAGTGATACAGAGACTAATGTTTCTGGGCTCCATGGAATATAAGTGTCTTCGAAGGAAGGAAATTCTGTATTGCCCAATTCCCTTGGTGTCTCACTTCTTCTTTTGTTTGTGGAAGGTTACAGAATAGGGTAAAAAGTCCATTGGGCATTAGAATCAGGATGACCTGGTGTAAATAAATCAAGTGTAAAATATCTAGCCCAGTATCCCAGTATCAGTCACATGGGGAGAAAAATGTAGATGTTCCCTCTTCCATAATTTAAGGAAAAATGTACTGTGTTTGCAGTCTGCCATTCTTGATTATTACCCTAGTCCTCCTTCCTCGTCCATTCACCCATCAATGCATTTCTTCCTTCGTTTATTGATTCATTGATTCATGTGTTTATTTCTTTCTTTTTTAAAGTTCATTTATTTATTTTGAGAGACAGAGAGCGAGAAAGAGAAAGCAGGGGAGGGAGAGACAGAGTCCTAGAGAGAGAGGGAGAGACAGAGTCCCATGCAGGCTCCATGCTGTCGGCACAGAGTCCGATGCAGGGCTTAATCCCTGAACTGCAAGATCATGACCTGAACTGAAATTGGGAGTCATATGCTTAACTGACTGAGCCACGCACATGCAGGTGCCCTGTTTATTTATTTCCATAAAATGTCTAAGTACCAACTTTGTGCCAATCCAGGTGCTGAGTACCAGGGAAATAATAATGAA
The DNA here is from genome assembly GCF_027475565.1 of Acinonyx jubatus. NCBI lineage: Eukaryota > Metazoa > Chordata > Mammalia > Carnivora > Felidae > Acinonyx > Acinonyx jubatus. The sequence goes on from NC_069396.1 coordinate 31,414,704, forward strand.
CAAAGAGACATGGTTCCTGCCATCATGGAACTTCCATCAATCAAAGAGTCATCTGAACACACAATTACAAATTACAGTGGGTATATTGAAGAAAAAGTACATGGGGCTTTCTGAACATGTAACAGAGGGATCTAACCTAATTGTCAGAGATGAGAGAAGAAGGTGGTCAACAGTGGCTTGAACTGAGACCTGAATAATGACTGGGAACTCAGTTGATAGGCTGGTGGAGTAGGGCAGGGTAGAGGATGAGGAAGAAGGTTCCTGGTAGAGAGGACAGCACCTTTAATGGCCCTGTGATGAAATGAGAGTGGCATTTTAAGGGGACAACTATTATGATAGAGGAGGTGGTTAATGAGGGAGTCCAGAGGAGAATGGCACCAGAAATGGGCAAAATAAGATAGAGAATTAGGTTGGGCCAGGCCTCCTAAGGTTTATGAAAGAAGGTATTTTAAGAATAAGATGAGGAAATTGAATGTTTTTTTCCTGGGGAGAGTGGGATAGGAGGGACAATCATGTGATCAGATTTATTCTAGAAAATGATACCACTGACCACCTGCATTTGGGGAAGAGGTTGAGGCTTACATTGTTCCTCATCAAGATTTTCTTGGACAAAACATCTTCCATGATTACTTCCTCTGAGCTCTTAAGAGGCATCACAACCTCTTCAGGATGAAGGTCAAAAAGCTTAGCATCAGCATTCAGAAATATGGCTGGTGATGACATCTACTGCCTAATGCTCTCCCCACACCTCCTGGATGTATTTTGTTGGTTGAGGCAAATTGTTTTCCGCTGCAAGCTAACATCAAAAACTTTAGGGATGAGTTCTCTTTTTGTGAGGAAAAAAAAGCAAAGAAAAAGAAATAGATCCACCAAGAGAGGTACAAATGGGAAATGAGAGTTCCCGTGATATTTGAGTTTCTGGATCCGGTCAATCCTGAAACCACTTCCACTCCTAGTTTTTTCCATGGTTTGGGTTTCCTGGGTCAACACATTTCCTTTTGTGCTTGTGCCAACTTGCAACCGAAAGAGTCGTGTCTAATGCATTCTTTTGAGAAGTTCTCAGGGACCAGGTTTTGCTTTGTGCACTAATTAATTTAATCAAGGATTAGCTGGGGTCACCCTGCCCTTTGGATTTAAATAAAGCTTGGCACAAACTCTCATGCTACACGCAGAGGAAAAGGGAATGTTTTCCCTTCATGTTTGCTTGTGTATTGGAGGGGGGGCAAGAGATAGGGGTGGAGGGTGGAGGGGTTGTGTGAAAGTTCTCTGGCAGCTGGTTCTGCCCTCCGTGAACTCCCAGCTGTATTCCGTTCTCATATTTGGCTGTGGTTCTCCTTCTCTGCCTCTCAGATCAAGAACATGGCCCCATTAACGTCGATTGCCCCAAATCTTTCTTTCTTCCCAGGCATCCGTGCATTGGGTAAGACTGGCTCCAAGTCTTGGTGACAGAGATGTTGACATTTCAAAATTGCAGACAACTTAAAAATACACATTAGACATCAAATCTTCTTGGAATATGCTGGAATTTCTCAATGATCACTCTTCGCTACACACTTCTGCCTGTCATCATGCTGTTCTCACCTTACCTCTTACTTAGTTGCCCTAAATTCTCTTGAACTTCCTATGCAGACAGGTTTCTTATCTTCTGATTCCACTGTCTTCTTATAGAAGCTCCCATGCTGAGTGGCCTGGAGACACATGCCACTGGTGAATACAGTCCCCTCCTTATGGAAAACTCCCTGTTGGCTGTTAAATAAAGGGTTTTTTTTCACCCCACTACATCATCTATTTCCACTCTGTTTTTATCTCTTTAATATCTCCTTTACTTTCTATTGTTTTTAAAAATTTTTTAATGTTTTATTTATTTTTGAGAGAGAGGGAGAGCACAAGCAGGGGAAGGGCAGAAAGAGAGAGCAAAAGAGGGAGAGAGGGAGACACAGAATCTGAAGCAGGTTCCAGGCTCTGAGCTGTCAGCCCAGAGCTGGACGTGGGGCTCGAACCCACACACTGCGAGATCATGACCTGAGCTGAAGTCAGACACTTAACCAACTCAGCCGCCCAAGCACCCCTCCTTCCAAATGCAGCAAAAACAAGCAAAAAAACTCTTGGCGTGATTCCTAATGGTGTGCTTTGCTCCCGTTGAGCAAATGGCTTTGAAAGGATCACTTTCACTCATCTGCTGGGATCTGGGGAGAGGCCCCAACTCTCCCCACTCCTGTGACTCACTCATTCTTAGGCACCAAGTTGGCATCGGCTCTGGGCAGTCTATTTTGTGTCATGCAACTCTTCCCCTCTCCTCCCTCCCTCCATGCCCAAGGGGAGATTTGGCAAAAGAAAGAAAGAAAACCAACCTGAGTGGGGTCCAGCTCTTCTCTTGCGTTTTTTCTCCCAGGTCTCATGTTACTTGAATGAGGGGCTCTCTGCTGATTGAACCTCCCGTGTTCAGCTTTTTAAGCTTCCCTTTCTTCTGCCATGAGAAAGCTTGCAGGGGCGCAGGTGTGTTACCTGTTCCCTGGCATGGAGGCGGGACAATGCTCCTGCTTAGGTCAGTCTCAGAAGGACAGGATCACTCAGCCTCTGACCCCCCAGTAGCTGGCCCTGGTCCTCCCCCGCCAGCCCCTCCCTCCCCTTCGGCTGTCTGTTCATGCACCTTGTTTCAGGAAACGCCAGTGGTGGTGGCTGATCTTTCATCCTGGGCACAGCTGTCTTCTCCTTGGACACAGGAGAGGGAAGCCCAGAGAGGGCAGAGCAGTGAGGTGTGCCTTCTGTGGTATAAACACGTGGCTATACCACTTCAGTGGTGGAGTAGATTTTCTGAACAACTACAGCCAGAAAGAATGCCTGCAGGCAACAGAATAAGTCTGCAAATGCCCTCTTCACCTTTCCTTCTTCCCTTTAAGCTATAAACTGCCAGTGTTGTGTGTTATTCTTGCATATACAATTCCTAGCCCATACCTTCCAAATGCAGATCCTAAATCCACCAGAAAAGGTGAACAGATGCCAGGTGTCACAGATAATGTGAATTATCGTCATGGGTCACCATTGACACCATCACTATGGATTGAGCACTTAATTACACCCCAAATACCACGCGGTGACCTTCACATGGAAGGTCTCATTGGGTCCCTCTCAACAAGCCTATGAGTTAGATTTGATTATTCTCTCTCAGAAACAGAAGCCGAAAGGCTGAGCCATTAAACCCAGCAGGTTTGTAGCGGAGCCAGAATTAGAACCCAGAGCACCTGCACACTCTGTGTGCCCGATTGCACAGCACGTTCATGCATGTTATGAAGGTGCTAGGAAAGCGGTCTCGATTCTTGCTGGATAGTCTACAGTTGTTAATGGGAAAATTCATATCCATGCAAGGAAAAGCAAAGTGAAGTTTTCTCCTTTGGATATTCTTTGATTTGTTCTCTTATCGGTATCAGGTTTCTTTGGATGATTTCAGCTCATGCCACTCTGATGCCAAGTAGACTTTAGGAATTCCAGTTCTCTGAGAAGTGTCTCTGAAGCTACATCAGAAGCTTAGAGACTCAGTCTCTCACCCCCAATGCTGCACACGTGTTTTAAGGAACTGGAAAGCAGGGCTTTGGTGTGCAGGGCTTTGGTGTGCAATAAAGAAATGCAAAGCAGGGGCGCCTGGGTGGCTCAGTCGGTTGAGCGTCTGACTTTGGCTCAGATCATGATCTCCCAGTCTATGAGTTCAAGCCCCACGTTGGGCTCTGGGCTGATAGCTCAGAGCCTGGAGCCTGCTTCAGATTCTGTGTCTCCCTCTCTCTCTGCCCCTCCCCCACTCATGCTCTATCTCTCTCTCTCTCTGTCAAAAGTAAATAAACGTTAAAAAAAAATTTTTTTTTAAAGAATTGCAGGGGCGCCTAGGTGGCTCAGTTGGTTAAGCGGCCAACTTCGGCTCAGGTCATGATCTCGCGGTCTGTGAGTTCGAGCCCTGCGTCGGGCTCTGTGCTGACAGCTTAGAGCCTGGAGCCTGTTTCAGATTCTGTGTCTCCCTCTCTCTCACCCTCCCCCGTTCATGCTTTGTCTCTGTCTCAAAAATAAATAAACGTTAAAAAATTTTTTTTTAAAGAAATGCAAAGCAGAGAGCTATGGAAACATCCAGAGTTTGGGTATTTGAAGGGAACTAAAAGGCTTGGTGACTCCTCACTGCCAAAGGAATTTGTAACACTCTCATTTGGCCAACATCCTAGGATCACGGATCAGGCCCTATCTGTGGGCTGATTGCATAGCGTGACGGCCTGGTCCTTGCCTCCTGGGGCTTACAACTTAGTGTAGGTAGATAGGAGGAAACACATGTGGAGGTTTCAGGTAGTGATACATCAGTGCCATGCAGAGAGTAAAGCAGTATACCGGGAGGGAGACTGGCTAGACCAAGTTATCTGGGAAGACCTCTCTGAGGAGGGGATATTTGAGCTGAGGCCCATTTAGACAAAAAAGAGCCACCCATATGAGGTGTGGAAGGACCCCTTCAGAGAGGGAATGCATAAATCACAAAGGTGATAAGCCAGGGATGAACTTGATGTGTTTGGGAAACAGAAGGAAGGTCAGAATGCCCGGAGAAGAACAGAGGAGGAGGGTAGTGAAGAAAGAAGAGGCTGGGGCTAGAGGAAGCAGGGCTTGTAGGGCACTGAGGTCAGTTTGGGAAGCGACTGAAGGTTTAACTGCAGGAGACTGACATGATCCAATTTATATTGTTAAAATGAATTCACTGGCTGCTGTTTGGAGAACAGATTTCCTTAGGGCAATCTCAGAGGCAGGGGGTACATGAACAGCCTACCAGATCTGGCCACGGAGGAAGTGACGGGAACTCAGAATCTGGAAATAGCAGTGGGGATACAGAGGAGAGGACAGATACAAGACCTTTTGCCATTTTTTCATTGGGTGCCTTGTTTTTTCTTATTGAGTATTGAGAGCTCTTTATTTATTCTGGATACTCACCCTTTGTCACATACCTGGTTGCAAATATTTTCTCCTACCTGTGGCTTTTTATTAATTCTTTAACAGTGTCCTTTGAACAGTAGAGATTCCTAATTTGAGGAAATCCGACTTACCAAATTTCCCTTTTATGAATTATGCTTTTAGTGTCATAGCTAAGAAATCCTTGCTTACCTTAGAGTTGCAAAGATTTTTCTCCTCTGTTTTCTTCTGGAAGCTCTACAGTTTTAGCTTTTATATTTCAGTCTATGACCTGCTTTGAGTTAATTTTTATATATGGTGTGAGGTATGAATGGACTTAGTTTTTTTGGATATGAATATCCAATTGATAAAGCACCATTTGTTGAAGACTAATTTTTATCTACTGAAGTGCATTTGCACCTTGTCAAAAACCAATTGTGCATACAAGTGTGGGTCTATTTTTGGACTCCACTTTGTTCTATGGTTTATTTGCCCACCTTTATGCCAATGCCACACTGTCTTGATAACTATAGCTTTATAAGAATTCTTAGAGACAGGTGGGATTTGGCCCTCTTTTGAATAGATTTAAATAATAATAAAATAATATATTTATTAATATCATTACCATTTCCAGTATTCATTATTACTTTGTATAGGTCTGTATTTCCATCTGGCTATCATTGTTCTTTCTGCTTGAAGGGCTTTCTTTAACATGTCTGGTAGTGCATATCTGAGTCTTGAATTTGAATTTCCGGTGGTGTTTCTTTCTTCTTCTTCTTCTTCTTTTTTTTTAATGTCTGAGAGAGTCTTTATTTTGCTTTTGGTTTTGAAAAATATTTTGGTTGCTATAGAATTCTAGGTTGATAGGTTCTGTTTCCAGGACTTTAAACATGTTTCTCCACGGTCTTCTCACTTGCCTTGTTTCTAGTCAGAAATCCACCATCATCTTTGTCTTTCTCCCTGTGTACATATTGTGTCTATTTAATCCGGCTTCTCTTAAGATCTTCTCTTTTTTCTAGTTTTAAGAAATTTGACTATGTTGTGCTTTGGCGCGTACATATATCTCATATTTCTTGTGCTTGGTGTTCATAGAGCTGTTGGGACTTCTGGACTTGTAGGTTTTATTACATTGGAAAAGTAGCCAACATCCAGCTATATGGCCATTGTTTTTTTTCAAATTTTTTTTCTCTGTCTTCCTTTACACAAAACACACATATATTACATTGCTTAAAGTTATACCACGGCTCACTGATGCTCTGTTCATTTTTCTTTTATTCTTTTTTCTTTCTCTTTTGCATTTTGGATAGTTTCCATTTTTGTGTCTTTAAATTCACTAATCTTCTCTTCTGTGATGTCTCATCTGTCACTAATCCCCTCCCACACTTTTCCTTTCACACACTGTAATTATTTCTCCAGGCTCAGTTTGTCATTTTTTAAAAACTGCCCATATTTCTGCTCAGCATGTTCAATCTTTCCTCTAGTTTTGGTTAATATCTACAATGCAGTAATAATAATTTCAGTGTCCTTTTCTAATAATTCTAGCATCTGGGTCAATTCTGGGTTGGTTTCAGTGCATTGATTTTTCCCCTCATAATGGATTCTATTTTTCCATCTTTTTTTCATGCCTGGTAGTTTTTTATTGGATGCCAGATATTTTCCAGTAATATGCTGAATTCTCCAGGGGGACTCTCTCCAGATCCACAGAATCTCTGTGTAACTCTTTCCTCTCTGGTCCTCTGCCCTGTGAACTCTAGTTGTCAAGATCTCCTTGGACCCTCACCTTCCTATCCTCAGTCAGGGAATTTGTGTAGTTCTAGTGCTTCCCCTTCCTGTGCCATGTTCTGGAAACTCGATGGAATGAACTGGGGAGACTCTGGGGCTCCCTTCATTGGTTTCCTGCTTTTCAGGCACCACTGTCCTTTGTGGATGATGCCCAATGTCTTGAAAACCACTCCTTCACACATTTTGCCTGCATTTGAGTGATTTCAGGAACCAGGGTCCCTGTTACCACATCTCAGCTGGAAATAAAAGCCTGGAAGTTTATTTTTTTTAATAAATGACTCATAATAACAGGAAGGTTACTAATACTACGTTATCCCTTTGGCTTTCAGATAGCCCCTGGGCTAACTTAGCATTGTAGGTGAGGACATATTCGTTACAAAAGATACGGGACATTTTACTTTTTGAATGTTCTAACTCTAAGGTGCAGGATACGTGAGTGTAGCCATAAAGGGTTTGAATACTGATTGACTAATCTTTCAGAACTCTGGGAGTTAAACTTGATGCAATCTCAGAGAAGGTGTTCACAGGACAATTACTGATGACAGCCCATTTATGGTGCTAATGGAACAAATAATGATTCTGTAAAGTTTTGGAACAGATGGACAGTTATTTGTTTCTACAAAGTCGATGTTCAAGATAAGAGTAAATTAATTGTCTTCTAACCAGGGAATTTTGTTTATGATATGGGAAAAGTCATTCCTCATAAAGAGCGGGAGTTGTCATTGACTTAGAGGACCCAGAAGATTCCCAGGCAAATGATAATCACTTTCATAGATATTTTTTACTAATATCTTTTTCTAAGTTTATTTATTTATTTACTTCTTTATTTATTTAGAGAGAATGAGTGGGGGAAGGGAAGAGATAGAGGGGGAAAGAGAGCATCCCAAGCAGGCTCCACACTCAGCATGGGGCTCGATGTGGGGCTGGATTCCACGAACCGTGAGATCATGACTTGGGCTGAAATTAAGAGTCGGACACTCAACTGACTGAGCCACCCATGCGCCCCTCATAGATGTTTATTGAACAAAAAATATTATCTATCAATTACAGGAATAGCAAACTGGTGGCTTATAGGTAGTATTTTTCCTGTCTACAGAGCCTTTTTAAGAATCAGGAGATTTCACGTAAAAACATCCGGGTTTTCGCATTCTCTTTGATGAGAGAAGCTCCCTCTTATTCAAGCTGGCCTCTTTCAGGTGTTCATGTGAACTGCATAGCCTGTGTACTCCTTCGAGCTTGCCAGCCTTTCCTCAACACTTCATCCCTCTTCATCTCTTTCATTGAAATATCTTCCTAGTAAAGATAATGCCTGGAATATCGTGAGTAGTAAAAGTCTAGCATCGAAGTAGGATTGCTGTAAGAGGCACTTTAAAGTTATTACTTCTGGTGATGGTTTAAAATAATGACCACAAATCTCTGACATCACTCTCACTGAAAGAAGAGATTATGTTCTTTCTCCTTTTTTTTCTTCCTCTGGAATCTAGACAGGCTTATGGCTCAACCGAAACTAACCAAGTGCGGCAGAAGTAGCACTGTGTGACTTCCCAGTGAAGGTAACAAAGGGCCACGCACTTTCCGTCTTGTTTGCTAAGTTCTTCCCTTGTGGGGCCTAGAGTTGCCATTCAAGCAGTTCAACCCCCCTGAGGCTGCCCTATTGTGCAGAAGCCCAGGCCACATGGAAGAGAAGCTACAACCAACAGCTCCATCTGAGGACCCAACCAATGGCTGCTGTGAGCTGCTAGATGTGAGTGCAGATGCTTCCAGATGATTCCAGATTCCAGTCACCATGTCCTCCTGAGCCATCACTAACTCCCAGCCAATGCCTTAGACATGATAGGCCAGAGACACACTGTTCCCTCTGGGCCCTGCCTGGATTTTGACTCACAGAATGTATAAACATGGCGGGGGGGGGGGGGGGGATTGTTTAATAAGCCATAGGGTAGATTTGCACACATCAATAGTAACTGAAACATAAGCATTTCAAAATCTGTCTGAAATCATTCTATATTATAGAACACAAATACACTGATTTGAACTTCTCTGTCTGCCAAATGAGGATGATAGTTTCTCTAAGACTGAAGGAATAAAACCATGCAATCTACCAATCCCTATGCCTGCATGCAATAATAGGTTCCTGCTTTTAAAAATAATCAAAACAAAAATAATTTTTGTTTTTGTTAGTGGCTCTGAAATAGCAATTTAGAAAGAATACTAAAAGTAAAATAATTTTATCTTATCATGTGGGTATTTCTCACCCCGCCTCCCCCCCTACCGGCCCCCAAAGCCTAACTTCTCACAACAAAATGACACTGGTACCAGAGAAATTATTTGCATTCTGGGTGGAGATCTGATTAAATGGGGAGCGCCTGGGTGGCTCAGTCGGTTAAGCGTCCAACTGCGGTTCAGGTCATGATCTCTAGGTCTGTGGGTTCGAGCCTCACGTCGGGCTCTGTGCTGACAGCTCAGAGCCTGGAGCCTGCTTCGGAGTCTGTGTCTCCCTCTCTCTCTGCTCTCTTCCCCCACTCATGCTCTCTCTCTGCCTCAAAAATAAATAACCATTAAAAACATTTTTTTGAAAAAAAAAGAAGAATCTGATTAAATGAAGACATTACACAAAAGCAGCATTCTAGGAACCTTAGTGACAGAACGAAACATGATATTTTTATCCTTTAATCAAACTGTAACTGGGATTTGTAGGTTTTTCAGATAATTGAAAAAGTCCGTTAACGCCGGGAATCACAAAACATCGGCTACCTTGGTCACCTTATTGTTTTAACTAAACACATCCACACCACCCCCTATAAATATATAAAGTACATTTATCGTCTTTTTCTCCTGGGTCAAGGCCTTTTCTTTAGGTGTGGGCTCCCTAATTGGAGTTCATATTGCCTTCCTTGCCTTCAACCATACCTGTGCAATACTGGCTATGATTTTTACTTCGATTTCTTTAGAGAGGGAAGAGAACTTTAATGGAGCTCGAGAATCAACTGAGTGCAGACTCCTTTTGTATTCTTGCAGCCTAATTAAATAGACATTTTAAAAGTCACTCATCACTTATTAATTCTGTTGGAAGGATTTATTTTAGTTTTGTACACCCATTCTCTTTATGCACTTCTTATTATACAGATAGTTTATACCTGTAAATTAGTCATGGAAGCTTCCTTAAATTCCTTATATCTTTTTTTTTTATGTTTATTTATTTTTGAGAGAGAGAGAGACAGAGTGCAAGTGGAGGGAGGGGCATAGAGAGAGGGAGACATAGAATCCGAAGCAGGCTCCAGGCTCTGAGCTGTCAGCACAGAGCTTGACTGGGGGCTCAAACTCACAAACTGTGAGATCATGACCTGAGCTGAAGTCGGACGCTCAACCAACTGAGCCACCCAGGCACCCCTCACGTTCCTCATATCATTGTAAGTGTATTATAGTCAAATTCTACTTTCAGCTTAGAGAAGGGACTTTCAGGGTCCCCCCAACCACTTCGGTGTTGAGACTAACTCATCAAGATTCTCTATTCCACTCCATTTTGGAAGATGGAAAGTTGAATTGAGAGCTCACCTCCATTCTGGATTCACTTCCCACCTCTAGTGCCTCATCAGAAACGTATAACAAAGTGGATCTCTTTATGTGTGTTGGAGACCTTCCCCTGAAGAGGAAGTCACCAGAACAAATGAAACTTGGGGGGTGGAGGGGCTTAAGTTTATTTATTTTGAGGGAAAGAGAGAGCAGGAGCAGGGGAAGGGCAGAAAGAGCAGGAGAGAGAGGGAGAGAGAGAATCCCAAGCAGGCTCCGCACCGTCGGCACAGAGCCTGATGTGGCTCCAACCCACGAACCATGACATCATGACCTGAGACACAACCAGGAGTTGGCCGCTTAACCGACTGAGCCACCCAGGTGTCTGGACACCCCTCTTTAAGTCTCCCTACCCTGCTTTCAATACCCATTTCCCCCGGTGCTGCTCATTCTGTTAGACTCTGAAAGGAAACGGACACTTTCTGGGGAGCTGACAGAGAGGAAGCTCTTTCTCTTTGTCTCTCGCAGACACTGGGCTGATGGAGGCTTTTCACAGTGTGGGGCAGCATCCTGAGCGGGGGCTCTCCAACACAGGTGCACACTTTGACTTCATCTTCCTGCCGGCTCACAACCAGCTGGCCGCAACCTCTGCTTTGGCCTGTGTCTGCCCCTTCTCAGCCAGATGACCATTTTCAGGTGCTTTTCCAGCATGTAGAAATCTGTTTGGATGCATGAGAACATGCTCTTCGGTGTTGCGTAAAAGGTTAACTAACTTGTTGGAAATCCGGTTCTCAACTGCAGGGGTTACAATGACTCTGAGAATGGGATCCTTAACCATTGCAGAATCATGGCCAAGAAGGTGTTTGTCCTCTCAACGAACATTTGATCACCTCCTCTAGTGCAATGGCTGCTCCAGGTCCTGGAGAGAGAGGAGTGAGCAAATCAGGCAAAAATTTCTGTCCCCGTTGGAGACTACATTTTACTGAAGCAGGGAGAGAGATGATACATAATACAGTATATAAAATATAAAACATATGAAAACATGATAAATACTAATGAAGAAAGAAATCAGGAGGTACAGGAAATGGGGAGGGGCAGGTTTGAAATAACAGATATGGAAACCAGGGAAGTCCTCACGATAAGGTGACATTCTAGAAAATACCCAAAGAAAGCAAAAGACCAGGCCATGTCTCGTGGAGGCATGTCCCAGGTGAAGGGCACAGCAAATACAATAACCTTGAGATGACACGTTCAAGGAGCAGCCAACAGGCCACTGGGTTGGAATGAACTGTTCTTCCATAGTTGCTGATTTTCACATTTTCTCTGCATAGTGGAGAAGGCTTGACATCTGACCTAACAGTTCTGTATACTTGCTGGATTATCATTAACTCCAGGGAGCATTTGGAAAATCTAGGTGCTTGAATCCCCATCCAAGCTATGCCAGTTGAATGGGTCTGGGGTGATGGCCAGGCATTTGTTTTTGTAGATAGTTTCTCATATAGTTTAGATGAACTGCAGGTCTGGGGATCACTTATCTAGAGCCAATCCATCATGATTTCCACTTTCACCTTGGCTCCAGCATCTGTGGGTCCCCTCTTCAGGGCAATAAAACATTGAGGCCAATATGATTAGTGTTGGATTCTGTGGTTTTATCAGCGGGGAAAAGGCATAAGGCACGGTGATGACAGGCTAATGTTTTTGTGTCTTACGGTCCGGAATTGCAACGCCGTGTGGGGTTTACAGTGATTTCCAATTCTACTATCAATTTGTGCTGTGCTCTGCTTTCCTTCCCTGAGACCTGGCCTTTGTCTTTCGCAAGTTCTGGTTGCTCTATTCCGTGTCTCCCTGCATTCAAGGAAGGATTAAATAAGCTAAGTGTGGGTAGATAGGGATATAAATAGAATTCACCAGGAACTAGAATACAAGTTGAAATAATCTGCTTCTTGTGTTTTGCTGTTCTCTGCCTTGCGTCCCATCATTTCTGCAAAGTAGAAAACATGGCCACCCCCAACTCTTAAGTTTTATACCTGAGAACTTCTGCCATGAGAGAGGGTCTGATTTCTGTTCTCTGAGTCTCAAGTCTAGTAGATTCCCAGGAAGGAGACTCAGTGGCCTGTTCCTGGTCTGATGCCTCCTATTGAGTGGTTGGAACATGGCCAGTGTCAGGTAAGAACACGGTGTCTCTTCTGGTAGCCATCCGTGATGACAGATAACAGTTCCCAGAAGAAAGATGGGGTGTGGTGCATATGAATACTTCTTTAGATGGTCCCTCCAGACCTGATATTTGCCTTGGAACTTTTCTTTTGAAATTGATTTAGAACGAGGCAATGCAAAACCAAAGTCCTTAAACTTGGATAAATGTGCCTACTAGATCTAATTCCCTATTACCTCTCTGCAAGTTCATCACTGGACGTCCTTCCTGTACTTATGCCACTCTGGCCACACTGGTATCCCCAAGCAAGGTCTTTGAACTTGTTGTTACCACTGGTTGGAAAAGTCCTGCCGCAGAAATCTGCGTGGCTCACCTCCCTCACCTCCTTCTTTCCCTGTACACTGTACTTAAAATTGTTCTCACCCACCCCAGAGCTCTCAGGGCTCTCCAGTCATTTTATTCGTAGAACTCATTACTATATGACATACTACGTCTTACGAATTTATTGTCTCTTTCATTTGCTACAATATCAGCTCCATAAAACCAGGGATTTTTGTCTGCCTTGTTTACTGCCATATCCCCAGCACCTGGAACAGTGCCTGGCACATAATAGGCACTCAATAAATAGTGAGTGATGGGGTGCCTGAGTGACTCAGTCGGTTAAGCATCTGACTCCTGATTTACGCTCAGGTCACGATCTCACAATTTTGTGAGTTCAAGCCCGGCATTGGGGTCTGTGCTGCCTCCTTAAAATTCTCCCTCTGTCTCTGCCCCTAGCCGTCTCGTGCTTCGACTATCTCTCTTAAAATAAATAAATAAACTTAAAAAAGAACAGTCGAGTTCATGTATGTTTTCTTGGACATCCATAGTTATTCTTCAGCCATACTTTTCTATGACTGTCCATGACTAGGAACCCCCAAGTAGGGAGCATCACCTGAGCCTCCTTTGGGTTGGATCCGGTGATGATTCCAGAAAACAGAGAAGCAGGAAGGCTGGTGTTGGCAAAGCAGCTGCTGAGCTGGGAAGGGGCAGGCATCTGTATTACTCAAACACAGCCGCCTCCCCGGGGAGAAGGCAACCCTGAGGCTCTGCAGGTCTTTTCAATATCTTGGATTAAATGAACTGTGAAATATTTGTTTTATTAGTAGAGCTTGGGTTTGTTTCTAAGGCCCTAAATTGTGTCTGTTCTGGGCAGCCGATATGTAGCACAGTGGAGCGTGTGCAATGTTTAGAGAACTCACAGGAACTTCTTTCGTCATTTGGGGCCCGTTTCCAGGGACCCCTCTCATTTCTCCCTCCACTCTCCCTCCACGACCAGTAATCGCCTTGTTGGTACAAAGCACTGGGGAAAGAAGAGGTCACTGTCGGTAAAGGAATGTGGAGAGGAGTGGCCTCACGTAGCACTAAGTCAGAGGAGCTTAGGAAATTCTTTTGCCTGAATGGCTGCAGTCCATAGAATTTCAGACTGGGGCGAGTGCATTAAATGAGGTCAGGATTGGGGGTTCTGGAAGAGTCAGTTCCTAAAACTAATAGGAATTAGAGAACTTTTATAGGACCTGAAAGAAAAGCCCCTCATGTGTCCAGATGTGCTGAATACAGTTTCGGAGCGTTTCCTGCCAAGTGTGTTGCTCTTAAATTGCATTTTCCACCTGTGTCTAGGAAAGCTGAGGGTCTCTGAGGTTGATGAGGGAAGCCCTACTTTCCGAGTGGGGAATGATAAAGCCCAAATCCATGATGAGTTTCCATGGTGAATGGAGTGGGAGCCTTCGGACTCTCAACCGTGAATAGTAAGCTTACTTCTCTCTGTAACAGATTAGTCATTAATTTTTTGTTTGTATGTGTGTACATATATGTGTGTGTTTGTGAATGGATGTGTACATATGCATGGAGGTACATGTACAGGCATGTGTATGCGAACATATGCGTGCAGTTGTGAGTGCGTTAAATGCATGGGAGAAGTTTGGGAATATATCCTCTCCTGATGGTTAAGTGTTTAACTCTGGGAAGGGAAGAAAGAATGGGGCAGGGTGAAACAAAGGTGGCGGTGGGGTTTCATTTTTAACTTTATACCATTCTAAAATTTCTACATCCTTTTTGCTACCAAGATGTATCCATGCATTACTTGTGTAGTTTTTAAAAATTGCAAAAATTATCATTGACAAACGATAGTTTGAATGATGTAATTAACCAAAGATAAATTGACTGATGTTTCCTGTTCTGCTCCGACTCCATTTCCTGCCCATTCCAAATGACCACAGTGGTAGTGGCTTGGAGAAGGAAGTCTAATCACATCATGTAGGAATCGTTGTTTCTCTAATGCCACTGACCTGTTTTCCTCATAGATGCTATTTTTTCATGTTGTCCATTATACCTAGACAGCATCCTTCTGTAGTCCTTACGGTCTTCAACTACCAAATTTTGTGCATCCTTTAAGGCTTGATTAAATCACCTGCGTAAAGCTTTTTCCCATTTGTTCACCATCCATCTTATCCATCCATCCATCCATCCATCCATCCATCCATCATTTAGTAAATGCCTACTGAATGCCAAACATTGTGTAAAACTTCAGGTACTATAGGTATCATTCTTGTCTTCTTGAAGATAACCTTATAAAGAGAAGACACAGAAAATATATAATTGAGCAAACAAAGGAGTATAGAATATAAAATTTAAAATTGTAATGAATGGTAACTAGAAAATAAACATAGTGCCTTGATGGAGAATGGTGAAACAATATCCAAATTAAATAGAGGGGGGTCAGAGATGTTATTTATTCTAAGACATAAAAATAAAAAGAATGAGGGGTGCCCGGCTGGCTCAGTCAGTGGACTGTGCAACTCTTGATCTTGGGGTTGTGAGTTCGAGCCCTACACTGGGGGTAGACATTACTTAAAAATAAAATCTGAGTAAGAAAAAAGAAAATAAGAGTCATGTTGAAGGATGATAGAGGGGAAGTACAGGGATGTTTTCACACAGGAACAATCTATATGATCTATTCTGCTTCTGAAATCCTTCTATAGGATCCTTTCACTGTATTTATCATGTGTATATTCATATTCTTTTCAAACTTTTTTGGGGGGGTGGCTTTCAGTTGCCTGTCATGTGGTAGGGACTCAACAAACTGAATCAAGCTTCTGTGGCTTCCATAGAATGAAGAAGAAATCCCTTCGTATTATCTCAAAGACATCTTATATTTCACCGATAGCCTCACTGGAGAGTCTCTAAAGACACAGAGATTATTTTCAAAATGATCTTTAGAACTGAACATTAAAATGGTTTTACTTTTCCGAGTTGCTTCTCTGCTAGATCTTTAACTCTGAACCAGGAAAGATCATCAGCATCTACAAATCTGATTTGATACTTTGTCAAACTTCATTTAAAATCATTTAAATTTCTCTTAATAGGAAGCACTTTCTTCCTTTTGTGTTCCCTTGGGACTGTGGTTTGTGTTTGTTTGTTTCGAGAAAAGAGAAAGTACACTTTTGGTTGATCAGAGATTCTTTTCTTTAATGTAGTATATGACGTATAGACTACATCCAGCCTCTCATCACCTTCCCATGTCTCTAAATTGAGTTGGTGCTACTTTACCAACCTAATGAGTTGTCAGTCATTTTGATTTTTCCCTGGGGAACGGCCTTGAGGCATGGAAGTGTTTTATTTTCTAAGCCAGAAACCAGAAAAGGTTTTTGCTTTCTCATTCTCTCAAGGATAGCATATTCAAGACAAGGCGCTAGAAAGAACAGCTCCAATTCTGAAACATATGACGGTCAGAATAAATTGAAAATACCTTGACATCTCTAGGAAGTCATAGGATCTTAGAAATTATATCACTCCCCTACCCAATGCTGGAATTTGTTTACAACAGCCCTTTATGGGAGCACCTGGGTGGCTCAGTCAGTTGAGCGTCTGACTTCGGCTCAGGCCATGATCGCGCAGCTCGTGAGTTTGAGCCCCACATCAGGCTCGCTGCTGTCAGCACAGATTCTGTCCCCCTCTCTCTGCCCCTGCCCCACTTGTGCTCTCTCCCTCTCAAAAATAAATAAAACATTAAAAACAACAACAACAAAACAAAAAACAGACCTGGGGTGCCTGAGCGGCTCAGTTGGTTAAGTGTCTGACTTTGGCTCAGGTCATGATCTCACCGTCCATGGGTTCGAGCCCTGCATCAGGCTCTGTGCTGACAGTTCAGAGCCTGGAGCCTGCTTTGGATTCTGTGTCTCCCTTTTTCTGCCCTACCTCACTCATGCTCTGTCTCTTTCTTTCTCTCCCAAAAATAAATAAACATTTAAAAAAATTATAAAAAAACCCAGCCCTTTATGACCATGTCTTACTTATCCTTGAATGTTTCTCTTGATGAAGAAACTTGATGCCTTCTAAGAAAAACCATTCGAATTTTTAGTTATCTCTGGTTATTAGACATTGCTTCTTCATGCCAGTTTTATCCCATAATTTTCAAGGAGACAAAATCTACATTTCTAACATCTCTCCAGTAATCCTAAGTGTGCTCACTGAAAGAGTAAAGAAGATGTCTGATCTATCCATGGCCTATAAGACCACCAAACTGGTCTTTGAATCAGAAGATACAAGTTTCGGCCCCACAAATTAGTTGATCTTGGGCACGTTTTTAATTTCTGTCTCAATTCCCTCCTCTCTAAAACACAGATAGCACCTCCCTCACCAAGTAATTGTGAAGGTTAAATAGGAAACGTTTGTGAAAATGCCCAACATCCCTAACCCATAGTAGGTGCTCAGTAAATTTATTTGTTCTATTTTCTCTTCTCGTTAATTACATGTCTGATGGCTGAGGACACATGTATAGATAAGAAATGCATTTGGCTACAAGTATGTGACAGAAAACTCAGGTGACATTGGTTTTATCATAAAGACATTTATTATTTAATAGGAAGCTCAATGATATACAGCCTTAGGCTAGGTCTGGTGGCTCACTGATCTCATCAAGGCCCCAGGCTCTCTCTCTCTGCTCAGTATACTATTCTTTGCATTATTGGTGCTTTTTTGCATACTTTATGCCCTATAGCCCTAAGATGGCTGCCATAGCCCCCGCCATCATGAATGAATTCAAAGCAGGAAGAAACAGAGAGGAGTGGAATCTAGAACTCTCTTTTCACTCCCTTTCCTTTTCTCAGGAAGGAAAATAATGTTCCCTGAAGTCCTTCTGCAGACTTTTGCTTATCTTTCATTGGGCAGACTGGGTGAAATGGCCAGCCCTCACACAAGGTGAGATGGGAAGGCAGTGTAGGCAACAGGAAGGAGGTTGGGAGCTATGCATTAGCCAATGAACCACAAATGCTGCTGGAGCAAGCATTCATATCCCCCCAGAATCACCAGTCCTGCAGGCTTATCACTCCCTGGGGCCTCAGCAGCCCTGAAAATGACATGATTTGCATACCCCTTGCCCTGTTGGTCTCCTTGCTTGGGTTAATCATGGTCAGAACCAGGTAATGACGGTACCCATTGGGGCTCAATGAAGGAGCAGAGTCATTACGAGTATTATGGACTGCTAAAGAGAATTCATTGGGGGATTAGATCTTACAAAATGTGGAAGGAGCTGGAGAAGTAAGGTCCAGAAACAGTTGTTGTAGGATCAAACAAAAGTAGCCAACCACCTCTCCTGAGTCATGGGCACCAGGGGACGAGTCATAACCTGCAAGGACATCCAAGGAAACCAGGCATGTCCCGTTCTCAGAAAAGAGGCACAAAAGGGATCTGGTAAAAAAAAATAACATTTGCTGGAAAGCTGTTGTCTCTGTGTCCAGCAGTGAGCCAGGGTCACCGTTGGTCAGTCAGGCCTGTGGTCAGGAGGAAAAGCTATGCGCAGGGGGGAGCTAGGACAGGCAAGAGACCCTCGACACCTCTTTTTCTGTCTCTTACTTCATCCAACCACGATGAATCTTGGAGTGATTTGAATGAGTTCAGTGTAGCTTGTTCAAACTCAGGATACACCACGTGTGGGGAAAGAGAATGGAGCTGGAAACCAGAATGGGCTTTGGCCATTGTGAGGTTTTCATTGCAGCAAGAAGCACTTTTAGGCACAGCAGGTTCTCTGAGGGTGTATCAGACAATGGAAATAGGACCTAGACCAAAGGTAAAAAAAAACACAGGGTTAGCGTGGGATATGAACATAGGCTTATACAAATCCTGTAGAGGAAGAGTGTGAGTAGAGAGAAGGAAGAGAATGGAATATTGAAACACACACTGGATCCCCGATCATGTTGCTACATGAGCGCCTCACAACTCCACTATTAAGTTTTGTTTCACTTCTGTTTCAAAACCCCACGACAGCCGCTTTTCCTTAAGTGAATTTTTCCTTTGGAATGAAATCTTTTATCTTTGCCTTGACTTGTATATCAGTAAATGTTCAGCAGTATGTTAACTGTTATCTTCTGTGTACTAAAACACAAGATTGTTTAGTATAATTAAATCATGGGATGTCTTCTCTGCCCATCTTAGCACTGATATTCTTTTCATCTAGGTGATAAAAGCCAGACATACATTAATCCACATCAAATTGTCTCATGATAACTTGAAAAATTACGAGAGAATGTTATCTAATCGTGAAAATAAGTTAAATTCCTCCTTTCCTATAAATAAGAGGGGCTTTTTGGTTTTTTTGTTTTTCCTATTTACAAAGCAGGCAGAAGATCAGTGAGTAGGGTCATTTTTCTCTTCCATTATGGAACACATATGATATATTTATTGTTTCTAAGAGTTGTTCCTTAGGGCTGATTTGTCAAAAGGACAGCCTGACCTATGTCTTCCCTACACAGCCAGCTGAACATCAAACAAATGTCTCCTTCATTCCAAAGACACCACTCTATTCTATTTAGGTAGAAGATGATGCTGGCTTCAGTTTGCAGCAGGAAATTGCTTGACTGGAGTACCTTCTGATGGCAAGCTCATTTCACAGACGTTTGTAGAGAAGGTAAGTTTTGATGCCGGTGCTAGTTAAAGCAATAGTCCAAACTGATTTCCAATTATTCTTGTCCAAATGGGAATATTCAAGGACTGGGATTTCCTTATAAAAATTGTAACTCTAGAAAAGTCACATTAAAAAAAAAACAACACAACATGACTTAAGGCTATCTACAAAAGCCAGCGCTGTAAATTCCATATTGCTCTGGACTTGGGGAAATAAGCAGATGGAATATATTGGAAGGGTGGAGGGCACAGATGTCTTCTTGGCTTGTGTTCAGAGTCAAAGAAGAAGCCCGTTTTGTAGCTGAGTCTGGGATAGGAAAGATCCAGATACATGAGGTCTAAAAAAACAAGTGCACAAGGTTTAATGAACTATTTTTCAAACAATTAATACAATATTTAAGCAACAACTTATCGTTTGGGAATGTGCTCTTCCAATTGATTCAAACATGTGTTTTGTGTGGGAAAAGCTTTTCAATGGTAGTTGAGCTACATAAGGTGTCCTTAGACCTACTAACAGTTGCCCAAAGAAAATTCACCCTCTTGACACTCCAAGCCCTTTGTTCATTACAAACATTGTGTCCATGATGTTCAGCAAACTGGGAATGGATGTCGACTGTGTTGACCTTTCCTTTAAAAGTCAAAAATTAAAATCAGCTGCTATTCTCTGTTTAGGGGCTATATTCTTAAAGGAGAAGCCATGGAAAATAATTGACTTCCATTGTTTAGATTGTGTTTAAAATTGATGCATAATTATTGTAGAGAATGCAAGAAAATACAGACAAGAAGAAAAAGTTCCAATCATCAGAAATTCTACCAGTAAACAAAACTAACGTTTTATTTTTATTGTTTTCAGAATTGACATTTGAAAACAAACTTTCCAATTACATATGGAATCATTGTGTCTTCCTTTTCATATTGCTGCTGGTTTCTTCCAGAGGTTGTTGCTTGTCAATAAATACAGACATAAATTGCCAAGGGTAATGAATGCTTATATTGTATCCAACCTATAATTTATCTGACCTATCCACCATTTGTAGACACTGTGATTGTGTCTATCTATCTATCCAGCTATCTGTCATCTATTTTCAATAGCATAGCAATGACTATTCACATAGCTCTCTGTGTGCTTATCTGATTATTTCCTTGGGTTGAGTTCTCAGAAGTAGAATCTCAGAAGTAGAATGGGTCTGCATACGTTATTACACTTTTTTAAATTTATTTATTTATTTTTTTCAACGTTTATTTATTTTTGGGACAGAGAGAGACAGAGCATGAACGGGGGGAGGGGCAGAGAGAGAGGGAGACACAGAATCGGAAACAGGCTCCAGGCTCTGAGCCATCAGCCCAGAGCCTGACGTGGGGCTCGAACTCACGGACCGCGAGATCGTGACCTGGCTGAAGTCGGACGCTTAACCGACTGCGCCACCCAGGCGCCCCCGTTATTACACGTTTGATAGGTATTGCCAAATTGCCTGCCAAAATCGCATACCCATTTTACTCCATTCACCGGAGTATGAGAGTGTCCTTTCTCCATATGCTCCCAAACCCTGGGTAATATCAATCTAATTCCTCTTTGCCAAGCTGAAAGGCTAAAACACCACGGCATCAATATTCATTCTTATTTTTGCATTTAAGATTATTACTGAGTTTGCACACACTGAGTTTGTTGAACATTAATTAGACTTTTGCACAGAACTTTATACATTTTCAGACATGGGGGTGCCTGGGTGGTTTCATCGGTTATGTGTCCAACTTCGGCTCAGGTCATGATCTTGCGGTTCATGGGTTCCAGCCCTGCATCAGGCTCTGTGCTGACAGCTCAGAGCCTGGATCCTGCTTCAGATTCTGGGTGTCCCTCTCTCTCTGCCCCTCCCCCACTCATGCCATCTCTCTCTGTCTCTCAAAATGAATAAATGTTAAAAAGGTTTTTAATTAAAAAAATGTTCAGACTATGAACATCATTTATTGTGTTTAAAGCAATTATATTTAATGTAGCCTAGAAGTTGGTATTTAGCCCTGCCAGGGATCAGTTGCTACTTCTCTCCAGACATGACTATAAAACAGGAGCAAGATGATAACCCAAGTATAGCATGATGATTATTTTCTCCCATTATGGAATCAAAAAGAGGAGATTATGTGTTTGTTTGCTTTGGGGTTGGGTTTTTTGTATACTTTTAAAGTTTCTGTCCACTCATGTGGTAGGCAACCTATAAAATGACCTCCTTACCCCCCACCCCCAACACCCAGGGATCCCCACTTCCTGGTATTCACATCTTGTGTAATCTGCCCTTGAATGTGAGTTAGATCTAGTGACCCGCTTCCAACTAATAGGATACAGCAGAAGTGATAGGATGCCACTTGTGAGGTTAGATTCCAGAAGACTCTGGCTTCCATCTTGCTTGATCACTTTACACTCTCTCAGTGTCCAGTGCTCTCTCCTGGAGCCCTGGTTCTGGGGCAAGCAAGCTGCCATGTTGTGAGTAGCCCTCTGGAGAGGTCCATGGAGCAAGAAACTGACGTCCCCAGCAACAGCCAGCAACCACGGGGGACCTGGCCGATAGCCACTGAGTGAGCTTAGAAGATTCTGCCCTGGTCCAGCCTACAGATGACAGCAACACCAGCCTGTAACACCCGATGGCAGCCCCATCAGAGACGCTGAGTCAGAGACACCCAACGAAGCTGTGCCTGGATTCATGAGCCTCAGAAACTCTGAGTAAATAAATGTTGGTTTGAAGCCACCAAGTCGGGGAGTAATTTGTTATGTAGCGATAGATAACCAATACGACTCCTGAGTTACCCTCCTGGCAGTTACTACCAGGTGTTGTGTGCTCTGCCTCCTGCTCCTGGCTCAGCCCACACCGCCCCTCTGTCATCACTGATCATCACCTGGAACCTGGAAGCCCTCGGCTCAGTGTCCTTGGCCTAGCTTAGCAAAGGGGGCAGGAAAGCCTACCCTCCTGTAGTCACCACGTCTTTTATCGTCTGTATTCTGATGCTTTAACATCCGGGGCCTTGCTGACCCTGGAAGGACTGCCTAACCGACTTCCCATGGTTAGTGCCTTCTTAGTTGCTTTGCCAGTGCAAACCAACCCATCCAGCGTCCACATCCCCAACCACTCCCGGCCACTATTTCCCTGCCCCAGTCACCCAGGGCCAGGTACTAGACAACTAGGACAGCCCCTACACCCCAGAAAAGATGCAAACTAGCCAATCGTAAACCTCTTTACTCAGCTTCACCCATTTCTTCCCTCAGAAACCACAATAAAGGCTCCAGTCCACAGTTTCCTTCTCCCTCTGCCTCCAGATGACCCTGGTGCTTCCCTACTTGCTACCCCTCCTCCCCAGTAGTGGGTCCTCCTCCTCCTGGAATCTGTGAGCATAACAAAATTAGCTTTTCCTTTTTTTTTTTTTTTAATTTTTTTAACGTTTATTTTTGAGATAGAGAGAGACAGAGCGTGAACAGGGGAGGGGCAGAGAGAGAGGGAGACGCAGAATCTGAAACAGGCTCCAGGCTCTGAGCTGTCAGCACAGAGCCTGATGCGGGGCTCGAACTCACGGACCGTGAGATCATGACCCGAGCCTAAGTCGGACGCTTAACCGACTGAGCCACCCAGGCGCCCCCTTTTTTTTAAATGATTATTTATTCATTTTGAAAGAGAGAAAGCATGTGCGAGTGGGAGAGGAGTAGAGGGACAGGGAGAGAGAAAATCCCAAGCAGGCTCTGCACTGCCAGCATGGAGCCTGAGGAGAGGTCCAGACCCACGAACTGTGGGATCATGACCTGAGCTGAGATCAAGAGTCGGTCGTTTAACCAACTGAGCCACCCAGGTGCCCCAACAAAATTAGTTTCTCAATGGCAATAGTCTTCTGATCTGTTGGCCTTGTCATACCTGAATAAGAGCAATACCTATTTAAATTATTTGTAATGTTCTTTTAAGTGTATTTATTTCGAGAGAGACAGAAACAGCATAGCTAAAGAGGCGGGCAAAGAGAGAGGGAGACAGAGAATCTCAAGCAGGCTCTGCACTGTCAGCACAGAGCCTGTTGCGGGACTCAAACTCACAAACCGTGAGATTATGATCGGAGCTGAAACCAAGAGTCAGTCACTTAACCAACTGAGCCACCCAGGTGCCCCGCAATACCTATATTAAAATAACTTTTATTTCTGCTTGCCTCATTCCCTATACCACCTCCTTTCAATACTTTATTGAATGGTTTGCATAAATGAAAAACTTTAACTTGTTAACCTTAAAAATAGACACTGCCAGTTATCTACCAGCAAAAGGTGGGTTTATTTGAGAACGAAAGAGAAGTACAATCCAGGTGACAAAACTGCAGGCAAGTCCAGGGGACAAAGGAGAGGCACACCTTTTTAAGGAGATAAAGGGTGGACTGGGAAGGATGTTATGAATTAAAAGTCCATTGGAGCAAACTGGGAGCTCAAAGAGCCATGGCTTTGGTGGTGGGCAGATGGAATGAGGAAAGTGTCTCGGCTGGAGTAGTAGAGTAGCATCTACATGCAAGGTCAAGTCCTTGTAAGGTCAGGTCCATCTCTTCCTACTGGGTCTGCAGTTGACTACATGTGGTAGGGTGGGGGAGCTCCCCCCGCAGAGACCTCCTGACTCCTGATTAGTGAGGTTTCCCAGTCAGTGTTAACAACTGCACACCAGAAAAGGCAAATACTCATAGCAACTAAAAACACAGTAAGAAAGACACTTTTGTAAGTGCGCTTGATCTGTGCAGATTGCCTGCCTACTAATATGCAAATCTTCATCATGTCCTCCTTTGTTTATTACAACATCCAGATTCTGCGTTAAACGGGACTCATTAGAGAACAGGTTGTTCCACGATGGTTACTTTGCTTACACAAAGACTGAGCTAAAGGGCTGGACGTATTACTTTTACAAATCACATTATTTGCTGTGCACTTTCTTCTCACCTTCCGCTCCTGTGGTAAGAGGTGGGAAAGAGTTCAGGTTTCCTATTATCTTCGTGAAAAGCCTAGACCCAGTGGTCCTTCAAGGTCCTATTTAGCCCTTAGTTGTTTGTGGGTTAGTTCTGCCAGTGGTAGAATGAAGGTCATGGAGACTATTGTTTACTTATCTGTCATTAAGTTGTTTGTGTTTCTGTTTCCTTTTTGAAAAAATAGCACTCCACCTTGCATGACTCATCATCTTGTCTCAAGTTCTTTTTTTGAATAAGTGGGGAATACATTTGAGCATATTTCACGTAGACTGTCTTTCGGATTCCCCATACACGTGTTTTCCTGAGCAGGGTATCATCTTTTACCTATAAGCAGAATCGACTTTGAAATTACTCTAGAAGAAAAGAAAAAGTGAAAGGCTATGCCTTCCTAAGGTGCAATCAAATTTTGTCACAATTTGTGTTCAAAAAGCCTATTTGTCAATATTGCATTCTATCTAAAGACGCTTGTATCCTCATACTTGTCTTAGGTTGAACTAAATAGTATGTAATTTACTAAATCAGTAAACCATGGGAAAGAAAAGAGAAATATTTCTTACTCTTTGTTCTGCGTTTCAGCTGTGAGGTGCAATGCATCTTGTGTTTCAGGCCCGTCAACCTTTTCTGATTCTCGACGTGCTTTAGAAAAATTAAGATATTCTGATAGGTTATAGTCTGATTCTTTTTTCTTTCTTTCCTTTTTTTTTTTTTTTTAAGACTCTCCTCTTTGTTTAGTGATCTGCCTCTTAAATAATGCTCTTACTCTGTTGAGGAAGAGAATGAATCGCCGTGTGTGTGCTGACTATCAAACACACAAATGGAATAGTAGCGGGGCTTCTGTAACCAAGAGAAGTTTACGAAACATTTGATTGTTGAGGGAGTCACAGCATTTCAGAGATTGACCTTGAAGTTTTAGAAGAAAAAAAAAAAGTGAATTGATCCACTGGAACAAGTACAAAGCCAGCTTTGGTGCTAAATGTAAATTGTTAAAAATGGTTCGGAATAACATCTGCCTCGTAGTATGCCTTAATCAGCACTGTGAAAAATGAAAATTTAACAATCTACTATAGTGGCTTCTAAGTGAAGGATAAACAAAGGATGAAAGAGTTTCTTGCATGGTTTGTAACTGATGCCATGAAAAATGTCAAGAACCATCTGCCTCAGACTTATCCAAACTGTCATCAAGTATTCTAATCCAGTCAAACGAGATACAACTAGAACAACCTATGTAACTTGCTGAAGGCTTATCAAAAGAGTGGTAAATAAAGAAGAAAAAAACCTATCGACTGTGGAACCACAGATTGCAGCCAGCTTGCCTGTGGCTTTGAAATTCAATCCCATTTCTCTAGTCTGACAAACTGTACTAAACAGCAAAATGGATTTTTATTGCTCTCAGCCATTTCGCTTTAGTTGCTATCAGGAGAGGAATACACAGTGTCCTAATAGAATCAGAATCATGATTTAAAAAAAAAAAAGTTTTTTTGTTTTTTTTTTTAAAGTAGGCTCCACAACCAGCGGGGAGGCCAGGGTGGAGGCCGGCGCAGGGCTTGAACTCAGGACCCTGAGATCAAGACCTGAGCTGAGATCAAGAGTCGGACGCTTAACCGACCAAACCACCCAGGTGCCCAAATTTATTTTTTTAATGCAAAGTCTGGTTTGGACCTACCACTCACACTTACCTGTGAGTAGGTGCAGAGAAGTTAGGCATTGTGTTTCTGGCAGGAAGAGATCACTCACCCCTGTAGGGCCTAAGATCCCACACGTGTTTTCCTGATGGGAGCCCCTTCATGCTACTTACTAAATCAAATTTTCATAATCTACTCATTAAGAATACAGAGTTTAGAATCATACCAACGGGGTTTAAGTCCCAGCTCTACTACCTACTGGCTAGTGATCATAGACAAGTTGCTTCATTTGTCTGAACTTCCTGTTGTCATCCGGAAGACTGAGGTAATTATAATTACCTGGACTATAGGTACCCATGAGTTTGTGCTTATGAAGTTCCTGAAACATTGAAGCCTATTATGGCAGAGACAGTTAATGTTCACTAAGCTCCCCTTGGTTTCCCAGCTTCGTTTGCATTGGAGTGGGGACCAAGTCACTAGTTCTGGCCAATGGACTGTTACGGAAGGCATGCATGTCATTTCTGAGCCAAGGTATTCAACTGTCTCTGTGCCTCCTCCATCTTTCTCCTTCCTTGCCAACGCAACCTTGGAATCCATGTGTTCCAGACAGAATAGTTACAAGATGGCCATTGGTCCCACGTTGGACTCCCCATGAAAAAGAAAAATGTCTTTGTTGGGTTTAACTACAGACGTTCAATGTTATTTTGTTACTGCACATGGCAGAGCTAGGCCTAATACATAAACCAATAAGTGTTGGAGTTTATAATTATATATATATCTACTTTGCTATAAACAGATACATGATAGCTATGTATTTAAATGGCATATAGTCTTCTGACTGTTGTGTTGCCTTCTTCAGCAGTTTTGACTGAACAGGAAAAGAAAGTGAGGGGAAGAAAGATGCTGATATAAATAACCATAGAACAAGGCAAAATGTTAAAGCCACAAGGATAGTTTTAAAAAAGGACCTCTGAGAAGTTAGATGAGGAGATTCCTTATGGCTGAGACGTTCTGGAAAAAACTTCATGGGTGTGGAGTCCCTTTGGCATAACCTTAAAGGACAGGCAGTAGTGAAGCAGGTAGGTGTTGGGGTGTGCTCACATGCCTTGCCCCACCTACCCAAGATGGAAAACAGTGCCTAGGTCTTTCACAAAAAGAGGAAAAATAGAAATGACAGTATACATATGAAAAGGTCTTCACTCCCACTAATAATAAAAATAATCAAGTCAAAGTAAATCAAAATTGAAAGAAGCAGCAGATATTATATTTCCACTCATCAGACTGGCCAAACTAAGATGACTAATGATATCAAATGTAGGTCTGAGAGTGGGGAAATGGAACTCTCACTGACCTCTATGGAAAGGTAACCTGCTACATTCCTGAGGATTTCGGCATTAAATAGCAAAAGCCTTAAAAACGTGCCTGTGTTACACCCAGTGATTTCACAACTATGATATTTATCACTAAAAAACCTTAAATAGTAAAAACAGATGAAACTGGGCACATTCAGGGTGATAAATAATAAAAGCAAACAAAACAACCCATAGCAAGAAACAACCCAAGTATCTATCAGTAGGAGATGGATAAAAAATATATACAATATGTATTGTATTAATAAAAAAATGAAACACATATAAACATACTGACAAAGAGCCATAGCATATAGTTAAATACAAGGATATTTTAAATAATTATGAACTGTATGATCTGCTTATATCATTATTAAATTATATATTGTCCATGTTATGTTTTTATTGATTTTGATTTTGATTTATTTTTTCTATGTTCTAGTTATAGAATTTAGAATTATAGTTTATAGAATTATATGTTTAATTATATTTGCATGCATATTATATTATATATATATATTTATTTGGACTTCAATTAGATTTAGATTGACATATATGTGCATATCCTTTCCAATTTTTTACATATCCAAATTTTAACAGATTATACTTGGGTGGTTTTAGGTGGTAGGATTATAAATGACATTTATTTTTACTCTTATTTTCTGAATTCTTTCCCATGTATATGTTACCTTTCTAATAAGAAGAAAGCTATTTCTAGAAGAAGAAGAAGGAGGAGGAGGAGAAGGAGGAGGTGGAGGAGGAAGGGGAGAGGGAGAAGGAGAACTTTGGGAATGGCCTTCAAGTTTAGACATTGATAAGGGGCACTTCTAATGGCCTCACTTCTTGTGTAATGGATACAATTTCTTCCAGCCTGGTTGTGTCTACTCTTTGCACAAAGGAGACGATCTGCACCATGAAATGGGCCATTCCTGCTCATGTAAATCATTTTGCATTGAAAAACACTGCGTACCAACATAGTATTTATCTATTTAATATTACCTACCATTTCTTGAGAAGTAATTGTACCTCTAATTGGTTGACCTCCCACAAAGGAAAAGAGATGGATTAATAGTTTAAGAGCTAGAAGACTAGAAATCTCTTGCCTTGTACAATCAGGGCGGAGAACTCTTCGTTTTGTTTTATTAAAAAAAAAAAAGCAAATAACAACAGCCACCATTTATGGAGTGCTTCCTATTTGACACGTCTGTGCTGAGGACCTACTGTGCCATACCTCGACCTCACTGCAATCCAGTGAGGTCCGTTCCTTACTATGTCAATTTTATAGATGAAGAAACTGAATTTAAGTAACTGAGGTTCTGTAGCTAAAAAAGTGGCAGAGTCATTGTTTTGCTTGATAATTGAGAGACGATTAGATTCCAGATGGTGGAACAGCTTGATGAATGGAAAGGGATCAGATTAGGGATTAGATGATCTAGATCATATTGCCGCTAATTCTTGGTTAATTTCTCCCCCTTGGGTCAGAGTAAATATGGCAAATAGAACGCATGTAATTTACACAATCATTCACAGGAGAGTAAAGGAATAAAATCTATATATCTATATATCTGGATCTCGATCTATACCAACAGAGACAAAGAACGGGAGAGGAGAGGCCACAGAGGAGCCATGTGAAGGCATTTTTGAAAGATTGAAAGCAGAACAGGGGTGCCTGGGTGGCTCAGTCAGCTAAGCATCTGACTCTGGCTCAGGTCATGATCTTGTGGTCTGTGAGTTCGTGCCCAGCGTTAGGCTCTGGGCTGACAGCTCAGAGCCTGGAGCCTGCTTTGGATTCTGGGTCTCCCTCTCTCTCTGCCATTCCCTGCTTGCTCTCTCTCTCTCTTTCTCTTTCTCAAAAACAAATAAACATTAAAAAAATTAGACTGAAAGCAGAACAAAGACTAATAATTAGCAGAGTACAGAGAATTGAAACCTAAGTGCTCACAGTATAAGGAGATGACACAAAGATATTTCCTCCGGAGGCTCATGTCAAAACTCAGAGGTGGAAGGCGTCCCAAATAATATGTATTTATTTATCTATTTAGCTGTTGTTCTCTGAATAGTTTATCCCATGTTGTAGAATTCTTTTTTGCCAGTGCATCACTTTATGGCCATTTCCTTTTGCTTGCTTTTCCTTTTTGTTTCAAATTTAAAAGTTTTGAGGGTTTTTAAATCGTGAAAGTATCATATTCCTATTGCAAGAATTTCAAATATTACAGAAACATAGAAAGTAATAAAAAGAAAGTCTTTCACACCTCCATATGATTCTCTTGCTGTGCTACCCAATCTGGTATTCACTAGCTACATGTTGACATTTACATTTATTTAATTAAAACGAAGTAGAATGAAAATCCAGTTCCTCAGTTGCACTAGCCGTATTTGAAGTACTCAACTGTCATGTGTGGTTAGCGGCTACTATATTCAACAATGCAGAACTAGATCATTTCTATCATCACAGAAAGTATTTTGGACACTATCGCTCTAGAGGTATTCACTGTTAACAGTTTACTGTACAAAGCTTCAATTGTTTCTCACTTGCACTTAGAAATAAGAATGTGTCATCCTACACGTTCTCGTGATTTTACGCAAATAGCCCGGCTGCTTCAGAGGAAAAGCAGCGTTACCTTATCCTACCCTTCTCTACTCCAGCACAGCTTCCCCGAAGCACCTACTAAAAAAACAAACAAACAAACAAACAAACAAACAAAAACAACCAACTTTAAATCAAATCAAGTGTATGCATTGTAACAAATGAAATAATGCAGAAGCACAAGAAAATGCCCTCACCACCTCCAGTTCTATATGATAGAGGCAACATCTATTTAATGTTTCTGGTTTTTTCTCTGTTTATGTTTTTGTATTTTTTTTTTTTTTGGTGACCGTTTCCATAACTTCATTTCTTAATTTATCACTCAGTCAATATCTATTAACTCTCAATGTGGAAGATGAGGAGTAAGTTCACCCCCCATAGGCCTTTTGTTTCCTCCTCCCAGTGTTTGAAGTTTATATTATTCCGTTCTATTGGTTGCATCTCTAACTCTAGGTAACATTATTTAACTTGACTTGTAAAACTGCATTATCAACTCCTCAATCCTCCTTTCCATTTCTCCCTCCCGTTCCCAAATCCCATTCTCTGCTGCCACGCTTTTACCCGCCCACCATTTATTCTGTCTACTCCCCAAAGCTGCCTTTGCGATGCTGTCTCCTTCAGGCGGCTCTAAAAGTCCAAAGTCAATTAGCAACATTTAAAATAAAATATGTGGGGGCACCTGGGTGGCTCAGTCGGTTGAGCGTCAGACTTTGGCTCAGGTCATGATCTCACGGTTTGTGTGTTGGAGTCTCGCGTCGGGGTCTGTGCTGACAGCTCGGGGCCTGGAGCTTGCTTTGGATTCTGTGTCTCAGTCTCTCTGCTCCACCCCTGCTAACACTCTGTCTCTCTCTCAAAAATAATAAAGATTAAAAATTTTTTAAATATGTGTGTGTGTGTGTGTGTGTGTGTGTGTGGCTTGAACTAAATTCACTCTAAAGTTCCTAAATTTGGATATTCTACAATTTACTTAGCTAGATTTAATGTTAGATCATATGATATAAACCAAACTCACACCAGCAAGGGAGTGTTTCTGTGTATGTGTGTGCGTGTGTGCGTGTGCGTGCGCGCGCATGCGCATACACGCGCACGTGTTCCTGCATGGGCAAATGTTCTTCCTCTAATCGTGTCGGGTGGCAGGTGCATTTTAGGGACTTCTGGGGGGTCCCTGGGAGACAAGCTACAGTAGTGTGATTCTGATCCCTTTGATAGTATACAGGCTTCGTATCCTAGATCTTTATTCAGACACTATCTCTCTGGCATGGCCCGGGGGCTGTAGATACTTCTTATCTTTCTGATCTTCCAGAGTGTAAAAGATTCCCTTGGCTGGGGTGGACGCACGTGAACTAAGAGGTATGGAGAGCAAAATTTCAATCCCAGAGATCTATGCAAATGCATGGAGACATCTCTATTATATAGTCCATGAAAGTTGACACAAGTTATTTATAATTTCAATGACAGTATTGGATTGCCTTTAATATGCTCTAGTTGAAAGGGGGAACTAACCAAAAGCTAATATTGGAGCTTGCTCTCGGGCTGCTGGGAGGCCCCCAAGAATCTCATTGGCAATCTCTTTTGAAGATCAGTTCTCCTATGTCCATTAAGCCAAGATTAAATTAGTTTGTGGGAGCTGCTTTTAGCATTTACACTATTACATTATGCATGATTCCTGACTGCACATCTCATGAACAAACTACACTGAGCTCCATTAGTGAATTTTTAGGGCCGTGCTTAACTTGGAAATGGATTGATTCTGTGTAGGTTAATGTATAGTGGTGATGCTGCCGTGTCCTTAAAAATACCCCCTTACATTTGATATCAATAGGGAAGCACTCTCTGGGGATTATGGCTCATTTTAAAAGGATAAATTATGTAGATTGCATGATTAGAGAGCAGGAGAGCCTATCACAGCATATTGTACATCAGGAAAAATACCAGTCCCCTCCTCCACACGTTGGCGAGGTCAGGGTACCTCATTCAGTGTGTTTTCCGCCAGGAACTTCCCCACGTAGGTAAAGATGACATTCCCAGGACCATTCAGCAAGTCAGGACAGAGCTGGAAATTGAACTCCTATCTTTTAAATTCTGGTGGTGAGAATCAGAAGACTGGGTTTTGGGAGACCTTAGACCATCCTTCCCACGAGAGGGCCACACCCATTTTTCTGTCCTTTCTAGAGCCATGCTGGGATGGTGTAGGTGTTGGTATATAAGTGCTGGATTGAACTAAGTATAATTTAGCTTCCTCATTTTATAGGGAAGGTGGCTGAGGCACGGTGTCAGTATTTAGTGAAAGAGTTCTCTTACTAAAGTAAGAGCACCCAGGGCCAGGCACCAAGTTTGGTCAGCCATAGTCACTGGCCTGTAGGAGCTGTGAGTTCAAGTGGGGGAGGGAGCAGACCAGGCACAAGTGATGCCCCTGGAATGGGGGGGGGGGGGGAGAATGCAGCAGGTGTGCCGGGAATACAGAGGGGGGCCCCCAGCTGCCTTGGGGTGATGATACCCGCGCTGAATCAGGCCAATGAGTTGGCGGAAGGCATCCAGGCAGGACAGGTGGGAGCAGAGGCACAAAGCGGAAATGGTGCAGAGATGGGCGGGAGTCTGTAAGCCACGGTGGGAAGTGGGGAGAGAAATCAGGAGAGGTAGGTAGGTAACAGATAATCAGGGAGGACTCTCCCTGCAAAGGAGCCTGCTTTGCCCAGGGACGTCTGATACTCCGTGCCAGACGCAGGACTCAAATTCATTCTCTGGACTCCCAGACACGTGCCACCCACCTGTGTCACTTCTATAAATCTTGTCCTTCTGCCTCAGTCCTGGAGTCTTTCTTTGGCTGCCCCTACTGACAACTTCTGCTGCAGACCTTGCTTTCTCTTTTTCATGTTTCTATGTTTTTTAATGTTTATTTATTTTGAGAGACAGAGCACACACACAACGGGGGGGAGGGGCAGAGAGAAAGGGCGGGAGAGAGAGAATCCCAAGTAGGCTCTGCACTGATAGCACAGAGCCTGATGTGGGGCCTTTTTGTTAGTATTCTTTAATCAGAAAAGTAGGACCTTTTAACTTTTTTTTAAGGGCTGAAGGTTATTATAAAGAGAAAAACAAAAATGTCCCTATTGTTTGCTTTTCCAAATTCAAACTGCTAATGGTTTCAGACATATTGCATGTGTGTAAGAAGTGGGGCATACACATGGCATCAGGCAATATACGCGGCTCTGTAACTTGCTTTATTTCCTTTGATAGTGAGTCGCATATATGCTTCAGTGACTGTGTAGTTCCGCCTCAGTTTTTAAAAAATTTCTGCATACTGTTCCATGACCCTAATTTATTTAACCAGGACCCTGTTGTTGAGCATGACTGTTTGAGCTTTTTCCTTTCCCTTCTTAAAATTTTTTTTTAATGTTTACTTATTTTTGAGCAAGAGAGAGACAAAGAATGAACAGGGAAGGGGCAGAGAAAGAGGGAGACACAGAATCCGAAGCAGGATCCGGGCTCTGAGCTGACAGCTCAGAGCCCGACGCGGGGTTCAAAGTCATGAGCAGTGAGATCATGACCTGAGCCGAAGCCACATGTTTAACTGACTGAACCACCCAGGTGCCCCTTCCTTTCCCTTTTTATATATACATTCACACACACACACACACACACACGCGCGCGCGCGCGCGCGCGCGCATGTAGGTATTATATATACAGTATATGTATTGTCTATACATGTACTATACATCTATTATTATATATATACTATACATCTGCATATATAGGTATGTATATATACACACAGTATATAGGTCTATATGTTGGTATAGTATAAAGGTATGTATGTCTATATAAGTGTGTAGTATATATATAATATATACTATGTATAGTACAAATACATGGTAGAAAAAGTATGAACCATGGATTTGATATACTCAGGAGTCATGAGAATGGTTGTCTCCAAAGAAGGAATGGGGAGGAAAACATAAGTGATCTGATGTTTATCTATAATGTTTTATTTCCTTAAAAACATATATATATATATATATATATATATAAAACATAAACATATATATTATATATAAATAAATACATATATAATATATATATACACATACACATACATATATCAGATAAGGAAAATACATTGGTAGTTATTATATTATCCTTTGTGCTTATCCTTTCTGTATCTTTCTGTTCTCCAGATTTATTTATAAAATATACACACATACAAAGCAGGCTGACATATTCATCCTTTGATATGCATTATTTTGTTTCCCGCAGACATACTCTTGGAGAAACTGTCCCCAAGATCACAAAAGAAGCCCCTGTGACAATCATCTCAGGATTAATAGCTCTAAGTGTCTAGCTTGTTTTACACCAGAAGACCAATGGGAAGCAAGAGACAGGGGGGAGTCAACTTCCCCTTCTTTTCTCCATGTTGTGGTTCTTCCTTGGAGCCCTTCTAGAAAAGTCCAGTGTGCCAAGCAAATTTGCTCACCGAGGGGCCTTCTATGTTACCTTGTGGCCAGGCCAGGAACATATTCTTTCCAATGCTTTGCATTATTTCCTTTTTCCTCATCTTCACCACTGATGAGGGAGCATAAGGCAAGCCAAGGACAAAGTACAAGCTAGTGCACCCCCCCCCCCCCCCCACCCAGGTGGGATATGTGTGATATTCCTCAGGCACTCCGGGCTGCCCGAGAACAAAAGAAAGGAAAAGACAAATGGTTAACTGATAGAGATCACAGTCATGCAGGACAGGAGTCTCCATCAGTTTACGCATATCTTAGTAAATTATAAGAAAAAGAGAGTCTTCTTATCAATAGCCTAATCCCCAGAAACCTATCGACTCAGTTTCTGGGAGCCCTAATATCACCTTTCCCTCCACAGTGATGTGGGGAACAAAGGCAAGAAGGAAATGGCAGGTAAAATTAAATTTCTTTATAACCTGCAGCCCATCGACAAATACTTGAGGCAAATATAGAGTGTAACATTTCCTCAGGAACCCCCTACGGTCCTAATGTTAATGCTTTACTAGAGGGAAAACAACCTTATCTTGACAATAGCTAGGCCTTGGGTATCTTATGAGTCTTCTTTAGCATATCAAAGTCCTTCTGGAGGCCTTCCTTTTGCCTTTATTTCCCCCAACTCCATCCTATATAACCAGTCACTCTTCACAACTCCAGTGCAGCTCTTTCTGCCCGCAGGTCCTGTCTCCATGCTTTAATAAAAATCACCCTTTTTGCACCAAAGACATCTCAAGACTTCTTTCTTGGCCGTCGGTTCTGAACCCCCACCATTCCAAAACCCCATCACCGCTGTGGGCTTGCACCACACAAATCAGGTATCGGATCCTTGATACTTAATAAAATATCCACTCCTTGCCTCGCCTCTGCTTGCCCCAGGACTCGGCACATCCTCGTGCCCCACATGTTGGTTGGCACAGAGTTCCTGGGGAGCCCCGGAAACGTTGGTCTGACGTGTTTCTAGAATCAGACGACGTGGGTTAGTCGAACGCTGATGCTGCTGTGGAGCCAGGCGTCCTAGCCTCAGCCTTGGCTCCAGTTCTCATTAACTGTGTGACCTCACTCAGAGGTCTGATGGCAATCATATGACCTGCCTTCCTTATCTTGAAATGCCATCATCAGGATCAGGAGAGATAAGGTTGGAGAAAGTAATGTGTGAGCCACCAGGTAGCACATAAATAATGATTGCTATGAAACAAGAATTTGATCCAATGGACTCTGTTGCTTTTTTTTTTTTTCCTGTCAAAATACCAATGTTAAGAATTACTTCTGTAATTGTGAAAACCTCCAGTAGGTTATGTGCGTTATTTTGTTTTTAGAGGAATAATATCCTACTGGAGCAGGGATCATTAATCTATGACCCAAAGACCAAATTCTGAGGGAAGTCTTTATTTTTGTAAATAAAGTTTCGCTGGAACTCAGGCGTGCCCAGCCCGTCACATCTCTGAGGTTGACTTTACACCACAGAGGCAGAATTGAGTATCTGCAGTTGTAACATAGACTGTAACATGGCCTGCGAAGCCTAAAATATTTACTATTTGGCCCCTTATAGAAAAATTTGCTGATGCCTGTGCTGGAGGAAATGCTAGGTGCCTCGTCCTTTTCAGCTCACGCTGGATGTCAGAGCTGTGGTCTTCAATTTGCATGTATCTGCAGGATGATCATCCCCGGGGTCCAGAGGGCAATATTATCATTGTGATTTTTTTAATCTCATTTTTTTTCCATTCCCATTTTAGTATGTGTTTTAGAAAGTACAAAATGATCAGCATGATTGAACATGTATGTAATTTGCAAATAAATACACACAAATAATTAACATTTGGGGTGAAAAGGCAAAAGTATTTATGAAAAACAAGTCTCTGAGATCTAGCCACGTTACTACATACAGCTCTGGTTATCTTGCCTGAACTCCTATGTGGTGCTCCCCTATCTGGATATGCCACAGTGTATGTATTAATTCCCCTTTGATGAATATTTGGGCTGCTCCCAGTTTATACTGCTACAAACAACGATGTAGTGAACAGGTATGATTTGCTTTCCTCCAGACCCATGACTACTTTGTAAAGCCTGGTGATGGGGACTTATTCTGACCTTGACCAGGGTTGAGAACCGCAGAGAGCCAGTAAGATCCAGACCCAGACACAATTGGGCCGTTGCTCCGTTATTCTTGGCTGACTACAGATACACTTTATCAGCCTTGATGACAAATGAATTACACAGAAAACTTTCATGAGTTTCAGAAGACAAAGGGGAAAAGAGGGTCTCAAAGGCTCTGCTAACTTGGGAATCTATAGAAGAAAAAACACTGATCTGAGGTGCCTCGAGTCAGTGTTCTACTTCTCACCTGTCCTCAGTTGTTCTCTGACACCTGTCAGGGCTCTCTCCCTGGTGCTTCAGAGGTTGACCCCACCTTACCCCTCCTCCACCCACGCTGGCTGACTTCTACTCCTTTAATTAGACAGCACCTCTTCCTGACCCTGGTATCTTTGATTCTATGCAGAATCCTGGAAGCTCTGTGAACCTGTACTCTGATCTGAATTATTAACACAGGTCAGTATTTGTGCATTTAGAAGCAAGATTCTTTGTTTTCAACAAGCCCTACAGTGTGAAAAAGGAAGTTTTCAACCACCAGTTACCTGCATAGTTAATCTTTTCATCCCCTCTATGGTTCTGGGTTTGTTTGTTTGTTTGTTTGTTTTTCAGTTTCTCTGTTCGTTAGCTTTTCTCTCTCTCCCTCCCCTTCTCCCTCTCCCTCACTCTCTCTTTCTTCCTTCTTCCCTCCCCTTCCCCCCCCCCTTTTTTCCCTTCTCCAGCACCCTCTTTCTCCCTCTGTCTCTCTGTCTGTCTGTCTGTCTCTCTTAACACATTTGCTTGTCTGTGAGTCAAGGAGCATTCTCTGGACATGGAAATGTACATGTTACTTTTTTCTGCTTCCTTTTGTTTGAGTTTTAGGTTGACATGACCAAAATCATGTTCACTCTTGGTACCCAAAGTGAAACACTGGTTTGATCTCTGGGGCCAATGTTTTAGCTACCAGGAAACTATAAGTTCTGTAAGGGCTTGTTTTAGTCACCATTGGGACCTCACACCTAGAATATAGTAGATGTCCAATAATATTCATTGAGCGAATAAATGAATGAATACACAATCAAGTAATGAAGCGGGCGGTAGGTATGATAGGCCATTTAGATTCAGTATATAGGAGGAGAGTCCTAAGGGAGAGATTCCTCAACCATAAAACTGGGGCACTGAAGTGTAGAGAGATTGGGGACCATCCGTCACTGGTCAGATTGTATCTTTGATGTTGTTTAGTTGCTGAAGAAATGGGACAATTATTCCACACAAAATTTACTCTAGAATTAAACTGACAATAAGAAAACTTATCTTGA
Organism: Acinonyx jubatus; assembly: GCF_027475565.1. Classification (NCBI taxonomy): domain Eukaryota; kingdom Metazoa; phylum Chordata; class Mammalia; order Carnivora; family Felidae; genus Acinonyx; species Acinonyx jubatus. The sequence goes on from NC_069396.1 coordinate 31,452,406, forward strand.
GCTTTTGATTCAGCACAACGAAGTTAGAGTTTTACATTCCCCCATTTACTGTGAGTCTTTAGACATAATGCTTTATTCTCTGGGGCTTCAACTTGTTTAGCTATAAAACAAACAAAAACCACAACGTTTCCTTTGCAGGTTGGTTATGATGACAGAATGAAAGAATTATTGTGACCTTGAGTAATGATAAGTATTCAATAGATGTGAGTTTCTTTCTCCATTTTTTCTTCTTTTCCTTAGCCAAGATAATTCAGTTATTGGAATTCTGAAAGTCTTCTTTAAAGGATGGTTTCATGGCACAGATTTAAATGACTGCTATATGGCTAAGCTATGATATATGTGGGACAGGGAAATTTGAATTTAAAAAGTGGCAATTTGAACATGGATTTTGGGGAGAGATTTCCTTTTTTAAAATTTTTTTATTTTAGAGATAGAGAACTCACAAGCAGGACAGGGGAAGAGGGAAAGAGAGAGAGAGAGAGAGAGAGAATCTTAAGCAGGTTTCAGGCTCAGTGTGGAGCCCAACACAGGGCTCGACCCACTACCCTGGGATCAGAACCTGAGCTGAAATCAAGAGTCAGATGCTCAACCAACTGAGTCACCCAGGCACCCCTTGGGAAGAGATTTTTAAGAGCTATTTATTTTGCTTATTAATAAGAATTGTACTTCTCTTCATGTTTCTAACTTCATAGATCACAATACTGTGTATATATGTATATATATATTATATATATATGTATTATATATATATATTTACATGTATATATATTTTAAGAGCTCACATGACTGTTTTAGGTCAAATTATATCACAAAAAAGATACATTGAAGTTCTAACCCCAGATACCTGTGAATGCGTATCACAGGTAGATTAGAAACAGAATCTTTGCAGATGTAATTCATGTTATGATGAGGTCATGTGGGATTAGGGTGGACCCTAAATCCAATGATGGGTTTCCTTAAAAGGAGAGAGATCTGGAGATACAGGGACACACAGAGAGGAGAGGGCACGCAAAGGTGGAGGCAGATATTGGGAGTTACAGTGCCACAACCACGCAACTCCTGGGGTGATCAAAAGCTAGAAGAGGCAAGGAAGGATTGTAGCCTTTGGAGAGGCCATGGTCTGGCTGGCACCTTGATTTTGGACTTCTAGCCTACAGAACGGTCTTAGAATAAATTTCTGTTGTTTTAAACCACTCAGTTTGTGGTGTTTTATTACAGCAGTCCCAGAAACTAACATAATGAACTACCTGAAGTTTTACAATTTTATAAAATTTTTTGAAAAATATTTATTTATTTATTGAGAGAGAAACAGAGAACATGAGTGGGGGAGAGGCAGAAAGAGAGGGAGAGAGAGAGAGGCTCCATATTGTCAGCACAGAGCCTGATGCGGGGCTCAATCCCTGGAACCATTAGATCATGACCTGAACCAAAATCAAGAGTTGGACACTTAATCCACTGAGCTACCCAGGCGCTCCCCCCCCCCACCCCCAGTTTTATAAAAGTTTTAACACTGATCTTGTATTGACTAAAAAGGGCAACAGAATTCACTGCACCAAATTCATGTTTGGTAGCAATCATTATTTATGGGCTACCTGGTGGCTCACACATTACTTTCTCCAACCTTATCTCTCCTGATCCTGATGATGGCGGTTCAAGATAAGGAAGGCAGGTCATATGATTGCCATCAGACCTCTGAGTGAGGTCACACAGTTAATGAGAACTGGAGCCAAGGCTGAGGCTAGGACGCCTGGCTCCACAGCAGCATCAGCGTTCGACTAACCCACGTCGTCTGATTCTAGAAACACGTCAGGCCAATGTTTCCGGGGCTCCCCAGGAACTCTGTGTCAACCAACACGTGGGGCACAAGGATGTGCCGAGTCCTGGGGCAAGCAGAGGCGAGGCAAGGAGTGGATATTTTATTAAATATTAAGGATCCAATATTTGATTTATGTGGTGCAAGCCCACAGTGGTGAAGGTAAGGAGAAAGGAAATAATGCAAAGCATTGGACAGGGTGTGATTCTGGATTGGCCACACTTCCCACTGAGCCAGCAGGTAACACGGCAGGTCCCTTGGTGGCTAAATTTGCTTGGCACACTGGACTTTTCCAGAAGGGCTTCATGGAGGAACCACAGAATGGGGAAAAGAGGGGGAAATTGTCTAACTCCCCCCTGTCTCTTACTTCCCATCGGTCAATATTCATTTTATGCCAAGCAGACTACCCTTCTACCCAAGCACCCTCCTCTGGCCCGCTGTGGCTGCAGACATGTACATCAGCTTAACAACGAAAGGTTGCACTGCTCGTTTATACTCGACTTGGTGGTAAGTTCTTAACAGTGACTTTTTCTTTTCTCTGGCCACTAAAATAGTTTTGCAGAACTAGCAAGGAAGCCAACCACTTCCCTAGAGCCTCCTGCTCCCAAGGGAAAAGGCAAAAAGACGGGATGTTGTGAGGCCTCTGCCAACGCAGATAAAATCAAGAGCCGTTCACAGATTAAATGCTTGCGGGCTCTCTGCTAAGTTTCTCACACACATTCTATCGTTCAGTCATCACTAGGCTGTAATGGTCCCCTGCGTTTTCTAGAGGAGCTCCAGAAGTGTTGAGAATATAGTAGTTTGAGAAAATCAACCAAAGCGATGTATCACCCAGCTCGATTTTTGTACTCAGGTTACCTGACGTCGAAACTAGAGTCGTGGTTTTGTGTTATAAGTATTGTGTTTTACTAGTTGATCATTATCGCACTTCATCGAATCTAAGACACCATTGACTGAAGCCAGATTGTTATTTTTTGTGTAATTGAGACACTGAAGAAATCCAGTGCCAATTAAATGGCGCTCAGAACTTTCACTTTCTACCTGTTGAAAGATTTCTTTGACACTCCTTTATTAGCCTAAGAAAAGAAAATCTAAGTGAAATCACTTTATTACAATATTCCTAAAACATCTTCACTTCGGAGTCATGTTTCGTCTGGGTTTTCGATACCGCTGAGACTATTGGTGATAAACATTCTGCTTAAGACAATCTACTTTTGGGGCATGTAGGTGGTTCAGTCGGTTGAGCGACCAGCTTTGGCTCAGGTCATGATCTCGCGGTTTATGAGTTCAAGCCCCACATCAGGCTTGCTGCCGTCGGCCCGTCAGTGCCCAGCCCGATTCGGATCTTCTGTCTTCCTTTCTCTCCCCCTCGCTGATTCGTGCGCTCTCCAAAATAAATATTAAAAAGAAAGAAAGAAAGAAAATCTACTGTGATCTTTAGGATTTTCTTGCAAGCCAGTGCTACACGGTCTGCACATGTGGATGCTGATGAACAGACAATGACAACTACATCATGAATGCCACCTGGGTGATTATACTATGCACCCAATTTCAGAAATGTGAAAAACACACATTTCGAGTCTATGAAGTATGAAAATTTTGTCCTTGGCCATAATCTATATATTGTTTTCCATTTAGAATAAAATGTTTTCCTCCCATTACCTAGGGGATTTCCGCTGGCTGTATAGGCTTATTTGGGGGGGAAAATGTAGAAAATCTCCCTGTCGCCGGGTTTCAGTAATCCCAGCAGCAACATCAATGAACTGGATTATTTTATCAGTAAACCCAACCCCCTCCATTCTTTGCAAGCTCTGAGATTTAACTGTGTTTGAGAAAGTTTTCCACTAAAACTCCTGGGCTTTTAACTTATGTGGAGTCTTAAGTACAATTCATCATCTTATCTAATCTGATAGCCGAGGATAGCTTTGTCAAAGCAGAGTCAAGTATTGGCAATCCCTCAGAAACCTCAGAAGAATGAATAAAAGAAAAATGATTTAAAGCTGGAAGATTTAAGTACAAGTTTGAAATCTTTTTAGAAACTGAACAACGGACCCCTTCCTGAATCTGCTAATGCCGGCTTTGGAATATGAATAGAAAAGCAGACTCTGGGAGCAGAGGTGGATCCTGGGATAGCATCTTGTCTATTCCGAGAGGGACGCCTAGCTAGCATCCTGCCCAGAGAATAATATGCTGTGGTGATCCCAGAAGATCCCCACAATGAACAGATTCTCTAACTTGCAAGAGCTGTTTAGTGCCTCACTTTCCCCAAAAGACAGGCTCCAGACTGCTGTTGATGCTATTTATCTTCACCCTTAGAACACATGCAGACAGTTGACCCCGTCCCTCATATGGCAAAGGGGCTGCTTAGTATAGCAGTTATAAGTTTGGTTCCAGACCCAGGCTGGAATCCCAGCTTTGGCATTTATTAGCTTTGGGACCTTAGGCGATTTTTGTCACCTCTCTGTGCCTTTGCAGTCTCATCTATAAAACGGAGAAAATAATTATGTCTATTAAACGGTATAGGTGTAAGAGTTAAGTAAGGCACACGGTGAGTGCCTGACACTAGCAGGTGCTTTGTAAATGCTTTCCGAATAAAACAAAAGGAACAACTGTTTTCTAAATTCAAGTTCTTGTAAATAGTGTATATACTGAATTGGACTCTTTTGTTAGGTCCTATGTCTACTGCTTCCTTCAACTTTAAAGGGAAAACGATGAACCAGCTACATCGCCACCAGCGTATTTACCCCCAAAGACATACACGTTTTCCTGGATTCTGATCAATGCAGATGAGAATTGCCTGATGTCCAGCCTGCTCTGTGTGCAAATGCAAAATGCACACCTTGCTTTCTTTTTGGTTCCCTCTCAGTTTGTGTTTCTGGCTACAGAGGAACAGATGGAGTTTAGAGAATCTTCTGACCAAGGCAACGTGGACTCCGCATTTTCAAGCAATGTTGCCCGGCACCAGAGCCGGGGTTGTTAACTGTGCGATGAAGGCTTCTCACTCCAGTGCTCTAAGTGCGGTTCAGCCCCACTCCGAGGATTGCTTTTCTCTCTTCTGTTACTTTCTGGTAACATGGGGGTTTTTTTTGTTGCTTTTTTGTTTGTTTATTTGTTTTTTGTTTTTTGTATTTTTTTTTAGTTTAATGAAAGAAATCTGAATGTCCACCACACTTTTCTTTTCTTTTTTAATTAATTATTTTCAGAGAGAGAGAGTGTGCGAGCAGGAGAGGTGCAGGGAGAGAGAGAGAGAGAGAGAGAGAGAGAGAGAGAGAGAATCCCAAGCAGATTTGGTGGTGTCAGCACAGGGCCAGACATGGGGCTCGATCTCACAAACCATGATATCATGAACTGAGCTGAAACCAAGCTTAGCTTAACCAGCTAAGCCACCCAGGTCCCCCCCACCCCCCACCCCCCGCAACTACACATTTCTTTCAGTCAGGCTACTTAGGCCACCAACCAACCCCATTCCAGTCTGTAGCCACCTTTGTAACCACACAGGGCATGAACAGAGGCCATAGATATGTTGACTGGGGCATGAAAGACAAAATTTGCTCTGGCGGCAAATAAATTGATGTGCCCAATGCTGACCTCCTAAGCCTACTTTTTTCCCTCATGGAAGCAAAATTCTTCAAATTATGATAAGCACATCTTTTGGGGTTAAAGTGGCTTATTTCAAAGTCGGAATTTTACTCCAGATTTGATAGTATTCTCCGACCTCCCTCAGAACTGGGACATTTCACCGAGTCAGCCTGTTGGCCTCCGTGTGCCAGTGCCTTTCATACTGTCCAGCCCGTGTTGGCCCTCATTCACTATTTAAGTGAGTGGATTGGTTGTTTCCTTTGTCGATGCTTATGTTTTTGAAATATTGGTCAGCTAACTGGAGTGGTTACTGGAGATGCACTGAATTATTTTAAGGAAAGTTTCAGCCATGCTTGATGAGTAAGACTAGAGGTCCGCAGTTCAACGCGAGGCCTGCATTTAACAATACATGTATTACACACTCAAAATTTGCTAACAGGCTAGACCTCCTGTGCAGAGTTCTTACCACAAAACAACAACAGCAATGACAGCAAGAAAACCAAAGGGACACAAAGGAACTCTGAGAGGTGTTGGAAATGTCTTATTATCTTGATTGTGGTGATGGTATCATGGGTTCAAAATCATCAAATTGGACACATTGGATATGTACAGTTCTTTGTCTATGAGTTATTCCTCCGTACAGCTGGAACACAGAAGAGTGGAAAATATTGGCAGCAGGAAGAGATGGGGGACGGAAAAAGTGAGATTAGGAAGAAAGAAACAGAGGCCTCCCTCTCTCCAAGTTGTTGAGTGGAGAGCGACTATTTCCTTGTTCATATTGTTGGTCCAGGACCACGCTTGCTTCCATTGAAGTCCAACACCTTGTCGTAGGAACTGCCAGCAAGTTAATGCTGTTACAGGAGCCATTGGACATGAGTATCTGACACATTCCTGGGTCTTTTTTCTCTCTTTGAAAGCTATCATACCTTTTCCTTTTCTTACCCTTGCGTATTTACCTCAATCCTCAAAATCAGCTTGTTAACAGGTTGGTGTCTATAGTCTCAGGACACTCTCCTATGATATAATACAAATGTGTATGTGTGTGTGTGTGTGCATTTATATACATTTGTAGAGAGATTGATATGTATGTTAGGTATGGATCTCAGGACACACACTCAAAAGATATATTCTTTTACTGGGGCGCCTGGGTGGCTCAGTCAGTTAAGTATCCTTCTCTTGATTTGAGCTCAAGTCATGATCCCACAGTTCATGGGTTCGAGCCCCATGTTGGGCTCTGTGCCGACAGGGCAGAGCCTGCTTGGGATTCTCTCTCTCTCTCCCTCTCTCTCTGTTTCTCCCCCACTTGTGCTTTCCCTCTCTCTCTCTCAAAATAAATACATCAATTAAAAAAAGAGAGAGAGATTTCTTTACTTTCAATAAATCAATGTAATTTGACTCTCAACTTGTGTGTTTCCAAGTTGCCAGGGAATTCAAGCTCAAACTAAGGTCCCGTAGCTCCCAAGGGTCATGACAATGTCTTGTGAGGTACTAAGTCATCATGAGGCCTCCTTGAGATTTCTCTCCATACCCATTATTATTGAGAAGCTCATTGTCTCCATGCCATGGTCCTTTCCAGAAACCTCCGCAAAACCTGGTGGCAAGCACACTTGAATGGGCAGAGGGAATGGTGGGGAGAGCAAGGAGAACATGTCATTTGTCATCTACAAATTCTAACTACATGCCTCTATACTGTTTCAGGAGAGCCAGAAATGAGGATATCGTGGCACAAATCTGTATAAAAAATAGGTATAGTTAACCAAAACACCATCCTTATATTATCTACGAAATCACTTTGGTTATTCTTCCTGATATGGAATTAGCAGACTTCAATGAGCATAAGGAAAAAGCTGAATAGGCCTCCTCTCTGGTTCACGTGCACATGAAGTTCTTTGCTAACAGATCCTTTCTAGTGGTGCTCAGAACTAAGCCTCATAATTCAATCTAAGCGCAATGAGCTGCAACACGGAGTGAATCACTACTTGTGAGAAAGGCTCTGACTGTTTCTGTAAAACTACCCCTCGTACTCTCTCATTATGCTTTCCTCCCCTCTCTCCTCATTGCTTTGCCAGTGTATTGATTCGTATTTTTTTTTAATTTCTATTTTCTTTTCCTTCTGTTTACTCCACTTTCTGTCCTTATTTTCCTAACTGCAGCAGAAACTCAACCCACTCCCCTGTGAGGGATGGAGTCCCTTAATGAAACAATTGGCGATAAGGAGCTGGGCTCCTCACACACTGTCAATAACTATCTTTGAAGTTTAAAGGAGAAGCATGAACCTTGTCAGCTTGGAGGAGCCAACTCACTTTGTAATTCAAGCGGAGCAGTTCGACCCATCTTTTGGAGGCAGTGGGAGAGGGGGAGGCTTGACCCACTTCACATTATATACCCAGCTTGAGTTCCAACTGATTTCTCAGGCTTTAGCTAAGTCAAGGAACTTTTAGAGCTCCAGAATTCACAGAGTACAAGTACAATCTGAGAACATTCCTCATGTTATCTTATCTGATAGTGCCATTTCCCCCTTCTGTTCACCAAAATAGAAAAGTCAGTGCATATGGGTAACGCACCCTTGGCATTGCGGTGTAAGGCATCTCTTGGAGAAGTTCTCTTGGCCGAGTTGACGTGTGCTATTGGGATGTGGGAAGTCAGTTTTATCTTTCAGCTCCCAAAATTTCTATCAATTGGAAGTGCAGCTGCTATCTGAAATCTCAGTGTCCATTTAGATAACACGTCAACCTCTAAAATTTATACTAGAGTAGCTAATAAAGCTGGCTATCAATCAAATGCTGTGCTTTGGGGTAAGGAGGGAAATGTAGAAAATTGGAATGCTTCATCTTTTTAGCATACTGTCTCAGTGGCTCCTTATTATGATCCGTTCTAATTTTTTCCATTACCATGGGATAGAAAGTTACGGGATTCTGACACATTGGTAGCTCTTAATGCCTCCAAATGATTCGTGACTCACTAAAGCCCCAAATTTGTTTTGATTTCCACTGCTTCTTCAACCCTCAAAACTGTGGCATATGAGACTCATGATCATCAACAAAATATCCTATATCCTGTTCTTTGGACATTCTCTTTCGCATTGTGCTCTGAGGCCTGGCTACCCTTTGAGGACATTGCTTCCCATAGTCTTGGATCAGAACCTGGAGGTAGTTCATGTCCTTCTTTTCCTCATTGCTCTTTCTAAATCATTTCATGTCTCCTCTTCCCTAAACACCAGTGGCTCTGAGATGCAGGCTGTCAGACAATTTACGACTACCCCTTTTGATATAGTCATCTATTAATGTCCGAGCCCCTCCACATCCCATTCATTGACAGTTTAAACAGCTCAATAGGTCTCTCCCATAGTTGTGTCTTTATCATTTGGGGGGAATGCAACATCTACCTTGATGACCCATCCAACCTATTGGTATCTCACACTCTTGCCTCCCTTCCCTCAAAAGGTCTTTCTTCTCCATACTACCTGTTTTAGTCATCCTTTTCCATGATGCCACCCTACATCCCCAAGCTTGTTGCCACTTTGGCATGTATTTGGGATATTTTCTTCAGACCTCTCGTGGTGTGTCCCCTGTGATTCAGGTCTTTGTTAAAAGGAAACTTCCTTGGAGAACCCTTTTGGAGTACCTATCGAAAATAATCATTTGCTCTAGCTCACTTCACCCATCTTTGTATCCTGCTTAGGTTTTCTTCACACCTCTTATTACTGTCTTGACAGTATGAAAAGTATTTCCCATCTCTGTCTCAAATGCATGCCCATGAGGACAGAATTTTGTCCGCTTGCCCAACACCGTGTTCCTTGCACCTAAACTCTGTCAACTCATATTAGACCCTAACTAGGTATTTGAGAATTAAATAATGAATAGATTATATATGTTTATAGCTAGGTACCAATTTACTGCGATACTTTCAGGCCATTTAGTGAATTATCACACTATCTCAATACTCATATAGTAATTCTGATATATTAAGAGCATTCCTGGGAATAATTTCCATCAGGGTTTTATTTCCCCCACTTGAAATTTTTCTGATGTGTTCTAATTAATCCAATCACATTCATAGCCTATCCTGAATTGCTGTGTAGATTCCTCATGGGAGCAATTTTGAAATAGGCAGGCCAGCTCTTAATAATATTTCTGGCATAAGTTTTGATAATTCCTTTTATGCTGGTTGAGAAAAATTGCATAAAAGGCAAGGGTGAGAGAACATGGGTCACTCTTGTGAATGAGAAGATTTATTGCTTGCTTAATTCTCAAGGAAATACCTTTAACTCCTTCTTAAAGTATGGGTCAACAATTTTTTCCTGTGTTTGTGTCATAGCTTTATTCAGGGTCCTGATATTTGGCCCCTTCTGGGAAGTTCTGAGATCCCAAATCAGAAAAGTGCTCTGCTTTGTGTATCAGTGATCATCTGTTGACCTGACCACAATGAAGCATCCTGCTGGGCTATTTTTCCAGAGGTGGGAACTTTTTTTGGCTTCTAAGGCATTTGCTAATTGTTTTCTGAATTTTCTTATGATCAGTGGCCTGAATTTGTAAAACATTAAGCAATATCCAAAGACATGGACCAATGTTGAAGAAAAGACTTTGCTCTTGTACAAACCTAACTAGACTTTATATAGACTTTGACCTCATTAGCTCCTCTTTCTAAGTAATTCTGTAGTATACTAACAGGTGAAGAAGCACGGATGAAGGCTTTCCCTAAGGTGAACTCCTCTGAAAATTTGATTTTAAATTTGGAGACTAATGATTCTGATTCTGGTCACCAATGTGTGAAGGATTTCCCCACACCACCAAGCTGGGTGTCCTACAATTCAACTCAATTCTGACAGTATCCACCATGAGATTGCATCAGATCCCACAGAGGAAGGCCTTAGTCCTACAAGATTGCCTTCCACCTCCACTGCAGATGTTAGTTGTGAGACCAGGTTGGCTCTAGATGAGAGGATCCAACAACCTCCATCTTGAGTTTGATAAATTTGCTAGAGTGGCTCAGAGAACACAGAGAAACATGTTACTTACTAAGTGACTGGTTTATTATAAAAGGATATAACTCAGGAATGACCAGATGGGAGGAATGCATAAGGCAAAGTATGGCGAAAGCATCTTCCATGTTTTTTCCAAGTGCGCCATTCTCCCCAAATTTCAACATGGTGACCAACCTGGAAGCTCTCCAAATTCTGTCCTTTCAATCAAGGCTTCATTACACAGGCAGGATTGATTAAATCATTGCTTGCTGAGAATTGAACTCAATTTCCAGACCCTTTCCCCTCCCCTAAGATGGGGGGTTGTGGAGGGCTTGAGACTGAAAGTTTCAAACCCTTAATCACGTGGCTGACTCCACTGGCAACCAGCCCCAAACTTTGGGGACTTAGCAGACTTCCAAAAGTCACTTGTTAATGCAAGAAAAGACAAGTTTAAGGCTCTCATCACTTAGGACATTCCAAATGGTTTTAGGAGCTCTATGCCAGGAGCAGGTCAAAGACCAAATATCTATTTCTTGTTATAAATCACAATATCACATGGAGAAAACCACAGGTCCCCTGAACTTCATTCAGTAAGAAGGTACCGTAGTTTATCAAAGTACATATTCAATAAATGCTAAATAATTGATTGAATAATAATGTGGAGAATTAGAGGTTAGAAAAGGATATGCTCCTCACAGAGAAAGAACATTCTCATGTTTTGCGGAGGGGGGGAATCTTTGTTGGTAGGAGTTTTAAAAATCAGACTGGGGGCGCCTGGGTGGCACAGTCGGTTAAGCGTCCGACTTCAGCCAGGTCACGATCTCGCGGTCCGGGAGTTCGAGCCCCGCGTCAGGCTCTGGGCTGATGGCTCAGAGCCTGGAGCCTGTTTCTGATTCTGTGTCTCCCTCTCTCTCTGCCCCTCCCGCGTTCATGCTCTGTCTCTCTCTGTCCCAAAAATAAATAAACGTTGAAAAAAAAATTTATAAAAAATAATAAAATAAAAAAAAATCAGACTGGGAAACTCTCGGCTTAAACATTAATCATAGGCCTGGTAAGGAAGATAAGATATTAATAGCACAAATTCTCATATTAGTGTGATGGGGAAAATGCATGGATATCATCATCCCTTTTCCCTCATCCCCCCATTATTATGCCGAAAAGGAGAGAGAATGACTTTACCAAAGCAGAGAAAAGTGAACAGAGAAGATGAAGAGCCAAGTTCAATGTGTTTTCGGTAGAATGGTTGGTGTGGGAAGCACTGAACGTGAGAAATCTCAGAAAAGAGCATTTTAGGAATAATAAATAAAGGAATTGCTGCCGTCTGTGTGGTTTCCTTCATTTTGTACTTTTTAAAAAAATGTTTATTTAGCTTTCTAGAGAGAGATCGACAGAGTGTGAGCAGGGGAAGGGCAGAGAGAGAGAGGAAGACACAGAATCCGAAGCAGGCTCCAGGCTCCGAGCTGTCAGCGCAGAGCCCGATGAGTGGCTCGAACCCACGAAGCGTGAGATCATGACCTGAGCTGAAGTCGGACACTCAACCGACTGAGCCACCCAGGCGCCCCCATTTTGTACTTCCTTAAGAGTGTGTCCTGATGATTCAAATTGTTTTCAGTGTCCTTTCCAGTACCCGTATTTTACTGAACGCACGTTTATGCTGCACGAGGCCCAGTTTTATATGGTTTGTGTAAGGTGACCCATCACTGAAGTTGTAATGGAGGAATGGTCAGGCTGTCTCTGGATGTTCACGTGATTACAGAGAATGCTGGCTTCTTATCTAGGGGATCAGAGAAGGCTTCTCGGAAGGGATAGTATTTTACTCAAGTCTTAAAGGATGGGGGGGGGGGAGGATGTGGATGAAGAGAGCTTGTCTGAGTAGAGCTCCAGGTGGAGGCAGTGATGAAAGATACCGAGATCAGGGAAGGAGGAGTGAGGAGCTCAGTGTGGCTGCAAACTTTGGCCTGGAATATGTCCTTCACACCCAACAACCCCACCCCTCTATGCTTTTACCTAGACAACCCTCACTTATCTCTTATGTCTCAGTAGGCCTCACTCCCTCCAATAAGCTTTCTTGGATTCCTTGCCACACAGGATTATGCGAGGAACTCCTGGATGTGAATTCAGTGATACCCAGGGCTTCTGTTATCAGAGAGATTATCACACAGCGATGTAAGTACCCATTGAATCTCCGGTCTCCAGGAGGACAGAACCCTCTTGCTCATCATCATTGTCCCCTGCATCTATCATAGTACCAGGGGCCTAGTCATTTCTTAATAATTGGAGGAGGGGGGGTTTCCCCAGAAATACTTAAGTGAGAGAAAGAGTTATGGGGGTTACTTTCTGAAAAATCCTGGAAGATGTTGCATGGAAGACACGGGTCTTCCTGTACACCTTACCTGCTGGGTAAGTTGATTATTTGGTCATAGCTACCATTGTTGGATGGGTCTTTAGAGACACCTAAGTCATCCCCTCATTATAGCAGACGTTTTAGAGTTGAGAAAACAGGCTAATAAGAAGGAAGGGATCCCCGCCCCCAAAAAAGCACACAATTTAGTGACAGTTGGACTACTTACTCGTCTTTGATTGATTGCTACATTGGTACATTTTCCCCTGTGTCACACAGTGGCTTCACGAATAAGAAGTGTGGCATTATTTTTGTTGAAGAGCCAGAAGCTTACCATCCAAGATGCAAAGATACTGGAAAAAAAAAATCATGGCTAACATAACACTTAGCGAAAGCTAAGTCTCACAGAAGTGACAGAATTGGTTTGCCTAGAAGTATTACACACAAAATTATAGAATACAATCAGCAAATTTCCCCTTTCCTGTCTTGATACTTGCTCCCAAATCTACTGTCACTGTTGTCAGTCATGCGATTCTGTTTCTCACCCACTTGCATTTATATCCAATGTGTCTATATGACTTTAAGGTATAAGAAGCCATAATAGTAGGGGATTTATAGTAAAAATTTTCTCCCATCAAACATATAAACTCAGCAAAATATTGATTTAAAACCACAGATATACAAACATATTCATCATATTGGTGAATATATTGATCATCTCCATGAAAAGATTTGGTCCTTGAACTTTCTTGGGAGTTATAAGAGCAAAGACATGGTAAAAACTTATGTCTCCACTGTGGGTTTTCCATGTGTATCCATCCCATATTGATTTACCATGATAGGTTCTTGGGGAGTAGCAATGGACAACAGAACTGACTCTTTACATCAGGATGTCACCGTCTGAGAGGCAAGATGGACAGTGACCACAAGACCATAGGTATGACATTCTATTCCAGGTGCTATGTGCTGGAAGGAAGAACCTACAGCAAGGGGGTTTTATAGAGATAAAAATAGGGAGACAGAGAGATAGAGATAGAGATAAGTATATGTAGATATAGCTATAAAAAAGATCTCTCTCTCTCTCTCTCTCTCTACCTATTTCTATCCATCTAGATCTATCGATCTCTCTCTCTCTCTATGTCTCTATCTCTCTATCTCTCTCTCTCTCTCTATCTATCTCTATCCATCTAGATCTATCTGTCTGTCTATCTAGCTATCTACCCATCCATCCATCCATTTATTGAGAGACAGAGAGAGAAAAAATTTTAAAAATTGACTCACATGATTGTGGAGGCTTGCTGAGTCCAAAATCTGCAAGTCTGTGATAGGTTCCTGGGGTTGCCATAATAAAATATGACAGACTAGGTAGCTCAAACAACAGAAAGTTATTTCCTCACAGTTCTGGAGGCTAGAAAGTCTGAGGTCAAGGTGTTGGCAGCTTTGGTTTGTTCTGCGGTCTCTCCTTGGCTTGCAGAAGGCCACTCTCATGCTGTGTCCTCACATGGTCTTCTCTCTGTTGATCTGTGTCCAAATGTCCTCTTCTAAGAACACCAGTCAGATTGGACTAAGGCCCTCCTTTTAACGTAATCACCTCTTTAAAGACCCTACCTCGAAATACAGTCACATTTTGAGGTACTGGGGACTACAGCCTCAACATATGAATTTTGGGGGAGAGGGGGGCACAGTTCAGCCCATAACAGATAGAATTTGATGAATAAGTAGGATTTTCCAAGTGGGAAGGAGGTAGGGAGGGAAGGTGCATTTCACAGAGAGAATGAAATCTTAAAAGGCCCTAAGGCCTTCTGGCTAGTTTAATTCTGCTCTAAGTCAATTTTTTGGTAAATGAAATATAATTGGCACGCAATGTTACGTTAGTTCCTGGTGTACGACATAGTGATTCCAGGAGTCTATAGTCTGTATGTTACACTGTGCTCACCACAACTGTATCTACCGTCTGTCCCCATACAGTATTATTACAATATCATTGACTGTATTCCCTCTGCGGTACCTTTCATCCCAGTGACTTATTCATTCTATAACTGCCCTAAAAGCTATCTCAACTCACATAATCTTGATGACAACCTGAACAATAAGGCCCATCATAGCCCTTGTCTTACTGATGAAGCAAGTGGGGAGGTTAAGTAAGTAGTTCAAGATCACGCAGCTAGCTAATCAGTTGGGGAGCCAGGATTTGGCCCTCGGGAGTCTGGTTACAGTTCTTGCCTCTAACCACCACACTGGAATGCACGTCTCCAGGCCACAGCTGAGGATCCACAAGGTATGAGAGAAAGCAGGTGGTGAGAGATGAAGCTGGAGAGAGAGGAAGATGCAAAAAAAAAAAAAAAAAAAAAATGCAGGGGTCCTTGGAGGCTTCTGGAAGGAAGTGGGTCTCCATCTTGAGATCAGTGAGGAAGCTCTGAGGGATTTAACAATGGGAGGGACAGGATTAGAGGAGTCCCCTTGCTGCCTGTTGAGGACAATAGTGCAAAGAGGGAGACCAGGATAGAGGCTTTCTCATTTGTCCAATGAGAGAGGACATTAGCAACACAGGTGGGGATTCACACACACACACACACACACACACACACACAACTTATTTTTTTCAAGGGCATCTGGGTGGCTCAGTCAGTTAAGTGTCTGACTCTTGATTTCCGCCTAGGTCATCATCTCACGGTTCATGCGTTTGAGCCCCCCATTGGGCTCTGCTCTGACAGCACAGAACCTGCTTGGAATTCTCGCCCCACCCCCACCCCTCCCCACTCATGCACTCTCTTCCTTTGAAAACAAATAAACTTAAAAGAAACTTCTTTTTATTTATTCCCATAATTAAAAATTCCAGGTATAATTTGGTGGTAGAAGAAAGAGGACCTGGTGATTGATTAAATATTGGAGGATAAGACTTAAAAAAATTATATGTGACTCCTATATAATATGCAAGTGTATATCACCATACAAAATATTTTTAGATCACACTATATCCTGGTGATGACAAGTAATTTAAGACACATTGAATGTATTTCTATTTATGATGACAAATAAGATACACTGAATGTATTTCTATTTACATAGTGCTCTGTGTTAGCCTCTGTCTCCTTTTGCTTCCTCTTCCACCCATTAAGAAAATATTAAAGAAAGAAAATGAGCCACACAAAAGTCAGATTATACTAGAGTCTCAGCTCATGGGCTCCTGCTGTGGTTCGGTTCCCATAGTTTCTGTGCATATGCCTTTTTTTAAACATCTACAGTATGTGGAGACATAAAACGAGTCCATTTACAATGACACATTTAGCTCTAAGATGTGTTATCCTAGCCAATATGTTCACAGATGAACTGCCTTTTCGTAACGTGTGTTTTCTTTATTACTGGTGAAAAGAGATTAGGGGCCCATCAGGGGGGACTGGGGTGAGATACCGTGAGACGGACCACAGGCCATTCTCTGCGGGCATTTGGGATGCTTTCTGTCTGGTCAGAGATCTTCCCATGTGCGCTGTCCACTCTGGTGGGGAGTCCCTGCTGGGAGACCCCGCTGCAATTCCGGCCTCTGCTTCATAGCCGAGCTTCTCATTCGCTGGCTTTGTTGTAGGGGTCGAGGGTGGGACATACGGGGCCCTCGGTGACGACAGCACCATTAGTGACAACCGTTTGTGCTAAGCAAAAATAATTCTATGAAATGAACGTAATTGGAGTGAAAAGCAAGTGACAATAAAACAAGATAAAATAAAATAAAGTAAAATAAAATAAAATAAAATAAAATAAAATAAAATAAAATAAAAAAGAGGCACCTGGGTGGCTCAGTCGGTTAAGTGTCGGACTCTTGGTTTCAGCTCGGGTCATGATCTGGAGGTTTGTGGGATCCAGTCCCATGCTGGGCTCTCCGCTGACAGTGCAGAGCCTGCTTGGGATTCTCTTTCTCCCTATCTCTCTGCCTCTTTTCTCTCTCAAAATAAATAAATAAATAAACATTTTAAAATAGAATAAAATAAAAAGCACAAATGATTGGAGAGGGAATGGAAAAGAGATTCCCTGCTCCCTACATAAATACTCTGGCCTTGAGGACACTCAGAAAGGACTGGTCATTGGGCCTTCTGGGAGACCCAGCTGTGAGCCTTTCTTGTGTCTGCAGCCTTACCACAGGGCATTTGCTACAGCAGAAAGGTCAAAGCCATGCCGGCCCTGTGAGGCCAACCCCAAGCATTACTGCCTTTCCCAGTGTCACCTACCTGGTTCACCTCTCTCCTTAATTCCTCTGATTTGCTGCTTCCCTGGTCATCTGTCAGGGATGAAATGCGATCATTCTAGGTAGTGCATGGGCAAGGCTTTAAATAATATCCCATAGGGAGGAAGTTATTGCCTTTTCAATTCTCCTTCAATCCTTATATTGAAATCAAGGGAAACGGTGCAAGTTTGGCGCTAATATGCCTTTAACAGTTCTCTGATATTTGCTGGTCACCTTGTTTTTTGGTTTTTTTTCGTAAAGAGAGAGCCCACCTTGGGCTTAAAACCTTGGCAGTGTCTAGATAGAATTGAATAACATTGTTTGATTTTTCAGATACTTTCAACTTAGGGCAGGGGATACTGGTGTTCCATTTATGTCTGTGATACAGATCTTCCTTTATTTTATTTTAATTTTTGTTAATTTTTATTTATTTATTTTGAGAGAGAGAGAGAGAGAGAGAGAGTGCATAAGTGGGGGAGGAGCAGAAAGAGGAGAGAGAGGGAGAATCTGAAGCAGGCTCCATACTGTCAGAGAGTTGACGTGGGGCTCGAACTCATGAAACGTGAGATCATTACCTGAGCCAAAATCAAGAGGTGGACGCTTAACCAACTGAGCTACCCAGGCGCCCCTATTCATTTTTGTTTTTAAGAGGCAGAGTGCAACAATAAAATCGCTGCTAATTGTTTGAACAACCTGCTTTGAAGTTAGAAACAGGGCCACACCTGGAGGGTTGACTGGCAGTGCAGCAACCGGAGGCTCCAGGGGGAGCTTGGGGAAGGGGATATACCAATTCGGGGCACACGTGGTGAAGGGGCGTCAGTGGGAGCAACACAAAATTGAATACTAAAAGGAAACTGAAATTTCGGAAGTTAGCGATATAAGATGCTCCTGTCGTAAGTTCAAATTCAGACTTGATATGAATCAAGTGCTGTTTGGTTATTTATGAATCAATTTGTGATTTTCCTCCAACAAAAATTAAGCTCCTCAACTTCAGGGACTTTTCTTATTGCTTTTACTACCAATACCTATCTGGGATGCACCCTTTACCTTCACAGCATTTCTTATTTTGGATGGGGCGCCCCTGATATTCTTTTAGGAAATCACTCTTAGTCCGCCCATGTAGTTTGGATGGGGCTGACCCCATCCCAGACTCCATGTGTGCTCACCTAACCCACACCTATGGAAGTGAATTACTGCCTCCCATTGGTTAGTAACTCATTGTAAACGGGCACCTAATCCAGACTGAATCAATAGGAACACTAGTTTCGTTTGAACTGTTAGAATAAAGGAATCTTCCCACAGCTAAGCAAGGAAAATGTTAGCCTGGAACTACCAGGACTATAGTCTAAAGAAATCCTGACTAAGAGTGAAGCCAATGCAGAGAAAAAACAGAGCCTTGAGTAACGGAGAGAGCAACAAAGTCCAGAATTTTTTTTTTTTTTTTTTTTTTTTTTTTTTTTTTTTTTTTTTTTGTGCTGTGAGTTCCAGCCATTCTTGCAGGCATTACCTTGAACTTTCCACTTATATGAACCAGCCAATCTCTACCACCCACACCCCTTTTTATGTTTAAGCTAGACTCGGTTGTGTTTTTGCATTTTGCTGCTGAAAGAGTCCTCGCTAACACACGCACTCCCCGCCAAGCAAACTAGCACAGTGCCAGGCGTGTGATGTGTGCATGGTAAATACTTGCTGATCCGAGCGGTCCAAGGGGCCCTAGGTTTAGGAAACAGTACGATGTCATCTAAAGGTCATTGTGACAAGAGTTTGGACATTTCAGTCATTCTCTCCTTTAACACATTTTTACCGGGCACCTACTTTGTGCCAAGCACTGTTCTAGGTGCCGCAGATACATCAGTAAACAAACAGAATTCCCATTTTAATGGAAATGATATTCCAGTAGAAAAATACTTAATACATCACCTGGTGATATACATAGCTTTAAAGGAAGGCTTTCTGCTGTGTGGGGGACCTGGAGAAAGCTGCTTTCATCTTTCTGGGTTGTGGTTTTCTCAGATGTGAAAAAAAGAGAGTTGCAATTCTTATTCCCTTTTCCCCTCCCCCCCCCACCACCCCCGGCAGCACCACCAACAGCAATGACAATATTTTCATTTCATGACGCACTTTCACGAACCTGAATTCTGCAGCACACCAAAAAAATGCCTCTGTTGGTAGTTAACATTCCCAGGAAATTTTCATTTTTCCCGTGTTTACTGGTCCACTTCGCTCTGCGTAGCTTTGAGAGCTCTGAATTCTTTCTCGTTCAGGTTTCCCAGAAATAAGCCAGATTCCCACAGGAGTTGGGGGCTGCTTAAACAAGCTGGATTCCCTAGAGGTCTTCACCTGAAAGTGCTATCTGAGTCCACTGGTTCTGTCCGAGAGCTTTCCCCGAAATCAATGACAGACTGTCTGCTCACAGCCACCTTTCATTTGGTGAAAAGTTTCTGTTATCTCTGAACCTTGGCTAAGTTGAGTCTCTTTTCTTCCCCCCACACAGCTCTTCAGTTAATCACTTTACTTATCACAATCTCTAGGCTTGTCTGCCTCGTCCTACAAGTTTTCAGAGTCCTCAGAACTTCTCTCCTAGTGGAAATGATCTCAGTGGCATTATCGTCACCCGTTCTTAAAGTGCCATGGTAAATACAATATGGCTCTGAAAAGTGAATAGCATCCCGTGCTTCTCAAGTGATGCTTTTATACTTTCTATCCATATTTGTATAGTATTTTTTTAAAGTTTATTTATTTGTTTCAAGGGAGGGGCAGATAGAGGGAGAGAGAGAGAGAGAGAGAGAGAATCCCAAGAATCTCTGCACTGTCAATGCAGAGCCTGACTCAAGGTTTGAAACCATGAACCATGAGATCATGACCTGAGCGGAAGTCAAGAGTCGGATGCTTACCCGACTGAGCCACCCAGGTGCCCCAATATTTGTATCTTCTTCTAACAAATATTTACCAAATATCTACTATCTGCCAGTGGATGTTGCATCAGTTGAGTACTTCCAGCAGAAGCTGGGGAGAATTAAATTTGATTTCGGGTAACCACTTTCTTATTCTCACCTTGGTGCTATTCCATCCCTCTGCATGTTCCACATGCTTAACTCACCACCCCACATTCCTACGCTTCGCCCATGGCTAGTCTCCAGCTATTCCCTCCTAAGGCAATTCCCAGGATGCCTGATCAGGCCACTAGGATATCAGGCTCTTGCAAAACAGATCTTTTGATTTTTTCCTAAAAGCTGTTTCAAAAGATAACTGTTGAGTCCTCGAGATTGACTCCTCAAGAAGCAATTTGGAGCTTGGGCGTGAGGTAAATCCCTCACAAACACCTCCTGATCATTCTGCCCATAGTCCTAGCTAATTTCAGGCTGAAAGTCTTTGGAATGTCCGTGGAAGGGATGGAAGTTTCCACTTAACCCCAAAGTGGCATGTGTTTGACAGCTGTGATTTTGGGGTCTCCAGTGTCAACCGTGTAGGTTAAATAACCCCAAGTAGCCCTGCTTTAGTTTCAACCTGCTGAGTAAGTCACATAGTCTTTGCTATGTTTGTCTCTGTATAATGCATATTGGAATTGTTCCTCTGGTCCCATGCTTATGCTATTTGGTGACACTTCTTCTGAGAAGGGAGAATGCATCTCTGAATCTTCCCAGGACCCTGCACACTGTTTTGGCATGCAACAAGCACCCAGTGAAGGTTTTGACAATTGGATTTTGAATCAGTTACTCTCTTGGAAGGCTGTTGACAATATCCCAGCTTCTTGATAAAGTAAAACCTTATGTTAGTCATTGAATTTCTATCAAAGGCATTGCAAACTGGTTATTGATTTTTTTTTGAAAAAGAGAGAGAAATAAATCTACTTCGTACTTACTCTTGCACTAAAATGTGTGCTAAGACAACCAGATGTGAGTCAGAAGTCAGATAGAACCCCTATGAAATTAATAATAACATAAATAACAGAATAACATCACATGGGGGTTTAGTTACCTTGGAAGAATAGCTAATTGCACTATCTAGAGAAAGTCTCCAGCACTGTCCATTGTTTGGGGAAGGTTTTAGCGTTTAATGCCGTGTTTTCTGTATTTCCCCCATTTTTTTTTTTAATTCACCCATGCTGCTTCAGCTCTGTCCCTCCCTTTATCAATCTCAGCACGAAGTTCAGTATCTTCACTGTTTCCACCAAAAATTTATTAAAACACAAGCATTTTATGAACTTCCTAACACTATTATAGACCTGGGAGAGTCAGGAGACAAGCCCTGTGGAGGGCATATGCTGCACAACCTTTCTGGCTACCCCCATCTCCTTCTCTTTCTCTTCCTCCCTCCCTCAGTGAGGAGGCGACTTAATTCTTCACCCTGTCACCCACCAAATCCCCCCACCCATACTCATGCTCCTTCAACCCAAAGCACCTTTCCAAACAGCCTCCATCCCAAGAGTTCTGGTAAAATCAAAATGTCTCTCTCTTATGACCCAGAAAATGGGCCTCCTGTATTTAATATGAGCTTCAAGAGGAGTTGTCATTTGAAACTCCACTTCTTCAAAGGACAATACTCTAGGAATGGGGTGAACCTGAAGACCAAGTGGAACACCAAAACACCAAAAAAAAAAAAAAAATGGAACTCATCTTCGGCCTCCTAACTTCAAAAGGAAGCTTCTCAATAGCTGTGCCTTCATGTTCTGCTTTAGCAGAGAACCTCTCACACCTGAGAGACCTCAGGAGTCCTGCAGCACAAAATCTAAAGAGCCATGTACAGGCTTTGAGAGAGCTTAGTTTTCATCCCGAAGCAAGTGCCTTAGCTTTGACAGGGACGCCTCTGTCCATCCCACCTGCGCCTTGGGCAGGAAGTCCCAAGTTTGCCACGAATGGTTTATACAGTGGGTCTCCAGCAGTGGCCCTGTGGCGTAGGCTGTAACAAAACAGATTCAGTAACGGACGCCCGCTCCTCACCCATCAGAAAGGAATGGTGTAGAGTCCCAATTTTTATTGCCAGAAGTTTATTGCGTGCAAACGTAGCAATTTACTGCTTTCTGCAGGATGAATTAGATGAAGGGTACTCAATATATGCTTGTAAATGAGGAAGCTCTCCATGCTTGAGCTCAGCGTGGTGCTGACTCTGTTCTTCCGAGGGGAACACAACTGCTCTGCCAACGCTTCTCAGTCTGCAGCCTTCTGGGAGCCTTGCTCTCAGCTGCAGTGAAGCCCTGTGGTGGCTTCCTGGAGGTGTAGAGTGAGGGGGCAAATAAAGGGCAGAGGATCGCCATGCCGGCCAAAGGGATTGTGGGGTCAACTTGGCCATCGAATTCTGGGTCAAACCAAAAAATGCATTAGATCACAGGAACTCCAGGGCTAAGGTCTTCCGACCAGGACTCAACAAGCAATGGCCTGTGGACCAGATTTGGCCACCACCTGTTTTGGTAGAGCCCACACCCGAGAATGGTTTTTGCATTTCTAAAGGGTTGTGAAAAAAAATGATAGAATTTGGGATGGAGAAGGTAGCTTGTGGCCCACAAAGCCTAAAATATTTATCATCTGGCCCTTCACAGGAACTGTTTGTCAACCCCTGCTCTAGACCAATGGTATTCAATCTTGGTCACACACTGGGGCCACCTGAGGAATCTCTGAGAACAGAACATCACAAATGAACCAGTAGATAACTGCTCTAAGCGAACCTACTCTCCGACAGGTTGTATGCGTTTTGTAGGCTTTCACAGGTAGCTCTGAGGGTTGTTAGTGTTGAGAATGATGCAGATCTTCTACTTTTCAAAGCTGTCCAATGGCTGGCCTTGCACTGTGTGTACCATTAAGCAGAGCACCAGGCCTACGCTGGGTTACTCACAGCCTCTGTTGCAGCAGAGGGGATGTCTAGGACAGGACTGAATGTGAGAAAGACCCCAAGAAAGTTTCTACCTTGCCCAGACCAAAAAAAGTCTCAGTTTTCTAAACACTTTACATATTTTGACAATTCTTGCAGCACCTCTATGAAGTAAATTATTATTATAAAGCAACAGAGGCTTAAGAACATTAAATAATCCACCCAAGGCTACCCAGTTATCAAGGCAAAGCTGGGATTTGAACCTGGGTGTGCCTGCCACCAGAACCGAGTTCTTAACCTTGGCTATGACGCTGTCATTGGCTGGGACCATCAACAAGCAGAGATCTGATAGACCATCTGGGGAGTGGATGGGGAAGAGTGCGTGAAATTAGTTGACGGACACTCTTGCTCTCACATACAGCCACAGATGCTGGGAACATGGGACCTTCCTGACAGCCGTCTTGGAGAGAAATGGGGGGCAGGGAGCATCTGGATTTAAGCCCCTTACTCACCTGGAATATTTACCCAATATTGTTGCCCTCCACCCCTCCCAGGACTAAAAACACCACACACAGACACCGGCCTCTGCCCTTTTGGCCCCCAGGGCATTGTAGAAGGCAAGCATATGCTCACTGGAATGAAGGCAGGCAAACAGACTCTGACCTCAATGATGCCCTCAGGACTTGTTCCATGCAGAAGCCCCCATCTTGCCTAATTTTCCAGAGGAAACCGAACCTCACGGAGTTGAATGAACTTGTTCCAAGTTGCACTGATTCGAAGGTGACATCTGTCCAGGACCTGTGCTCTTTCTGCAATCATCACTGCCCTGACAGCTGCCAGGTCATGGGCCAGCCTGATTCAGAAAGTCCTCTCTTCCCCTTCTCCCTCCATTTCTTTGGAAACCCACGAGGGCTTTTCCCAGTAAAGGGACAGCCCGGTGATTCCTGGGGCCTCCTCAAGAGGCATGGGAATGAGCTGTCCCTTCTTGGGCCTCTCAGTGGCCTGGTCTCTGTTGAAGATTTTCCCCTTCAGGAGGCCCAACTGCCGCCACATTGTCAATTGCTGGCCGGTTACCATGGAAACAGGCCTCAAGAGGGATCTGCTTTTCTCTCCCTCCTTGAATGAAGAGGGGGCTTTGTGAGGGGGCAACGCTTCCCCCTTCGTGGCCAGGAAGGACTGGCTCTGGGCAACAGGGCTTATGCGATTTTGCCTCAGGACCCCACTCTTTGTCAGCAGGGGGTTGCCAATTTTTCATTCTGAAGAGCAACCGTCCTTCTGCAGATACATATTTTTCCTCCTTTTTTGATGGTTAAAATGCCTTTTCTTTCATGAAATGATTATGATGGTAGAAGGAATGGTTTGAAAGATGTCATCACTTGGTAACGTAAAAAGTTTGTTAATACATGCAACAATATGGATGAGTCTCAAAATCCTTATGCTGAGTGAAATAAGCCTTGCAAAAACAGAGTGCATGCTGTAGGAGTCCATTTACATAAAACTCCAGAGACTGCAAACTAATCAATCTATTGTGACAGAAATCAGACAAGTGGTTAAGAGGGGTGGGGCGGAGAGAGGGATGGATTATAAAAGGATGCGAGGCAACTTTTGCGGGTGATAAAAATATTTCTTCTCTAGATTGGGGTGATGGGTTCTCAGGTGTGCACACCTTTCAAAACCGATTAAATGGTACATTTTAAATATGCACAATTTAGTGTACTTTAGTTATACCTCAATGAAACTGAGACAGTTTTTATTTTTTGTTGGTCTCCAATTTTTATTTTTATATATCTTTGTAATTCAGACTATCTGTGGAGCAGAGAGACGAAGAGAAGTATAGCATGGGCACTAGAGTTAATAATATTGTAAACATACATACATAAATATATGCATACATATAAGCTAACCATCTGTGGAAAACCAATGTGTGGAAGCTTAAGGCCTCACTAGCAACGTTTCTGAATACAATAATGAAGGAGGTGAAGTTTCCTTTGTCCTCTCTAGACTCAATCCCCATCCCTGGGGTTTCTGTGACAGAATATTATACCATAGGCTAATTGGCACTTAGGTGTCTGGAGACTTAATGTAGCTTGTCTCCTATGAGTATTTACATTTTATAAAGAATTCTTAGGTGAGTCATGTTCAGCCTGAAAGCATCAATCTCCAGTGGTGGACTCTTAAGGTCCAAGGTCACCAGTCAAAGTAATACTTTAAGACTCTTTCTGTTTGACCACTCTTGTCAAATGTTGGAATTATTGATTCCTTCTGCGTTCCTGAGGTCCTTTGTTGTTTTAAGGCTCATCATCCTTACCATTTCTGTTCCATGTTATCATTTGCCTAGAGTTTTTTCTTTAAGGTTTATTTATTTTTGAGAGGGAGAGAGAGTGAGCTTGAGCAGGGGAAGGGCAGAGAAAGGAGAGAGAGAATCCCGAGCAGGTGCCACAATCTCAGTGCAGAGCCCGACTCGAGGCTTGATCTCACGAACTGTGAGATGATGATCTGAGCCAAAATCAAGAGTCAGACGCTTAACCGACTGAACCACCCAGGCGCCCCTAGAGTTTTTACGTAAATGTGATGTATATAGATCTATCTATGTATCCATGTATCTATCTATCTATCTATCTAATCTATATCTATCACAATGATACATATATTTATGTTTCAAGCTATCATTTTAACCAATGAGGGGAAAATCTGAGTGGGATGAAACACTGCGTAAGAAGATCTTTGTAGGCCCCACAATGTGTTGCATGTGTTTGTTCAACACCAGAATAAACCTCATCACCACCTACTAGGTGCTCATAACTCTGCTAGGAACTAGAGATACAAGTGAAAATAAGACATAGTCCCTGACTTGATTTGGAGGCAGTAATAATGTGGTAGGGACTGTAGTCTGGATAGAGTATGCAGTCAGCTAGGTATGAGCAGGGAACTGGACTGTCCCATAGTTGAAAAACGTGGAAACTGTCAATGACCTCCTAAACACAAATAGCTGGGGAAAACTCTGGGGAACATACATTCACCCTTCCCTATAACTGCTACCCTAAAGTAGCCTATTGCTTCATTATAATGCATTTACATTGTGGTTTTGACCTCTCTGCCTTCCATTCACAGGGGGAAGGCTGCCATGACAATTCCAACAAGGACCACATAGGGCCAAAAACTCCCCCTCCATACCCATAGGAAGAATCCCTTTGGTGACTGGACGTAACCTCAATCAGAGACCACCCTAGCTATGACTCATAACCAATGCAGGTATAAAAAACAAGACAACCATGGGGCACCTGGGTGGCTCAGTCGGTTAAGCGTCTGACTCTTGACTTCAGCTCAGGTCATGACGTCACAGTTCATGAGATTGAACCCCATGTCTAGCTGTGTGCTGACAGTGCAGAACCTGCTTGGGATTCTCTCTCTCTCCTCTCTTTCTGCCTGCCCCCCCCCCCCACTTGTATCTGTGTGTTGTGTGTTTCAAAATAAGTAAATAAACATTTATAAAAAAAAAGAAGAAGAAGAAAAGAAAAAAAGATAACCCGGACCCTGAGCACAGTTACCACCTTTGGGGCCTTCCTCTCTTCCTCTTTGAGATTGTGCTTTTGCTCTGACTGCTATTAAACGCTTGCTTGCTTAGGAGTTTAGCTCTGGATTCTTTCTTGGCTGAATTCAAGAACCAAGTCCAGGGTATAGGACTTGCTGCTAACAGTCCTTAAGTGGGTCATTTAAAAGAAGTGACATATGTAAGAGATCTTGGTATGCGCTGGCCTATGGCAATTGGTCAGCTATGACCTGGGGCATCTATTGGGGTAGCAGCAGAGTTCCTGAAAGAGGTACTAGCTTTACTGGATCTGAAGGACCAGGAGTTAGGCAGCGAGAGGGGAGAAGGACTTTTCTGGCAGTGATGCTCTGGCGAAATTACAAGACTTGATTATTCTGGAGTGTGCGTTGATGCCGGGGAGAGACAAACCTGGAGGAGATATTTAGGAGCCAGATTATGATGTACCTGTTTTAAGTCCCAATAAGGAGGTTAGGCTTTGTCATGTGGCCAGCAGGCAGCCTTTGTAAAGTTTCAAGCAGGGCAGGGCAGAAACCAAAATTTCAATGCAGAAAGACCATTTTGGCTACCGTAGATTTATTTATGGGTGGACAAGGTAGCAGTTGAGAATTAAGTTGGAAGACCACTGGGGCAATCTAGTGAAAGACAATGGTGCTCTGACGTAGGGTGTCGGAGAGGGAATGGAGGCAAGTGAATGTGTTTGAAAGGCATGGTATCTTAGGCAGTTAGAGCTGCTACAACAGAATACCGTAGACCACATGAATTAAACAACCAATAGTTATTCCTCACAATTCTGGAGTCTAGGAAGTCCAAGATCAAGGTGCTGGCAGATCCAATGTCTGGTGAGGGCCTACTTCCTGGTTTGCCTATTGCATCTTCCCATGGTTGAGAGAGACATCATCACTCTCAATGTTTCTTCTTATAAGGACACTATTCCCATTGGTGAGCGAGCGCTCCACCCTCATGACCTAATTACTTCCCAAAGGCTCTACTGCCTAATACTATCACATTGGAGGTTAGGATCTCAACACACATTCAATGTATAAGTTGTAGCCAACAGACTGGATTATAGCTATAATCCATACAATCCATATAATCTAGAATCTGTAGCTAAGAGACTAGAATCAACAGACTGGATTCAACAGATTGATTGGACATGAGTGGGAATCACAGAGAAAGGGAAGACAGGAATGATGCGCCAGGTTTGGACTTGGACAACTGTGTGGATACTTAACGGAAGATGGGTTCAGGTTTAGGGAAATTATGAAAGATGATGAGTTCATCTGGGAACATGTTGAGTTGGAGCTGCCAGAGAGGCATCTAGAAAGATTAGGAAGGAAATCAAACTTAAGGATCTGGAACTCAGGAGGTGAATCCAGCCCATAATACAGATTCAGCACATTGATGGGGCATGGAATCATCAGGAGAAAATGGAATAGTAAACTATTTAGTTCAAATAGTTGAATTAAATTCCCTGGGGTTAGTTATTTCAGTCATTACTTTTCATGTCTTTCAAGAAAGACAGGTGAGTCTTTCTTTCCACAGTGGGGAAAGAAGGTATAACTGGACATTCATTTTCTTTTGACAGTGGGGAAGAGCTTGGCTGTTGGCGTTTGGGTTGAAATTACCAAAAGCCCTCACTCTTACAGGTTTGGCTGATTATACACTTAGATTTTTAGAAAATATACCCTCTCTGATATTCCCACTGCACTTGATACATACTTCCATGAGAGTACTTTTTCACATTGGCTGCTAATACGCATTTATGCACCTGTTTCCCCTGGTGCATTAAGCCCCCTGAGGCCAGGTACCATGTGTAACTTATTTAAATTTTGGCACACAGTGAGGGATTGGTGTGCTAACCTGAGCGCTTCCTCCCCCCACTTCCTATGTTGAGTTTTTAGCAAATTACTCCAGACTTTCCCATTGACCTGCGTGTATTCATGAGCGCAAATTTAATGGGGACGCGTATGGACCCAACTGAAAGGAGAATTCTACTCATTCTCACATAAGGAAGAACTAAGTGGTGTCGTACAGTGGGTTGAGCCCTAAGTTTAAAGGCATGTCCTTGCTGCTTCCTATAAATCTGAGCCACTAGATAGATACTTCTCTTGGTTTTCTGTTCCAACACCCAGGAGATCCCTTTCACTCTGGTTCGTGGACTTCCTGTGATTTCTCTTAGCTTGCCAGACCGAATCATAGTTCTCCAAAATCACCTGGAGAAGAAAAGTTACCAAAGATATCATTATTTCTGTTACATGCTAAGATAAACCAATGACATCAGGACATTGTCTGTTTGTGTTTACATCTTCATTTTAAGCCAACTGATTTTGTGTTTACAGTCTGCATTAATTAATTTAGGACATCATGAAAATGGTTTATGCCTGATGGGTGAGTTTCATAATGAGCAGAATTTCTGCATGGGTTTCTCACTCATTTAACAGTTGAGAACACGTTATTATTTTATAAGCACCACTGATAAATCATTTGGCAAATACTTCTCAGTCCTTTAAAATAATTTTTATTTCCTGTGATTTCAATTGTCTCCGCATTTTTCCTTGTAAATAGTTGAAGAGTAAGCACATTTTCAAAGAGCTGTAGGGAGGCTAAGATGCCAGTTGCATTTTAACGATATAGGGCATTATCGTTCTTACTGTAGCCAATTCTCTTTTAAATCATTGCAGTTTCTGCTCTAGCCTCCAGCTATAGAATTCTTTTCAAGCTGGCAGTGAACTTGGCAGGCTGCCAGGAGAAATATAAAGGTGTTTTGGTCCACCAAAGTATTTTGAGTGGTTCTTAGTGATACAGTTTTCTTCAGTACATCTGCAAAACATTTTTCTGAAGTGAATTTTCATGTGAAAAGCCTCCTTAATCATCACCAGCATTGTTTGTTTCAATGCAGTTATTTAAGTGCCCCCCTGGGTGCTTACAAAATAAACAAGGGAATCTTCTAAAGAGTTTTAAAAGTGGCAGGTGCTGAGGCTGCGCCCTATTCACTTAGTTTGCAATGACATTTTTGTGCTAATCTATAGACAAACAAGAGACAGGTGGCACACCAAATCAAGTCCAATGAACAAGAGAAGACGATTTCGGCCAATGGGGTCAGCTCTAGATAAAATGCTTTGGAGGCAAATGCATGCAGGAAGCAATCTTTAACCCACTTGCTGTTTGCATTTTGGCTGTGGAAATCTGATATTTAAACTTGAGTTGTTACCTCAACTTTTTTGGTTGTAAATGAAAGCAGAAGGAGATTCCAGATTAAAATATCCTATCTATGTGTCTGTGAATACATAAGTAAATTTATGTGCGTAGACACATGCATATACATTTTCATGTAAAGAAAAGAAATACCAGGATTAAGCATTACATGTGAAAATGACCATTTGTTTGCTATTTGGGCTGTGAATTCAATCCACATTGGTCCTATTTCCACAACAAACCACCCTATTTACACACCAAACACCAACACACATGAAGGAACTTAAGAAATAAATGACTGGGCACACTTTTATATTGTTTCCTCTTTATTGATTGCCAGGTATATGTACAAATTCTGTTTCTAGGGGACTTGTTTGCTGTTTTAAAAGTTGGGTTAGTCATCTGTTTAGAGATACTGGATGGAAGGTTGATATATTAAGTTTTAATGCAAATTATTCACCACCACCCTCCCATTTCTTTTTAAAAATAATCCTACATGTGAGTTGGTGACGAAAAGAGTTCTGTGGAAGATTTAAAAGGAAAAAAAAAAGCTTACTACTTTTTGTGAAATATAAAGTATACCAATTGCAAATAATACTGAATGCGCAAAAATGCTGTAAAATCGTTGAAAAATTCCATTGCACTAAGGGATAAAGTTTTTTAGGGCATTTACACACTGCTTAGGAAGAGTTAAGGGGTTTGCTTTTGAACCTTCCTCCCCGCAAAAGGAAAAAAAGACCAGGCGGTGATATTTTCTCCAGCCCTTTTTACCTCACAGAACCTTGGCAAGGTCTACTTTGATTATTGTGATCAAGAACAAGAAATACTCACTTTGCTGTCGGTTAGATCTTCAATATCATTATGTTTCAAGCCCTGGGTCTGTTGGTTTGGGCTCAGCTGCTTCCATGGCAATCAGCCTGGGTTTACAAAAATGAATTATGTACCAAGTGGCTAACAGAAACAAACATCTACCTCTTTGTAAGAAGCATGGCGATCCCAGAATTTAAGAAGTAAAGGAAACTTAGCTATCATTGATGTGACACTGGGAGAATATGAACTTCATTAAAATTGAGCTGAGAACTCATGAACCAAATGCAGTGCTTTCTCAGATTTGGTTTGGGCTTGCTTGTGATAGAGCATCCGTCCTCCTGATGATCCCGCAGCAATAGCACGGTGGAGGGCGCGTTGCTGTCACTGGCAATACTGTAACGTTCGGAGTTTTATCAGGAAGCTCTCAACCAACTAGGCAATAAGTCAGTGGAAAGAAAGGAATTGTCTACTGCCCCGTCTGCCGCAAGGCGGCTTTGGCCATCAAACTTGTAGTGTGCTACTTTTCCTGCTGAACATGTTACCATTGTTTTTCCATCAAAGAATGTATCAGGATTTATCAAAACGGCAAACCTTCTTGTTGCCATCTTTGGACCTTGGCCTTCAGAGTCACGCTCCCAACCTTAATCGAAATATCAATATTTCAATGCCTGCCCCAGGAGGAGAGCAAACAAAATAGAAACTTCAATGGCAAGCTTTGCAGGAATAGATGCCTTTAGGGGAGATGCTGTCCGAGATAAGACTGTTGGGTTTAAATATATTGCGGGTCTCCCTTCCGTTTGAAAAAGGGAACAATGACAATGAGATACAGATTATGCAGGTGATGTGTAACAACGGAGCGGAGATAATGCCTCTCACGAAGAGGAAGTGATTGGGTCATGGCTCTCTTTGGCATTTTGATGAAATATATGTACTCTTTGTGTACTCACACCCACCCGTGCTTGCACGTGCAAACGCGCACACGCACACTGACTACGTATACATATAAATAAACGCGCATATATGATACAATCTTAGAGGAAGCAGAGATCTTCTTGAAGTGAATCCCAGACCTCCCCTGGGACTGTGGACACTGGGTTGAAGGCCCTATGTTAGAGCACACAAAATATTGCCAATACATTGGGAGGGGGGTAGGGGAAGGGCATGAAATTTTGCTTTTGCATGTGAAGATTTTATTACCTCGACGGCCAGCACGGAGTAGAAAAGGAGAACCAGCTTGGGTTGTATTCCAGTATAACCAAGATAGCTTGCATTTCCACCGGGCTCTGTACTTTTCAGGCCATGTTCCCATCTATAGTTTTGTTCAGCAAAGGACAAGGTCCTGGAGTAGTATCTCCATGTCACGGGAGAATAAACAAATGTGAAAGTTAGGTGTCTCCCCCCAGGCCAGTGATGGCTAACTTTGTACTCCTGCCTCTCTATTGCTCTCACAAGTCTTTATTTGAATCCGAATCCAATCCTTGTCAAACTGGGCTTTTCTTTTTTAGTTTTCAAGCACTTAAAGCAGGCCTATGGTTTTGATATAACGCCCTTGTGTTCCTTCTTATGATCTTTGAGCATATGAGATTGATTTTAGATGTTTTAGGCAGGCCAGTATTGGGGGACCTTCTATAGCCTAAGAGAACACATCACTTTCTCCCTAAATAAGACATTTGTCATTACCTAATTGAGCTTCTACAGTTTCCTTTACCTGTACGCTTTAGAATCCCCAAGTCATGGCCTATGTGGTTTAACAGCTCCATTTCAGAATGCCCAAGAGAAAAGGAAATCAAGAACAGAGGCAATTTTCCAAGTGATTCAGATAGAATCAAGGCAAGAAAACAACAACGACATGATTTCTACTTGAAGTATCCAAATAATGGAGGCAAATCTGACCTACATGATGAGCCCTCCCCATCGGTTCCTGGGGCATTGCTGCTCAGAGCTGGCATTTCTTTGCCTCTTTCACCATTTACAGAAGGTTGCTTGTTTAGAAAGGCAGTGAGAATGCTCAGCAAAACTAACCGCGTTTGCTATTTATCCCATCTCTTTAAGTTTGCAATGTGATCTTGCATCTATGTTCTCACGTGCTTCTCAGAACAGCTTTAGAAGGTGCTCGATTTAGGATGGTTATGCTCATCTGACAGGGCACTCTCAGACCCTGAGAAGTCAGATGTGATTCAGTCTGTTGTCTTCGCTGAGCCCAAACCACCAGCTTGAAAAACAAGAAATGCAACTATCTGGAAGTCAGTCTGATCCCTTATACAGAGACGGTGTTTTACCATCTACAAAACATTTTCACGCCTGCAATTTCATTTCATCCTCGCCTGTGGAATCACGAAGCAGGAAGCTGGACTCAAGGGTTACAGACGGGACAACTGAGGCCGAGAGAGACCAAGGGAAAGAACCAAACTGGAACCAGAGCCTTCGTAATTCCAGGCTTTCCCTTGTCTTAGAGTCACTGGTCCATTTTACTGACATGATTGTTATACTAGGGAAGGGCCAATGAAGTTGGTTCTTATTTTATACCTATTTCTTCTGACCCTCCTATGTCCTTGCAGACAGAGCCTCAATTGACTTTCAAGATCCAGGTAACCAATTTTCTTGCTGTTTGCTTAAGAGCACTCATTTCAAAGTACATGAAACCAGCTTAGACCGTTAGACAGATCCCCAGGGGATGACTTATATGTGCCGTGGTGAAAGTCGATTTAACAAAACCATTAATTTGAGTTTCTGGGAATAAACAGTAGCTGTCACCCGCCATCAGAAAATACACAGATAGTGCTTTGTAATCCAAATTGCAAAGTGCCCGAGAAAATGACTGAATCAAGGAAAATAACTTTGGTGGTTGTTCAAGTCTGTGTATTGTTTTAACTTTCTGGCCAGGATGGTTCATTTCAGCGTGGTTTTCAGAAAACTAGGTATTGGGTTGTGCCCTGCCACATTTCATCCGTCATGCCACATTACGTGCATTAGGAGGCCCTATGAATTCTTTTGGTCTCAGATTTACTGCAAGATGAGGCAGAAATCCATTTATGAATCCAAGGAAAGAGACTGCTACAGATAGTCCCCTTCACCAGGGGAGACAGCACATCACATGCCTTTCTCTCACCACCCTCCTGTGACAATCCTGCCAAACACAGTCTTTTCCCCAAAATGAAAAGGCAATTCGAACAAAGCTAAATTCAAACAGAGGGAAAACATATATATATACACACATATATATACACATATATATATATACACATATATATACACACACACATATATAGACACATATATATACACACACATATATGTATATATGTATATATATATGCACACATATGTATGTATATGTATACATATATATTTGAGAGAGAGAGGGAGGGAGCTAGCATGAGTGGGGGAGGGACAGAGAGAGAGGGAGAGGGAGAGGGAGAGAGAATCTTAAGCAGGCCCAACGCTCAGCATGCAGCCTGATGCGGGACTCGGGATTACGACCTGAGCTGAGATCAAGAGTCAGACCCTCAACTGAACTGAGCCACCCAGGTGCCCCTTGGAGGGAAAATATTTTTCAAAGACCCATGGCTGATTATAAAAATGTCTTTTTTTTTTTTAACAGTCCACAGTAGACAGCATTAACATGATGTGCATAAAACACAGCTGTGAGGCCAATGGGCTGATGAGCTCAGGAGAGAAGAGCTGCTGGTATTTTCAGATGCCTCAAGTCTACGCTCATGTACAAGTCCAGTTCATTGGCCTTCTGTTTCAAAATTATTAAAAAATACATTTAATATGGAACATTTCTTTTTTTTTTTTTTTAACATTTATTTACTGTTGAGAGTCAGAGAGAGACGGAGTATGAGCAGGGAAGGGGGAGAGAGAGAGGGAGACACGGAATCTGAAACAAGTTCCAGGCTCTGGGCTGTCAGCACAGAGCTGGATGTGGGGCTCGAACCCACGAACTGTGAGATCGTGACTTGAGCTGAAGTCAGACGCTCAACCGACTGAGTTGCCCCTAATATGGAACATTTCAAACAGAGAAAAGAGGGAACACCATACCTGATACCATCTAACCAATGTGAACATTTTGCCTTTTCTTCAGCTCGCCCTTGTTTCTTATGTAAACAACACAATTGCATACACACGCGCGTGCACACACATGCATGCACACGAATAGACACGCATAAGTCTATGCACACATATGCACATATACATACATGTGGACACATATATACATACGGATTTATAGCTTTATGTAATATGTATGTATATATAACTGGCTAGAGATCATACTCACTAAAGCCATAATTAGTAGGCATACTGTTTTGGGGACTGAGGCTTTCTCTATATACTTGAGACTTTAAAGCCCCCTTGTAGCATGTCTGCTAATAATTATTTTATAAAGAACATCTCCTTACAAATTCTCTTTGTGTATCTCAAAATGTACTTATTTTGGCTTCCTGTTTGAGTGAAAAGTTAGCAAGATATAACATTCTAGGTTGGCAGGAATTGTTTATACATTACTTAGTTTTTACCCTTTCAACTGAACGGATATACTCCACTCCCTTCTGGTGTCTTCTACTGCTTTGCTCCGCTCTGTCACTTTACATGGGTTACATTTAGGCTCCGATACTCAGTGGGAGCCAAAATCTTAGAATGAGACTCTCTTCACATCACCTCATTCAGTGCTCTGCATTGTCTCCCATTTCTGCCAAGGAGGGGCTAATCTCATTTTTGTTTCTTTTATTTATTTATTTATTTATTTATTTACTTACTTACTTACTTATTTTCACACTCTGTATGGGCAGAAGAGTCAAGTGGGTTTTCATGGATCTGAATATACACCACACCTGGTCCCCTACTAAATGGGCCTGATGGAGGAAACGGGGGTAAAAGTTAACTTGTAAACTACAAATCTTCTTTTTTATTTTATTTTTTAAAAATCTTTTTTTTATGTTTATTAATTTTGAGAGAAAGAGAGAGAGAGAGAGAGACAGAGCATGAGTGGGGGAGGGACAGAGAGAGGGAGACACAGAATCCAAGTCTGGCTCCAGGCTCCGAGCTGTCAGCACAGAGCCCCACGCAGGGCTCGAACTCTCAAACCGTGAGATCATGATCCTAGCAGAAGTCGGACGCTTAACTGACTGAGCCACCCCGGTGCCCCTAAACTATGAATCTTTTTATGATTGCATAATAACTTTGAAAAGTAAGAGCATCATGTGCTTAAAAAGAAAAGGAGTCCTGGGTGGGCAAGAAAGAATTCATAGAAAGTAAATGTTGACCAAAATTAATAATAGATCACAGACACTAAGTAGCTGAACAGTGAAACAGCAGACTGATACGCTAGCACAAGACATTCGTTCGAAGTGCAGAGCCAAAGACAAACA
Organism: Acinonyx jubatus; assembly: GCF_027475565.1. Taxonomy (NCBI): domain Eukaryota; kingdom Metazoa; phylum Chordata; class Mammalia; order Carnivora; family Felidae; genus Acinonyx; species Acinonyx jubatus. The sequence goes on from NC_069396.1 coordinate 31,488,047, forward strand.
CTAAAATTCCGGATGAAAGAGAGGAAACACAGGATAAATCTAAGAGATGGGATGTCTAATGGACATTACAGAAGAGAAAACAAGAGGAGGATGACATTTTTTTTTAAGTGATAATACATCAGAGGAAGAAATTCTTTTTTTATTATTTTTTTAAACAATTTTTTTTTTTTTTACATTTATTTATTTGTGAGAAACAGAGTGAGACAAAGCATGAGCGGGGGAGGGACAGAGAGAGGGAGGGAGACACAGAATCTGAAACAGGCTCCAGGCTCTGAGCACGTGGCAGCATAGAGCCTGATGCGGGGCTCAAACCCATGAACTATGAGATCATCACCTGAGCCGAAGTCGGACGCTCAACCGACTGAGCCACCCAGGTGCCCCAGAAATTCTTTTTTTTTTTAATTTATTTTAATCTTTATTCATTATTTTTGAGAGAGAGAGAGAACAGGGGAGGGGCAGAGAGAGAGGAAGACACAGAATTTGAAGCAGGCTCCAGGCTCTGAGCTGTCAGCACAGAGTCAGATGCGGGACTTGAACTCACGGAAGTGTGAGATCATGACCTGAGCTGAAGTCAGACGCCCAACCGACTGAGCCACCCAGGCGCCCCAAGAAATTCTTGAGTCATACAGAAACAGTATGGTGACCATAAAGGAAGGAGAATCAGTCTGGCACCAAATGTCTCATCTATAGTATGAAAATTCTAACAGTAATAGACAAATAATTCCAAAATTCTAGGGGGAATTGATTTTGATCCCAGCATTCTTGGGTCCTCTCAAACTAGTCTCCATGTGTAAGAACAAAGAAAAAAGAAGATAATAGAATAATGTTAATAACAACAAAATCCAGGTGTCAACATTTAATTAAAGTATCGTTTTGGTTCAGGTTGCTGGCTTCATTCTTGATAGAGAAATATAAGCTTGTTTATATTTGTTAATGTTCTAATAGGGATCATTGTTCGCACAGAACAGAAACATACTGAAGCTAATTCAAAAAAGGAGGCTTATATTAAGGATTTGACAAGAAAACTGAGAGTCCAGCCAGCTCCGTGGGAAATAGAAATTAGAAGCCAGTGCAAATCAAAGCCCTGCCCTCAGTTTTAGGGGCTGCTAGGTCCTGTCTCTCACCCTCAGTGCCCGTGTGGTTTGTCACACCTTTTTTTCTTGGTGGCTTCTCTTTGAGCTGCTGATGTCTATGTCTACACAGCTCAATAGGGCCACAATTCGTGAGTCTAAGAACTGGACATGTCCAGGCCCAAACAACCACAGTCTCTGTGGCTCATAATTCAGATTTGCAGGAAAGACCGCCCCCAGCTGGTTGCTAGCCAGCACAAGATTGCCTGGCCTCATGTGTCTCATCCAGACCGAATTCTCAAAGCTGGGGTGGGGTACGGTGATGTGATATTACATGGCTGAGTGGGACTGTCTCTTCACAGGACATAAGGATAAAGGGAAGTGCCAGGGAAGTGAGCTTGTAGCAAAGATAAGAAAAGATGGCCCGTAAGGTGAAAACATGTCTGAGTGGCTATTGGTAGCACAGAGATAGACTAACTCAGTGGTTCACGATGAAGCTAGCCTCTTATGGGAACAACGTACCTGGCAGAACTCTCTTTCTGTTGTCCAATTAAAATGGATCTTATAAATATTTAACCAGATATGCTTTCTTAAGCTACTCAAAGAAATACTATTCCACCTTCTCTGGGGTAGCTCCTCAGCTATCCGAAGATAGCAAATGATATCCACAGCCTCCCTCCCCCATTATCGTTTCTTCAGGTTAAACAGACTTACCTAAGTTTTGTTAGTTTTAAGACTTTTAGGGGAGAGAGACAAAACCGTACTACTCTTGCCCCTCCTTTGTAGATACTTCTATAATAGCACTCATGTCTCTATTAGGTAACAATGTATCTGCCTTGCCTGCTACATCAGTAGCTTTTTGATGTATTGTGTCCAATTAAGTTTTCAACTTCCAACAATTTGACCTTATGCCAGGAACATAGTAGGGGCGTAAAGAAATGAAATGTGTTAGTCAAAATAATCTTCATTTTGAATCCTAAGGCATTTTGGATTTAAATTCTAGACACTTCTATCCTGTTGGTGATTATTAAACCACGAGACAGAGGGCTGAATTAGAGGATCTCTTCCTGCACATACTCCGGATTTTGTGAAGTGCTCTCTCCATCAGGGACACTTTGTAGCAGGTGTCTTCTGAGTTGATGAGCACAGAGTTTTCCAAGGCAACCTGGAAGGGAAGTTAGCAAAAGTGCAGAGGGACAGTGTCATTTTTCCTGAAGTCGCTTGACCGTTTGGGGGATGGTAAGTAAAGGAACTGGAGTGCCATTACCAATTTGTCCCACTGGGGTACTCAGTGATAACCATTGCTTTTAAATCATAACTGACTTTTTGGAAAACAACAGCAACAACACAGTTCAGGTTTCTCAGACGTGGTTCCCCTGAGGTTCCAAGGAACAAGCAATGAGGTTAGCCCATGAGATGTTCACCTCTGGAATCTTGCGACCCAGGTACTGTATTGCTATGGCAACCCACTGTTTATTTAGAAAGATGAAGTTGCTTAAGGTTGACAGTTGGACTAAAGGGGCAGGTGCACCGTTCAAACTCCGAACCAAAATGCATTACAGAAAATGTCCGTTCATATAAATATGTAATAGCTAGAAAAAACAATCTAATCCGAACCGAGTTGGCCATTTTCTGTGCTGCAGATGCAGTTAAGGAGCCTAATGAGAAATTAATATAAATACCTTAAATGATAGGATTTAGAGAGTGCTACCACTCTCGAGTCTGATTATTGCAGCCTTACATTGTTCCTTATCTGACCCAGATTTTGAGTCACTACTCTGAACTTAATTTAAGGAGTGGTTCAGTGTAATGAGTTTCCAACTCTGTGCAGAAAACAAATTTGCATTTTTCCAACTGATTAGTTTCTCTACTGATTAACTCAGCAAGGTCAACTTTTGGTCACTGATGCTGCTGATACGCACAGTTGATATTTTCCAGTTTCAGAGGTGGGAGGCCCACCGTGAAACTGTTGTTTCCATTACTGAAGGACAAACTACAATATTGCAGAAGGGAAGGAAATGCTGGGGCACCTGCACATCTACCCGGGTCTTATTAGCCTCTGTTGCTCAGAGTCTTAGCAAAGGAGAGGCTCCATTCACCTCTTCTGTGTTCCTAACTCCCATTACAGAGTCCTTTTAGGGGAATTTCCCAAGACGGCCCATGGCTTTCATTTCATGCTTTTACTGGAAACATAGTGTGCAGTAGAAAACATGGGCTTTGGGTACAGGAGTTATGTTATAAACATATAAACAATGTTTATAGCAGCACTTTCAACAATAGCCAAATTATGGAAAGAGCCTAAATGTCCATCAACTGATGAATGGATAAAGAAATTGTGGTTTATATACACAATGGAATACTACTTGGCAATGAGAAAGAATGAAATCTGGCCCTTTGTAGCAACGTGGATGGAACTGGAGAGTGTTATGCTAAGTGAAATAAGTCAGTCGGAGAAAGACCGATACCACATGTTTTCACTCTTATGTGGATCCTGAGAAACTTAACAGAAGACCATGGGGGAGGGGAAGGAAAAAAAAAAGTTAGAGAAGGAGGGAGGCAAACCATAAGAGACTCTTAAAAACTGAGAATAAACTGAGGGTTGATGGGGGGTGGGAGGGAGGGGATGGTGCGTGATGCGCATCGAGGAGGGCACCTGTTGGGAGGGGCACTGGGTGTTGTATGGAAACCAATTGGACAATAAATTTCATATTAAAAGAAAAAAGAAAAAAAAAGAAATCATTGAAAGTAAAATAATAAAAGCAAAGTTAGCACCACTTATACTGTTCCTGTATCTCAACTCTTCTCTGTAAATGCCAAAATCATTTCCATCCCTGGGTCTAATAGTAGGACAATCCTATCTACTCAAGTTCCACTCAGATGCTACACCCTTCATGAAGCCTCGGCAGGTGACCTGGCCCAGAGATCGGTCCCTTTTGTGAATGCCTTCTGCCGTTATTTTCCAACTAGTAGCTCCCTAACTATAGGGTGCATACTATTTGCAGTGCTTTGATGACTTCGGGTGAAGGAAAAATGATTTGAGACCATACACATACATAGCAGGTCTCAGCTTTCAGCAGGCAAAAACGTGTAGCTGAAATTTTATAACATCGTTTTATTTTTAGTGTATTTCCTTTTATACTTACTGACTTACGGGAAATGAGGTTACCATTTATGGTAAAGACCTTTAAGTTTCCTTTGACTATGGGGTTATTTAAGGAAAAAAGTAACTGCTTTCCTTTACATAAAAACATTGTGTAAATAATAGCACCTCTAGTGGCATGCAAAAATGGCAAAAGAATACCGCATCAGATTAGCATGCACGTGACTGAAATTTAGGAATTATCAGTCTCTTGCACTTAAGCAGAAGCATGTTTAAGTAGGCTGGGGTTGTTGAGGTTTTCACATTGCCTTCTACTCTGAGTCCTTCCCCTCCCCCTGCCTCAAATGGATTATTAACCTCTTGGAGGAGAATGTCCGGTACTGTCTTTTGACTTTTCATCCTGTCGAGCAGTTCTACAACACAATAACCACTTATTATGTGATTGGAGAAGAGAGCAACTTATTTATTGGCCCAGCCACAATCCAAAGAAAGATAGGTACGTTGGGAACAATGAAGAATCTACATGTAATTAAGAATACACACACAGTTAAGAATATATACATAATTAAGAACATATAATAATTAATACCTAATAAGAATTATAATAAAAATGAAAAACACAGCTTACCTACTGCTACTTTTCTTCCTTACAGGCTTCTCTTAGTCCTTGCTGGACACGGAATATTAGTATGAGCCCAGCAATCATGAGAAAGGCTAGAACACAATCCTACTGGCTATTAGACTGAAAATAGGTTTATCTTTGAGGCTCTACCAAAAGGGACTCTCTACTCTGTCAATCAATCATGAGTGGCAGTTGAAGAGAGGAGAATTTTGATGTGGTGGCCCTTGTCAGTCCCTATTTGTCATAGGGATTATTCTCCACTTGGCTTCTTGGGAGTCGTTTTGGTGCCAAAGAACATGAAAGAAATTCTTCCTTAAATGTGTATTGCCCATGCGGTCTCACACCTCAGAAATGGCTCCTGCACTCTTCAGCAAGTAGTTTTATTCGGTTAAAATTAAGTCTCCGTCTGTCACGAAGAATTGCTTTTCATCAGTCATTCAAAGAGAGTTCCTTATCTTGAACAATCAGATTGGTGTCTTGGCAATAGGGAAGCAGCCCGCTATTAATGTAGCCATCCCATTCATCTCTGCGGATTCCCAGAGTGCCCCACTCTAAAGTTAGAAGTGACTGCCTCTCGCCCTTCGATTTCTTTTTAAAATGATGTAGTTAGACCATTGAGATTGATTCTTTAATCAAACCTGGCCTGCAAGACGGCCCTCACTTTATAAACAGATAGCATATCAACCTTTTCATTTTCCATTATTCACATGTACAGAAAAGAGCAGTCATTCTTACAGTGTTATACATACGCTTTTCAGGCTTAGCATTACAGTTTATTTTTCTTTTTTCCAGGTGGTTAACCTCCATGTTGCGTGCTGAGCAGAAATCATCACAGAAAAAAACACTTTTCTTGTGTGATTTTGCTGCTGCTTTGAACTGACCCTTTGGTGTAGAATGGCAGTCACAAAATTAGGACAACATTTATGGATTCCAGTAACTTATGCGTAGCCTCAAAGAATAAAATCATGATTTGAAGAGCGAAGTTTGATGACACATAAGATGTGGATCTATAACCATATGGCACTGGGGTTTCTTAATCTTTTACTGTTTGACTTTTGATGCATCTAGGGAAAAAAAAAACAAAGGCCCATTTTAAGCATATAAGGATAGAGTTGCAATAAGATTAAACTGCAGAGATCACTCATTAGGAATCTTTTATTTGTTACCTGAAGAACTCAGTTCAAACCAGCCAGGGCCAAAGTAACTTTTTTGGGGGCGGCGGCGGGGGTGGGGGGAGGTGTTCATATGGCCTCTGAAGTTTAGGTGTTTGGCTTAGGGTAACTGGAAACAACGAAGGGCTCTATCTTCTTCCTTTCTGTACATTGACCTCATTTGTGATAATTGCAAAAGAGCTTCACAAGCCAAGAAATTCCTGTTTCACAAGAGAAAAAGTGCCTACTCTTCAGGAAGATTCCAGGAAAGAACTCTGACTTTCCCAGCTCCTGTCACATGCCTATTTCCTGGGCAGTCACTGCGGTCAAGGAGGCAAAGTCATCTATGGAAGGAAACACATACCACGTTTGGAACGCTTGCTCAAATTCTGAATGGAGATTAGGCGGAGGCTAACAGTAACCAAAAAGAAAGAGGTGGCTCAAACAAGGCCTTGGAGGGCCATAGTCAGCCCAATTTGTATGTAACATAAAGAACTGAGGAAGGAAGATGAGAATCAAGAAGAGGTTATAATAGTGATAAAATTGAACAAATGATAGGAGGCAAAATTGTCTCTTGAGACCATGGCTACCCAAATCTAATATGTTCATTAAGGAAAGGCTACATTGCAGTAAAAAAGAGGCCCCCACATGCAGATTGATGACAGACATTAATTTCTCTCTTCTGCTACACTCCAAAATTGGGCAGAAGGTATAGGTTTGTTAAGGTACTTTTTTCCATAAGGTCATCCAAGGATCTGGGTTACTTCTATCTTGCTGCTCTGTCATGCCCTAATTAGAGCTCTGCATGGTTAAATCTGGCTCACTCCATTCCCTTTCACAATAGCCCACCTGAAGGGAAAACAGGAAGTAGAAGGTAAGAGCCTCTTTGCAAAAAATCATAATCTGTAGGTTACACACAGTTTCTGCCTGAATCTCATTGTTCAAAACATATTCATTCACATGGCCACACCTCCCTACCAAGAAGGCTGGGAAAAGTAATCTTTAGATGGGTGGTCATGTGCCTATGCGAAGCTCAGGTGATTCTGTTATTACAGAAACTGGGAAATAATTAGCATCTACTGTCCCCCCAAAGTGGAAGATCTCCTATAGGTGTTCCAGCTTCATGTAAGGGGTGATGAAGGAAAGCGTATTCATTATGTATAGTCCTGACTAAAATGTAGCCAGATAAGTGTAGGTACATCCAACATGGAAATGTGACTTTACATATTTCTATCTCTTGTTGAACCTCCTTAGTAAGAGAAGTATCCCTTTGTTTTGCCACTGAGGCTATATTTGGTTTGCTTTTCAAAAATTGTGTCTGTTGAAACAGAAGGTAGTTGGGGTCTACGGTATCATGATATTGCGTGCAATTTAAGTCTTAGTAATGCGAGTGAAAGGTAGACAGAGACTTCTTTAGCTTGGAAGAACATGACACGCATTGTGGCATTTATAACGCATTCATCTGTACCATCATCATTGTCTCACCTCTCTTGTGTAATTTTTCCTAGGCATTCTCTGGCAGTTTCCAGGAGTCGAAAATGCTGGCCCTCATAACATCTCTCTTGTCTTGGGCTAAACCAGCCTTCTCTTTTCAGGTCTCCAAGCAACAGAATCTTAAAAATGAAATATTCATTTTCTGAAGCCTAATTTAATTCCAGCATTGACTGGGTTGCAGAGCTTATCAGATCACAGGATCTGAAAAATTCTCTGGGTTAGTAATTCTCTCCTAGTGATGGAGCCCTTAAGTATTATTTATTTATTTATTTACTTATTTATTATTCGTTCATTCATTCACTTGCTGCACCTTGTTAAAATGTACACACTTGGTTTTAACCTTGGTTTGTCTGACAGTGATTTACTCATTTGTGATCTAGGGGTAATGAGAAACACTGTGGGCAATCATCTTGCTGTCAATAAATGAAATACATTGTTATTTTTCTGAAACAGGGATTAGTGTTTCTTCTAAATGTAGCTTCCACCCTTTCTGAGAAATAAATGATTTTTTAGCTTTATTTTTGGAGCAAATTCTGAGGTTCGGTAGTAAGGAATTTATCTTTCATAACTTCTGGAACTGATGAGTCATTACTGACATGTAATATCCAATTAAAGCAGTGACAAATGTAATTGTGTGTCATGCACCGTGGGGGTGATAAATTGTACCACATTCTGAAAGGCATGTTTTGGTAAATGATTTTTTGCTGAAAGATTGCAATTATAGCCTGCTTTGAATGTGTGCCTTTGTTTTAAACACAAAGTTCTAAAGAGAGAGATCAGGTTAACGAGAGACATTTTAGAGAAGAGTATAACCAAGCAACCAGCAGTTGAAATTTTCCTACCACTATCGTTTCCACCTGCAGCCAGAATCTATCATAATTCCTGAAAGTATGGTTGTTCTTAAAATGCTTGGTTCTTAAAATCATTGGCCATTTGGCTAATAATATCTCTTTGGAATTGTGTGACATTGCAGCTTCCTAAGGCAAAACAGAAATGCAGGAAACCATCTAACGATGTTGGCTTCTATTTGGACAAATGGGAAGAGTTTATATCCTTCAAAATTTACCTTTCTCTCAAGTATTTAAGTACAGAAGATAGACAGTTTCATTGAATTTTGAATTTATTAGTTTTTCACTCCTTGGCTTTAGCTACATCAACCTTTCTTTGCTAGAATATGTATTTTATGATTGTGTCACACTGTTTTATATGGGTGTCTGGTCTGAAACTAGATGAGTTCTGATTTTAACAAGGAGATTAAGATAAGTAGTGATGATCATAACCTAAGTTTTCTTTTTTAAAATTTATTTATTTTTATTTTTATTTTCTTAGGTAAGAAAGAATCAAGCATTTAGTTCTACATAATGATTGCTGGTCCATTAGACAAAGTTTGCTGAATTTGGTAAGTAACTAAGTCATTCTCAGCCAATTATATTACTGTGACAATTTTCTTCATTGTTTTGCTGAGAGCTATCTTATAGAAACATAACAAGGCACTTACAATAATAGTGATAGTAACAGACTATATTAATTGAGAACATTTAATATGCTTAAAGTGATGATAATGTTAGTGATTTTCAAACTGCATGAATAAGCTTTCAGTACTTAGATCCCAATCTGCTTCTCCATTGACAGATACATTGTCACTCTATTTAAGAAGATTGCTATATGAGAGACAAATAGAGTGCAATACAAGAATAAACACGTGTTCTTATCTAGCACAAATATTCCTAACAATATTTGAATATGAGATAGGTTAATTAGAGAATGCCATTTGCACTTACCAGTCAGATATTTATTATAATCATATGGGAAGTTCTTCCATTTCCATTTATCGTGGAGGAGCAGACCAACCCTCCTGCTAAGAACAACTAGAAACACTGAGCAAAGTTTAGAAAGATATGGTTTTGAAAGTATTAGAGAGATACTAAGGTAAGGAGATTGGAGAGGTCAAGATCTTGGAGGGAAAGAAAGTACAGAGAAGGAAGTCTAATAGTGTACTCATTTTTCCACTTAAAGCAATTTCCAATTCAAAAGTAGTTCAAGGCAAAGAGTAGAAAAAACCAAGTAGAAAGTTTAGAAGAAGGCTTCCAAAAGGATGAGAATCTGAATAGAAACTTTTGACAGTTTAGATGCAATAAGTAAATTCATAAGAACACAGCTTACCAAAACTGACGTAAGAAGAAAGAAAAAATCTGAATAGTCCTATATCTAATCAAGAAAAGGAATCCTCCCAAAGAAACTCTGGTTTTAGATGGATTAACCAAGGAATTCATTCAAATGGTTAAAGAAAAAATATTACCGGTCTTATGCAAATGGAGAGAATACTTTCTGATTCATTTTATGAAAGCAGCATAACCTTTGTAGCCAAATATGATAAAGCATTACAAAATGGTAATATGTAGACTGATCTCTCAAAAAATTTTATAGACATAAAAGTCAAATGCCACAAAGCTAGCAAATGAAATCAACAGGTGTGTAAAAAGAAATCTAAGCTGGGTTTCACATTTTGAAGTCACTGTAATTTGTCATGTGAATGGAATACAGGAAAATTATCTCAATAGATTATATGATTATTTCAATAGGTAGAAAAGATGCATTTGCTTAAATTCAACATCTGTTTCCAGACAAATTCTTTAAAAAAAAAAAACCCTGGGATTATCATGTGAACTCTGTATTCAGTTCACATGGTAAATTATATTACATTCTAAAGTGAGGTACCACTGAGGGCTCTCTGCAGGAAGCTCTCCAGTATTTCTCAGGTAAAAAGGGTAATCTTGCTCAAGGCCACACCCCCTTGTCTGGAAGAATCTAGCTTCTCCCTCTGTTCAGTCCTCCTTCACTCATATCCCTTCCATGGGTGTTGATCCCAAAAGCTGCACTAAGAAGCCTTCCACATTCTGGTCTTCATCTCAGATTCTGCTTTTGGGGAACCAGACCCATAACAGTTGGTATGAGAAGTGGGTGGAGAAAGCAGATGTGAACATGGAGCCGAACTGCCAGCTGCCTGAATGGCAAGAAGGACTCATTGTTGGTGGTAAGTAGAACACAGCCCCTGGCTTGAGGTAGCAGTGTAATCAGTGTTGTTACTGGTGGCAAACTGGGATAGCATTCTGGCAGAAAGGAATTCACAAGCTGGTACAACAACAGGCATTTGGGAGATGTGTGGCAACCATAACACAAAGAACAGTGGGTTTGGCTAGCTGTCGCTAAGCTTCACTGATGCTTTGGAGAAAGAGAACAAGAGGCTGAGAGTGATAAATTGGCAATTAAAAATTAAGAAGGAGATCCAGGGGGCTTTCTTGGTAGCCTATAAAGAGGTCTGCATCTTCTACAGCCCAGGACTCTCATGAGTGAGGGAGCTCCAAAAGTTAAACTGTAAACATAGCCATGAATTATGGCCCAAATGTGTCTTCCTGCCACCCCCAAATTCCTTTGTTGAAACTAAACCCTAAAGTGAAAGTATTTGGAGGTGGGGCCTTTGGGAGATGGCTAGGCCATGAGAGTGGAACCACCATGACCAGGAATAGTGCTCCTATAGAACATGCCCCACAGAGCTTTCAAGTTCCTTTCTGCCACGTGAGGGCACAGCCTGAAGGCACCCTGTAAGAGGAAGCAGGTTCCCACCAGACACCACATTTGTTGGCACTATGATTTTGGACTTTCCAGTTTCCAGAACTATGAGAAGTAAAAGTACCACTCATTTGTGGTATTTTGTTACAGCAGCCCAAACAGACTAAGACAGCACGTTTGTGATGTGTTGGCCCTGATCAGGAAAGAAGAGAATTAAAGCAGACTAAAATCTTGAATCTTAAGATTCCTCTGAACCGCTGAACCTCTAGAAATGGTGTGCACTTCCCTTAATGGACTGCTTCCCCTTATTTGAAGATTGCAGATATTTTTCCCCTGCCCAGGATCTGCCCCTAGTTTCCTTTCAGCCAATAAGCCAGTAAATAACAAGGGTCAAGTCCAAGATGATCTGGCAGGGCTATACTGGGCCTCATGAGAGAGGAAAAATGGCTAGACTTGAAAGCAGAAGCAGGATATAGCCAACATGTACCAACAGGAGCCAGAAATGCTCCCATATGCATGGGACTATAGTCTGAGGGTGCTGGAGCTACGGTCAAAACATAAGATTCCACAAAACAGAGTTTATTGATTTGTGAAGATTCTGTCAAGATATAGAGTGTAACATCCTGGCAAAGTCCCTACACGATATGCAAACACACTGTTAGAGTGGCTATATAGATTTATATAGAAAACCCTGTTGTACATGCAATGGAATCCTTTTGTCTGAGTGGCTTTGCATGTTACCTTTTGTATATTCCATCGGCTCGCTAAGCTTGCTCCCTTACTCACATGCCCAGGCATTCTCTAGTCTGTCAGCCTATTTCTCTTCATGGTACTAATTGCTGTCTGAAATTGTTTACTTGCCCTAGTATAATGTCTATTCAGTGGCAGGAGGAATCTTCTCTTTTGCTTACTGTTGTACACTCGCATCTAGATCAGTGTCTGACACATAGTAGGAGCTCAAGAAATATTTGCTGAACAAATGAGTTATTGAATGAATGAAAAAAAAGTGTTAAGAATGTGTATAAAAAGACAAAGGACTTGGCTTGAGCAGAGGTTAAACTTATTCCGATACTGGATTTGTTCAGTGGTATTTATATTTCATAGCTATATACAATCATCTATTATTCTTAAATGAGTACAGAAAATATAATCAGTTCCTGTGATTCGGAAGCTCTCTGCCCTCTAATTTCTATTTTCCCCATCAAAACAATTGCTTTCTAAACAACATTTTCCACAATGATAATCTCTTAGGGATGCAACTATGCATTCAAGTAGAAAAGCTGGATGTAACAAAAGTGGCAAAGTGGAATGGCTAGATGATAAGCATGACCAAAATTTGAGGAGGAAGAAATTTCTCTGGGGCTAAAGCAGCCAGGGAAATTTCTGGAAGAAGATGTGTCTTGAGCTTCTGTGAAGGATGACCAGCATATAAGAAGGGGCAGGGGAAGCAACCTGGAAACACAGAAGGGAGATCTGGGCTCCAGGGCAACCTGATAGATCAGGGTTTGATCACAGAAGCTCAGAAGAAGTAGGAGGGAATGTGGTTCAAGAGTCCAACCTAAATGTTTAAGCACCTTGGGGCAGCATCCTGTTCCAGCTCATTGTCTACCTCTTCTGTTCCCAGAATCACAGCTGTTATTCTTTTTAATTCAGAAGAACCTTAGGGTTACCCTCCCTGGTGGGCCAACCATAGGATTTGATTGTAGTGATGACACTGCTCAGGTGGAGTGTCTGTGTGTGTGTGCGTTTGCATGTACGTGCATGTACACACACATGCGTACTTGCTTGCAGCATCATACTAGTGTTTACCCACTTCTTTAATTCGCCACATTTGTTCCTTTTAGGACAACAGAAATAGACGGAGACGGTAATCAAAGCTGTTTGGTGCAGGGGGTTTTCAGGGATGAGGAAAGATAATTTGACGCGGCCATTTGGAACCACAGGTGACAGCTCAAGGGTGAAATCCAGCCAGAAAAAAATGGCCTATTTGGCCTTTAGAGTTAAAAAGAGAGAGTAAAAAAGATTAGTTAGCAGTAATTCCAAAGTAGGGAGATTACACAAAGATCTGGATTAACAATTTCTCTTGAGACAGTGGAAGACCCAACAACACCTTGCCCTTGTTTTTTCCATGGCGATAAGCAGATCGTGCTTTCTGGTTTGCCATAGTCCCCACCAATCCCTTCTCATGCAACTGCTTCCCCTTCCTGGTCCCTGTGTGGATCTGAACTCGAGCCCTATTTACTGGGATGGTGGGGTTAAGGACTAGCTGAAGGTGTCGGTAGCACACAATCCTGGGTAAAAAAAAATCTGTGCTTTTAGGTTATATCAAAAGTCTATGGACCCATCAGAGGAGGTCATTAACATGTAGTGATACTTGAGAAGCATTTCAAATATCTGCTATGGAATTGTACACTCATTGATTCAGAAATAGCCTTAAAGAATGGAATCATTAGCAGCATTTATGTCCTTAACATACTTCACTATCCCAGGGTGACAGAGAGGATCAAAATAGGATAACAAATATTGAAGCGTTCTATGCAACGGATGTGATTTACAAGTACAAGAGAGGATATAAAGAACAAAACAAGAAATGCACTGAAACTGTCACAATGACAGAATAAATGTGACTATGTGAAAGCAGGGAAAGAGAGTGGCATTGGAGGAAGTCCTCTAAATCTTAACAATATAAAATTTTTGTATTGGGTAGACCAGAGAGGGCATCCTGATAGTTCTACTTTCTGCATCAAGGGATGGCAATTGTGGGTGAATATAATATGCCTACACTGACGTGCGATGACCCCAAGACACTTACCGTAACTCTCTGCTTACGAATCTATTGTGGACGCAATGTTCATGAATTAAAGCCTTCCTTTAGCCTGTTAAATGGTTCCAGAAAATCACAGATGAAAAAACAAACAGGAGAGCTCGTAGGCTCAAGCAGTATAGTGAACCAAAGTAGACTAGAAACTCAGCAGTGGATGTATCTTTTCTTAATCCAGCAAGTGGAGATAGTTTATAGTTAGTATCGTTGCTGGTTATTTTCACTTCCTCCTCAGAAATTTGGCCTATTAAATAGTAAATCTCTTCCTGTAATTAATAAATGTAGCATTCATATAAACATCTCATGGGGTCTTCTTGCAACGAACAAGGAATTCCCTCCTTTCCCTGAAAAGGAACAGAACTGAAGCTGGTGGCAGGGAGAGTAAGGACAGGAGAATAATTTCTTCCTCTGAGCACATTTTCCAGCAGTTTCACCTTTTTGTCAATTTGTATTACTAGCTAATATGATGACATCATGGCGTTGAGACTAGGATAAAAAGACATTGGGGGAACAGCATGAAAGCAGAACACTGACAAGATAAAATGTGGTACTCTTTAGTATACTTACTCGCTCAACATCCAACAGAAGCGACCCTAGTCTCTTCTCAAGCACCACCCCCCTGGCTTTTAATTCTTCCAAGAATTTGGACCTGAGTGGGGAAAACTGGTTTGGTTAGCAAGGATGAGAGTTCTTGGGAGCTGGATGAATTCCACTCCTCGCCCCCAGCCTTTTGTGGTCATGTTTACTAAAGAATGGAAGGCAGGTGCCTCAGGACAGTGGTCAAACTTGGCTGTCCAACACAATCACTTGGAGGAGCTTAAAAAACAAACAAACAAACCCATACCTCCCCTCCACCACCATCAATTAAAACAGACCCTCTGGAGGAGGTGTCCAGGCCCTGAGATGTTTCAAAAGCTACTCAGGGGATTCTTAACCGGCAGTGTATATGAGAACCGCAGCCTTGGAGATGTAGGGCAATTTCTGCAGCCATTGCAAGGTCTTTCAGACGTGCCCATGTCAGCTCAGCGGTCAGCAACCACTTGAGGCAGGCTAGCAGACCAGTAAACACACATCTGAGGACCAATCACCCTCCCTCTTTCTCCTCCTGCCCCCATCCCAGTCCTCCGCGGCCTCCCCTCTGCACTCCAGCGCACACCTGCCTTTTTACTGGGCCACCACTTATCCACGCTCCTTCCAGTAACAGCAGCATCTCGGGCAACCACCCCCTGGCCTCCGACCCGCAGCCGCGAAGGTCACGTGGTTCTGGCCCCACCCAGGACGCCCCAAGGACCCCGTGACCCTGACCTGGCCAATCAGAATTCAAACTCCCCTCACCCCGGAGCTGTTGCGTAAGAGGTGGGCACGTGACTGGTCCCGGCGAAAGACTGGCAAGTTCTCCCAGACTCCGACAGAAGCACGCTGGTTCTCGTCCGTGTGGGCGGCGTTTCGGGCTCTCCTGTCAGCGTAGGGCGCTCCGCCCGAAAAGGAGCTCGGCGCTGAGAAACGCGGGTCTGCCCCGGGGAGAGAAGGAAACCTGGAAGTGTGTTCAGCCCAGGTTCAAAGTTGGGTCCACCCCTGGGCTTCCCGGCCCTTGGCTTCCTTTCTTGCTGAACCCGTCTGCGTTGGCCTCTCCGTCCCTTGCAGCTCGGGTCCTGGCTGACTGGCCCGTTGTCCTCTGGCTGGCGGAAGCGGACAGATGGCCAGAGGCCTCCTCCATCGGAGGACCCTGTGGGGCACAGCCACCCCCGCCCCCTCGTGAGGACAGAAAACGGCGCCCTCTCTGGGCTGACACGGTCGCACGCGTGGTGCGCAGACTCGATTTCAGCCCCTGCGCTGCTCCGGGGGCCCTCGTGCGGGGGACAGCATGGACGATGGCCTTGAGGACAGCCTAGGCCTGGTGCACGCGCCTTGGGCAGAAGCCTCTCGCTGGGGACCCTGCTGGGACCATCGGTAAGTGCTTTGATTTCCTTTCCCCTAGATTCAGTGAGAACCGGTTCGAGCTCACACGCCTGTCTTCACGGTACAGTGTCACGAGGGGAGAGGGGCCCAAGAGCGTTTAGTCCCTCGTCTTCCATTTTGCCCTCAGTTTTGAAGGAAAGCATATACCAGGTAAGGCTTTGGTAGCTATCAGACGTGTACTAGCTAATGTTTACTGAGGACTTTCTGTGTATCAGATAATCATATATGTGATGCATATCATACATAATACTCTATGTGAGACACTGTGCACATTATATATAAAACGTTCATTTTATGCTCCTAACAGCCAGAGCACTTTGTTTCTGGGACTGTGTGCATTTTCTGTATGAGAAAACCAAGGCACAGAGAGAGGGTTTAAGTAATTTGCTCCCAGGCACACGGCCACGAAGGTGCGGACTTGAGATTCCAACCTCAGAATTGGTATTCCGGAGCCTGGGTTCTTAAGCAGAGTGCTTAATCCCCAGACTCAGCAATCTAGAGCCATGGTCATTTATGGCAGAAAAGAAGAAAAAAAGGTTGCAGGATCCAAGGTAGGTGCCTTTGGCAAAGTCGTAATATTTCCCTAATATATGTGTGTGCAGCCTCCCTCCTTCTTCCCTTGAATGGAACGTTTGCTCTGTTGGAAGTGGTCATGGTTATATAAATATATATTCCTTTGGAAGGGCTGCCCCAAGGTTGAGGGGAAGAGTATCAGATTGGCGAGACCGCGTTCCCAGTCCAGATACAGAATCTGATCAGTGAGACCATAAATGGTGCTTTGTTGACAGAAGGAAACAGTTAGCAACATTTTTTCTTTTCCTTTTAATGTGAAAGTAGCATTTGATTCCCTGGGCATTTTTATTTCTAACAAGAGCTCTGAAATGCAACCTAATTAGCAGCATTGCCTGGAAAGTGGAGTTTTCCTCTCCCAGGGAATTGGGGGGGAGGGGGGCTTTAGAGAGCGCTTCTTGTCTCTTGCCCTCACTTGCTGTACACTGATTTCAGTTTGTTCAACTTGTCCCTCCTTGCCCCAAATAGCCCAGTGGAACAAAGAGAATATAATCTTCTATCTTGCCACACCTTGAATTTTGCTCCTTTTTTCTCCTTCTTGGGAAGGTTGAAAAACAAAGCATTTCAATGTGGCTATTCTCTCCTGTGGTTGGAGGCCAGCCGTGAGATTTCAAAGAAACCTCCTTTGTTCAAGATTTAAGAAAATAATCACTGCACAGCAAACATTGATATGACTTTTAATGGCCATTTACCTGATTAATATCCTTTCATGCTACAAGGCAGCATGAGACGCAGCGCTTTAATGAAAGCCAACAACAAAGCGTGGACCAGGTGTGTTACTAAGAAACAATCTCTTGTGTGATTTAATTAGTCAAAGCATTGCATGGAGCCATTATAAGCAACCTTGCAGAAGTGGCAACAGTATGGAGCCCTGCGTTATAAATTGGCCTTTTAAAGAAAGACATAATGATTTAATAACTGTGCATCTCTAGTGAAAGAAGAAACCCCTCTTTAATTGGGAGCAAGAGGGGAAAAAAAAAAACCCATACGCTAATCACAGTTTTGAGATCTTCCCCCACTCCCCCTCATCTCTAATTGGGTACCAAAAAACCCCAAACCCAAAAACCAAAAAAAAAAAAAAAAAAAAACAACTTTCAACAGTTTTCTACAAAACTTGAATGCGATTATTTCTGTTATTTTGTTTCCTCTGTTCCTTGGGCCACTCAGGACCATCTTTGAGATCAGCACTCCAGTTCATGGGACATCGTTGGAGAAAACCTGGAAAAACTTGAGCTGGTCAGGCTGTAGGGAATCCTGTCATTTGAAGAGTTGCTGTTGTTGTGTTGTTACATACGAAAGAAATGGGAGTTGTGATGGTTTGATGGGGTCCTTTTTTTTTTTTTTTTTTTTTTTTTTAATCCTCATGCCTTGGTTTAATGATGTGTCAACCTGCCACGGGAAGATTGACTGGCATAATGCTTATTACTTAAGATAAAGATAGATTTCTTGTGTGATGTGGGAGCTTTACCATAGATAGGGTCTTATCAGGGAAAGTCTGCCTAACCCAGGTAGGATTTGTGACTCACTTCTACGTTTCACTTCTCTATACTTCCACTTAAATTAAGGAGACAAGCGTTCAGTGCAGAGAGAGGGAAATGCACATTTGAGAAGCAAAATTGAAACTTCCCTTTTCCATCTGACTTCTGTGCGTTTCCTCAGTTACGGGCCTGGAGTGAACTTGTTCCCTCTGAGTACCTGAGTTTCCTTGAGTATGGGGAGTTGAGCTTCACACACCCTGAGAGTGTCCTTTACCTTTGAGTCACTGGGCAGTGCTGGGGTGGAATTGCTTTGGGGCCTTTTACTCCGTACAGAACTCCTAATCTATAAGGTCTCATCTAGGGCTCAGAATCTGATACCAAAGACCAGTGATCAGCCAGAGAGAGACAAAGTATTGGCAATACTTCCTGTCATCCTTTGGGGTTTGGGAACCATGGCTTGCCACAGGCCTCCTTTTGTAAAGGATGTTTTATCGGAACACAGCCATGCCCGTTCACTGTATTGCACTACAATGGCAGAGTCCACAGATTTCCATAGAGACCATCTGGCCTGCAAAAGCCAAAAATACTTACTATCTGGTCCTTTATGAAAAAGTGTGCGGACCTCAGCAAGTTGTCAGAGTTGAGTTCTGCTGAGCAATCGTTGCCTTTGCAGCCTGGTAGGTGGGGATGACCCTAGAGGGATTCTCCTGCCCTATTTCTCACTATCCAGGTGGCTCAGGCTGAAGAGGAAGGTTGGGTTTGGGATTTGAACAAAAGAGAGTTAGTCCACCTTTGTGCACTGTGAGGCCATTCCCAGGCTGGAGGTGGGGGTTCCCTGGTGTGTTTTGAGTCCAGCTGAAAGTGTTGAGGAAACATCCTTCTGCTCTTGGCCAGTGTGTGTTATGAATCAGTGGGTCAAAGTCTGCAGACGCCATGGCCAGTATTCACCAAGCTCTCTTTGTGAACCAAATACATGAACCTTGTGCATAGGGTCTTTTCTTATATACGTATTTTTAATTTCAAAAGAAATCCATGAATTCATCTGATAAAAATATTTGACGGTAAAGATGAGGCTAATGACCAGGGGTGGTATTCAGAATACCTAACAACAGTTCGGTGTGGGCACTGACCAGTCAGGTTGATGCCAGTTATAAGCCAGAAGTGCCGCCCAAAAGTCTGTCCCAGCACAGTGTGCTTTCTGCTCACGACCCCTTTGACCACCCAACCCTGACTCTCATCCATTTGGTCCCTTTCCCATTGTTCTTGGTTTGGCATGTGGCTTCCCAGAGAGTGTTAACGTTCTTTTGTGTGAGCACTCAGTGAATATGGAGTATCTTGGGGATAGTTTTTATATAAATGGTGTATAATTATTGCCAAACACCTTTTTTTACTAGCTCTTTTAGTGCTAATACAGATAGAGCTACTTCATTCCTTTTAGCTGCTGTGTGATACAGCGTAGTTTAGGTGTTTTTAGTCTCCTATAAAAACAGTTTTTTAAACGGATGCAGATACTATTAATAAAGCACTAATTCATTTAAAATGATACTAAATTTGCTATCTACAAGTATTTGGAAACAAAAATATAGCAGCTGTCGTGGGAATCTGAGAAATATTGCCTGTGCAAAAGAAATACAGAAAACGAAACCAAGCAAAAAGTGTGTATATTCATATATTTGCCTGCTTTGGCAAAAAAAAAAACAAAACCAAAAAACAAAAAACAACCCAAAAAACAACAACAAAAAAACCCAAAGTCTTTGGAAGGACCCTAAAAGCAAACCTGGAAACTGGTAAACTTATTGTCTTTAAGGAATGAATAGGTGACGAATAGGAAATAATTATTTAGTGCCTTTAGAACTTTGAATCACGTAAGTATATTATTTGTTGAAAAGAATAAAACAGCAACAAAAGCAGAAAGATATGTCTTGGTGGTTGACATAGGGATCTGCCGGTCAGGCCCGTGACCTCTAACAATTGTTCTCATATCAGACCAAATAATTGAGTACTTAAATTACTATCAACAACCTCTAGGGAGGTCTGGGGCTAGATTGAAAATCTTTTCTTGAGAAAGCTAAACATATAACATAGAACCACTAAATTGAAATCATTTCATTGAAACTTAAACAAATAATCTCCAGGGGACCCAGCCCGGCAAACTGCAGCTGCCACTCCTTGGGGCCCTCCCCTTCCCAGCCTGTGTTTGACCTGTGAGTCCATGGGGTTATCTGTTCAGATCCGCTTCCCCTAACCCTTCTGGCCTGTGAGTGGTGGGGGGAGAGAGGAGCAGCTGTTCCTGAGAGGCAGTGGACCCAGATGCCAAGGTTGGGACCTTAGGCCCCAATTCCCCACCCCCTTCCCAGACAGCAGGGTTGAGGAAGAAGGAACCTTTGTCTCTTTTGCTATCTCTAGGACTTATAAGGGCCCCCAGATCGGGTCACAACTAGGATGAGAGATTTTTTTTAATGTACTCCTCTCATCCTAAAGTGTATGCTCATACCAGCAGCTAGATTTTTTTTTTATTATGTTGTATAATAATAACAAATATTTATTGAGCCCAGGCGTTTTGGTAAGAGATGGATTATTCAATTATCTTTGAGATATATGTTGGTATTATACCCATTTTGCAGATGAGGAAACTCAAAGTGGTGAAAAAATTGATCATTCAGCTACTGGGTGTTGAGTTGGCATTTCAACTCCAGAACGAGTGCTTCTAACCACCCTAGAACCACCTTTCTTTGTGTCCTAAAGGCTGACTCTCATGTTTAGATGCCAGAATCAGTACTCCAGTAGGGGATTAGATGCCTCAGAAATCCTGCATTGCGAGCCACCAAATGTAATCCTTAACCCCTGGAATGATTTACTGAAGAGTTGATCGTAGCCGTCAGGACCAAGAAATGTATTCAGGGTCTTCTCTACACAGGGAGCTGAGAAAAATAAAGAAATATAATAATATCCAGTAGGTATTAAGCACTTTGTGCCTGATTCTAAGGTCCCCACTTATCACATTTATTCACAGTAATCCCATGGGAAAGAGGTTTATTATTTCCCTCATTTTACAGAGGAAGAAACTGAGGCCTAGAGATATTGAGTCCTAAAGGTACTAAATGGTGGAGCTGGGGATTCAAACCCAAGTCTCTTTTTATATCATCGGTCGTATACTGTATCATAGCGTTTATAATGTCAACATGATTTAAAACTGGTGGTATTAGCATTGGCCACTTGGTGAAGGCAGTCGCTGTCTTTCCCTCTTCATAGTCTATTCTTTGCTAGCAAGTCACTAAATGCAGTTCACATATGAAGGAAGGGAAATTAAGCTTTACCTCCTGGGGGTGGAAGATTTCTTCCTATTTCCCATTTAGTTATTTATTCCAGCATTTATTTATATCTGTATGGATTAATGTTTACTACCTTTATACTTTGCATTGTAATCTAATGTCACATTATTTATTTTGTTGTTAAGATTTCTCCAGTTTGGGTCACTGAGAGATCTTCCAGGTTGGCTCCTGTGTCCTTTTGTCATGCCCTCATCCTTTATTGTTTTTGTTTTGTTTTGTTTTGTTTTTTAAGTACTTTCTTACTGTCTGGCACTATAAGATGATCAAACTCATTTTGTATTCTCTGTGCTTCATTCCTTGAACAAAACATTTCTCTGAGGAGCCCAGATTCTTTCTAATGAAGAATGGTATTTAGAAACCAAGATATGGGCACTGGGTGTGCTCATTGCCCACTGGTATGTCCCTGCTTCTAGGCCCTTTCAACGGACAGAACTATGAAATACATGTATATATACTAAGCAGCGTATACACACATCTATCATTATTTCTGTATCTACCAAGACATAAATTAAGTGCAGATGAGTTTATGCTTTTGTCTCTGACTCTAATTCAGCACCACAATTTATTTACCCGTTTGTTCAACTCTAGCTCCAGATGGTTTTCCTGAAGCCTATCTAGACCACACGGCCCATCTCTTGTGGGTAGCTGCTGTTCATCCTCACTGACAGCCGCCATGTGGCAATGTGAGTTCAGTGCTCAGGAGGAGGATGTGTGGCATTAAGGTTCAGGTTGAGCTCCGAAGGTGGAGGCAGCCTGAGAGCACGTCTTGGAGAAGGGGTCCTTCAGGCTGAGCCTTAAAGGAAAGGCAGAAGAGAGTGGGAATGGAATTTTAGGGGGATGTCATCTGCCGGGAAGTGGCAGAAGAGGTTTGTAAGCCCAGAGCTCTCTTACTCCAGATCCCACCGTTGTAACCTCTGCGTAAGGGCAGTGCAGGCCCCGTGGAATCTCTTTTCACCATTTCGGGGAGGCAAGAAGGAAACTTCACCCCGACCGTATGTGTGTAAGAAAGCTTTAAAGACCCTGAGAGTGGTTGCAAGGCGGTGAAACCCTTAGTGCCCGGCAGGTGAAATCAGTGAGTGGGGGAGCCAAGTGAAGGACAATAGGGAGTGGAGTGAGCTGGAGTGAACTGGAGAGCTTGTGGCCCATCTCATGTGGGCACCCGTTATTCATCTCCACTGATAGCTGCCATGGGGGAATGTGAATTCAGTGTGCCAGAATCCCAGTTTTTCAAGGGAAATTGTAAGTCTGTGTTTTAAAAAAATATTCTGCTATTTTAAAAACAGAAAAAGCATGTTTGGCAGCCAAGGTTACCACGTACGTACAACTGGGTAGTTTGCGCTTTAGCCGAGGGTCCTGAATAGGTCCAACCACATGTAGGAATGCCTTTTCTGATTCATACACAGGTGTACATAGGGCTTTAGAAGTCCTAATTAGGTTATATCCAGCCTGCAGGTCTCCAGTTTGAAGCCTCTGGTTTGGGAGAAACTTGCGTTCTCTGTTCCAGCAAGTCTTTCCGTAAGCTAGTGTGAACAGCTTACAAAGCACACTCGGTTCAGTGCAATCAGCCCTCTCACCTGTAATGGAAGCCCCAGGTCCCCTATGGCTGGTGTCCAGACACACAGGGTGAGGGAGGTGTGAGTGGGCATTTTAAATGCTGGCTGCTGGGCACTTCTAAACAGGTGCTATTTACATGGTGTCTGTTGTCATGAACTACAGCATTACCTGATTTTACAGGCAGCCATGCAAAATATAATAGCATGATTCTTGTCCACCCAAAGGAAGGAATAAAAACAAAAGCAGGGTAAAATTACACATTATGAACACTCACTACACTGCACACATTAACACTAGTAATTTGGAAGGGAGCAAGTGTCTAAGCTATCATTAGAGGCTCTAATATATTTCTCTAGCATCGTTTTACATAGAGGCTCTTTCATGAGCCACTCCTTGCTGAAGTTTCCTGGTTTTCTTTCCTTCTCTTGGAAAGAGAGAAGAGTTTCCTTCTTTCCTTCCTTGTTCCAAGGCAACAAAAATCAGTGGAAAGGTATTTTGGGTGTCCCTACCAGAACAGCAGGCTTCCATTCTCCCTGCTGGGCCTATGAGAAACACAATCAAACCCGGCTTTCAGGGTGAGTGGTGAACTCTGAAGTATGCTCTGTGCCATGGAAAAGAGGAAGGAGTTCCCTGGACTGAAGGGTCTGATTCTGGTCATAGATGTGTTTCACAGCTTGTGGGGCCCCAAGACTCTGCTTGCGGCAATGAGCATCCGCTGGCTTTTGCTAGCTGGCCATGATAGGCCAAACAAAGCACACACTGAGTAGAGTTGGGGCCAATGGTTTATACCTAATTCAGGCATTCCAAGGACGCACAAGCCATAGTCTCTGTTTGTCTACAGAGTGCACAGAGACGAAATGTGACAAGGTAAGGCTTCTCTTTAAAAATTTTTTTTTTCAACGTTTATTTATTTTTGGGACAGAGAGAGACAGAGCATGAACGGGGGAGGGGCAGAGAGAGAGGGAGACACAGAATCGGAAACAGGCTCCAGGCTCTGAGCCATCAGCCCAGAGCCCGACGCGGGGCTCGAACTCACGGACCGCGAGATCGTGACCTGGCTGAAGTCGGACGCTTAACCGACTGCGCCACCCAGGTGCCCCAAGGCTTCTCTTTTAAAGAGATCTTTTCTAGTACATTATCGATAAGACTTTCCTCTTTGCTTTTCTTTTTGCTTCTTTTTTTGTTTTGGCTTCTCTTAGTTTTCTTTTGCTGCCATTAGGTTTTGCCATTGCAGTTTCAACGTGCCTCTCCACACTTCCCCCTGTGGGAGTTGAGTTATGTTGTGCCTCAAGGGGGTCAGTCTCCAAAAAGAAGAGAAAGAGGGGGAGAAAAAGCCTATTAGAAACCTAATGAGCCTCTTTAGTTTCTTCCTTTTTTTTTTTTTCCTGGCATTGTGCATAATTTGGAGAAGAGAGAAGGAATTTGTGTACATTGCTGTTAGGGAGCCTGCTCTGCGGCACGTCGGTGGGGGACATTAAAGGATTAGTGCTTACAGCCAGTGACCAGAATTCAGTGGGCATTCACTAATGTAGTTAGTGGCTCTCAACTTATCTGTGTATTGGAAGCTTTCTGAAGATTTTGGCTCAATAGGTCTTGGTCTCGGCACCTGTGGTTTTTAAATCTTCAAAGGCGATTTTGACAGATAGCCAAAGAAGGAAATGTGTGTTTGTTAGATGGAGAGAGAATTGAACGAAGGAAGGACTAAAAGTGCAACTAGACCAAGAAACAGTTGTATTAAAGCTGAGACAAGAATTCCTTGCCATCACAAGGTGAGCCTGAATTTAAAGTGTTTCGCCTCCACTGGCATGTGGAGAAGACCTCAAGCCAGACATAAGAGAGACACGTTTTAGAATCATTGAGCCAATTCATCAAGAAGACATAATCCTAAATATATGTGCATCTAAGAGCATGTTATCAGTGTTGGCCGTGTTATGGCTCATCGTGTTCTAGGCTTGATGCAGGACTGATAGGATTGTAAATGGGTGTCTCTTGCTCCAACCATTTACTCGCTTAATGAATATGTATTGTGATTCTCTTGAACAGCCATAGAAAGCACACACACGGATTAAAAATCCATAGAGAAGAGAAAATGAAATCCGAAAAAGTACTCAGTGAATACAAAAGAAGGCAGGAAAAGAGGATCAAGGATTAGAGAATAGAAGAAGAATAACAAAAATCACAAAACGGTAGATTTAAACCCGGTTTTTATCCATACTTCTATTACATTTAAATGGAATAAATACTCCGGATCCAAAGCCAAGATTATCAGTTACTCTATATACTAACTAACTAGAATTAAAATAAAAATTTGAAAAAGAAAAAGAAAAAGAAAGCCAAGGTCATCTGAATGGCTACACAACTAAATTCTGTCTACAGCTGATGTACCTTAAATATAAAAATGCAGGTAAACGGGAAGTCAAAAGAGGAAAAAGATGTACCATGCAAACACTACTCATAAGAAACTGGTATGCGTTTGTTAATCAGACAAAGAAGACCTCAAACCAGACATAAGAGAGAGACATTTTAGAATCATAGAGCCAATTCATCAAGAAGACATAATCCTAAATATATGTGCATCCAATAGCGAATCAAACTACATGCAGCGAAAACTGACAAAACTAAAGACAGAAATAGATCAATCCGCGTCAGAATTGGAGACCTTGACATTCTTTTTTTATCTGAAACAACACTGAACAACACTGTCTGAACAACTTATTATCTGAACAACACTGTCAACCAACATAACGTAATAGACATTATGGAATTCTTATAGTCAACAGATGCAGAATATACATTCTTATAAGGACACATTAAAGACTAACCAAATGGACCATATTCTGGACTATAAAACAAGCCCCCCAGAATTTTAAAGATTGAAAGAATATAAACTATGTTCTCTGACCAAGGGAAAATTAAATAAGAAGTCAGTAATAAAAATGTATCTACAAATTCCCCCAAATATCTTTAAATCAAACAACCCATGCTTCAAAGAATTTATAAAGGAAATTAGAAAATATTTCGAAATAAATGATAATTAAAACACAAGTATCAAAATTTGTAGAGTACAACTAAAGTGATGCTGAGAGAGAAAATCGTATCTTTAAATGCTCATATTAGCAAAGAAGAAAGGTCTAAAATAAATTAATAAATAAGGAATGGAAAACAGTAGCTAAATATCAAGTTCCAAAGTTGATTATCATTTAACAAATAGTGATAACACTGATAAACTACTAACAACACTGATCAAGAAAGAGAAAACACAAAACCAGTATTAAAGATGAAAGAGGTTATTGATCCTCTATGCCACCAAATTTTACAACTTTCACAAAAACACAGCTTATCAAAACTAATTAAAAGAGACAGATGACCTGAATAACTCTAAATATTCATTAAAAATTAAACTCGTAATTAAAATCCTTTTCACAAAGAAACTTCTGTCTCCAGAACTTCGCTGGTGAATTCTATTAAATGTTTAAGGAAGAAATAATTCAAATCTTATACACGCTTATTAAAAAAAAATGAGGAGGGATTTTCTAATTCATTTCATAAAGCCAGCACAACAAAACCTGAGAATGGCGTTGCAAGAAAAGAAAACTGCGGGTCGTAATAACTCATTAAATAGACTCAAAAAAACCTTACCGTATCATTAGCAATAAATACAGCAATATATTAAAAATATATCAATACCAAGTGGGTTTAATTCCAGGAATGTAAGTTTGTTTTAACATTCGAAAAACCAATGTAATTCATCACGTGACGGAGTAAAAAGAAAACTCGTATGATGATCTCAGAAGGTACAGAAAAAGCATTTGGACAAAACCCAGTACACGTTTATGATTACAAAAGAGGAAGAGGAACCTGTGAGAAACTTAGGAATAGAAAAGAATTTCTTCAATTTGGTATAGGGCATCTCTGAAAAAGATGTCACCATTCTTAATGGTAAAATAGCATCATTTGCTGACAGCACTCATCGTGGTGAAATATTGAAAACATTCACACTAACATTGAGAACAGGCAAATATTTCTACTCTAAACCATTTCTCCTCAACATTGTGGTGGAGTTCAACATATCAAAACATTGATGATGATGAAGCAAAACCAGTCACAGTGACACGACTGCATATATAAAGGAATCTTAAAATAGTAATTGATCTGGGATGTGAATTCAGCATCACAGTATCTGTATCAAAAGTCATCTCAGTATCAAAAAAAGTACATCTCAGTATCAAGAGTCAGTGTACAAAAATAAATTTTACCTCTATATATTAGCAGTAATCCGAAAATAGAATTTTAAAAATACCATCCGTAATAGCATAAAACCTACCATTGTCTAGAAATAAATTTAACAAAAGATGTAAAAGACCTCTACACTGAAGTCCATGAAATACTGTTGAGGAAAAAGTAGAGACCTTACTAAATATGGTTTTACTCTGCTCATGGAGTTTGCAGAAAGTCCAGAAATAAATCCACACATATATGTGGTCAATTGTTTTTTCAAGAAAACACCAATGCAGTTCAATGGGAGGAGGAAAGTCTTTCCAACAAACGATACTGGATAACCGTGGGAAAAAAAATGAACTGCAAGTCATACCTCACACCGTATACAGAATTAACTAGAAGTAGATTACAGCTCGAAATGTAAAAACTGAAACTATGAAGCTCTTAGATGAATAAAATAGGCAAATATCTTTGTGACCCGGGCATATGCAAAGATTTTTTGGACACAAGGCAAAATGCAAAAATTATATAGAAAAAGATAAACTTCATTTCATTAAAATTAACTCCTGTTCCTTAATAGTCACAATTTCAGAAATGAAAATGCAAAGCACAGAATGGGGAAAACATTCAAAACATTTTCCATAAAGCGTTCCACATAAATCCATAAGAACTGCTTGTTGGTTTGCAACCCTCTCGGGAGCTTCGTGAGTGTAATCTGAAACTGGTCCCTCTTGTACTCAAGAGGGCAGAGAGAGAGAGAAAAAAGAGGCCACTCCCGGTTGGTAGGTGGCAGTTTTAGTAAGTAAAGGGAACTTACATACAAAGCTTGTCTTGGGCGGCACCAAGATGAATGGATCCCTGTACTGGCCCATCAAGTCTTAAAAATTCACGAAGAGGCCTTAACTGGGTCCAGTCCTGTATACATGCAGGTGTTTTCAACACCACATCCCTATGTCAAAGGCTATGTCCTTTGAGCAGCCTCTGGAATCAGGAAAGGCGAGCTGAACCCACAGTCCAAGGACAGGAAAAGGGGTGGGGAGTCTCTGAGTGCTTGGGGTCACAGGTCAACCGGTGGTCGTGTCTTTTTGACATCCCTCATCACTTGTATCCATGATATTTAAAGAACTTTTACAAATAAATAACAAAAAGAGAACCCAATACAAAATGTTCAAAGGATTTAGACAATTCACAAAAAAGGATATATGAAAGACCGCTAAGTACACGAAAAGATGCTTGACATCACAAGCCTGCTGGGGAATGCAAATTAAAACCATAATAGGAAATTACTATATATTCCCTAAAATGTATAACATTTAAAAAGACTAATAAAAAAGACTAATACAAAGGATTCAGAGTGACTGGACTGCTCATGTATTGTTGGTGGAGGTGTAAAATTACATAAGTACTTTGGAAAACGGGCAGTTTCTTATAAAATTAAATGGACACCTATCCTATGATCCAGCAATTCAACTTCCACTTATTTACCCAAGAAAGATGGAAGCATAGTTCTGCAAAATGACTTGTGTAAAAAAAATGGTCTTTGCAGCTTTATTCATCATAGTAAAAAATCCAAAACAACGTGTTTAAATTTTCTTGTTGCCCATTAACAGGAAAATGGATAAATAAATTGTGGTAAATTCACGCAATGGCATAGTGTGCGGCAAAAATGGAACAAAATTACTCATCTAGATAACACATGGGTAAATCGCAGAAATATGATGATTGATTCACTCAGGACACAAACTAGTTCATACTGTATGTTACCATTTATATGAAGTTGAAGGACGGAGAGAACGGATCTATGAGGATAGAAATCAAAATATTGGTTGCCTCTGGTCAGAAGAGGGGTAAAAGTGGAAAGGGGCACAAGGATGATGGGAATGCTCTGTACTTTGACTTGCTATATATGCTTGCCAGAATTTGCTGACATGTCCACTCAGGTTTTGTGCATTTTACTGTATGCAGTTCAATCTAAGGAAGGAAAGTGTAGACATCCACTGTGCTAGACCCTGGGAATAGCCTAGTGAGCAACACAGACCTAGTCCCTGCCCTTAGGGATCTTAGTAAGTAGAGAAGGAGAAAGATCTCAGTGAAGAACACACAATTGAACATTTGAAAAATATAGATGAGTGAAATGTTTGAGAAGGAAGATGAGCATAAAACAGGTATGAACAGCAGTCCCTAAACTCCGATGTGCAAGAGGTAGGACATTCTTTCCTTTTAACTCATCTTCGTTCTCCCCCATCTGGGTAGGTGGGAAGTTCTGTCTCCCTTGGGGCTGCCTCCCCCTTCCTGGTCACTGCAGCCTAGGGGGTTCTGGTGGTACGTGGACAGTGCAGTAAAAGGGCCTCTAGTTTCCAAGCTCCCGTAGCTGTTATGGTCATTGCTTGGTATCTTTTTCTGACTAGTGTGGAAATGTCCTTGAAGGGCAGAGGCATGCTGCTGTTGGACCCATAAGAAGTTCTCTAGGGATGCCATGCAGCCATCCATTGAAGGTCTTGCCATCTCTTCAGGGGGGCTGTCTGGGAGCAGAGAGAAGGTCTCTACTGCTTATAGGATTTGTTCACTGTCTCATGCGCTACATCATCTCTCTGGACGCCTGGCATTATCTCTTCGATAGGCTTAAACTGCTGGCAAACACAGGACGCTTTTGCTCTTTGCTCTGTAAAACTTGGTAATGCAAGGAAGAATAAAAAGGCCATGCCATAGGCTTGAAATGTGAGAAAGAAAGGAAAAAAATCACATCTGTATATGTACCATAAACATTCAAGGAATTATCCTGCCTGAGATTATATACTAGAGCAAAGTGATGCAGTCAGGGAAGCTGGGGAAGAGGTTGTCTGGGGAACTAATGATGGAATCAGACTTTTTGAAGAGGTGGAACTGACTATGTAATGCAGGATAGGGGAAAGGGTGTTTGGGGAACTATGACGGTCTAGGTCAAGGCCCTGTGTTGAGGGGGAGCATGCTGTATTCCAGGAACCGAAAGGAGACTAGGGAAGCTGCTTTTCAGTGAGCAAAGCAAAGAGATCCATGATGAGACCAGAGACGCTGGCAGGGGCCAGTATACACGGGAGGGCCAGTGTTTCCATCCTGATCTTAGGGCAAATGGGAAGCCACTGAAGGGTTCCAAACTCCTTTTTCTCCTCCCTTAAACAAAAATAAATTTGGCTGTAGTCTTTATTTAAAGCAGGGCTGGTCCTCAGTTCTACCCACTGCTGAGGCTGCTTCTCAATGGCGTCAGGAAGCCCCAACACACTTTGTAGACTCAGAAGGGCAACTGACCTCAGAGGTGGGCACGCCCGCGCCTACAGATAGGGAGTCAACATTGTACCCCAGCCAGCTCTTACGACTGCATATTTCTGCAACTTGGGATATGTGATCATTTTCCCATTTGATTCAAAGTAGTTAGGCAAGATGGCTGGAGAACTAAAAGTAATTCAGGTTATAAATGAGAATGCTAACCATATGATGGGTTGCTATAAAGGAAGACCAACATTAATGTGCTGTAATATGCAATTTGAACTCGCAGAGGAGTGAATTATGTACTGCAATAATAAGGAGGCAAAAAAGTTATGTGAGTACTTACTGTAGGGATAGCTGTTTCCACAGTGAGGCTTTTACAATCCTGGGGCATGTCTGTGCATAATTTCCATATGGTTCCCAGGTATCATATGTTATATCTAAAGACAGAAAGAGGTTCGTGTCCAAAGGAGGAAAAATCTGCTATTAAACTCATTAATTTGAGAGTTCTGGTTGTAGAACGATTGTGAAAGACAATCGCTTCTTGGCTTGAATGTGGTCTTTGCTGTAATTCTAAGTGTGAACGTGTGAAAATATTGAGTGCATCTGCTAAGTGAAGCGAAACGTAGAGTGAAACTTTATTTATTTAACCTTGTCTTGTCAATAATAAGGATGGGGAATCTATGAAGAAGGGAAGAGTCCTTCTTAAAATAGAAGCTGAAAGTGGAAATAAAATGTAACGATGTACTTAAAATACTGAATAGAATCTGTTTTAATTTCTATTTTACAGCACCTCCAAGTACTTTAGAAGCCCAGATTTACGTATCAGTTATAAATCAGTTGCTTATTCCAAAAGTATTTTTGTTAGGCAGTAGTTTGAACTTGTTACCGTAGTTTGAATGTCTACATGTTCCTAAAAGTAACACAACCAGCTGCATTTCTTGAAATATACTCTAGAATTTTTCCCTAGCTCAGAATGAATGTCCTACTTCCCTAAGCAATTCTACCCACCGAAGCTTTGGCCGACGTGGGGAGTCACATCGTTGGCAGGCAGACCCTAATGATGGCAGAGAGTCAGAAGGCCGGGTCTCTGGCCAGGAGGAATAGCACGGTGCCAGAGGTGTGAGCTCTGTGTTTTAATTCTGCCGATGTCACTGGAAGAAGAACTGGGCTGCAGGGCACCATCGCAGACCTTTGGTGTCTAGCTTCTGCTGAGCTCCACATCGCTGCTTTGTTGCTCATGGCTCGATTTCTTCATGAGTAAGACTCTTTCAACTTCTAACTTTGGCCTTTGTCCAGAAGGGGGGAGGTGTGAAGGGGAAGCTCGCTCTTAGACTCCCTTCCTTGAGGTCTTCTGTAAGTGCTGTCTTGTCTCTCTTTCCTTCCATTTATGAATGCCTGACTCTCCCCCTTGCCCAGCCTCTTCCCTCTCATGTATTTTCAATATCTCCTCACTGACGACTTCTCCCTACTCAGCCCCTCAGTTTCTCTCCGACCCTGAACAACTCTTGCTCTACAGAATTTACAGGTTCACCTTCTGGCTGTTGCCATCTTCCTCTTTTTGCAATTTGACAATCTTTTGCTGTGTCTCAGAACAGGTAGGGAAGTACCCATTCAAATGGCGGGAACCTGGGGCAGAGCTTCAGAGACTGACTCTCTCCTGAAACTTTCCTTACAGGCAGGTGCTCAGCTGCCCTCTCTTAATTGCACCCCTGTCCCCCTATAAGTCTTTTTCTTTTCCTTTCTCATCTTTATTTGGTATTGTTAAAGGATTTGCCATTCCTTAAAAATGTACCAACATTTATTTATTTATTTATTTATTTATTTATTTATTTATTTTTAATGTTAATTTATTTTTGAGACAGAGAGAGACAGAGCATGAGCAGGGAAGGGGCAGAGAGAGAGGGAGACACAGAATCGGAAGCAGGCTCCAGGCTCTGAGCTGTCAGCACAGAGCCCGACGCGGGGCTCGAACTCACGAGCTGTGAGATCATGACCTGAGCCGAAGTCGGATGCTCAACCGACTGAGCCACCCAGGAGCCCCCAAAATGTACCAACTTTTAAAATCTGTGTGTCACATATGCTCATTATAGAAAACACTAGGTGTTTACTAGCAAAAGGTAAACGATAAAACTTCTTGTTTATCCTTTGAGACATTTTATGCACATTAAACATCAGTAGTAGTGGTGTAAGCAGTTAAGAGCATATGGGCTATGGGCCAGAGTGTGAATTTAAGAGCCGGGCTCTGCACTTACTGGCTGTGTGACCTCAGGCCCACTTCTCTGTGTCCTGGCGGTTTCATCTTTGTTTTTTTTTTTCTTTTTTTGTTGAAGTGTAGTTGACACACAATGTCACATTAGTTTCAGGTATACACCATGGTGACTCCACAAGTCTCTACTGCCATGCCCACGACAAGTGTAGCTACCATCTGTCACCAAACAACACGATTTCCACTACCACCGACTGTGTTCCCTATGCTGTACCTTTCATTCTTGTGACTTATTTATTCCAAATCTGGAAGCCTCTACCTCTCACTCCCCTTCAGTCATGTTGCCCGTCATTCCAGCCTCCTCCCCTTTGGCAACAACCAGTGTGCGCTCTGTATTTACCAGCGGTGTCATCTTTAAAATGTGCTAACAGTAGTAATATCCTTGGAGTTGTAAGGGTGAGTGAGTTAATATTTGTAAAGTATTGAGAACCATGCCTGGAATGAGGAAGGCCCTCAGTAAATGTGCTGCTATTATATCATTTATAAAGAAACGCGATCATGCTACACGTGGAACTTTGCAGCTTGCTTTTTCACTTAATATATATTTTGCACATTTTTCATGTGACTGAATGACTAATCTGCTTATGTAATGCTCCATTGTGTAGCTGAACTTGAATTTATTTAATGTTCCTTAGATGACTTGTTTCCAATTTTGTGAAACAACACAGCAATTAACATCCTAGTCCATGCCTACGTCTTTGTACACATCCATGGTTTCTAGAAATGTGATTTAAGGGTCAACAGATAGGCACATTTTATTTTTTTAATTAAAAAAATTTTAATGTTTATTTTTGAGAGAGAGAGAGAGAGTGAGCAGGGGAAGGGCAGAGAGAGAGGGAGACACAGAATCGGAAGCAGGCTCCAGGCTCTGAGCTGTCAGCACAGAGTTCATGGTTGGGGCTCAAACCCACGAGCCGCGGGATCATGACCTGAGCCGAAGTCAGACACTTAACCAGCTGAGCCACCCAGGCGCCCCCAGATATGCACATTTTAAAGACTTGATTTAAACTGCTAAAATGATCTCCAGATTATACTCCCATCAATAAAGTCAGTTGTGTTGTTTTTTTTTTTTACATTAATTCCTTCAAAAGACCCCCGGAAGCTTCCCATTCACTGTATTCCACTGTGTCTGCTGTGGCTAACTCTTCTGCATTTATGGATATTATGCCAGATACTGATTTTCAGAATGTTATAGCAAGGCATGGTCATGAGTATGAGGTTTCAGGAAAGGGGTCCTTAGATTAGCTAAAGTGGCTTGAGAATATAACTGAACCCCATAGGATGCTCTTAACGAAGAGATTCTCAAGTATAGCTGTACATTAGAATCTCCTGGGGGAAGATTCTATGCTTGGCTCTAGACTCCATGGATCTGGGGTGGGGCCCAGGCATTGAATGATTTAAAAAGCTTTCCAGATGATTCTAATATGCAGTCTGGGTTGAAGACATTAATGGATTGAATTTCTTTAATTACAGACAAGATTACCTGAATTCATCACATCTGTTTTTGTACACCTGCTGTAGGTATCATCTTGGTACTACATTCAGTCATTCCCTTCTTCTTTGTGAATATAAAAAAAAGAACTATTTCAAAAAATTGGCAGTATCTGAAAACTCAGGTTAAATATTTTCTTGCTATTCACTTCTCTTTCAGTTACGCTGTAGACCGCTTCCTAACATTAATCTTACTGCTAACATCAATCATCTCTCTTTTGATCAGACCTCTTCTTCAAGACACTAAATATCTCTCTTTTCAGGTGATTCCATCTACTATTGTGCTTCAGAAGTTGAGTGTGATGTAAATGTCATTGGTTCTATTTTGTTGCTTTTATAAGACAACCTGAGCACTAGCCATATTTGTTGGAAATGTGAGTTCTTGATGGAGCTCGTTGAACCAGAGATTTGACTCTTTTGGAAATTTATAAGCTGTAGGAAATCTCTTAGGTAATGACTCCCAGTGTAAAACCAGGGAAGGCGTTTGATAAAAATGCTTTGCAGTAGCATGTTACTGAGTTTTCACAAGTTAATTCAAAAAGAAACACAAAAGGCTAATCTCCCTACAAAAAGATACTTAATCATACTCTATAGTTCGAGAAGCAAATGAAATTGACAATGGTGTGTAGTCATTAATAATTCATTAAGAAGTCAGATTTATAGGTCAGCATAGTAAGGGGGTAAGGGAATATGTACTCTTACAACTTTCGGTGAAAATGTATATTGGTAAAACCATTTTGAAGAGCAATCTGGCAATATTTACTAATGTTAGTAATAAAATCTCCTTTGACCCTAAAATTCCTTATTTAGGAAGTTACTTTATGGATATTCTTATAAACCTACATCAAAACAGATGCATTAAATTGAGTATTGAATGTAATACCAAAATATTGGTAACAACCTACATGTTCATTAGAGGGGGACTAGCTTCTTAAAAAAAATTTTTTTTTAATGTTTATTTTTGAGAGAGAGAGAGAGAGCACGAGCAGGGGACAGGCAGAGAGAGAGGGAGACACAGAATCCGAAGCAGCTCCAGGCTCTGAGCTGTCAGCACAGAGCCCAACGCAGGGCTCGAACCCACAGACCGCGAGATCATGACCTGAGCCAAAGTCGGACATTCAACCGACTGAGCCACCCAGGTGCCCCAGCAGGGGACTAGCTTTATGAACACACAGCACATCCATCCAGCTGTTACAGATATGTATTAGAGTGGTATGTATAGATATAGAAATACTGCTGTGATGTGTAATCAAGCAAAATAAACAATGATCACTAGGATTGCATTTGTATAAATTAAAAAACAAAATCATAAATGTGATTTAACATCCTTTTTATTTGGGAGGATAAACGAGAAACCGTTAACAATAGCAATCTTTGAAATGCAAAGGGTTAGGAAAGACCAGAGACTTGAACATTTTAATTTTGTACCTTTCTGTACTTTGGGGATTTTTAGTAAACATTTATGTGTTATTTCTTTCTCACAAATTAGGTAAAATATTATGATGGTTGTAGGATCTGCTGAAACACTTTGAAATTTGGAAAAAAAGAGAAAATTTACAGAAAATGCTTCACACATATTTCTGAGGGGTTAATGAGGAAGAACGCCACATTTGATGTTAAGTGGTCTGGCACAGTGTTCCCCCTGAACTAATTGTTCTCCAAAGCATACATTTCAAAAGTGATCCTCTGGTGAGTGTGCAAGGATTGATTATGTTACTCTCATTATCTTTTTTTTTTTTTTCTATATCTGAAACATTTCCTTGAAAAAATGTTACCTTCCAGTTGGGTGAAGTCATACAGTGATTTGGAAAAGAAAGTTGGGATTGATGAACAAATTTTTCTCTCCTATCCTTTGTTCCCTTGCCTTTGGTATATCAGAAGTTTTAGGGAACACCAAGTAGAATGGTTTAGCATGAGTGTCATTCTCATTGCTTTAATTGCAGTCTGTATCACAAACATCCAGATATTTAGGGAACAAAACCCCAGATCTTTATGTGGATATCCTGATGACTCTTGAAAGGCAGTAGTTAAAAGAAACACACCAACCAAGCTTTTCATCTCTAATGCCAACCTTGTTCTCCCCCCTGTCTTTCACCCCTGACCCTGTCCCTTCCTACACCATGACCTTCTCATCAGTGTTCACTATACCCCCGTTTCCTTTCTGCCCCACTACCATTGCCCTGCCCTTTATGAATCCATGCCGGGGTTAAAGAGCAGGAAGTTTTGCTGTTTCCTAGTAATCTACCCTGCAAAACCTATGGGAATCATTTCCCTAAAGTGTCATTTCTTTCCTGGTGCCTCTGATTCTGCACCAATAGAGGTTGCCTATGAGGTTGAGTCCACGTTCCTTAGCCTTATATTCAGACTCATTCTAGATCCAGCAAGTCTTTCTTGGTTGAACCCAGAACTCGAAACCCCCTGAATTCTCTTGCATTCAAACACACACTCACATTCACAGATTGTTCTTATTAGGTCCAGTCCTCACTAATGAACTGAATTTCATGGTATCTTGAATTTAGTGACATGCGGTTTTTAATGGTCATCTAAATGGTGTCATGCAAATTTATATATACATATGTGCAGACAAGTGTACAAAGATGTTCCTAAGATTTATTTACCAAAAACAGTTACCCAAAGAGACAATTTGAATTGGAAGACACTGAAATGCCAGTGGATGGCACATCCAAATCCCTTTTGGAGTAGGGTTAAGATTTCATCAAGAAGATGAGGTCAGCTATGAAGAATGGAGTAGTTGTAATTTCTTTACCTAACTTCAGCGTTCCGTGTAACTTTTCTATCTTGTTACACAGGCCTGCTCTTGATAGATTCCTTAAGTGGAGTGGCTGCACCTTATTTCTCTGGGATCCCCTAGTACCATATGTACTTCTGAGAATAGTTGTCAGGGCATCCAGTTCTAGAACCCACGCCGTATGGGTTCTGATAGGTTCTTATCTAGTCATACAGCCAGTCCCAAGGAAGAAGTGCAAATTTGCAGGTTTCCAGGCCAGTGCACAGAGTTCTTGGTAGCTTATGAGACTGTGTGCTCCTTTCACCATAGAAACCACATACTTGTAGAACTGCCTTCATAGACCATGTCAGTGCCCTTTGCTTCTTGGGATCAGTCTCAGTCATCATCAGTATTAGGGAAGGCATCATTTTCTTAACCATTGAAAAAAGGATTCGATTAAGGTGTGGACAGTAGTGGTGTGGTCCAAAAGCTATTTTCTGTGTTGCAAAAGCCTAATAGAAGCTATAGACTTGCCTCCAGTGGTACCACATTGCTTATTATGGAGTCAGTGCAGTTTGTTGGACAAAATTTTGGCAAATGCAGAGTTTGTAGAGGGAAATAAATGAAAGTGGTCCATGGTGGAGTCTAGTTGGTCTCTATGTCCTTTCCAAGCCCCCTTGACATTCTTTAACCCAACTGGTCCATGAGCTTGATAGGCTGGGTAGGATACTCTCATTTCACCTGCCATTTTTTCTCTTAAGGGCCTAAACACACTTTCGGCATTTGGGCAGTGCCTCTGTCTTGAGCGGACATCCTGACCTGAGGTTGACAGCATCACCCACCTATTTTGAATCTTCACTCCTCGGTCTGAACCCAAAAGGCTGGAAAGTGCCCTTCCTTCCTTCCTTCTGCTTTCCCCTCCTCCTCCTTCTGTATTTCCTCCTCCTCCTCCTCCTCCTCCTCCTCCTTCCCCTCCTCCTCCTCCTCCTTCTTCCCTTCCTCCTCCCCTTCCTCTGTCTTTTCCTCCTCTTCCTCCTCCTCCTCTTCCTCCCCCTTCTTCTTCTTCTTCTTCTTCTTCTTCTTCTTCTTCTTCTTCTCTCTCTCTCTCTCTCTCTCTCTCAGCTTGGACCTGTCAGTACAATTTTCTGTTTGTTTTACTTCCTAGGTCTCTTCTCTGTTCTATGTATGCATCTTTCCGGTGCTTCTCCCTGAAGCTATGCGAATTTTGCTCCTTGGGCTTGCCTTGGATTCAACTTTATCAACACGGTAGTCCTAAAACCCACTTGCGTTCTTCTTTTAAAAGGCTGACGGTTATTTGGATATTGAGTTTCAGCAGCACACTGGTCACTGTAGGGTGGCAATTTTAAGCTGTGCTTCTTACAGCCCTCCTTATGATTGGTCCTGGTAATTTTATAAGTGCATACTAGCTAGTAAAGTGCAATTAACATTTAATCATCAAAAATGTAAAGAGTCCATTGTACCTCCCTCATCTTAATGATAAGCAAAACCTTTTATGTTGTGATGTCTTAACAGTTAGCTGCATGAGTACTAAATGTTGCTTTTAATTAAACACTAAAGAATGTAACACCCTTTCTGGTATCGTTATAAATTTTGATGGGGTACAACAATTTGATTCTTTAAAAATTAATTGCCTAGGAGTATGTTTAAGTAGTATTGATTATGTTGGTGCCTCGTGTTGATCTGTGATACTTAACCCAACATTTAAAATATCTTTTTTCCATTATATGTTGTGATGCAAGAGTAAAAGCAAAGTACAAAACAAATAGGCACTTGAATTCTAATAGCAATAAGCAATAAATGTCAGGCATCTGGAAATTATGGTTGCAATTTCATCAGAGTACACTTTGTTCTTCTATTATGCCTGCATGAATTTTGCTACAGGCAAAATCTATTACAGATAACAGTTAAGAACCTTTCTAATCTACACAGATAGTCATGGCAAAATGCTAGAAAACTAAATGTTGGAAAATGTAATATTGCAGCGGAAAATTGACACTTGTGGAAAATAATGTGGTCCTATTTAGAGCCACAAATGATAATCATTTCTTTAAGATCGTGGTGTGGCGGATGTTTCTGTGATGGGTGACCTGGATGAAGGACACAGCACTGGGAATGAATCCTGTTCTGGGGCCTGGTGTGTGCACATATAGGTAGATGCTTATCTGTAAATTGAGGGGTGGGGCGTGTGCTTAATGATCGCTACCTGAAATTGTAATTACAAAGTCAGATTGCACGTGAGAAGCCTGGGGTTTTTCCACTGCCCTTGGGTACACTGGTGAGGAATATTTCTATTCTGGGGCCAGTTGACTCCCCTCAGGAGAAAGATTAGTTAGTATTCACCACTCTTGATGGCACACAGCGACCCTGGGTAGTTGCTTGGTAAATTTACTAACTGAGCTTTCAGGAAATTGGCTTCTGGCTATTAACTTGGAGAAATGGCTTTTCTGCACTTAACTCCAGCTTAACCTGCATCTTCTAGATCTCAGAGCATTAGAACTAGGGTTTGAAGTTGTGAAGTCTGCCATTTACCTTATTATCCTTATCCGCTTTATTTTTCACATCCCTTCAATACATGTAAAAGCATTACCACCTGGATTGGTTATCTATTGCTGTGTAACCAACTGCCCCCAAATTTTAGCAGCTTAAAGCAACACATGTTTATCGTCTCACAACTTCTGCAGATCAGGAACTTGGGAGCAGCTCAGACGGGTGGTTCTGGCTTGGGATGTCGTGAAGTGACAGTCAGGATGTCAGCCGGGGCTGCGGTCAGCTAAAGACTTGACTTCCAGCTGGGGATGGAGGGTCATCTTCGAAAAGGAGAGCTACTGGCAAGAGGTGTCAACTCCTCGAAGGTTATCGGCAGGAGGCTTCCATTCATTGCCACGTGGGTCTCTTCACAGAACTGCTTCAGCGAACCCACAACAGGGCCTCTGGTTTTTCCAAGAGCAGTTGATCCAAGACTGGGGGACGGGAATGACAGCGCCTTTTATGTCAGAGCCTGAAGAGTCACTCCCTGTCACTTCTGCTGTATTCTGTCTGTTAGAAGTAAGTCATTGAGTCCTGCCCATATTGAGGGGGAGAAGTAAAGTCTGTCTCTTGAAGAGAGGCACGTCAAAGGATCTGGGGACGTATTGTAAAACCACCACACCACCTAGACAGGGCTTGGGCTCCCAGGACAGACCTGCTTTCCAGGCCTGCTCCCGCTGCAAGTTGTCCGAAAAGACCTCCTGTGCGTCTTGGACCCACGTTCTTCTTCCTTCTCTCACATCCACATAACACCGTGTCACCACTTTGAACAGTTGTTTTTGACTGCTGTGAATTATTTTAAGTGTGTATTTTTTTTCTCCCCAATAAAATGTTAGGTCTCTCAAGGCAAAGGTTGTGCCTTACAACTTCTCTGTAGGCCATTCCATGTTAAGCTAATAGCTGGTGCTTGATAAATAAGCGTGGGGGGGGCTGCTGAGGGTGGTGAGTGAGAGCAGGGCTTTGGAGCAAAGGGACCCTGAGGTTCAAATTCTGGCTCCACTGTGGTTATCAGCTTGGGGAAGCTGATACACAGGAGCCTGTTATGAAGATGTAATGAATTCATGCATGTTGAGAATGTAGGAAGTGACACACAAATTGTAGGGGTTGCCGTGTTATTGCGGTTTACAGTCATTTCGCCTGTCCATAGGCCACTCTTTGTTGTGTGGGATGGACCGACGTGGATCCTTGTCCTACCAACTTCCTGTGTGACATCGGGCAATTTGCTTCTTTTCTTAGCTTCAGTTTCCTGGTCTGTGAAATGAAGGTATTGTACCAGATTATTTCTATGACACTTTGCAGCAATATTCTTTAATACAGATGTAAGTAAAGAGAAGAGATTTTCTTTTTAATCCAGGCAAATTCTGCAGGACATACCATGTTAAATCTTACAGAGAAGGACATGGGGTCAGAAGATAAGACCCCTGCGTCAGGCCTGTCTGCAAGGAAAGATAGAGACTAATATTTTTGGCGTGCTTACTAAGTGTTCCGGTCTCTGCATATGTAGCACCGTTAAGTATAGTTATCCCTGTGGACCTCTCGTCTCTTCCTTTGACTCATCCCAGACGGTCCACCATCCAAGATCCCCAGCAAAGATGGAGGTGTCAGGTTACATGGCTGATAAATACTAGCAGGAAGACTTGGATCCAATTCTGTATGATTCTAATCCCAGATCCTTTCCATGACCCCTGGCTACCTTGGGTTGAGAAGGGGGTAACCTCTCAAGTGATTCAACCTCAGCCTATCCTTCTGTACATGGCAACAGCAGTACTCAGGTAGCCGAGGAGAAGCAGCAGTGGGGTAATTTCTGTAGCCGGATAGGTGTGTCTGGGTCAAGTTGAAGGGAATTATCTGGAGTCCTTTTAGTCCCCTTTTAAATCTGATGGGTCATTACCAGCTGTCTGGCCTCTGTGATTTATTCTGAATGAGACTAAGAGGGTGCAATTCTTTGATATGAAAATTCTAGAGCTTCTGCTAGGGTTCTTGAGGGTCTATACAGGAAGTAGTGTTTGGTCGTTTGTTTTATTTTATTTTGCTGTTGTTTTGGTTTTGTTTTCATTTTCCTTTGCCCTGGTCGCTCTAAGCTTGGGAGACTGTTGACTTTGTGTGGCCAAGCAGGCAGATGGGCTCTGTGGGGTTTACCCCTTTGAGTTGGTGCCCACGCTGGATTGGTGCCTGGGAAGTGTCTTTTCCACAGTGAGATCAGAGTCTTGCTCAGAGTCTGGGTCACCAGTAGGTCTCTCTCTCTTTGGATGGATTAGGAGGCCCAGCTGGCTAGGTCCTGCTTACCCAGGATCCAGAGTGGGGCTTTGTCAAGTGTACCTGGTTTCTTGAGAGCAGGTGACTAGCAGGGAGGTAGGACTGTCTACCTCTCCAGGTACATGTGGACGTGAGGAGAGAGGAAGAACGGGGGAGGCTGTTTGTGCCATGTGCCTGTGAGGATGGAGGCCATCACAGGTGGGCGTGATAAGATATAAAAATAGAACATGTAATAAAATGGTGGGATCGGTCACAGCGCTCAGGGAGAGCCCACATGCCCATGGCTGGCAGGGATAGAATGGAGGCAGTTGAGAGTAAGACGGCACCAAGTCTGATTGCTCAACTTGACAGATAGACAAACAGACGTGCTAAGGGGTCCTCTGCCTTCTACTCCTTGTCACTTCCCACCCTGTAGTCATGCATGTCCAGTCTTGTCTCTGCTGAACTGAGGTCTCTTCGTGGTGAGAAGGGGCATCTGGATTCTGAGACAGAGAGCCCAAGAGTCAGAAGTGACAGTCCTGCACCCGCCGATGGCCCCGCCAGCCATTCACCACAAGCAGCCAGAGACCACCCCCCCCAGGCATTCAGATTGCCTCTAGATTTGGATAACTTGTTCATTGACAAAGGAAAACTAGGGCAAGGGTAGCATTCTTGAAAAATTATGTGTATGAAGCTAAAGCCTACAGTGACTTCCTGTCACAGTTGGAATAAAATCCAGATTTCTTACCCTGTTGTGTGTTCTTCATGAGCTGGTCACAGCCCACCCCTCTGACCTCATTTCCTTCATCCCCCCTCAGTTACCCTTTCTGTTCATGTTCGTCTTCTTTCTGTCCCTTCAGTCTGCCAACTTTGCTCTCTCTTCAGGGCCTTCACGCTCACAGTCCCTTCTGCCTGAAAGTTCTTCTGCCAAATCTTGGCATGACTGTCTCCTTGTCATTCAGATCTCATGTCTGTGTGGTCACATAGACACGTTCCTGACTGCCCTATTTTATGTGATTGTTTAACAGATTGAACCAATGGCAATTGTCTTGCTGATTTATTAGTTTCCTGCTTTACTCTCTGTTTCCTTCCCTGAAATGTGAGCTCCAAGAGAGCAGGGATTACATCCTGGCTCATTCATTGCTGTTATTCTCAGGGCCGGGCCCGTGCCTGGCACAGAGGCAAATGCTTACTGAAGAAACAAAACCATCTTGGTTCTGCCCGTTGCCACCTGTGTGACCTTGGGCAAGTCACTCTATTTTCATTATGTTAAATTAGGTTATAAAATCTACTTCTTATGAAGATGAATAATATGTATAGAAATTGCTTAGCACGGTGCCAGGTTCATAGAACGTGTTTAATAATTAGAGTTATTTTTCTAAAAGGCCTGAATCAACGTGTGTGTGTGTGTGTGTGGGTGCATGTGTGCGTACGTGTGCTCATGAGCACATGAAGTGGGCACTGGATAAGGATGGGTCAGTTGAACAAAATGAGTTCCCTAAATTATTTATTGCAGAGCCAGATCTTCATCCAAGGTTGGTAATGCCAGGCATGCCTGAGGGGTGGGTTGGAGGAAATGGGATCTAAGGGGATGGAACATTTTGAGAAATGAGTCTAGGCTGGCTTTCCGGAGATGCCACTTCTAAGACGTGATTGTGCCTGTAGCTAACTAGGTGAGTCACTGAGGAAGCCATGCTATGTCTGTTGGCCTCTGTTCTTCTCCTCTATAAAGTGAAGCTGATAATACTGGTTTTCTCTCCTTGTTAACAGATTCTATTTTGTTACCTGCTTTGCATCAAGCATCAAGGTAGGAGGCATGGTTCTGCCCACATGTTGCATTTGATCTAGTTGGGAAAATGTACGATGGGCAGGTATTGCCAAGAACAACACAAAACTCTGTCAACTAAGCAAGGTGGGAGTAGAGCAATCTGAGTTCAGAACTGGGCATTGTTTGTCACTGGAAGCTGTGGTAGCTCAGAATGTTCTGGAAGAGAGGCTTACATGGACTCTTAAGGAACCTCACTTGGTGATTGTGTGACTAAGATGATGTAAGTCATATGAAATCCTTCCAACAGTATAATGGGCTTCACAGTTGTGAAGTGTTGAGATTATTACCCTCTCCAGACTAATGCAACTTATCCCAAGATAATCGGTCTAATTCTATACTCTTGTCATGCTTTATACCTTAAGCAAAATGTGACCGAGAGATAAACCTTCCTTTCTTCCTATTCCTGAGTACATCGTGGGAGGGCAAAGCACCATAACAGCTCAGAAAGTTTGAGCTCAAGTCTAGATTCTGCTCCTTAGTAGCTACTTGTGCCCTTGGCCATGTTGCATAAGCCCCCTAAAACCTCTTTTCTTTTCTATATATAATGGAGATATATCACCTACCTCATAGGATTGTGCTGAGCATTACATTGTGAAATATAAGGCACTATCCAAAAAACTATGACACTGCTTTAATTGTCTGAATAGCTATTCAAGATAGAATTATTCCAAGCAATAGATTATATCTTTCCTAAGATATGGAATATGCCTCAAAGGCAGAATCTATATAGTATTCTATTTTTTTGGTTTTCATTTGTTCTTCCATATGGTATCTGGTTGGTGATAACTCAGTGGCCGTAATTGTTGATTAGTCCTGAGCTGGTCTCCAAATGAATACTTTCCACATTTCTGCCAAAGTCCCAACTCAGACAGTTTTGTTTGTTTGTTTGCTTGCTTGTTGTTTGTTTGGTGGTTTGTATATAAAGGTGGGATTAGTGGATTCTGGGCATTTTTTGATACTGGATCTTGAGGGAAATATTAATTTCCAGAATTAGCCACGACAAATAAGTGCTTATTAGATGAGAAAGGTAAGGGCCAGAGTCACTGAAATTCTGTAGCATTTTCAGAGAGGGATTTTATGAACATCTATCTCAAGTAGCCTTCTCCCAAGTCACCCTGTGTATCAGCATCCTCTCCATTTCCTTTAAGGAACTTATAATAATTTAAAATTACCTTATTGGGGCGCCTGGGTGGCTCAGTCGGTTGAGCGTCCGACTTTGGCTCAGGTCATGATCTTGCAGTCTGTGAGTTCAAGCCCCGCGTCGGGCTCTGTGCTGACAGCTCA
Source organism: Acinonyx jubatus (assembly GCF_027475565.1). Classification (NCBI taxonomy): domain Eukaryota; kingdom Metazoa; phylum Chordata; class Mammalia; order Carnivora; family Felidae; genus Acinonyx; species Acinonyx jubatus. The sequence continues at coordinate 31,532,611 of NC_069396.1, forward strand.
GAGGCTGGAGCCTGCTTCGGATTCCGTGTCTCCCTCTCTCTGCCCTTCCACCCCTTGCGCGCTCTTTCTCCTTCAAAAATAAATAAACATTAAAACATAAAATAAAAAAAAATCAAAAAATAAAATTACCTTGTTTACTTGTCTTTCCTATGCTCTACTAGTTGCTGGTAACAAGACTTTTATTTTCTTATGCTCTATTAGAATGCTTTACTAGTTGATGGTAACAGGATCTTTATTCATTTCTCTATATTTGCAGGCTAGAATAATTCCTAACATATGGAGGCAATCAAGAAGTATTTTTAAATGTTTATTTTGAGAGAGAGAGAAAGAGACCACACGTGAGCAGGAGAGAGACAGAGAAAGAGGGGGAGAGGGTGAATCGCACTGAGAAGGCTCAGTGCTGTCAGTGCAGAGCCCAATGTGGGACTCAATATCAATATCAATATCAATATCAATATCAATATCATGAACTGTGAGATCATGACCTGAGCCTCAATTAAGAGCTGGACACTTAACCTACTGAGCCACCCACGCATCCCAAAAAGTATTTTTAGTTAATCAATGATTGAATGCAGTCTCCGAGCTAGAAACGAAAAACAATTCAATTGTCTGCTTCTTCCTTTATTCCAAGAATGACATCCCCTAGATCTAGCAAGTATAGACACACTTAAGCATTCCATGTGGGCTGAGTAGAATCAGTCAATCAGCATGGTAGAGGTATGATATCAGCGAGCCTCACTCATACACAAAGAAACTCAACTAGAAGAGCATTCCCATTGACTCAAAATAATGTCCTGAGTCCTGAAAACATGAAAACAGACTCAGCTTATACCTTCACTTAGGATGTGGTTGGTTATAGCAACGTCAATTTGCTGGTTTTCTTTTTAGTAGACCATATTCCCTCTCTACTATAGTGGCTTCTGAAAGAGAGTTAACTCTGTTTCCTTTTTGAGGACAAACTGCATGAAGCGTGTTAAGTTGTCTGCCACCAGGGTTATAAGGGTCATAAGCTGGAATATGCAGTGATTAAACACTGTCAAGCTGAGGGCCCCTCAGGCAAGGATCACCTTCCTTTCCCCCCGCCCGGAGCCTATGTGGCATTGTAACCCTTGGGACCAGTGAAGTCTTTCTTGAAGATTTGTGCTGTGTTCAGTACTAGTAAAGTTAATTTTCAGTTTGCAGTTAGTTGTGGTGGTAACTTCTATATTAATGCAAAATTCTTCCTTGAATGGAATTATTCAGGTTAACATGCAAAGACACTCTCTGAATCCTTTTGCGATAATCATCTTGAATGAAAATAGCTGATCTGAATAACTTTATTCAGAGGTGTTGATTATGGACTGAAGTTTTGTATTTTTATGTTAATTTCAGTAAGCCCTTTCTCTCATGTATTTGACATTAACATAGCTGGATAGTTTTGAAATTCTGGTGATTGTATTTTTAAATGCACAAAACAAAGTTCCAGTGCAAGGAGGTATTTTTTTTTACCAACTGAAAGACTTCAGTGTGTTGTAAATATTACAGAAAGGGTGACATTCTAGTCTAGCTATACTCCTACAGATTTATTTTCTGTGAACCCTAGATCTAAGCTTTGTAATGGTGCACTTAGTATATCTCCCTTGTCTATCACCTCAAGCCATATTCAGTATTTCCTCACTTAAAATCCATAAAGGTTTGGATGATCACATCTTTACACACAGTGGTCCTTTGGGCATCCCTTTGATTCTTTTGAATTAGGAGATGTTAGAAGTGGAAAAGGCCAGTGATTACATATAAACCAGCAGTGCCCAAACTCTTTTTGGTTGACTGACTGTGTTCAAGTCAAAACACCCGGGGCTCTTTAAAAACAACTCCAACCCCCAGAAATTCTTATTTAGAAGGGATGGGGTCTGGTCCTGTAATCTGTATTTTTAGAAACCTGATGCTCAGTTGGATTTGGGAACAGATTGCCTCTAGTGCAACACCCTGATTTTATAGACAGTAAACAGAGCCACGAAGAACGGAGGAGGCATACATGGACACACAGCTGGCCAGTGACCCAGCACAAATATCCTCGGTCCCTTTCATGCTGACTTCATCACCATTTATGAGGTTGACAATATAACAATCAATAACCATTTTGTCTACAACTACCACTCAACAGGTGCGCCTAGTGTACCTCTTTTGTACTGCCCCAAGGCCTCATTTTCTTTCATCCTCCTGCGAATGCTGCTGAGATGTGTCTTCTCTGCTTCCCAGAATTACCAGGCCTTGCAGTACGTCCTTTTGTAACCAAGCGCCTTTTAATGATGTTTCTGCGCATTTCCCGATGACAGTGTGAGTGCCCGAGTTAGGAGGGTGCTAATATTTTGCAGTGCCCATGGTTTGGAGCAAGAAGATCACAGACATAAATAGGATGGAAAGGGATTTTTAGTTTTTGGTTTTTTTTGTTTTTTTTTTTTAGTGTTTATTTTTGAAAGAGAGAGGGAGAGACAGAAGAGCACAAATAGGGAGGGACAGAGAGAGAGAGGGAGACACAGAATCCAAAGCAGACTCCAGGCTCAGAGCTTTCAACACAGAGCCTGACGTGGGGCTCAAACCCAAGAACCACGAGATCATGAGCTGAGCTGAAGCTGGACACTCAACCGACTGAACCACCCGGCAAGCCTGAGAAAGGCATTTTTAAAAGAGTTAAAGCTGATGGTTGTTTGTAAATCTTCTACTTTATCCTGGGACTCTCAGAATCGATCATCACTACTTTGTTTTAATCAGAAACTAAAACTTTCTCAGTTATTCTCAAGGCAACAAATTCTCAGAGGTAAAATAATTTTCAGATTCAGTCAAAACAACCACCCTCCCCAAATCTCTAAACAAAACAAAACCAAAAACAACAACAACAACAACACACACACACACACACACACACACACACACACACACAAAACAACTCAATGCTTAATAGATGTGTCATATGGACTCATAAAAAATGGAGCCTGACATTCCCTAGAGTACTTTTCTGATCAGGCTTCTGGGAGGCACAGGATTATTCCATGAGTTGAATTTCCTAATAGGGAATCTGGAGAAAAGATAGCTTTTCCTTTATGAATGTGAGTAATGTGTGTGAGGGGGGGAAAGAGAACATGCCTTTATGTGTGCAGGTTCATGTGCAGCAACGGAACGTGCTCCAAGGTCTTCCCCTTCTTTCAGGAACACGCGAGGCTGCTTTCCTTTTGGGCTAGGAGATCAAGCAGGCAGATCCACCTAGGATTTCAAAGCCCTGGGAGTTAGGTTACTTCCTCTCAGCTTGGCTGATTTCTTTCTAATGTCATGTGATGTCATGTAATGTCAACGTAACTCATTCTAGTTTTCCTCGTTCTCTAATTCTCAAGACAGGTTTTTTTCCTTTTGGTTATATTTTTTTCTTGTTATCAAGGTAATACATTTTAAACTATAGACTTGAGTTTTTTTAGAGCAGTTTTAAGTTCACAGCAAAAATGAGCAGAAAGTACAGAGAATTCCCACATAACTCCAGCTCCATTCTCCCAACAAAGCACAGCCTCCTCCATTAGAAATAATCCTGGCACCAGAAGTCCCATTTTTAAAAAAAAAATTTAAAAATATTTTTTAATGCTTATTTATTTTTGAGAGAAAGGGAGACAGAGCGTGAACAGGGGAGAGGCAGAGAGACAGGGAGACACAGAATCAGAAGCAGAATCCAGAATCCGAGCTGTTAGTACAGAGCCTGGCGTGGGGCTCGAACGCACGAACTACGAGATCATGACCTGAGCCGAAGTCAGACGCTTAACCAACAGAGCCACCCAGGCGCCCCAGAGGTACCATTTATACCAACACAACACATCATTATCATCCAGAGTCCGCAGTTTACATTAGGGTTCACATGTGTTGAATGCAATACTTTTATTGTGAAAGCTTTGAAACACTCAAAAAGGAAAAGCTGAAGAGAATTAAAAGCACCTATAATCCTATATTCATATTTAACTACTGGTAACATTTTAGCTGTATATTCCACTCATTTCTTTGTGCATGTGTGCACTCACATGTGTGAGTGTGTGTCTGTGTGTATGTTCCTCTTCTTTACCAAAGTCATAGTGGGAATACCACTTTTAACACTCCGCTCAACTAATATTAGATCTCAGAAATCTTTTGACCTTCTTAAATATCCTAACAAATGGTTTTTTGTGGCTCTATAACTGCATATTGAATGCTTGATCATGGTTTTTTTTTTAATGTTTATTTTTGACAGAGAGAGAGAGACAGAGCGTGAGCGAGGGAGGGGCAGAGAGAGAGGGAGACACAGAATCCGAATCAGGCTCCAGGCTCTGAGCTGTCAGCACAGAGCCCGACGCGGGGCTCGAACTCACAGACCGCGAGATCATGACCTGAGCTGAAGTCAGATGCTCAACCAACTGAGCCACTCAGGCTCCCCTGATCATGTTTTTTCTACCTGCAAATTGTTTTAAACATTGATGACAGGAACCTTGTCTTACACTCTTTCCTCCTTTCAGGCAGTTTCCTAGGGGAGGAATTGGAAGGCAGAGGGCTCTGTGCTGTCAGACTCCCTCTACAAGAGCCTCTGGAAAGGTTCCACCCATGTGTACTTTGATCTGCAAAGTAGGAAACTGCACCTTTATCTTCCTACTTACCCAAAATAGACATTTAAATTAAAAAATTCTATTATAAGAGCAATTTTTAAACTTGCTATCTCAATTCTAAATAAGGGAAGGAATTATGTCTCCTTTACTACAATGTCCCCAAATGTCTAGTCATTTAAATGAACCTTTTTAATAAGCACCTCTAACACTGTCCTAATTGTTACGGCCATTAAATAGATGAATAAGTCATGTTTTACCCTCAAGTATTTCATTCATTATAAAGTGGAGATAGAAAAGTATATAACTATGTTACGTAATGTGCTCAGTTCTTTGCATATGGTTGGTACTCAGTAGCTATTTTTTTTTAAGTGTTCATTTAATTTTGAGAGAGAGACAGGGCACAAGCAGGGGAGGAGCAGAGAGAGAGGGCGACACAGAATCCGAAGCAGGCTCCGGGCTCCGAGCTGTCAGCACAGAGCCCGACGTGGGGCTCGAACTCACGAGCCGCGAGATCATGACCTGAGCCAAAGTTGGACGCTTAACCGACTGAGCCACCCAGGTGCCCCTCAATAGCTATTGTTTGAATGGAAGCTTAGATGAAGAGGACCAGTGGTCTGTGGAATTGCAAAGGAGAAAGTCATTGATTTTTCACGTGTGGCAGGAACAAGCCTCCCAGTGGAGGTGACTTCCTACCTCTTCATTCTTAGTTGTGTGTAGGCACTGGACACTCTTCTTAGGTCCTGGAGATATGGTGGTGACCAAGGCCAACAGATTCCTTGACCTTAGGGAGCTCCTGTTTTAGGTGGGGGAAGACAGAAAATAAGCAAAGAAGTGAAACCAATATGCAGTAGTCGGTAGTAACAGTGATGTGAAGACAATAGGTGAGTGAGAGGGATAGAGAGAGGCTGTGTAAGATGAGGTGCTTCCAGCTGACTTAAAAGATCAGTAGGCTTTTGTCGAGCTGAGATGAGGAAGGCAGTGGGAAGGGCGTCTGAGCAAAGCCACAGGTGGGTGGTATAGTCCAGGGAGCCGTGGAGGCCATGGCGGCGCTCTCGGGAGGAAGGGGGCAGTGGCAGGGGTGGAGGTGGAAATGTCATCTGGTGTAGGACTTGTAAGGATGCCCTCCTTAGCTGACAGACTGACCAGCAAAATCCTCTATTTCCTGCCGAGCACTGAGAGGATGAAGAGAAATTTGGTTTGATCACTGGCTCAAGTTACCTCCCACGAGGTAGGTATGGAGAAACATTTCATATAGTTATTCTGTATGCTTCATCATGGCATCTCTCCCTCCAGTACCCATCAGTATTTCTAAAAGCCCAACTACCCTTTGGCATGTTTTGGATCCTTAGAAAAGTGAGGTAGAGTGACATCGGTCACAGAGTTGTTAGATAAAATAAAGGACACAGAGTTCTCTTTCAGATAAACATGCAATAATTTTTTAGCATAAGTGCGTCCCAAATACGGCACGCTTATGCGAAAGTCCACTTTAACTGGGTGTTCTCTGTTTTCACCCACTAAGTCTGGCAGTCCTATCAGGAGAGGCTAGAAAGCCAGAACTGGAAGCCTCTTGCAAGGGCTCTGAGAGTAATGGAGAGAACACTGGAGAGGAACAATAGTCCTATTTTGGTTTTATTTTTCCCAGGACTGACTAAATTATTTGCTAGGTAGTTTCTTTCTCCCAAGAAGCCAGAAAGACGATTGTTAACGAATACTCAACTAGAATAACAAGGAACCACTGCACTTCACTTTAGGTCACTTCTGTGAGGGGAAGGGGTCAGGGGAAGGGAATGTCCTCATCATGGTCTTGCATCGGGAGATGGTGGTGGTGGGGAATGCAAACTTCATAGACGCGCTTCTTTGAAATTTAGTGTGGTTGAGGGAGGATTGACTATGGGTCCACTTGGCCCAGGATAGTCCTGATTTACAACTGTTGTCCCAGAGTAATTAGGAATAGTGTCACCTTTCACCCTCAAAAGTATCCTTGTTTTTAGATGATAAGTAACATGGTCATTTCATGAGATGGCCAGAGAACCCAGAGAACCGAACTGCACTTTTCTGGGCTGGGGATGTCCCATAACTTCACTGGGCCTCCCTTTGTTCATTTGCGAATGAAGGGACATTGTGTAAAACTCTAAGGCTCTTTCTAGCTTCCATACTGTCTTTTTCAGTGTATGTCTTTGGGCAAAGCTAATAGTAAGAGGACATTTGTTCTCCTCCAGTTTGAGAACAATGCATATTCCATTTTCTTATATGCTCTATTTGTTCATGCTAGCAGAGTTGAATTAGTGTCTGAAAATCTTTGAAGAGTGAAAGCTTAGAACTGTGTTGTTCTTGGGATAGGAAGACCAAGTACTAAATAGTGCCTGAAATACAGTTTTAGTTAACAAAGAAACACAAGTGGCCAGGCAAGACATTGGCTAATTTGGGCCTAAGAGTGTAAGTAACTTTTTATACATGTTAAAAAAGTAATTACACAAGTGATAACAGAAGAATATGGTGAAATTTCCATTTTCTCACCCCCTCTCAGATCTACATCGCTCCCTCAAATCAGTTGTACATCCTTCCAGACCTTGTAAATACATTTCTGAATTTTGCATTCATACACACACACCCACGCATGAATGTATGTATATGTGTATGCATACATATTTGCATATATAAACATATATAAACCATATATTTTTACTTTTGGAGGGACATTGTTATTAATATTTCTCAGCCATTCTTTCTGTTATTAAATATGGGCCTACCTCATTCTTTTTTTTCTTAAGCTATATGATATTTCATACTATGGCTGTACTAAAATATATCTAAATAATCCCTTGTTGCTAGACATTTAGTTTCCAGTTATCTGCTATAATATAAATAATGCTACCATGAATATCCTTGTATGAATGTGTGTGTGTGTGTGTGTGTGTGTGTGTGTGTGTGTTAATGTAGGGTGGATTTCTAGAAGTTCATTTTAATAGTTATTATTAAATTGTTATTTTAAAAGGATCTTCCAGTTTGCATGTGAAATTAAGAGCACTTTCCTAGGACTTGAGAGAAATTTTGCAAGGATTCAAGGTGTTGATTCTTCCTGAAATTTAGCTCTAAGTAGCTTTTATTTATTTATTTATTTTTTTATTTAGGAGGAGCGGGGGCAGTGATTCCTTGACCTGTGCAATTGGATCATACCTAGACCAAATTAAATCTTACTTATGTAGAAACTTGGTCTCCATGACCTTGTGTTTATCTGGGGAATGATTTATTGGTGTAGCCTTCAGTCCAGCTATGAAGGACTCTGATGGGAGAACATACTTATCCCTCCATCTATAGAAGCTGAATTAGGCTTACTGGGATTAACTGAGACTGAAGGACTGGTTCATCTACTTTAATTATCCTTCCAAGGAGAGCTTTTTCCCAGACTGGATTTTGGATCAGGAGAACAGAGGCCAGAGGGAGTGATAGAACAGCTCAGGTAAAGATCTTACAGAAAAGGTGTTTAGAAGGGAAGGCTGTAGCCTAATGTAGGTAGATAAGATTTTAGGTTTTTGTTGTCGTTGTTGCTTGTTTGTTTTGTTTTGTTTTGAAAGGAGAGGCCATATTTTAAAAAAGAAAAAGCTGCATTTGTAAACTTTGAGTAATTTGGCTTGCCAACAAGGTTATTTTTCCAAGGAATCCCATGAAAAGAAAGAATGGTTTTCCTTGCTTTAAAACAAACCAGGCTGTCCCATCGTGAAACTTGCACCCATAAAGCTAAAGTTAACAAAAGGATGAAAGCTGGGAAAATTGAGGGGCTTGGAGAGCTGAAGACAAAGACTGGACAAAATGGCCATTGTGCCATCATTGTGTTCTCTGCTTCCCTCTAGTGGTCAGATGAGGGAGTTGGGTGTAAAAAAATGTCTCAAGGTCATTCTTATGTGTAACTAGATCGCAGAAGGAAGAAAAGTGGATTTAGGGAGTCCTTAAAACTGCCCATCCCGTCAACAGCCTGCCTAGTGATGAGGGAACACATATTCTGGCCTAGAAAACATCCACATGTTTGCTGCAGTGGGGCTACTTAATAGTAGAAAGGAAACTTGGGAATCAGGACACTCCATTTAATTCAGTGCATCTCACATATCTATAGAACACCAAGGGTGTGCCAGATTTCTGGTCCATAGCTTGAGGTACACGGACGAATTAAACCTGACCCCTGCGCTTGGGGAGATGGAAGCACAGAGGGCAGGACACAAACAGCCAGTTAGACTACGACCAGTGTTACAAGAGGCATTTGACAAAAGATGTTTGTTCTTGGTAGTAATTCTCAAGTCGGAGTGAGCTTACTCACTGAGTGTTTTCATATACATTTGTTCCAAAGGAGGAAAGTCTTTCCCTGTTCTGGAGAGAGGTGATGGTACATCAGAGAGGAGAGGGAGGAATGGGTGAGGTTTTCTTTCTGTCTTTTGTAAAACACTGCATTTGGACTGCTGAGATGGTACAACCATGACAGCTCAAAGTCTCAGTCTTGGTCTGATGATGAAAGCCAAACCGTGGACATGAGTTCTTTATTCCTTTGCTAAATAAATGCCTCTGTGAGCTACAAGGAAACAAAAGGCTCCATTGAGGGAGGCAGTCATACTACATGGCAATAGAGCCGTAGATGGCCACTTGTGCCCCACGTGTGTGCGCAGCTGCGTCTGATGCTGCTTAAGGAATCCTTTCTAGACTCCCCCCATCTTCAATCTTTAGCAACTTTATTTAGGGACATGTAGGGCTTGCTAAGTAATCCTTTCTCCCTGGTCCTTTGCTAGCAGTTTTTGGATGACATTTAATAAGAACTAACCCGCCACTTTTTGCATTAACTCAGAAGCCAGAAAGGCCGGAAAGGGTTCTAGGAAGAGGGTAGGATTTTAAAAGGGTTGAGTTCCACCTTCAGTATCTAGAGTAATGCTAATGCAAGATGTATGGATTTAGGGAAGCTACCCTTACCTTAATCTGGAATTTGTTGGAAGACCAAGGACTATGCACCTCTCGTGGATATTTTGGTTTTGCCTGGCTGGTGTCCGCTCCCCTGTCTTACTGTATCAACACTGGATTTTCTGTGGGAAACAATCCTTCCTTATTGTCTTTATTCGTGGCTTTAGAGTTCAAACCACTGTGCCTATGAACTATGACTGGCCACTCAGTGTTTGACATCCTCAGGCTACTGTGGTAAATTCAGGGAAGGGCACAAGACCCAGGCAGAACCAATGAGGGCAGTTAGGACAAGAAGTCCATCCTGGGACTGTTGTTGAAGCTGTCAGGGGAAAAGCATTCTTTTTCTTGTGCATTCGTCAAAAAGCTGGGACATGAGCCTGGAGCTGCTGACATCCTGCCACCACGAAGGGAGGGGTTATCTAAGAGTATAGCCACTCTAGAGGAGAGAAGAAAAATTGAGACTTGGGTCCTAATGACATTGTTTGAGCTCCCGAGTACAACCACATTTGAGACTTCCTATATCCCTAAACTTTTGAGTTATATGAACCAATCTGTTTCTTTTTGACTCTTGCTCAGATCCATGGTTCTCAGACTCTGGTGTCCATTGAATCGCCTGAGGGGCTTATTAAAATACAGATTGCTGTGGCCCATCTGCAAGTAGGTCTAGGGTGGGGACCAAAAACTTGCATTTCAAATAACTGTTCAGGAGATGCTGCTGCTGCCGGTCCGGGGACGGTACATTGAGAACCTTTGATTTTTAAGCCTCTCGATTGCTGCTGCTTATACCCCAAACTGTCTTGACTGCTACCAGACTGATACTGGCTTAGCTGATTCTATATGGGAAAGAATCTTACTCCTAGAAGAATTAATAGAATAAGAGATAATGAGTTTGGGAACTAGTCAATAAGACCCCGAAAAATGACATGCTTTGTGCCTGCGTAGGACCAATGTGACACTTTCTTTAGGTAGTTTTCCACTGTTTCTGCGCATGCCTGAACCCCTCGTATGGCTAAAGGCAAGGCCGATGGAGTATATGACAAACGAGCAAAAACGGCAGGACTAATACATGTTTTGTCAAAGACTTAAAGCCCATGCATTGGGAAAATGCACGTTTTTTCCACTCTGATCCAGTCTGTCAACAAAATGCTTTTCATGAGAAACATCAAAGCCATTTCATCTGCAAATTTCATTTTTTTTGAATCCCTTAATCTATACTGTTGACAAAAATTTCTGTCAAGTGCCTCAAACCATTGTATTAACAAAATTTTTTTTTGTCAATCATGATTTAGCCCGCTTGCAAATGCATTTCGTAATATTCCACTCCGTCCTGCGGGGAAGAATACCTAACAGTCAATCCCTCAATCTTGATTTTGAAAGCAAGTGAGGAGGGAAAGTAAAAGTGGTGTCGAGCCTGCTCATTTAGCACATCTATTGGATGTCTCTGTACGTTTTAAATAAATCCAGCTTATCTGAAGTCTTCTCTGGGTGACGCAAGCCACAATGAGGGTGAAGGATATTGCAGTGGGTGAAATTACACAGTGCTGTCCACGTTTGCCAGTTTTGTTTCTTATCTGCTAATCACAGCCTCTCTGTCCTTAGCTCCGAGACTTCTCGCTGTGGCTGGTCTCGGTGGCTTTTATGAAAGCATCACCATTTACAGTTTCCCCTCATTTCCCTAATTAGGAGGATGGCATGTACATTACAGTGACTTCAGATTCCAGGACGTCTTTACTTGGAGCGCTACGGGAAAACACCTTCCTTCTCAAGTTCTTTTCTGTGTTCCTGGGAATTATTTTCTTCCTGGAGCTCACTGCTGGGGTTCTGGCATTTGTTTTCAAAGACTGGATCAAAGACCAGCTGTATTTCTTTATAAACAACAACATCAGAGCGTACAGAGATGACATTGATTTACAGAACCTCATAGACTTCACCCAGGAATATATTCCAATGCAAGTCGAGAGCGATGCGGTGTGCCATTCTCCTGCTGTACTAAAGACCCTGCAGAAGATGTCATCAACACTCAGTGTGGCTATGATGCCAGGCAAAAACCAGAAGTTGACCAGCAGATTGTTATCTACACGAAAGGCTGTGTGCCCCAGTTTGAGAAGTGGTTGCAGGACAATTTAACCATCGTGGCTGGTATTTTCATAGGCATTGCATTGCTACAGATTTTTGGGGTCTGCCTGGCCCAGAATTTGGTTAGTGATATTGAAGCTGTCAGGGCTAGCTGGTAGGGCCCCGGCAATGCTGCTGCAAAACACTGGACAGACCCAGCCTTCCTGCCCCTCCAGCGTGCCCAACCCAATCCATGCTGCACGGACCCTGATCACAGAGGCATCTTGCAATCCCACCTGATGGAGCTGCCAAGAACTTGGTTTGGGGGAGGGGGATGGTGCAACTGGGAAATGCTGCTCACTGACAGAATTAAACAGATAACCAGTGAAAAAAAAAAAAAAAAAAAAAGACCAGAGATGCTACAAGAGCATCTGGCTGTTTCTGCTCAAGAAGTTATGGTGGGTGATCTCAAGCTTGAGATGGCTCTTTTCTCCCCAGCTTATTCCTGAATTCTTGGTGATGATATGACAAGAAGACCGAATTTTCTGATAGTCTCTGACATGTTAAATTGCTAAGTTTTTCTTAGGTGCTTCAAAACAAGAGAGTCATAAATCGATGCCACCAACACAAATTATGGTGGATACCCCTAGGGCAAATTGTCAGATGCCAATATATCTTGTAAAGGATTGAGCTTATCTTGTATTGCAGACAACAATGACGTGTGTATTAGGTTAAATATTGGACAGTCTGAGTCTGAGTTCTGGCTCAACCTCACAATAGCTATTTGACCTTGAGATTTGACCTTGAGCAAGTCACTGGACGTCTCTGTCCCTGGACGTCTCCCGAGCAGAACTTTTATAACTACTTGGCTTCCAGACTTTCTGGTCATGTGAGAAGATCAAAGGAAATGAATTTGAGGAGATTATCCATTGCTAGATAAATATAAGGCTTCAGTGGATGTTGTTTCAGAAGTGCTTCTTTCATTTTAGCTATCTTGGAGGAGCCACTAGAAGCCAGTGGCAGAGCGGTGATGTTAATTTGCAAATTCACCTCAAGTCTCTCCTGTGTTGACCTGCCATAGAGCCTGAAAACCCCCTCTTGGGTGGTCTTTGGAGTCTGGCATGCAGAGGACAAGAGGCCACATGTAAAGTGCATTGGCAAAGGTTGATGCGTTTGTGTATACCACATCGCTTTCTTGTATGAACATCACTAGAAGCAGAGATGGATTGGTCTGATGCAGGAACAGTTGAGACCTAGAACCCAGAATCTGCCTTTAAAGAGAAGGTGGCAGAGAGCATAAGGATAGTTGGAATAGAAGACTCTTTGGTGTCTGGGGGAAGTAGGAGGCCACATCAAGGCCTACTGTGATCTCTTCCACAGTTTTGTTTTCATCTAGCCGTGTACAAAGAAAGAGTCATCTTCTATCTGAGACCCAACTCTGCCTAGAAAAAGTGGTCGCTACAAAAATGCCATCTGAGTGGTTATGAATTTCGCCAGTGAGACCCTCAGTCCAGCATTGTGGAAGGTCCACTGAGTTCTGTATATTCTTTTATATTCCTTCTTTGCCCTTTAACGACCCCTTCACACTTCTCCTCTCCAGGCAGAAGTACCTCAGTTCCTGCACTCACTCTTCCCAAACCATTCATCATCTCTGTGGCCACCAAAATCCATGCTCCTTCACATGACAAATGATGTGCAGATAATAATAGACTTTCTAGAGCTCTCGGCCCCAGATTTGCTGTCTACAGCCAAGGGAATCGAGATTGAGTGCACAGTTAGGGAGAAACAAATCAATTATAATAAGTGACAAACAAACAAACTCTCCTTTTTCTCAAAAGCCCAAGCTAGTGGGGTGAGTTATACAGATGACAACTTTCTGGACTGGTGGTTTCTGGGGAATCATCCTCAGACACGCTCACTGGCATTAGGAGGAAAGGGGCCCTGAGCAGCTCAGGAGTAGAGAGAAGAGCAGAGTGGTAGCCTCTGGCTGTGGGTTCTGCACATTCTCTGCACGTAATTGGTTCTTTCCCAGGAAACATTTGTGCTCATTTTGACTTCTGGAAGCAAAGACAGGCCTGCGACATAAACTATCGTATGGGCAGTATGACGATCAGGACTTTTTGATTACAAATGTTTGATAACGCAACCTAAACTGACTGACAGAAAGAAAAGAAAGAAAGAAATGAATCTCTTGCCTTGTATACCTCAACCATCTAAGGGTTAATTTTACTTTGGGTGCAGCTGGATACAAGAGCTCAAGCCACCAGGTAGGATTTCTTACTGTCCTTTTCTTGCCTTGACTTTCTCTTTGGAGGACTTATCCTCGTATGGATTTCTTCTCCATCGTGGATGTAAGGTGCCTGCTTCCAGTTCTCAGTCATATCCCACTAGCCTCAAATCTGATGGAAAAGCGTTAGAATCTTTATTCCTAGCATTCCCAGAAAACTTCCCTGAGATTCACTCTGACCCGGGGGGGACTTGAGTCACATATGCACCCCTAAAGCATAGACTGTATGCCTTTCATTGGCTTAGGCCTGGGCTGTATATTCCACCCACAAAGGCCTAGGAGGACGGAGGTGGGACAGGATGCGGCTTCAACTGAGAATTTGGGGCAGATAGCCAAAGAAGAAGGTCAGTTAGTCATGACTTAGTGGTAGGACACACAAATTGCTGTCCTAAGCAAAAAGCAATTTTCAGAATATTCAGTACTTAGAAAATGGTTGGAGGAGCTAGGCTCAGGCTCCAGAAAGACTGGAGAGTATAAGACAGAATTCAGCCACGTGGGGGATGGCCCCTGTTATGCCCAGGAAGTAGAGAGTTGAGAAGCTGCACTAGTTAGTGCCGGGTCCTTGTCACACCACCTTTGTGTGATCCAGGGATCAGGAAGCTGCCATCATCACCACTGGCCATTGGCTCCGGAGACGTGCCACTTCTGGATCCACGCAGCCAAACAGTGCCCTGCATCCTGGTTCTTGATACCCACAAAGCTAGTGAGTCCCTTCCCTGAGTTCTGCTAACCCTGCCACAGAAAAATCAGATATTGCTATGGTAACTTCAGCTAGAAGAAGCAGCAGAAACATGGCCTCTGCCTCATTGCCATCTTCCAAACCTTGTGCATCTGAGAGCGGCCAAATCTACAGGACATCTCAAACGCCGGGGAGTCTGAGAAATAGAGTATTCAGCTTTACGGCGTCTGTAGCCACTAGAGAGAGGGTAGAATGGAAGTTGAGTAGTCATCTCCCAATCACAGTATGGAGGGTCAGCTACGATGCCGCATGCAATTAAGATTTTAACGGGACACAAGGCCCCTCGTGGGCAGTCTCCATGTTGAAATCTTCCCCAAGATGGGCTCATCCTGGCGAGACAAAGCTGCAGAAACTCCTGGAGGGACAGACACACTGCATTACAGAAAGCCACTCATGAACACCGTGGATGCCCAACAAACAAGGGCTCTCGTGTGCACACCTAGCTGGGAGAAGAAATCTAGCGATGGAAGCATGGCGGGAACAGCAAGTTCGTGTAATGCCTGGCCAGCAGCAAACAGAGTACAAAGCAGGCTATGGAGGAAGAAGTGCTCCTCATGATTGCCTTGGCTCTACACCCATGGCTGTTCGTGGTGAACCAAACCTGAGGCTGTTGCTGTGTATTTAGACTTAGTTTAGATTATTGGGACAATGCTTGTTGACGGTGTGTTTCTTATATGAATACCGTGGACCGACACCATTCTATGGCCTTCACAGGTATAATTTCATTTAAACCACACTGCAACACTGTGGACAGGGACCATTGCTCATTCATTCAACAGACCCTTATAGAATGCTCATGACGTAGCAGACCCAGTTCTGGATGCTGGGGGTACAGCTATAAACAAAGCACGCAAGGATCGCTTGTGTTTCTCATATCCTAGTGGTCACTATTATTATTCCCATCTGACAGAGGGTGGGGGAGGACTTGAAACACAGACCAGCTGGGTCACTTACCCAGGGTTATTTGGGCAGTGACTGGCATGGTCTGTGTTTGAACGTTGGCAGTCTGGCCCTGGAGCCTATGCTGTCTGTCGCCCTGCCACACTTCGCTTCCTCGTGGCTACCTTGAGAGAGGGTGTCAGCACAGCCTTTTAGCTTTATTTCAGTGTTGGATAAATTGAGGCTCGGATCTTAGTTGATGCGGTTAGACTCACAGCAATAGCAAGGAGCAAAGCTGAAGCTCTGTCATGGGTGCTTAGAGCCAGGGTTAGGTCTTTTCATGGGAATATTCTGCCTCCAGAGCTTAGCCTGTTACTACCATTCCCCCTCCCTGTGGTGCTCCTAGTAATAACGATGATGTCGCTGACGGCTGGCATTCAAGGCTAACTGTGTTCCAGTATCTGAGCTAATCACGTCACATGGTTCTCTCATTTAATTGTCACTACTCTGTGAAAGATAGAGTTATTATTCCCATTTCACAGGTGGGAAAAATGACTCTGATTTTCCCAAGGTCACACAGCCAGGAAACGGGGAGCCAAGGTTTAAGCCAGGTTTCCTGATCCAAAGCTATGGAAAATTTCACTTGGGTGCGGTGACCCTCTGTCTTTCCCCTATATTTGGAGGGAAAGCTTTGGGGCTTGGCAGAGAAAAACACTTTTCTTAATGTAAGAAGCATCTCAGTTTTTGCCTGTGTTGTCACAAATAGGTTCAGAATTGTGAAGAGCCATTCTAGCTCCATCATGTATTTTCATTGGAGCAATAACTTCCATCATGAGTTAAATAATTTGGCATTTTGCCTGTTGTATTAAAGGAAAAAAGCCCTGTGTTACTTAAATTTCACTGTTTCATGTCAGTCTTAGGAGCATTTTCCACGGAATAACCTCTGGAGATGGTCTCCTTATCCTTAGAATGGTAGAAATGTATAATGTTAAGAGCAGAGTTTGTCCATTGGGGCATTGTTGGCATATGGGCTAGATGGCTTTTGTTATGGGGGCTTTTCTGTGCATTGTAGGATGTGTAGTAGCATCCTTGGCTAGTAGCAGCCAAGGCTAGCTTGCCACCTTCCTGCCAAGCTGTGACAACCAAATTGTCTAGAGACATTCCCAAATATCCGTGCAGGAGGGGGGGGGGGGGTGCGGGGCAGGCACAGTTGTCCCTGCTTGGGAACCACTGGTTAAGAGAGTAGATTTAAGTGGCAGCAACTTGCATTTTGGGCACGGTTTGGGGTACATGAACTTGGAGAGGTGTCTGACTTTCTTTAGACTCAGCTGTACAGTTGTACGATGGAAATGAAGTGGTGTCCCCCTCCTACAGTTATCGGCAGGATTAGCTAATCATGTGAGAAATGGGTGATGGTGGAGATGGCTTTGTGTTCGCTAAAACCTTGTCCATCTTCCTGGACACAAAGCCGGTCTACGCTTACCAACCTATCCTGCTGTTGGGTGAGGTCAAATGGCTGGAATACAGTGGAACGTAAGTGTTAGTGATATGAGCCAGTTCCATAAAAGCCCCCTAGCGATGACCCTCCCTGGTCTTTCTCTGACTCCTAGCTGTTCATGAGGTCTCCGAGGCTCTGGGGAATGGGGAATCCACAAGATGGAAGCAGTTTATTTCTCTCTTTGGGTGCATGGAGCATAACCAAACTCTCTACCTGCCACTGCTGCCTGTGTATTTTGTGAGCAGAAATAAGCTTTTATTATGTTAAGCCGCTGAAAAGTGGGAGTTTATCTGTTACAGCCGCTAGCATGACACTAGCTACTAAGTGCGTAACGATACTTTGGCACATAGGAAGCATCATGTTAGATAGATGTTCGTGTCACACAGATGTTAGATAACACTATTATTATTAATAATTGGTGCATCCTATCTTGGTTTTCTTAACCTGACAGACAATTGGAGATCAGCTAGGGGAAGAAATGGGAGCTGAGCTGATTGACATATATCACAATGTGTTTCTTCTTAAGTCATGAAATTTGATGGATGAATCAGCAGCAGCTTATGTCAGACATTCAAGAGCGATCTTTTGAGCCCCACACAACATCTCAAAAACCAGCTGCTTTGGGTCTCCCAGAGCATGGATCTTTCCAACTTGTAAGCAGAATCTGTGATGCTCTTCCTCTGGGGCAAGCCCAGATCTATGCTTAGATTCAGGTAAAAAACATGATTTAAGGGGCAGGCCCTTTCAGTCCCCCGATATTTTTGTCACATGCTCAAAGTTCATCTTTCTTTCTTTCTTTCTTTTTTAATGTTTTAATTTATTTTTGAAGGAGAGAGAGAGACAGAGCATGAGTGGGGGAGGAGCAGAGAGAGGGAGACACAGAATCAGAAGCAGGCTCCAGGCTCTAAGCTGTCAGCACAGAGCGGGATGCGGGGCTCGTACCCACAAACTGTGAGATCATGACCTGAGCCGAAGCCGGACACTCAACTGACTGAGCCACCCAGGCGCCCCTCGAAGTTCATATTTCTGTTGGGAACTATAAATAATGTACATTGGACAAAGGCAATGCTTAACCTAATAGGAGTGCAGATTGGCAAAATGACAATGAGGACCTTTAAGCCCCCAGGGGGGACCTGGTGACTGTATTCTTCTTTGTCCCCTGCCTTCCTTGAAATTGAAGACACTTATAACATTCGTCTTTGGAAAGACTGCAAGTGCCTCTCAAACTTTCTTTCTGTAAACACTTTTTGCACACAAACTATGCTGGACTTAATAATGGCCCCTCAAAGATGTCCACCTCCTAATCCCTGGAACCTGTGAATATGTCACCATCCAATGGTGAAGGGGATGTGGTAAATGCAGATGTGATTAAGCTGAAGATCGTGAGATGAGAAGATTATCTTGGATTACCCAGATGGGCCCAAGGAAATCACAGGAATCCTTAGAAGAGGAAGACAGGAGGAGCCATATTAGCAGTAGGAGATGTGACAACCACAAGAGCAAAATTTTGGAGTGCTTTGTGGAAGCAGCCATGAGCCAAAGAAGGCAGGTGGCCCCAAGAGCTGAAAAAGGCAAGGAAACAGAATCTCCTCTCAGAATCCCCCAAAGGAACCGGCCCTGCCAACACCCTGACCTTTGCCCATCATGACTTTTTTTGGACTTCTGACTTCCAGAACTGTAAGATAATGAACTTGTTTTGTTGTAAGCACTAAGTCTGTGGTAATTTGTTACAGCAGCAATATAAACTAATACAAACTAATACACCAACCCATTGTCATTTATAGGTTGAGGAACTGGGCATAGAGTAATGGTTCTCCAGCCCTGGAAGACTTCCCTGAGCTCAGAGTCTGCTCATGGAGATGGACAAGTAAGAAGCAGTTGCAACCAGTGCCGATTTCAGAGAAGATAAACTAATCCAGTTTGGGGAGCGGTCACTGTACAGGCCAGAATTATTTCGGCTGTGACAGAAAACCCAGCACAAATTAGCGTTAGAAAGAAAAGAACTTAGTGGCTTCAGATGTGCTTAAAATGAGGAGCTCAAACAATGCAATCAAATCTGTCTCTCACTCTAGATACTGTTTCTGCCTCACTGATTTCATCTGTTTTTCCTGATTCCGAGTTGATCTTCTCTCTGATTTCACATGGGAAGATGGCTGCCAGCAACTCTAGAAAAAAATAAATCCAACTCATCCTGTGGGAAAAATGATTTCTTCTTGTCAGAATTCATGGGACAGTTATGAGGAGTCTTCTTATTGGCTGGCTTGGGTCCCATGCTTATCCCAAAACCAATCACTGGGACTAAAGGAATCACATAGTATGATTGGTTAATCCTGGGGCATACATCAACACTTGGGGTGAGGGCAGGCCATGGTGATGGACTGCTTCATGGGAACCACACGGAGTACAGGCTGAGTAAATTTTTAGGTGAAGTGGAGGCTTTCTTTCCAGAAGAAAGAAGAAAAGACAGATCAACTCCTGAGATGACCATTAAAGACAGGGAACATTTTGCAAAGCTGATTATAACAAAAGTCTTAAGTGATTGGCTAAAGAGG
This sequence comes from Acinonyx jubatus, assembly GCF_027475565.1. Taxonomy (NCBI): domain Eukaryota; kingdom Metazoa; phylum Chordata; class Mammalia; order Carnivora; family Felidae; genus Acinonyx; species Acinonyx jubatus. Next base: position 31,552,154 of record NC_069396.1, read on the forward strand.
CCTACCTAAATTGGTAATTGCGTGATCACCCTCACCCCTCTCCATTCTTTAAAGGAATGGCTGGGGGCGCCTGGGTGGCGCAGTCGGTTGAGCGTCCGACTTCGGCTCAGGTCACGATCTCGCGGTCGGTGAGTTCGAGCCCCGCGTTGGGCTCTGGGCTGATGGCTCAGAGCCTGGAGCCTGTTTCCGTTTCTGTGTCTCCCTCTCTCTCTGCCCCTCGCCCGTTCATGCTCTGTCTCTCTCTGTCCCAAAAATAAATAAAAACGTTGAAAAAAAATTAGAAAAAAAAAAGGAATGGCTGTATCTCCAGTTCCAGTTTTCCACATTAAAAAAAAAAAGCTGCTGCTCGAAAGGTCAGAGCTATATTGGCTCCCCGTTTTGCCACTCACCCTATTACCTTTTGGGCTAAGAACTCCCAAGAATTCACTCTCTAGCACAGCTCTTAGGGTCTTCTTTGTAAAGACTAACTCAAATGGATGTAATTAATCATTGTAACTATTTAATTTTCTTATGGAGAATGTCAGCCTTTCCTAAAGAAGCAGAGCTGCTGAGTTCTGGCAACATTTCATACCTAGAATTAGCTGTCTTCCCCTTTTGCCCTGGCCCTGATCTTTTCTGCACATTAATATAGCTTATTTGGTTCCTGTGGAGTTGACCATGAGAGCCATTGAGTGAATTTTCTTCCACTGTGGTGCTGGGTTGGGATAATTCCAGTGAGAACCTGCTGATTATCTAAAAATGACTCAAAGAGTGTGTATCTGACTCTATTAATCTTTCCTAATTTGTGCCAGCCTGTAATATTTGAACTCAAGGAATTTTTCCTTGCATTGATGTTTAAATGATCTCTGGCTAAGATCGCCTTCCACGTGTCTATGTTGGAGCTGGTGTGAATGTGTATGTGGTGGTGAGGGGTAGTCTTCCAGCTAGGTTAAGAATCTGTACCCCTTGCTCCTACCCCTTTGGAGAGAGGACATGTTGAAATGCAAAGGGGGTGTTATGGGGGTGCCCGCGTGGCTCAGTCGGCTGATTTTTCTATTCTTGACTTCAGCTCAGGTCATGATCTCACGGTTTGTGAATTCGAGCCCTGCTTTGGGTTCTGCACTGACAGCGCAGAGCCTGTTGGGATTCTCTCTCTCCCTCTCTCTCTCTGTGCCCCTCCCCTGCTCGTGGTCTTTCTCTCTCTCTCTCTCCAAATAAATAAACTTTAAAAAAAAAAAAAAGAAAAGAGAGTGTTATGGAACAGGGGCCTCTGGGAAACCCTAGGCTTACTGATGAGCACGTTCTAGCTGTGTCTAGGCAGGGCTGTGTGAAAGGTTTGCTCGTTGACCAGTGACACTTGTTCAGTGTTCCCGCACGTGGTCCACGCATTAGATCTAGGAAGTGGAGCTGCTGATTGCTGTTATGTGGCAAAAAGGGTTCCTTAGTGATAAAAGGTTTGGAGGAACCGTGCACTCAACAAAGTAAAACATGTTTCCTGCAGACCCTCTCAGGGCCTTTATTTTTGCTTATCTGTGCTGGGGATCCGAATTAAGAGGATAAAACATGTAACATTCCTCAAATGTATTTGACAATAGACCCAGTTTTCACGGCAGCATTGTGCACTCACTTAACAGGAGAAGGAGACACGGAATCCAGAGCAGCTCCAGCCTCTGAGCCGTCAGCACAGAGCCTGACACGGGGCTCGAACCCACAGACCGAGAGATCATGACCCGAGCCGAAGTCGGACACTTAACCGACTGACCCACCTAGGTGCCCCAATTTTTTGGCTTTTTTAACTGAACAAGGAAAGAGCAAAAATGAAGTTAGCTTTTGGTGTTATAGATCCCAGGAACCAGAAAATCTGAAGGCACTCTATGTGCATCTCTGTGGCTCTTTCTCTCTCATACACGTGTAACTACTGTGTGCGTGTACGTATGAGCATGTGTGTGCATACGCACGCATACACACTCATGCACTCGCTTCTCTTTGTGTGTAACTTTATTTCCCCTTCCTATAGTCATTCTCCTCTACCTGCTGGGGGATGTGGTCCTGTGACAACCATATAGTCACGGTCCTACATCGCCCTGGCCACAGAATAAAGAGAATCTGGTCATCATCTCCAGTGTAAAAACCTCAAAGTAGGCTCATCAGGCTGCTGATCAGGCTATGTTCATGTGCCCATCACAGACCAGTCCCGTGGGCAGGGGGAGGGATACCCTGGGATGACTCACTGGCCAGACCCATGGCCATGGGGACATGCTTTATTCCCAGGAGGGAGATACGCAGTGGGCACTCAAACAACATCCCCTTCAGTTCTGTATCTTCTGGGAGCATTGAGAAGGTTGGGGGATAATGGAACGCTGGATAATGGAACGAGGAGGCGAGAATAAGGAACAATGCCTGGATGTGGGATTAGTTGTGATTCAAGAATCTCTCTCTCCCCTCTTACCAAGGTCTTCAGATGTAGTAGATGCTCAGCAAAGATTTGCATAATGGGAGCTAGGGTCTGTGTTTTGGTTTAATGTTATATAAAGTTTTGTCGTACTCCATTTTCTCTGGGAGCCTCTGAACTTACGATTTTTATAAGTGTTTGTATTTTACGAAGATTTTATAATGAGTTTCAGGGGGCTGCTGGCAAGGTTCTGTTCCCAAATAAATTCCCTCTCTTCATCCCTAGCACTGGAAGTGCTTTGTATTTCTCATCAGCCTCCTGGTTTTCAAGGTATTTGGTGTTTCACTCCTTGTCCTTATATAAAGATAGCTGACCTTCACTTTATCACTCACTTTAATGAGGTTCCACACAGAGACACAGGTCTGTATGGACTCTCCTAATTGCAGCCCAAGAAACTTCATGCCATTTTATAGGCTGATGAAACACACAGGTAGGGAGGGTCCAGTCGTGACTGAACAGTGACCTTGGGCTGGGGAATTAGAGCTGAGGGTCCGTGGACTCCTCCTCTCTCTCTGTCTCCTGAAGTACGGCTCCGCATGGGCTCAATTCTAACGCTGTCTTATTAGGAAAGATGGAACTGAACACCTGTGTGTGTGGGGGAGGGGGGGGAGGCGGGTTGTCTAAACATATGTCCTATGCCTCTAGCTCTGAGGCTGTTCTGCCTGGTTTTTGCTTCTTTCCTAAACTGCAGAGAGCATTCGCTGGGTTGGAGCAGAGAGCACGGGCAATACTGGTTATCCTCTTAATAGGTAATATTGTTTTGAGCGTACCCTACGTGCCAGGCATTATATTAGGTCCGTTATAGTTAATAGTTCGTTTAGCCTTCAGTCATTTGAGTGTTACTTTTCCTACTTGCAACTGAAGAAACAGATTCAGAAAAGTTTGTGTTACGTAACTTGCCCAAACTGACAGTTAATAAAAGTCAGATCCATATCCGAGTGAAGGCATTTTGGTTCGAGAGCACCTTCTCCCACACCCTCTGCTCCCCACCCCCCCCCCCCCCAACTAAACATCCACACTCTATTTGCCCGTGAAGTGAAAAGAGAGAAGGCATTTGTTCGATGCCAGTTAGGGTGCTTGGTAGTGCACTCCAGGTGAAGGCGGGTCTGCAGAGTTCCGGAATGCAGAGGCTGGAAGACGCTTTTAGACCTTGTCACGATGTTGCAGAGGAAGAGACTGGTTGAGAGAGGAAAGTGTAAGATCTGGTGTCTTGACTCCAAGAACTCCAAGCTCTCTCTTTATTCCAGGACCTTGGAGAACAGTTGTGTTCAAAGTGTGGTTCACTGGCCATACTTCTCAAAGCCGCCTTCAGCAACCAGAGGAATTGCATATTGTGTGCATCCCTGTCCCCAGTTGCCCTGGATTGGAACGGTTCCTGTATCTTGGTCAAGCTCCTAGAGAAACTTTATGCACTACATATACATTTTGTTGAGTTCTGTGGTCAGAATTTTGCATTGCATGTAGTGTGATTCATGTGGAGCCTCTGTGGCTTGGAGGAAGCAAGGCTGGATTTGAAGGTGGAAGTGTCCACTGGGAGAATGGCCTCATGCAGAAGTTGTCCGTGGGCACTGGAGCAGGGGAGGACCTGTTTGGAATGTGGTATGGATCCTGTGTCTAAGCTGGGAGACCAAGGGTAGGGATGGGTCTCATGATCCCTGTGTTTGCTTGCCATTGAGCTCCCTAGGGTGGAAGAAATCTCAAGGGCAGTGGAGAACTGTGGGTGGTGGATGCGTAGTTGGAGAACTTGAGTGGGTGCGTTACCACCTCGCCGACTTTATGCCTCCGGCCATCTCTACCGTGTGTAGCCCTTCATCTGCCTGGGGTGTCCCTCCGTCCCCTTGCATGCCACCCAGCCATCTCCCTTACCACCCTGTAGTAGAAGTTTAGATCCAGGAAGGCAGAACTGGAAGAGGCTCTTGAGATAGTCCAGAGAGAAAAATTTCCAATGTCGCCGGCATTTCTCAAAGCCCGGTACACAGGCCACTGGTGGCACTTGAAGTTTGTTTAAGTGCTAATGGACAAATACTCTATTTTTCACTATAGCACATTAGAAAAGAACTTTGGGTTTTTAAAATTTGTGGCAAGGATATAAAGTTTCCTTTTAAATGTGTCTGTTGACAAAAACAATAGCATAGGAGCTACAGGCAAGCAGTGCCACGATGACATACGGCCGTGTGAAACACCTTAACTCGGTTTTACAGAGGACGTAATTGGGACCCAGAGGGGGAAATGATTTGTCCAGGGACACATGCAGCTGATCTGTGTGGAGCTAGGGGTCGTACTGGGCCTGGGGCTCCTTTCCCAGCATCCTCTGCTCATCAGCGTGGTTACTGTCGACCCTGGACCTTAAGTCAAATGTGGTTACGAAAGTCAACCAAACCTCTCCAAAATGTTCTCTGCGGTCAGCTAAAATACATTTTGGAGTAAAATCTTTTTTTCTTTTGATTATGTATTTGTGTGTGAGTGATCCCCCGTGAGAAACACAAAAAGCCAAGACCAACGGTGCCAGCTGGGATTCCACAGCAGTGGCGCAAGGGGAGGTTGTGAGCAGAAAGTTCAGGATGGTGGCCAGGACCATCCCCACGGTGTCCTCAGTGCCCCAGGCTGCTGCAGGGGAGTCTCAGGGGTGTCTGAGAGGCCTCCGTGTGTGCTGGCTGCTGAGTGGGTGGGTGCTGTCCCCATGCCCTCTCTGCAGTCACGTAGTTGATAAATCAAAGCGCCACATAGGACTCCATTTTAGCTTTAAAAAATAGGGGTGTGGGGTTCCTTAGCAAAAGCTGGGAAAATTGCTGGCATGGTGGAAAGGGGGTAGATTCCCAAGAAGACCAGGTCTGACTTTGAATCCGAGCTTTGTTACACACCTGAAGTGAGATTTGGGGTAAGTTAACTGACCTTTGTGCACCTCAGTGTCCCCAGTGTTAAACATTCCCTATTTCCTAGAGTTTATTGTGAATATTAAATGAGGAAACATCCAGGAAAGCATGTGGCATTGTTCTTGGCATAAGTAGACACTAGATAATTAGGAATTTTATTTTTCATCATCTTCGTCATCTTCATCATCATCATCATCATCATCATCATCATCATCATGTCACCCCTCCCGAGGTTATTTGTGTTTCAAGAAGGTGCAGAACTCTCAGCTAGAATAGTGTTCTCAACAAGGTATCCAAAAACAGGGTGTGTGTGTGTGGGGAAGGGGGGATGGAAGAGGTTGGTGGTGGAGGTGGGGTTCATTTCCTGGTATGTGTAAGTCATGTCTCCTCTTTGTAAGTGCGTGCTTAATTTTTTAGGTTAGGGACCATAGTCATCAGTTAACCTCTGCTGTAGCCACCGAATTCAGAACTCTACTTCCTGTCTGATGATAAAATCTCACAGGAGAAGCCAAGGAGAGAGCGTTGGTGTGCACTTAGGTAATGGCCCAGGGCGTGTGTATTAGCACAGGATATGCAAGCAGTTTCTACGGTGGTCAGCCTATTTGCCAGTCCCCCAGAATGTGCTTTCTTCCCATTCGATGACTCCATTCTGGGGAAGGGAGAATAAAAATGGGCTCATTGTACTTATGGATCTAGAAGATTATTCCTAACGGCCTTTTTCTTTTTTCCTTTTTCCACGTGAATTTTTGCAGGAGTCAGCCCCTTAGCCAGCGGGGGCTGAGGAAGTGCTCTCACTCTAATGGATTATCTAAACTGACCCCCTCCCCAACCTTCCCACTGTCTCCCCTTCCTTCAGCACAGACACTCTATTCTGGCCCAATTAGAAACACACAATGACTCATGTTCACAAAGTGTGTTTTGAACTTTAAGTTGCCTCTTCATATTTTTAAATCATTGCATTTAAGTCTAATTCAATAAGATTCTGTATTTCCTTCAATTGAATCTGTGAGCTGCTTTCGCCTACCTGTTACTAGGACAACCGATGCCTGCTTTGGCGTTCGCTTGCTGTCCAGGCGCAGGCTGTGTTAATTAACTCCCTGAAATTGCAGGCCAGGTAATCAATACCAAATGTATGGACTTGGCTGGAATGTTTTAATTAAATTTACAGTAATTTTATTTGCAGCTTCTTCTGTAATCTGAATGATGGGCAATTGATTTTTATTTCAGATACAATGGTCTGCTCACCAGCCTGGTCATCCCTTCTCCTAAGTGCCTTTCTCCATCAGCTGAACCACACTGTTTAGTGAGGAGTAGCCAAGGAAAAATATTGGTTAAAATAATAATTTAAAAATAGAAGCAAACCTTAGAATATCAGAAGGGTCGAGCTTCTGCCCATTATGTCTTCCCCACCCCTCTCCGACCCTGCTGGATATGTTTTGTGTGGAATGGCTCCAGAAGACAAGGGTCAGTAGGATCCTGTAGAAAACATCGACTGATGATGTTTCGTCTCATCTGTGCTCATCTGTGCTGCCTAAAATAAAAGGTGCGAGCAGCCGCCCTCCACCACCAATACTCTTGGTAAAGACGTAGCAGAACGGAGCTGTATGCTGTTTAGGAGAGCCTGTCCTCCCTTCTTTAAGCACAGTGGTTCAATGTTTGGGCTCCCAAGATAGGTGAACCTGGGGTTCACACCTCAGCAATGCCTCTAAGCCAAGTTTATCAACTTCTCGTCATATCTAAAGGAGAGGTAATCATATCTACCTCATGGGGTTGATGTGGGATTAAAGAAGATGATAGGTGTATTAGATCGTGATGTTAAGAGCATGCATGAGCTCTTGAATCAGACAGTCTTGGTTTGTGCCCCAGCTTTGTCACTTCCCTTTCGGGTGACCTTAGGCCAAGTACTTAACCTCTCATGGCCTCAGTCTTCTCACTTCAAAAATGAGGATATTGCCACCTGTCTTCTAGAATTGTTCTGGGGATCTTGTGAGATAATGCATGTAAAGCATAGACTCAGTACCTGCCACATACATTGGCTGGGGTTTTCTTGGGTTTGAGGTCTTATCAGTCTTAGTGGTAGCTGTATAATGTCAGCCAAGCAGGTTCCTTGGGTGTAAGGACCAAAACTGGGTCAAGTTTTGGGCGTGGTGGAAGTTTATTGCAAGGATCTGTGAAGATACTAAACAGACCTAGAATCTGTCCCACAGCAACACTAACATTCTAGACGGTGTCTCCCCTCTCATGGAGGCCTTTAGAAACACCACCCAAAAGTCTTTATCTTCTTTAAGAGTGGGAACTCGAGCTGAATACTCTCCCATTTTCTTTGTTTGCTTTGCATTTCCACTTTCCACAGGGAGGATTCTCTTGGGTGGTTTCCCTCCTATCAGTAATGGGGAGCTTCTACTGGTCAAATTCCCTTCAACCACTTCAGAATCAGTTGAATTCTCTTATGTTCTTCTGTTTGGATATGGCCCTGCTCTGGTTCTCTGTGGGAGGGGTGAAGGCTGGCCGTGGTGCCCCTATCAGGGAAAATAGCCTCACATGACTGTAACAGGAACAAAACACACAAAAATAGCCCTAGCAGGGTGCCCTGATCCAAACGTGGCACTAAGACTTTTCCATCTTCTAGTATAGAGCCAACTTTACAGATAAAACCTTTTACTGTTTGAAAACTCACCAGATATCATTGCACGAATAACAGAAGGTAGGAGCAGTTTAGGGAGGAATGCATGGTTCCATACGGTTCCTTCAAAATGGTGGCAAGGCAGCCAGCCACTTACTCGACTAATGTGTTTCAATAGCCATTTTCTAAGAATGATGATTAATTCAACTAAAGGCGTTATTGGCCACGGGAGCTTGGAATAGCCACTAGGGAATAAGAGTGAGATTTTCTTATGGTGAACACCTGCCTGAAAGTTCTTTCTCTCTTCCCACATCTTACATTCCAAATAAACAGAACTTTAATGAGAATATATTCATTTCCCTTCAAAGGCAACAGTAGAATATTATATTGGAAGAGCTTCAGCTAATAGGAAAAAAATATGTGTCCCCTGGTGAAAATATAGTCGTCATGCTGGAATTTGAGGATATTTCCCTTGATAATAAAATTAATCTTTTTTTCCTTGCTTAAGATGATTTCCTGATGGGAGACACTGTGTCTGTGGAGATATTTTTGCTAATTTATTTGAGTCTGGTTAGAGAATTGATTCTAGTTCATTGTAGCTAGGGGATAGCTGACCCTTGACAGCTGCTTATTCTCTAGTTAGGTTTTCTTGATAAACACCTCTTTCTCACTCACTCTTTCTTCACATTTATCATGGAATCGAGGCTCAGACACACACATTAAGCAGAAACTGAAATCTGTAAAGGAGAAGGCATGGCTGAGTGATGTGAGGCCCAGTTGCCCAACCTTTTCTGTAGAGATGAAGGAGTGGCATCGGTGAAGAGGCAGTCATGACCTCCAGCACCAGAATCACCCCCCAACCTCTCCTCCCCGCCCCCCCCCTCCCCCGCCCACCACCTCAGGAGGCCTGACTCAGGACTGTGCCAGATTCTGGGAATCTTGGAGAGCTCAGGATTGCCTTAAAATAACATTAACAAAGCTGAAAACAAAACAAAAATTATGCCACTTTTTGGTTGTTAGTCTTGTCATTCATTGCCTGTGAGCAGATTTCCTTTCCATCCACATATATGATTTCATATAATCATAATGTGGCTTGCTTTTCTTTCCCAACGTTTCTTTTTCCCAACTGCCCCAAACACCAGCACTGTGTGTACATTTGCCAAGGTGCTGCTCTGTCCTTGAGACCAGGTTGAGTTTGATGGTAGACATGCTCTAACTATGATCCCTCAAATGCAGTGCTGATCTGGGAGAGTTTGTTAGGGGCTCACTGTTCATTGTCTCCACCAATTAGAGCAGAATATATGCAGAGATAATAAAAGAACACAGTAAATATGTACATAATACTAACCATGTGCAAGGCCCTAAGTTCTCACATATATAAACTCATTTAATTGTCATAGCCGCCCCCGAGGAAAGTGCTATTATTGTCACTTTTTTACAAGAGGAAAGAAACCAAGGCAAAATGAATGTAAGAAACTTGCCCCTAATCACCCGGCTGGTAAGGGGGAAGAGCCCAGATTTAGACCCAGGAAGTCCGGTTTCAGAATCTGGGCCTATTGTGTTTCTAATGTTCCTGCCTGGCTCTTGAAAATATTTGGTGGTTCTCTTCCTAATCCTTTTGGTTATTCATTCATTTACTTGTTCAATTATTCATACATTCACCCATTCAAACAATATTTACTTGGCATCCAGTGTGTTTAGACTCTGTGCTAGATCCTGGACTACAGCGATGGACAGGATGGCCACAGGGCTGCCCGTGAGCATGTAGGCTAGCAGGGGGACCAGAGGAACATGTGCGCAGAGGATAAACTGACTGCTTGTAATTTCTAATTGCATTTAATCCCACTGCACTTACTATTTACTGCTTGAAGCAGTGGAAGGATGTGAACAGATTCATGGAGAATGCATGAAAAGGGGGCAAGAACTGGGCAGGGCGAGGGACAGGGAGGCTGTTGCAGGAGTCAGAGAGAGGGGGCAGGCAAGGGGAGTGTCTGGTTTCTGAGATTCACGCTTCTTCTATTCAAGAGGGCTTGATACTAAAGAAAATAGGGCTAGATACTAATAACAGACAATCCTGGGTGAATTTCAAAATTTTACTTATTTAAAAAAAAAAAAAGGAAAAGGTATGGGACCAGAACCTTTCAGACTTACTTTTTGTTTCTTGAAAGCAGAGTGGACTTTCCAGAGCAAAGATCTAATCTGACCTGGAGTAAGAGGTGTGGATTGACTCTCTAGTCTGGGAATGAGGTAGGTCAAAGGCAGCCGGCCCCTTCTCTTCATCCTAATGCAGTAAGCATTCTGAAGGTGAGTCGGCAGGTCTGTGTGTGCCTGGGCTTGTGGGTAGCATCTCTCCAGCTCAGGGAACAGGTGGAAGAGGCAGCTCCTGAGCCTAGGTGAAGTATCAGGGCTCCATTTCCCTGCTTTGAAGAGAGAGCATCATACGTATGCATATTCCTTGTCGGTTGTGTTTGGTAAAGTAAAGGCCTTGGCTTCATGAATCAGGCCTTGCAAGTGACGGAAGAAGCAGACCTGGTCAGGGCTTCCTCTGTGCGTAATGCTTGTGTCAGCAGTAGACGACTGGAAAATTGCTCCCCTGCCCGCTAAAACTTGCCCCCCCACCTGGAAAATGAAAAGGGGTGACCCAGAATCACAGTCTCAGCGATAGAGGGTCCTTTCAAAGGTCACCTGACCACTGACTTCCAAATCTGACTGCTTATCCAAAGCACTGGAGAGCATTTGTGAAAAATAGATTTTTTACAAGAAGTTTAGAGATTCTGATTTAACACAATTGGGATGGAGCACAAGAACCTGTAAGCTGACGATTCAAAACCTTGATCTAGATTATTGCTTCTTTCCTGGTGGATCTTGATAAAACACGGGTTCCCAGTATTCCACGTATCTTTTCTTCTTTTGAGGAGTCTCCATGCCCATCACAGGACTTGAACCCATGACCTTGAGCTGAGATCAAGAGTTTGACGCTTAACCACCTGAGCCACCCAGGTATCCTAAGATTCTCCATTTCTAGTAAGGGCCCCAGTGATGCTGCTGGTCCAGGCATCATCCTTCTAATAGCAAGGTATTAGAACAATTTTACAACCAGTGAGGTTTTCTTTTTTCAGTACTTATTTGAATTCTTCTAGAGATATGGAGCTCTCAGCCACATAAGGCAATTCCTACCATTTGAGAGAAGTTTCAGTTTTTATAGCAAGGTCTTCCTCCCTTCCTCCCTTCCTTCCTCTCCTTCCCCTCCTTCCTTTCCTTCCCCTCCTTCCCCTCCTTCCCCTCCTTCCTCTCCTTTTCTCCTTTCTTTCTCCCTCTTCTTCCTTCCTTCTTCCCTCTCTTCCTTCTTTCTTTTTTTTCCCTTTCCTTCCTTCTTCCTCTAGTATGCATTTAAAACGTGTGTTCAGAAATTTAGTTCATCTCTTTGTTTCAGGCTGTGTAAGCCCCTTCCTCCTCCCACTTACCAGCTATTTCTAAATGGAATCAGAAAAGTAATGGATATAAGGAAGAGGGAAGAGGGAAGAGGGGATTGATCGGAACAGATATCTCAGTCAGTATTCCTGATAAGGACAGTTAAACAAATCAGCACTGATGACTGCATGTTATAATTAGCATTGAGTAATGTCCTACCTCTCCAACTTTATTGTATCTGCTTATGATCTAGAGATCTTGTTAACACGTAGAATCTGATACCATAGGTCTGAGTTGTGAGTTGAGATTGCACATTCCTAGCAAGATTCCAGGTGCTGCAGGTGCTGCTGGTTCTGGACCAGGCTTTGAGCACCAAAGATATATGGATGGAGCACACATTTGTCTCATACTTGAGTTTGAATCTTGGCCCTGTTGTTTTCGTTGTCTCAGGGGACTGTGGGAAAATTAGTTTCCAGTCCGTGGCTCTCATCCTTGGCTGCACATTACAGTCACCTGGGACACATTTAAACATCCTGTGCTCAGGCTGCACCCCAGATCAGTTAAATCGGAATATCTTAGGGATGGAACCCATGCATCGGTAGTTTTTGAAACTGTCCAGGTAATTTCAGTGTGCAGCCAAGACGGAGAGCCATTGCCCCAGGGTCGCAGCTCTCAAACTTTAGCACCCATCAGAATAAATCTGGAGGGCTTGCTAAAACATAAATTTCTGGATCCCAGCCCCAAGTTTCTGATCAAGTTGGTCTGGGGGTTGAGCCTGAAAATCTGCATTTCTGACAAGTTCCCAAGCGCTGCCACTGCTGCTCATGCTCGAAGGGCTTAAGTTCTCATCAGTCAAATGGGTATATGTATTACCCATCTTTCATAGCCCATTGGAGGATCAGTGAAATAAAAGCAATACGATGTCTAGTATGTAGTAGACAATCAGGAAACGGTGGTTACTGATAGTAGTGTTATGTCTGTGGTTGAGTGAGATGTTTGGTTAATCATTCGCTTGCTTACCCATAACATTGGTTAGGTTATTCTTCTACTTAAAGAGTCATTTCCAAGTGTTGTTAAATTTGTGCCATCCCCTCTCAGAGGGATTTAACTCATCCTCCGGTCATAACTATGTTATTCTCAGCGACTGGCCTTGTTTACTTTTCCAGGCCACCTGTATACATACCCGGTGGTTAACAAGCGACTCTTCATCCACAATCCACTTGACTGTGTCTGATAAGTCCATCATGGCCCCTACTTGTTTTTTATTTTTATTTTTTTCCCAAGACAAACCCTACGGGCCATGTCTTCCTGAACCAGAGGCCCCAGGACTTCAGTTTGGGTAAGACCTGTGGTCTCCAGATGGGCTCGCAGATGGGAATGGGAAAGGGTGGACGGACCCCTCCTGAGGCTTGATGCTCTGCCGTGAACTCTTTCTCCACTGCCACCCTGGTACATGCAGTAACTCCACCGTGATTTTTCTCCTCGTGAATTCTGTATTTGCACGTAGCTCCTTCCCAGGAAGAATGGTTCCCAGGTGGTATTCTCTGGCCTGAAGGCTGCTGCTTCATTATCGTCTTTGTTAACCTGAGAATACCGCCCTTTGGGTCCTGCAGAGGAGCGCATCTTTCTCGCTAAATTCACTGTGTCAAAAACGACTCCTTGCTGGGCTTTGGAGCATCGTTGGTGAACTGCAGCTATGGATCTAGCTTCCAGCATTGTGAATAATGCAGACAATACGGTTTCTGGGCACCTTCTCTGAAAACTGCCCAGATTTTGGACTTGAGCTTGATGCAAACCGCATGATAAACATGCCAAGCTTGTGCTGACAGCGCTGAAGCACTTTGGGATAAACATTTGTGTTTGCTAAAAATGTCTCTGAAGAGTTGGAAGTATTTTGTCAAAAGATTTATCTGTGCATCTCTGGGGGGGGGGGGAGGGGGGAGGTTAACGTTTTCCGTGACCCAAGAGCAACGGTTCCCGAGTGTCTCATTTATCAGTTTCTGGTCCGTTTCTAACCTTAAGCTTCAGAAGGAAAATTGGAATTAAAAGGTTAATTCTGGTTTAAAATTGACACGTGTTCCTTCTGAGGGATAAAACAATTTAATTGACAGGACGTGTGCCGCAGATAGGCGCTTGTGGCTTCGATTGTGATTATTTTGCTATCTCTTCAGGTTTCTTAGCAAATCTGGACCTGGGGATCAGAACTGTTGCCTCAGAAAAGCTGGTAATTATCACTAAGCAATTGCTGGGTTAATTAGGTCTGTCAATAATTCAGAGGGCAATTGGAGCAAAGTTGAGACAGGTTTAGAGACAAAGCATGTTGCTGTTTTGTGAGAGCCTGAAATAAATCTCTCTTAGGTCGATAACTCTGACTTAGGTAACTTTCCACCTTTGGAGTTGAGTTTAGACAGGTGGACTCAGTAAGAGCTATGTGTTTATTAGGATCCCCCGACCATGAGACATTAAAGTCCTCACTATTCTAGAGTGGAACCTGAGGTGGGAGGAGGAAATATCCATTAAGGAGAGATTAATGTTGCTTGTCCCATTTGCAAACTCGGTCTGTGCCTTTGTGATGGTAGCCAGTGTTGCGGCCACATGTTATAAATGGCCTTTTAATGGAGATGATATAGTGCTGGATAGAATATATACATCTGTATTGAGTTTTTAATATGTACAACGAAGCTGCTATTGTAATCGTGACAATAATAATAGAACAAAAACCATGATGACAACAATAGCGATTCTGATGTGTCGAATGTCTCCTGTGTGCCAGGTACTTGCATATGTGATCTGCAGTCCTCACAGTGATTCATAAAGATAGGGATTATTAGCCTCATTTTACAGATTAGGAGACTGAGGCACAGAGCAGTTACGTGGTTTGCTCAAGGTCACATAGGTAAAAAGTGGCAGAGCTGGGGATTTAACTTGGGACTCTGGCTTCAAATCTGCCTCCCCCTGAGGAAGCAAATGATTCAAGGAGAAAAAGATCCAAGGGAGCATCTGAAATGCCAGAGGTGATACTCTTATACCTGTGAATTGGACTTTTTGTCTCTAACTTTGCTCCCTCACGTTGACTCATCAGTAGTGTTTTCTGGAGATAGATGTTCAGGGAAAGGGCCCAAAGGCAAGGTTTGGTTTTGACGAATACCTGTTACAGATTGGGAAGTTGAATGAAGCACTTTATGTATTGTAAATCCTTTAATTATCACAAAAACTTGGGGAGGTATGTTTTCTTGTCCCTATTTTACATATGTGGGAATTGAGTTTCAGAAAGAAAAAAGTCTTGCTCCAAGTCATATGGCTAGTATGCAGACAGAACAAGGATTTAAACTCCAGTTTGTCTTAAAAGTTTGTAAAATATGAAAGGCAAATAAACCTTACTGGATTTTTCAGCATGTAAGCCTCATATTTGAATACTATAGTTAGATTCTGCAAATATAGAAGCATGTTGAGTTGCTTGCATTCATCTTGGGTTAGTTATTCTATCTATCTATCTATCTATCTATCTATCTATCTATCTATCTCTATCTGTCTATCTACCTACCTACCTACCTACCTATCCCTCTATCTTATCTATCTTCTTCGTTTGTTAGGGATGTCTTAGCAAAATGTCACAGACTGGGTGGCTAAAACAATGGAAAAAATATTTCTCACAGTTCTGGAGGCTACGGGTCCAAGATCAAAGCGTTGGTGGGTGTGGTTTCTTTTAAGGCCTTTCTTCTAGGTTTGCAGATGTCTGCCTTGTCAGTGTGTCCTCCCATGGTCTTTCAGCTGTGTGCCTGCTTCCCCAGTGTCTCGTTCTATATTCAGATTTTCTTTCTGCATAAGAACACTAATCAGACTGATGTAGGGCCCACCATGATAGCCTTATTTTTTAAAAAATGTTTATTTTTGAGAGAGAGAGAGAGAGAAAAAAAGAGGGTGAGCATGTGTGCGGGGAAGGGGTAGAGAGAGAGAATCCCAAGTAGGCTCTGTGCTGTCCACACATGAGCCCAATGTGGGTCTTGAACCCATGAACCCGTGAGATCAGGACCTGAGCCAAAGTCAAGAGTCAGATGCTTAATGGACTGAGCTACCCAGGCATCCCTATAATCTTACCTCTTTAAAGGCCCTGTCTCCAAATGTAGTAACATTCTGAGGCACTAGATGTTAGGGCTTCAACATATAAATTGGGGGGATGGGGCACAATTTAGCCCATAACTCTATAAAATAGCCCATACATTATTTTAACATGCAAAAATAGAGAGGGGCACTTGGGTGGCTCAGTTGGTTGAGCGACAGACTCTTGATTTCAGCTCAGGTCATGATCCCAGGGTCGTGGGATTAAGACCTGTATTGGGCTCCGTGCTGAGCATGGAACCTGCTTAAGATTCTGTCTCTCTCTCTCTCTCTCTCTGCCCCTCTCTCCTCTGATCATGTGCTCTCTGTCTCTCTAAAATTAAAAAAAAAATAGAGATAAATATTACTTATACTTTAACGAACATCTATCGGATCAAGTTGAAATCTCCTATGTCTACTTGTATCTCATTCTTCTTCCTTCCCTCTCAGAGATAAACATTATTATGGAATTTTCCATGTATAGTCCATTTTTCTACTTCTGTGTTCACTACATACATACCACATTCATAAAAACACATAGAATTTTTGTACTTTTTAAACGTGTATCAGTGGTACCATATGATACGTATGTTTCTGCAGGCGCTTTTATCTTTCAAGGTGAATAGATACGACGTTGGGCCATCCTTGAATTCCTGATGTATCATGTCTAGGTTGGGTTGATTATTTTTAAAAATAAACTGTCAAATTCATTTTATTAACATTTTATTGTGAGTTTTACTTAAGATTGGTCTTTAATTTACTGTTCCTGCCTGAACTTGCTTCCTTATGGATTACTGTTTAACAAGCTTACAAACATGAATTAGTGGAGTCCGCCTCCGGAATGGCAACATGATTAGTTCCGTGAACCTGCTCTTGAGCAAGACAAACATTCCTGTTGAAAATTATTTTAAGAAAACAGCCATTTAACGTTTCTGGAAATTTTCTTAAGGGCATATAGCAAACATTGATTCAAGAAAATCTAAAACTTGTTAAGACCACTGAGAATTTTTGGCATTTGAAACGAGACCTTTTCCCTCCTTCCCTCTTCTTAGTTCATTATGACTGAAATCCCCCTCAAGGCAGATGCGGGCAAGAACACAGGACTCCTTATCACAGACGCTACAAGTTGAGAGCTAAGTTCTCTTCTTGGGAAGGGCAGACCACCAGTGTTTCTTATCTTTCCTGGCTACAGGTTGCAGAGGGTAGACTTCAGGTGAATAGGCTGATGTTTGGAAGCCCCATCTTCCACCCAGCCACCACTCATAGGTTGGAGGCTCTACTTTAGTCATGACATGCTGAAAATACCCCACTCCAGCTCATTCATGGGGTGCAGGTTCCTTGCCAAGAAAGACAATTAGAGACTATAGGGTACCATTCCTGCTAGCATCCTGCTCTTAAGGCAAGGGTGTTATTTAAAGAGAAATAGGCCTCTGTCCTTGTTTATAGCCTTAGAGGTCATGGCTCAGAGATTTAAAAAAATTTTTTTTTAAGCTTATTTATTTATTTTTGAGAGAGAGAGAGTGAGTGAGAACATGAGCGCGAACAGGGGAGGGGCAGAGTGAGAGGGAGAGAGAGAATCCCAAGCAGGCTCTGCACTGTCAGCACAAAGCCAGTGTGGGGCTCAAACTCGTGAACTGTGAGATCATGACCTAAGAGTCAGACACTTAACCGACTGAGCCACCCAGGTGCCCCTGGCTCAGAGATTTTATGCAGGGGGAGAGGCAGGCCTTAGTACCAGAGAACGTCAGAGCTCTCCCCAAAGGAAATGACTTTATTTGAAACAGGGGGGCAGAAGTTCAGGCCTTAAAAAGTTCTCTCAAAGATAGTGGAGTTTTGGAGGTGAAGGCAGAAGTTAAATACTAAGCCAGTTATTTTACTAGGGAGAATCAGGGAAAGAGACACCTAAAAAGAGCCTTCCTATGGTCAGAACAAAACTGTAGCACTGACTTAAAAAATTACCTATAGAAAGGAGTGCAAATTACATTGGATCAGCCTATGGAACCATTTATGCTCCAGGCCATTGTTAAAAACA
The DNA here is from genome assembly GCF_027475565.1 of Acinonyx jubatus. Lineage (NCBI taxonomy): Eukaryota > Metazoa > Chordata > Mammalia > Carnivora > Felidae > Acinonyx > Acinonyx jubatus. Next base: position 31,569,622 of record NC_069396.1, read on the forward strand.
ATAGAGTAATCATTTGGCAATTAGTGAACCTAGCAGTTAGGTGTGATCTTGGAAAGACACAGTTAAAGGGAGTCCTCCCAAAACCACTGTCATCCCAGTGTGACTGTGGACACACCCCAGATTGTGCCCCCAGAGAAACAACACGAAAGGCTACACACCTTACAGGCAGTGGTAAGGAAGAGACTTCAGGGACACAGTGTAGCCATTCACTAGTAATACGATCCCATAACAACAGGAATTCTCAGAGGTGGACCACCAATACCGAGGGTTGCTACAATATGTCTCTGAAATGTCCCATCTCCCCACAGTGCAAAATGATGAGCGCAGAAACACAGGCAACTATGATGCCAAAGTGAGGGAAAAAAATCAGACAACAGAAATTGCCTGTGAAAAGAATCGGTTGTCAGATTTGATAGACACACTTCAAAGTAGTCATTCTAAATACATTCAGAGAACTAAAGGAAACCATGATTAAAGAAATAAAGGAAAGCATGATGACAATGTGATATAAAATAGACACTGTTGATAACGAGATAGAAATTATAAAAAGGAACCAAGTGGAAATTGTTAAAAAGTATAGTAACTACAATAAAAAAATTCACCAATGAGCCCAACCATATATTTGAACTGTTAGAAGAAAGAATCAGTGAACTTAATGATAGACCAATAGATTCCAATTGGAATCTAAAGAACCCAGAGGGAGAAAGAAATGAAGAAAAATGAGCAGCGTGTCAATTGTGGGATACCATTAAGTACACCAATGTATACGTAGGAGTACCAGAAGAGGGGAAAGAGAGAGGCAGAAATAAACACTTGAAGAAATAATGGCTGGAAATGTTCTCAGTTTGATGAAAAACCACATACACACCCAAGAAACTTAAGAAACTTCAAGTGGGATAAATGAAAAGAGATGTACACACAGACAGGTCATAGTATAAATGCTGAAGGTCAGAAATCAAGAGATAATCTTGAAAGCAGCAAGAGAAAAATGACTACTCATAAACAAGGGACTCCAATTAGGTTAAAGCTGACTCTTCATCAGAAAGAATGAAGGCCAGAAGTCTGAGGGATGATGTATCCAAAGTGCCGAAAGGGGGAGAAAACTATTCACGAAGCATTTTATATCCAGCAAAATTGTCTTTCAAAAGTAAAGGTGAAAATTAAGGTCAAGTAGAGACATACTCTGTCTTTATTTATTATTAGACTGTTACGAAGAAATAAAGTCAGGGGTGCCTTGGGTGGCTCAGTCGGTTGAGTGACCGACTTCGGCTCAGGTCATGATCTCACAGCTAGTGAGTTTGAGCCCCGCGTCGGGTTCTGTGCTGACAGCTCGGAGCCTGGAGCCTGCTTTGGATTCTGTATCTCCCTCTCTCTCTGCCCCTAACCCACTCACATTCTGTCTCTGTCTCTCTCAAAAATAAATAAACATAAAAAAAAAAAAAGGAAGAAAGTCAATTTCCTATCTTACCCTATAGTAGTAAACCAAAACTGACAGAATTCATCCCCGTACAGGAGATGCTAATTGTTTAGAATGAGAGCAGATGACCCCAAGCAGTAATTCCAATTCATGAGAACAAACAAAGAGCACGGGTGAAGTGATTAGGTATTATAAAAGGCAGTGTAAATGCATATTTCTTCACCTTTTTAAACTGATTCAACAGGCAATCATACAAAGTCACATGTATGTGCACACACATACATACACATACACACACTAATATGTTGGCCTGCAATATATAAATATGTAACATAATTTTGCAAACAGCACAGAAGAGGTGGGTGGGAACAAAGCTGTACTGAGGTACAGTAATGACAGTAAAGTAAATGACACCAGATGGTAACTTGAATCTATAGGAACAGATGAAAAGAACCAGAAATTATAAATAAGTTTAACATAACACACTTGCTGTCCGTATTTTCTCAGCTTTTTTAAAAGATAAAATTATCTAAAGTAATAGCTTTAACAGTGTGTCCTTGAGTTTATAACATTTATAGATGTAATATGTATAAAAAAATAACACAAAAGGGCAGTGGGAATAGAGCTACATCCATATACTTTCTATAATTTTTTATCTCACTGGAATTAAGTTAGTATAAATATGAAATAGGTTCCACAAGTTAATATTTATATGATATTCACCCCTAAAGAAATGGCTAAGAAAATATCTCAAAAAAAGAGAAAAATTATTAAAGGGATTAAGTTGCTACAGTAGAAAAAATTCACTTAATGCAGTGAAACAGAAATGGAGAGGAGAGAGTGTCATGAGACATATAAACCAAAAAGTAAAATGGCAGAATATATAAATAATTGCATTAAATGAGAATGGATTAAGCAATCCAGTCAAGACTCAGAGATTGTAAGACTGGAGGAAGAAAAATAAGATCCAATTATATGCTAATGGAGACACACTTTTGATTCAGTGTTACAAATACATTAAAAGAAAAAGGATGAAGAAAATATATCATGCAAACAGCATCCATAAGAAAGCTGGAGTGACTACTTAACAATACTATTAAATAAAGTGGTTTTTAAACATTGTTACTAGAGAAAAAGAGGGACATCTAATAATGATAGGAAAGAGTCAATCTCTTAGGAATATATAACAATTATAAACCATACATGCACCTAAAAACAGAGCGCCAAATACCTAAAGGAAAAAACTGACAGAATGAAATGTAGAAATAGACATTTCAACAATAATACTTGAAAGCACCCACATCCCTCCTGAAATAATGGACTTAAATAAATATGCAGAAGATTAACAAGGACCTAGAAGACTTGAACAGCCCAGTTATGCAACCCATCCTAACAGACATCTGCAGAATGCTACATCCAAAACCAACAGAAGATACATTCTTCTGAAATGCACATGGAACATTCTCCAGGTAGACCATATGCTAGTCTATAAACCAAAGTTCAATAAATTTAAAATTATTTAAATCATATAAAGTATGTTCTCTTAACTATAGTGGAATGAAGTTATAAATCAATAACAGAAATAAATTTGGGAAATTCACAAATATGTAGAAATTAAGCAGCACATTTCTAAATAACCAAGTGGTTAAATAAGGAACCACAGGGGAAATTAGAACATACTTTGAGATTATTGAAATTGAAGATACAATGTAAAACTTATGGGGTGGAAGTAAAACAGTACTTAGAATTTATAGCTGTAACGTGTGCATTCAAAAAGAGGAAAGACCTTAAACCAGTAACCTATCTATCTACCTTAAGAAACTGAAAAAAGAAGAAACCAAAGGATGAAATTAATACAAAATAGGTCAGAAATTAATATAATGTTGATTATGTTATTAGAATTAGAGAATAGAAAATAGTTGATAAACAATGAAACCAAACATGGTTCCTTAGACAAGTAAAGAGATTGAATTACAATTTTAAAAGTGTCCACAAAGAAACACCCAGATCCAGATAGCTTCATTGGTGAATTCTATCAAACATTTACACAAGAATTAAAAACATGTTTGCACAAAATCTTCCAAAAAATAGAATCGGAGAGAACACATTCCAATTCATTCTATGAGGCCAGTATTAACCCTGATACCAAAACCAGATAAATCATAGGAAAATAACACTACAGACTAATATCATTTATGAATATAGATGTAAAAATTCTTATCAAAATACTAGCAAACTAAATCCAGCAACATACAAGAAAAGATTATTTACCATATCCCACCAAGTGGGAATTAGCCAGGAGTGCAAGGTTGGTTTATGATCTGAAAATCAATTAATGTAATGTTATATTAGTGGAATAAATGACAAAAACCACATGATAATCCCATTACATGCAGAAAAAGCATTTGACAAAAACCTAATAACCTTTTACAATAAAAGTACTCAACAAAGTAGGAATATAAGGGAACTTCCTCAATGTGGTAATAAATACCTATAAAAAGCAACTAACATCATACTTAATGGTAAAAGACTGAAAGTTGCCCTATTAAGATCTAGAACATGGTGATGTCCACTCTCACCACTTTTTAAAAAAATCAAAAAAAAATATTTTTTTATTTTAAGAGAGAGAGTATGAGTAGGGGAGAGGGTCAGGTTGGGGGAGAGAGAGAATCTCAAGCAGGCTCCAAGCTCAGAATGGAGCTTCATGAGGGGCTCGATCCCCTGACCCTGGGGTCATGATCTGAGCTGAAATCAAAAGTTGGACACAACCTACTGAGCCACCCAGACGCCCCCAGTCTCACCACTTTTATTAAACATTGTTCTGGAGGTTCTAGCCAGGGCAGTTAGGTCATAGAAAGAAACAAAAGGTGTATCATTTTGCTCAGGCTGCTGTAAAAAAATCATGGGCTAGATGGCTTAAGCAACAGAAATTTATTTCCTCATAGATTTGGAGGCTAGAAGTCCCAGATCAAGGTCTGGTAGGGCCAGTTTCTGGTGAGGACTGTCTTTCTAGGGTGCAGATGGCTACCTTCTCACTGTGTTGTCAATGGTAGGGAGAGGGAGAGAAACTGGGGGGAGAGGGAGAATGCAATCTCTCCCTTCTGTCTCTCTTTATAAGTGCACTAATACTTTTGTATCAAGGTCCCACCTTTATGACCTCATATCATCTTAATTACTTCTTTACAACAAATACAGCCACAATGGGGATTATGACTTCACCATATGAATGGGAGGAGGCACAGCCACCAGTCCATGACAAAAGGCATTCACATTGGGGAGGAAGAAATAAGATTATGTCTGTTTGCAGATGACATGATCTTGCATACAGAAAAAAAAAAGAAAAAGGAATTCGCTAAGAAACTATTAGAATGAGTGAATGAGTTAGGTAAGTTTTAACAGATTCTGTTTCTATACATTTATAAAGAATGGTGCAAAACTTAAATTAAGAAAATGATACCATTTATACTCGCATTACAAAGAATAAAATAGTTGAGAATAAACTGAACAAAATCTCTAGAAACAGAAACTACCAAAACTGAAACCAGAAGAAGTAGAAAATTTGAACAGACCCATAACCAGAAAAGAAATGGAATCAGTAATTAAAAAAAAAAAAAAAAAAAAAAAAAAAAGAACTCAACAAACGAAAGTCCAGGGCCAGACAGCTTGATGGAAGAATTCTACCAAACACTTAAAAAAGAGTTAATATTCTTCTGAAACTGTTCCAAAAAATAGAAATGTGTAAGGAAAACTTCCAAACTCATTCTATGAGGCCAGCATTACCTTGATTTCAAAACCAAACAAAGACCCCATTAAAAAGGGGAATTATAGACCAATATCCCTCATCAACATGGATGCAAAAATTCTCAACAAGATACTAGCAAATTGAATCTAACCGTAGATTAAAAGAATTATTCACCATGATGAAGTGGGATTTATTCCTGAGCTGCAGGGGTGGTTCAATATCTGCAAATCAATCAATGTGATACACCACATTAATAAAAGAAAGGATAAGAACCCTATGATCCTCTCAATAGATGCAGAAAAAGCATTTGACAAAACACAGCATCCTATCTTGATAAAACCCCTCAAGAAAGTAGGGATAGAGGGAACATACTTCAACATCATATAGGCCATATATGAAAGACCCATAACTCATATCATCCTCAATGGGGAAAAAACTGAGAGCTTTTCCCCTATGGTCAGGAACATGACAGGGATGTCCACTCACACCACTGTTGTTCAACATAGTACTGGAAGTCCTAGTCTAGCAGTCAGACAAAAGAAAATTAAAGGCATAATATAAAAGATGTAAATCAGCAGGGAAGAAGTCAAACTTTCACTCTTCGCATTATGACATGATATTATATGTAGAAAACCCAAAAGACTCCACCAAAAAATTGCTAGAACTGTTAAATGAATTCAGCAAAATCACAGGATAGAAAATCAATGTACAGAAATCTGTTGCATTTCTGTACACCAATAATGAAGCAGCAGAAAGAGAAATCAAAGAATCAGTTCTGTTTTCAATTGCACGAAAAACCGTAAGATACCCAGGAATAAATCTAACCAAAGAGATAAAAGATCTGTACTCTGAAACCTATAGAGTACTTATGAAAAAAATTGAAGAAGACACAAAGAAATGGAGAAAGATTCCATGCTCATGGATTGGAAAAACAAATATTGTTAGAGAGTTTATACTGCCCAAAGCAATCTACACATTCAGTGCAATCCCTGTCAAAATAACACCGGCTTTTTTTTCACAGAGCTAGAACAAACAATTCTAAAATTTGTGTGGAACCAGAAAAGACCCCGAATAGTCAAAGTCATGTTGAAAAAGAAAAGCAAAGTGGGAGGCATCACAATTCCAGACTTCAAGCTGTATTACAAAGTGGTAATCATCAAGATAGTATGGTCCTGGTCCTGGGACTTCATCATGATAAAAAGCTTCTGCACAGTGAGGGAAATAATCAACAAAACTAAAAGGCAACCTACAGAATGGGGGAAGATATTTGCAAATGGCATATCAGATAAAGGGTTAGTGTCCAAAATCTATAAATAACTTACCAAAGTCAACACCCAAAAAAGAAATAATCCAGTTAAGAAATGGGCAGGAGACATGAACAGTTATTTCTCCAAAGAAGATATCCAGATGGCTAACAGACACATGAAAACATTCTCAACGTCACTCATCATCAGGGAAATACAAATCAAAACCATGATGAGATACCACCTCACACCTGTCTGAATGGCTAAAATTAACAACCCAGGAGACAACAGATGTTGGCAAGGATGCAGAGAAAGGGTGGGAATGCAAACTAGTGCAGCCACTCTAGAAAACAGTATAGAGGTTCCTCAAAAAGTTAAAAATAGAACTACTTTACACCCAACCATTGCACTACTAGGTATTTATCCAAAGGATACAAAAATAATGAATCAAAGGGGCACATGCACCCCAATGTGTATAGCAGGACTGTCAACAATAGCCAAATTATGGGAAGAGCCCAAATGTCCATCTACTGATGAATGGATAAAGATGATGTGAATGAATGAAAGAATGAAATCTTGCCATGTGCAACGATGTGGATGGGAACTAGAGGGTATTATACTAAGCCAAATAAGTCAGTTGGAGAAAGACAAATATCATATGATTTCATTCATATGTGGAGTTTTAGGAACAAAACAGATGAATATAGAGGAAGGAAGAGAAACAATAAATAAGATAAAAGTGGGGAGGCAAACCATAAGAGACTGTTGACTGTAGAGACCAGACTGGGGGGTTCTGGAGGGGGAAAGGGTAGGGGAGTGGTCTGGGTGGGTGATTGGCATTGGAGAGGGCACTTGTTGTGATGGATGCTGAGTGTTGTGTGTAGGAGATGAATCACCACAGTCTACTTTTGAAACCAGTGGTAACACTGTATGTTAGCTAACTTGAATTTAAGTAAAATCTTGGAAGGGAAAAACAAAGAATAAACTGAACAAAAGGAAGTATTAAACTTATACTCTGAAAACTATAAAACATTTTGTAAAGAAACTAAAGAAGATATAAATAAATGGAAAGACATCAAATGGTAATGCATCAGAAAATATTGTTAAGATGTCAGTAGTCCCCCAAATTTGTTAACAGATTCAGTGCAATCCCTATCAAAATCCCAGATGGATTCTTTGCAGAAATTGACAATCTTATCCTAAAATTATTATAAAAATGAAAGAGACTGAGAATAGCCAAAACAATCTTGGCAAAGAATAATGTTGTGGGATTTAAACTTTCTGATTTTATAACGTACTGCAGAATTACAGTAATCAAGACACTGTGGTACTTGAAGACAGACATGTTGCTCGATGGGATAGAATCAAGAGTTCACAAATAAATCTTCACATTTACTGTCAATTGACTTTCCCAAGGATATCAAACCATCCTGATGGAGGAAAAAATGATCTTTAATAAATGATGCAGGGACAGCTGGATATCCGCATGCAAAAAATAAGTTTGGACCCTTACGTCATACCATACACAAAAATTTACTCAAAATGCATCGAAGACCTAAAAGTATGAGCTAAAACTTTAAAACACTTAGAAGACTCCTGTATCCCTTGGGTAAATTCCTATCAGTGCTATTGCTGGGTCATAGGGTGGATCTATTTTCAATTTTTTGAGGAAACTCCACCCTGTTTTTCAGAGCGGCTGCACTAGTTTGCATTCCCATCAACAGTGCAAGAGAGTCCCTGTTTCTCCACATCCTCTCCAGCATTTATAGTCTCCTGATTTGTTCATTTCAGCCACTCTGACTGGTGTGAGGTGGTATCTCATTGTGGTTTTGATTTGTATTTCCCTGATGAGGAGTGACATTGAGCCTCTTTTCATGTGCCTGTTGGCCATCTGGATGTCTTCTTTAGAAAAGTGTCTATTCATGTCTTCTGCCCATTTCTTCACTGGATTATTTGTTTTTCGGGTGTGGAGTTTGGTAAGTTCTTTATAGATTTTGGATACTAGCCCTTTATCTGACATGTCATTTGTAAATATCTTTTCCCATTCCATCAGTTCCCTTTTAGTTTTGTTGATTGTTTCCTGTGCAGTGCAGAAGCTTTTTATCTTGATGAGGTCCCAATAGTTCATTTTTGCTTTTAATTCCCTTGCCTTTGGAGATGTGTCGAGTAAGAAATTGCTGCGGCTGAGGTCAGAGAATTTTTTTCCTGCTTTCTCCTCTAGGGTTTTCATGATGGTTTCCTATCTAACATTCAGGTCCTTCATCCACTTTGAGTTTATTTTTTGTGAATGGTGTAAGAAAGTGGTCTAGTTTCATTCTTCTGCATGTTGCTGTCCAGGTCTCCCAGCACCGTTTGTTAAGGAGACTGTCTTTTTTCCATTGGATATTCTTTCCTGCTTTGTCAAAGATTAGCTGTACCCCAATGTTTATAGCAGCACTTTCAACAATAGCCAAATTATGGAAAAAGCCTAAATGTCCATCAGCTGACAAAGGGAGAAAGAAGATGTGGTTTATATATACAATGAAATACTACTTGGCAATGAGAAGGAATGAAATCTGGCCCTTTGTAGCCACGTGGATGGAACCAGAGAGTGTGATGCTAAGTGAAGTAAGTCATACACAGAAACACAGATACCATATGTTTTCACTCATATGTGGATCCTGAGAAACTTAACAGAAGACCAGGGGGGAGGAGAAGGGGGGAAAAAGTTAGAGAGGGAAGGAGGCAAACCATAAGAGACCCTTAAATACAGAACAAACTGAGGGTTGATGGGGGGTGGGGGACAGGGGAAAGTGGGTGATGGGCATTGAGGAGGGCACCTGTTGGAATGAGCACTGGGTGTTGTCTGGAAACCAATTTGACAATGAATTATATATTAAAAAAATAAAATATAACACTTAGAAGGAAACATGGGGGGGGGGTAGATTGTCCTGACCATGAATTAGGTAATGGTGTTTTAGATATGCACTAATAGCACAAGCAACAAAAGAAAAAATAGATAAATTGGCCTTCATCAAAATTTTGCTTCAAAGAACACTATCAAGAAAGTGAAAAGACCACCCACAAAATGGGAGAAAACATTTGCAAATCTCACATATGATAAGGGACTTGTATCTAGAATATACACAGTCTCCTGTAACTCAATAATAAAAAGATACGTAACCCAAGTGATAAGTGGACAAAGGATCTGAACACACATTTTCCAATAAGGTTTATAAAAATTGCCAATAAGCACATGAAAAGAAGCTTTCACACTATTAGCTGTCAGGAAATGCAAATCAAAACCACAGTGAGTTACCACTTCGCACATACTAGGATGGGCATAATAGAGAAGACAAATGATAACAATTTGGGGGGAAGATGTGGAGAAATTGGAACCCTCATACCTTGTTGGTGGGAATGTACAATGGTCAGCCACACTGGAAACTGTCTGGCAGTTCCTTAAGAGTACCATGTGACCCAGCGATTACACACCTAGGTTTTTACCCAAGATAATGAAAGGATATGTCCACACAAAAACTTGTACACAAATGGTAGCTTTACTCATAATAGCTGCCCCCCCCCCAGTGGAAACAGCTCAAATGTCTACCAACTAATGAATGGATGAATAAATATGGTATATCCACAAAGTGCAATATTATTGAACAATAAAAGGGAACAAACTGCTTATGCATGCTACAACATGGATGAATCTTGAAAACATTATGCTAAGTGAAAGAGGCCAGTTACACAGGACCACATATTGTAGGATTCCATTTATATGAAATGTCTGGAGCAGACAAATCCACAGAGACAGAAAGTAGGTTAGCAGTTGAATGGTTGCCTAGTGCTAAGTGGGATGAAGAGGATGGGGAGGGACTGGGAAACAGTATAGAGTTCCTTTTGGGGTGATGAAAATCTCCTAAAGTTGATTATGGTATGGCTGTACAATTGCGAATACATTACATGATACAGAATTATTTGCTTTAATTGAGTAATTATATGGGGCATGAATTATAACTTAATAAAAACTATTAATGAATGCATGAAAAGAAATAAAAACAATTAGAGAAGCTTTATCTATCCTTATTGCTAGTTTCTGAAACTGAAAACTATCGAATTCAGGAATTAGCTTTTTGTTGTTCATAGAAAAATTAGTGTAGAACGTGTGGGTCTGGTGTAAGGGAGAGATTCTTTTTTTCCATTAGATTAAACTTGCTTAACGATCATTAGTTTCAATATATTCATGCGTTAACTTAGATTACTTTCCCCCCTAGAATATTATCAGTTTCATCCAAGTTAAAAAATATTGATACAAATTAGATTATGGTATTTCTTTATTTTAAGATTTGGGGGGTTATTGGTTTGATTTTTATTGGTACTTTTATGGTATTTCTTTATTTTAAGATCTTTTTCTCTATTGATGGTTATCAAACCATCCCAATGGGGAAAGAATAGCCTCCAACAAATGAATGAAAGTAGTTGGTCCTTCTTGGAGAAACGGCCAAGTTGAGGTCAGCAAAGTTTAAGGCAAACCCAAAATATTTTGTGATGTTTGAAAGTAAAAAAAGTGTAAGACATGAAGGTATCATGTTTAAAAGGCACAGAAACTCATCCAGGAGCTTTGAATGGCCATTTCTCGGATACTTAGAGCAATAAAATAAATAATGATAGATACTATTGGATGATCATCCACAGAATAAAACAAATGTCTATGAGTCCATACTGATAGGAACAGATAATTGAATAATTGATGAAATAAATGAAGGGAGGAGAAGGGGCAGCTTTTCCTTAAGGAGGATTTCAATTAATAGAAGTTGCATGAACGGTGAAATAGAAAATCACATTTGACAAACACCATGGTTACAGTTGTAGCAGACAAATGTCATTGATGCATTTTACAATTGGGAGAAATGACAATGCTAAACAGAGTATTTGTATTGCCTCCTTGTGTCTCCCCACAAGATGTTCATTAATCTCAAAGGGAAAAGGGTAACTTTATGGTGGAGAAATCATCTTAACCATCTTAACCAAGTGATCATGGTTAGTTCCTTATATTTTGCACTGGTAAGGACTCCATATCACTTTTGTGGTATTGGTGCCCAAAATGCATAACCTGAGTTTAATCATGAGAAAACACAAGGTAAACCTCAGTTAAGGAACACTCTACAAAATAACCTACCAGTACTCTTTAAAGTATAGTGATAGAGGAGAAGGGACCGTGGAACTGTCTGAAAATGGGGGATATGACAATGAAATGCAATGTTATGAACTTGGATTAAACCTCAGTCCAGATAAAGGATATTCGTCGGACAATTGGTGAAATTCAAATTAGATCCTTGTAATAATTAACAATATTGTATCGAGGTTAGCTTTCTGTTTTTGATCATTACAACTATGCTAATATTGGACAGGGTGTTAACATTTAAGGAAATGAGTGAAAGTTATACCAGAACCCTGAGTAGTTTTTCAATTAAAAAAAATTCTGAAATTGTTATAATACTAACAGTCAAAAGGTTTTAAAATATTTTAAAATCTGTAATACCCGCTGTTTGGTGGTTTTCTGTTCCTAATAGTGCCACGAGTGGGTTTTCTCTTAATCAGTTTATAAGTTTGTTTTTGTTTTTTTGAAAAGTGACCATATGAAGTTGTATTTTCTTTCTCCGTCTCCTTTGAATTTTTTTGTATTACTATTATTATTGTTATTAATTATTTTAAATGCTTATTTATATTGAGAGCGAGAGTGAGCACAAGCAGGGGAAGGGCAGAGAGAGGAGAGAGAGAGAATCTGAAGCAGGTTCCATGCTCAGTGTGGAGCCTGACACAGGGCTCCATCCCATGAATGGTGACATCATGACTGGAGTCAAAATCAAGAGCTGGTTGCTTAACCAACTGAGCCACCCAGGTGCCCCTTTTTGGGTGTTACTATTTTTTCAAGTATGGTTGACCCACAACGTTACAGTTTCAAGTGTACAACATAGTGACAGTTTATAAGTTATTCTGTAATTTATGTCTCCTCCCCAATCCATTCAGCTCTTATTTTTGTTATTATTTCTTTCACTTTTGCTTCATTGTTCTTTCCTCATTAATTACAGTTCTCATTGATTGCTTGTTATTAACTTTATTATTATGCATTATGGATTAGCTTAATTTTATTATTTCATTGTTTCTGACTTCTGCCTTTGAGTATGTGTTTGGTTGCTTTTCTAGTTTCATTTAGTGAATTCATTACTGCATGAGCTTTGTAGGGGTCACCGTAATAAAGTACCGTCAGCTGGGTGGCTTTAAAAAAAAACAGAGCTTTATTCTGTGCCAGGTCTGGAGGCCAGACATCCAAGATCAAGGACCATATGGTCTCTGAAAATTCTAGAAAAGGATCCCTTTTTGCTTCTTGCATCTCCAGCTGTTCTTTGGTTTGTGATGGCATGGCAGTCTCTGCCTCTGCCATCACGTGGCCTTCTTCCCATGTCTCTGTCTCTTATTTTCTTGTAAGGACATCAGTCATAATGGATTTAGGGCCTACCCTGCTCCATTAAGACCTTATCTTAACTTGGTTACATCTGCAAAGACCCTATTTCCAACTAAGGCCACAACCACAGGTACAGGAATTAGGGCATCTCTTTGGAGATATAATTCAGTTACTTTTATTTTTCTCATTTTTTAATACAAGCATTTATAGGCCATACTGTTGTCTCTATGTAGTGTTTTAGCTGCATTTCACGATTTGTAAAATAAACTTTTATAAATGTATAATGTGGATAAAGAGAAAAGTCTAGAAGTAATAAATATAACGCTCCATGAATTTTCATCAGTTCACCATTCCTGTGTAACAACTACACAGATTACACAGTATTTCTTACACTCTAGAAGCTCCTGTGAACACTCTTTTAGTCACTACCCACCGAAGAATAATGAGTATCTTGATTTCTAAAAGCATTGATTAGTTTGGCCTATTATTTAATTTTAGATAAATGGCATCATAGATCATGTAGTCTTATGAAACTGGCTTCTTTTGTTAAACATTTTGTTTGTGAGACTCATCCCTGTTGTTGCATGGTGTTGTAAATTATTCATTCTTGTTGTTGTCTAGGATTCCATGGTTTATCCATTCTCCTGTTGACAGGCCTTTGGTTAATTGTCAGTTTTTGGTTTATAATTGCTATGCATATTCTCTGCATGTCTTTTAGTGAACGTGTGTATGCATTTCTGTTTCATATTACCTGGGAAGAGAATTATTTGGTCACAGTGTATACAAATGTTCAGCTTTATTCAGTGCAGTCATATAGTTTTCCAAACATCAATTAACTTCTCACCAGCAGTAAAAGAGTTCAAGTCAATTCTCCAACAGTTCTTATTTTGTCTGTTTCCTTTTAGGCATTCTGAATATGTGGTGTTACGTATTGTGATTTTAATTTGCATTTCTCTGATGACTAATAAAAGAGAACATCTTTTCATAGGTGTGATGACCATTTAGATATTGTAGATTTGTGAAGTGCCTATTCAGGTGTTTTGCTCTTTTTTTTTTTTTCATTGTCTTTCTTTTTCTTTTTAATTTGTAGCTCTTTATACATACTGTATATCCTTTTTAAGTTCATTCCTGGCTATATGTATTATACATCCCATAAGTTTTAAAGTATGTAATATTTGTAATTGTAATTTGTCCTGAATATTTTAGAATTACATACATGTAATTACATGCGTAATATATACACATGCATACATAACATGCATATATTTTATATATATAACATGCATAATATATATCATACATACATCCGATTAAAATGCCACCTGAAGTAAACCATGGATTAGAGACATTGTATTATGACTATAGAGTATATGTATTTCTTCTTTGAAATTTACTTGAAGAGTTTTTGTTTTTCTTCTCCAGATGTATAGATGGATCTATCTATAAATACATCAACTGAGGTGACCTTCCAAAGAGAGTCACTTCAAGTGGGAACTATGTCACTAAAAATAAATTTTATTATGTTATTCCTATCTCTTGTATCCTTGTTTTTGGTCATTTTGATCCATTAGTTTCTAAAGGAAGTGTTTTAAAATCTCCTATGAAATTAAAACATTTTTGCTTTATAGTTTTAAGATGCATATGTTAGATGCATGTAATTTTAATATCTTTTTGGGGATTCTCTTTATGCAATGGATATTTCTTTATGGTTATTCTGTTATCCAATATTTTTATTTATTTATATTAGTATATCTTGCTTTAACTGCTCTTTTACTATGATAGTAATGTCACCGTACCAGCTTTTAATGTTTATAATGGCTTTTCTTTTTAACATCTTATTCTCAATTTTTCTATATCCTTTTCCCTGAGTTCTCTCTCTCTATGCAGAAACACTTGGGTTTTGTTTGTCCAATATGATATTTCTTGGCATTATTATGTATCCTTTTTTTTTTTTTTTTTTTTTTTTTTACTTATTTCTACTATCTGTCTTTGGTTTTCAGTTTCCGTTCTTTTTCTTTGCTTTTTTTTCTTTTCATACTTCTTATAGATTGGTAGGCTTTTGTTTATTTCCTTTTATTTCCTCTCTTGGTTTGATTTTTATGGTTTATAGTTTTGGGGCGCCTGGGTGGCTCAGTTGGTTAAGCATCTGACTTCAGCTCAGGTCATGATCTCATGGTTCATGAGTTCAAGCCCCACATTGGGCTCTGTGCTCACAGTGGGGAGCCTGCTTCATATCGTCTCTCTCCCTCTCTCTGCCCCTCCCCCACTGGGGTGCACATGCTCTCTCTCTAAAGTAAATACATGTTAAAAATTATATGATTTATAGTTTTTATCTCAAGCCTTTCATTGATTATACTTAAACTTACAATAATGCTTAAGTTACCTAACTTACCTTTTTTCTGCTCCTCTCTTTATTTTTTCCCTTAGGTTTTATTTAATCAAATAATTCAATGACATAGTTTGAAAAGTTAAATAGATTTACAAGGCTTATTAATGAAAAGTAACACCCTCTTGGTATGGCTGTTTTTAAAATTTAAAATTTATTGTTTGGGGCACTCTGTAGACTCTTTTAGTAATCCAAAACTGTTATTCTAAAAGAAGCGATAATGTATGAAGAAGAGAGTTAAAAACAGTAGGTAAGGGCCTAAGACACTTTACTGTCATCATCCAAAAGTATTTGGGCCTCTAAGGAGACCAAGGGTCAAGGTAAACTTAGTGATATGATCTAAAGGGAATGCTTCCATTGCTCATATGTGAAAAGGGAATGCAGAGGAGGAAGGGAAAGCTTCTCAGTTGGAGGGCCCAATATAGGTGCTGTCTTAGTTTCTGAATATCTTGCAAAGTGAGTCAGCCTATGGTGAATTTGACAAGTGGGTGCTATACACTGTGGATCTGTTTCGAATGTTAGTGTCTTGATAGTTTCATCCTTGAAACAAACAATTATGATGAAGAAGAAATGGGTTTTCAAAGAAAACAAAAACATGAATTTTAAAAGATCTATGTATCCCTGTGTTTATTGGAGTGGTATTTACAGAGGCCAAGATAGAAGCAGTCTAAAAGTCCATCTGTCAATGGATGGATATTGATTGGTACACACACACATACACATACACACAATGGAATATTACTCAGCCGTGAAAAAGAATGAAATCTTGCCATTTGCAACAACATGGATTGGACCTGCAAAGTATAATGCTAAGTGAAATCCGTCAGAGAAAGATAAATACCATACGATTACACTCATATGGGGAATTTAAGAAACAAACGAACAAACAAAGGAAAAATAGAAACAAACAAAAAAACCAGACTCAAATACAAAGAACAAACTGGTGGTTGCCAGAGGGGAGATGAGTAAAATAGATGAAGGGGAGCAAAACACACTTAGCATGATGATCACTGAGCAATGTATAGCATTGTTGAATCATTACATTGTACACCTGAAACTAATACACTCTGTGTGTTAATTATGCTTCAGTTTAAAAAAAAAGTGGGCTTTAAGATTTGTGGAAACTAAATGGGAAGTAGAAACGTCAGACATCTTCACTTAATTTAAAAATTAAATGACTTTCTTAAATCAGAGGAGTTCCTGAGCTGGCTAGTTAATGAACTTCCACATGGCATAAAGGGATATAGACTAATTTTATTCTCACTCAACCCCTGCCACGTTACATCTTAGCCGATTGCATTTTCTCTAAATGGCTGGAGGTGGTAATATATGGACAGTTGATAATTTCTGAGCATTTCATCTTTACAGTACACATCTAATGAGTTTATGTCTTCATTCTTAATTACTTCCGCAATAGATATTATATGATCCCATGTGAAAAGACGTATTTAATTAATATTGCCTCTTAAAGCTTTGTGAGGAAACATTTCCTCGATTTGTTGTATAAATTTATAGGCTCCATCGTGGGTATCACTCATGCAGTAAGTGCCTCGGGAAAAGAGTGCTAAGCAAAGCCACTCAGCAAGCTGATGGTGAACAGGAAGCGAGGCAACAGCTTTACTTTCAATGTAAGGCCCCGGGTGGAATGCGTGGAATACATGTAGATCATCTCAAGTGTTACTGGATGTGTGACAGGTTCTTCTCTCAACCAACAGAGTGAAGGAGGGGAGATGGCAGAGAGACCAGATTCTTCTGGTGCATTGAGGGAGGAAAAAACAACAACGACAACAACAAAACACCCACACACAGGAGGCTGGGATCATCTCTTAGGATTTTGTTTTGGTTTTTCTTCTTTATGTGGAAAAGTTGACAATTAGAAAATAGTTTAGGGGCTCCTGGGTGGCTCAGTCGGTTGAGCGTCCGATTTCGGCCCAGGTCATGATCTCGTGCTTGTGGGTTCGAGCCTGGCGTCGGGCTCCATGCTGACAGCTCAGAGCCTGGAGCCTGCTTCCGATTCTGTGTCTCCCTCCCTTTGCTCCTCCCCTGCTGGTGCTCTGTCTCTCAAAAAATAAAAGTAAAACATTTAAAAAAATTAGAAAAAAAAGAAAATAGTTTAAAAGACAGAAAAAAATCCTAACACCCCGACGTAGTCACTGTTGTTAATGGATTTCCTTCCAGTCTTCTTTTCTTCTTCTTCTTTAAAAAAAATTTTATTTTTTTTATTCTATTTAACATGCTTGATTATCCTGTGTATAATTTGTACCCTCCATTTCACTTCGTATCTTCACAAATGCCACTCTCATGCCTACAAAACCTATTTTTTAGGTATGGCTTAACTTAATTCATTTCCCTTGCAATGTCCGTGTTTTGGGGATGGGGTAATGATGGTTCTGTGAGTGCTTATCAAGTGGCTGGCTATTGGCTTACTGGCCTCTTCTGCATCCCCCATCTCTAAAATGGGATTCTGAAGTATTAGACCTTTTCTTTCTGTTCCTGAATCTATACACGTGGACGTATCCACCGCAGCCATCCACATTTTGTTGAGGTGGAGAGCTTTCCACGGGAGATTCGGGATCCAGTAGGGGAGAGCCAGGGTTAATAGTGGATGGAGTTTCATGAATTTTAATTACTGGCAAACCCAA